>NC_133975.1:66344480-66969480 GCF_047716275.1 Strix uralensis
CAATTTATTTGATGTTTCAAATATTCTTTTACAACAGGAAAAGGTAACAGGAGCTCTGGCACAACACTGTTGGCACTCCACGCAGGTCCTGTAAGCTGTTCCAGGAGTCCTGCACAGATCTCCAGGAAAAGCGCTTGTCCATATGTACATTGCTAAATACTAACCCGAAAGAAACTGTTACTGAACCTATTCATCTCTTCCTTCAGCAAAGAAGATCTAATCCTTAGTCCTGCTGCTCATACAAAAGCTTCCTTACATCTTTTTTCTACTCCCCAGGCAGAAAGCCTCTTACAGTTTCTTTTTAGCATGGAATAAGCACACATGAATGCGATGTCTGAAATGACTATGGAATTTCTAAAAACAATATAGGCTTGAAGGTTTTTTTTCCTCCCCTCTTTAATGTAAGCTAGTATCTTCACCAGCTTGGCGACTAAGCTTCCCTTTTACACAAACTTTACAAGTTTACCTGAATTTATTTAGAAGAAAAATTACCTCTATCAGCCTCAAAACTATTTAACCTGCCATGACCTTCCTTCCAATTCCCTTCCTCTTCAGTGTGACTTCAGAAATAGAGTCAGTAAAGGCCGTTCCCATTCCTGAGACACATCGTCACGCTTGCTAGTAATAAATGCACTATTGTCCATAAGACCCCATGCACTTTAACACTGACAGAATATATCCTGTCCTCTCCTTCTGCAGATCCTTGATTAAGAATTAGAGAGCAATGACCCATTTTTATCAGCAGAAGGTGGCAGATGAGTTCCTGAAGGTTATGTTTCCTCTTCCTTCTCTTCTTCTGGACCCTTCTTACAATAAGAACATATTATGTACTTGTGCAGTAAAAGACTGTACTTACTTCAGCCCTGGAAGATCCTTAACACTTGCTGTAATCTCTGCAGCCTCAGGAACAAGTTTTTCTACTAGTTCTAGAGGTCCCCAAAATGACTTATTTTGCCCAAGAAAAGTCTTTTTGGCTAGAAAAGAAAAAGATATAAAATGAGCCTATTAGGCCAGTGCTGACTAAACACATTCTCAAACATGGTTAGAAGTGCATGAATAGTAGACAAAAACTGCCAGAAAGATTCTCCTGGGACTGCTGTCAGGGGAGTACAAAAGATGACTTCTTATGCCTGAGTGGGGCAACTACTGGTATCATTCAAACAAGGCAACAGGAGCTCAAGACAGATGCTAGAAAATATTCCATACATCTCCCAGTACTCCAAAACAACAACATCCATTGATCACCATCACCTTAGATTCACTGCTAGAGGTCAAAATTTCTACTAGGATGCTGTCACTGTCCCAAAGTTACACTTGATGTGTGCACGGTAATTTTCTCTCACTGACCATCACCTTACAAGGAAAAGGACCACACCACTTTGAACCCACTCCTTCTCCATAGCTGCTAAGGGCTTCTCTGTGCATCTTCTCCTCTTTCAGAAAAGCTTTTTAGTGACCCCTACATACTAAAGCTGAAAATTCATTTTCTTCTTCCATAGTTCTTACTGCTACTTCACAACAGCGGTGAGAAGACTGAGAACTCTATCTTCAAACTTATGACCAGCAGTAGGGACACTGGCAAATGGATAAAGGAAGAAGCTGAAGAATATGAACACTTCTCTCTAGCACAACATTACTGTACCCAGCACAGGAACCACTTCTTCCACACGTAATGCTGAACACAACTACTAAAGAAGGATATATGTATGGGCGCTGAGAGGGCATTTAATATCCTCTGCTTTTCATCTCAAGCTACTATCACGCAAGGGCAGCACATCAAGAAAAGTAGTCTGGTACTTGGCAATTTTAGTTGTGACTCTATTATACAGTTAAATATATGCTCCTGCTTGCTACTTTAGAAAGCAGCTTACAAGACATTAGCTGCACAAAGGCAAAGTTCTCAGTTTTGACAGAACTATTGAGAAAGGACCTCTGTGTTGCAGTTCCTCTTCCAGCAAGAGGACTGTTGCATCCCTAACGCATGAGGAAGCGCAGAAAAAAAAAAAGGGAGTCATGAGTTGCTGAGGAGCTAATTTTACCACTGATCACTTAATTATACTTGAGTCATCTGAAAAGCTGTTTTAAAAATGGCAAGCACCTGCAACAACTGTGAACTTTTCACCTGCAGTGTTGTAACTTCAGCAGATTTTTTTTCCCTCCCATGGACTGTCAAGTCAACAGTGATCCCAGCAGTGACCCCACTCAGCCTCTCTTTAGCCTACCGTAGATTACAAAACTAGATTTTTTAAAACAAGATCACTCTTTCTCGCACCTACACTACGACAAACAGCCCAGGCAGACTCCTCTCAAGCAAGGTTACCTTTCAAGCCATGTTTAAGGCAATGTTCCATCACAACAAAGAACTGCTGAAGAGGTGCATAGTCGGAGTCCAGCGTCCTGCCCAGATTAAGTGCCGATTCAATCAACCCCTTGATACTCAGTTTTGCCATGTTCATCAGGTTCATGCGTTCATTAGCCATGAGATAATTAGGATCTGTAAAAAAAAAAGGAAGAAAAGTGCTCTTGAGTAACAAAAGCTATTTTTAATACAGTAAGATATCCTATCTCCCTCTCTTTTTGTTCCTCAGCTTTGAAGACATTTTTAGGGGCACTGACAGTTTCATGTGAGGCACCATCTTTAGTCATTTTGTTGAGAAAAATCAAAATTAACTAGCATTTTAATGGTCAAAGCCACAATGACATGGGAATAGATGATATATCACATTAAGGATGCCTCAGCACTTCAAATAAGTACAAAAGCTTTACATTTTCAAGAAAGAGAGGTTTGAAGACAGCTGTTAATGTTGTGCTTTGCATCTTGACAATGCGTTACTGAACGTTATAACCATCGCTTGTTCCAACTCAAATCCCCAGCTACATCCAGCAACTACCAACTGGTAAGAACTCCCCACTTGTGATTTGTTCTTCCATCTAAAGATAACCATGACTCTGCTCACACTTAATCCAGCAATGCATGTGTCTATTCAGTCTTGCATCTTTCCTTCTCATGATTTTTTTTTCAACTTGGATGTAACATGTAGCCAATTCCCACCTATCCCTCTTCATTTTATCAACACTACTGTTTTTTTTACCACTGACAAGAAGCAGCTGATCTTCATGGCTCCTCTGACAGCTCGCTCTAAGTCCCAATATGCACAGATCTGCCAAGACTATATTCTTCTTCTACCATATTACAAATATTTAGACCTTTAAACTTGTTTGTTGCAGGAAACACACACAGACATCTATTTTCCAATCTAGACCCTGCCTGCAAAGCAGAGCCAGTTTCATCCCTGTAAAGCACATTTATTCTAGGGCTGCTGTAAACAGCCATGGACCCTTGAACCAATTCACCACCTTCACAAGTGAATTTACTATCCTTGCAGCAGAAACATGACCAGAGAACATTTAAGACTACATATCTAAGCACAGGGTACACATTTTATCTGCTATACTAACAAAGTATGCTTGCAGTCAGCAAACAAGTAAAACAAATAAATACTGGAGACTGATAACCTTCAATTAGAACAAAAGGAGATATATTTCTACTTAAAATGCAGGGCAGCATGTAGCTAGGTTTGATGACAGAAGCCATAAAAATATCTAGAAATCTAATCAGTGGAAGAACAGCTGTTCCTGCCAGCTCTGTGAAGTACCACCACTCAGACCCACCCAGCGATGCTCACCACCGTTGGGTTGTTGTCAAATTCTTTTCACCTGTTGGGATGCTCCATCTCTTCAACATACAGACACCTGAGATGATAGATCTTACGTCCCTCCTAAAAACATTTCTCATGGTGAGGGAGGGAAAGTTGTAACCCTCATCCTCAGTGGATCCAGTCCCTAAGTGAAGTCTTGCAGAAGTCTAGGTTTGTATTCAAATCTCTACTAGGCAGGCAGACTTGAGCTGTCTAGATTGTTAACAGTTCTCATCCTCTTGCCAATACAACTGTGAAGAACGATTTCTTGCAGTTTGAAATGCAACAACTTAGAAGAGGCCAAGGGGTATATTCTTCTGAGACTACTGCAGTCTCCTATAGGACTTGTCCTGATGATGCAAGTCATCACCCTGATTCATCATGATACTGATACTGACAAGTCCGGCTGCTCAAATACAAACTCCTTTTCATCTCAAATATACTGCCACTGCAATGAGGCATCTTGTTAGCACCCACCACCCAAAAGAGAGCAAGGAACAAAACTTCAGAGGACCATAGAATCATGAAAAATCACATCGTTCCCACCCCCAATCTTCAGTATCTCCTGTAGGCTGAAAAGCGCTGTGGGCCCAGCAGCCTGTAGCCAATAGGAGCAACATTTGATTTTGGGAACCTATGACTGAATCCAAAACGGGCAAGAAGAGCAACTGTTACTGTGTGACTGAGACTCCAGACAGAAGGAGACACTGAAAGGCACCTCAGGGTTGGGCGACGAAAAGCAACTACTGATGTGGAGACGCAAACATCCTAAATCAAAGAACCTGAGAAATTATGAAAGGAAGTCAAAAGAGAGCATTTGTGAAACCTGGGAACAAAGGCAGATTTGCTCAATCTGTCTCTGAAGCACACCACAGTCAGGTTCTCATGGCTCCAAGGCTAGCAAGCACACAGGCTGGTAAGGTCTTGTTATTGCTGCTTAGTTTTGGGTGGCCTGTCTTGCCAAAGGACACGCAGCTTTTATTGGGGATGCTGCTGATGACCCAAAGAAATATTCAGACCTAGCACTGTGGCAACAGTGCTAACAATACTCAAGTACACATCATTAAAGCTGAGAGCTGTGAAAAAATCCACAGGATAGGACAAGTGATGCATGAGGGCAGCTGTCACCATTCCAACCTGATACCACAGCTGCATCTGTTTCATCCCTTTTCTTCTCCAGGATGAAGCAGTACCAGAAGTCTCCTCTAAATTTCACTGGACCCATCCTGGCAAGTACTGCACTGAGCAGCTCAAGGAGGGAAGGTGTCTGATGGAGAGGGGGAGGGTACAGACAGCACTAAGCAATGCCAGCTGGAGTTGCCATCAGTTGACAGCCACAAGCCTAGCTGCGCTCCAGGCCACATCTGCTGTCATGGACAAACGCCTTCTTGTTCAGAGAAGTGGCAAACAAGCCCAGTTGTTCCTGCGTCTCCACCCAATCTTCTACTGCTGAGGGACAAAATGATCAAAAACCCCCAGAGAGTTTTGTTTTACTAACTGTACACTCTTCAAGCCCTGATTCTCTTGGGTCACATCTTATAAAAAGGCTGAGATTAGGCATTCACCATTTATTTTCATAGTTTAGAAAACTTCAAAGTACTCATTTAGGAATGCAATTCTCATAGCAGCACTGCACTGTAGAAAGATTTTATTTAGTGGGTGACTTTTATTGCCTTTGAAGAACTACTATTTTAAGATGATGATTTAGCATGTACATTGAGCAGATTACCTATTCTATGATTTGCAATCCATTTTATGATTTGCAGCATAGCTAACAGTCACCATTACTAGGAATGCAGACTCAGGAAAAAAAGTCAGACGCAGTATTACACACGATTGCAAAAACTAATTTTTGTACATGCAATTTAAAAAAGTTCCGCATATTTTCTTCTGTGTACTTCTGCATAAAACTAATGAACACTACCTATGACAGCATCCATCACAGTTGCCCTTTAAGAGTATATGACCATAACTACAGCGTTTGCTTCTATTGCAGACAACTACTGTCACAAAACTGTGCTTTGGTACCATGATTCAAAATCCACTCAGAACAAGGTTATCCAGTAAAAAACCACCAACCCACTCCCTCAATACTCTGGTAGCACCCCTCCATCCACTGTACATCCATGCTTCTAACCAAGACAGATAAACCAGCAGAAATCACTAGGATGTTAGAATTATCCGAGGCAATTTTTATACGTATCCTCAAAAGAGTATCGTGATGTGGCAAAAGAAACAAATACTTTTTTTTTTTTTTAATTTAAATACATTGTGAAGTCTGGATTGAATATGATTATTTGCTTGGCCAGGCTTGGAAGAAAAACTCTGATGTATACACACACTGCATACTGGTCTCAGTGGTGAGATCAGACCCTTTAGCAAAGCTTAGTGTTTGCCTCCTGAACATATCTAAAAGTTTCAAGACTTGACCAAAACCTTGTTAATAATCACAGCTTCTTTTTCTTCCTCCCTATGGAGGGGAACAGAAAGATACATGAAGATACAGAGACCTCCCCTTCTCTCTAATCAAGGTGTTTCCTCAGTGGCCAAGGCTCCGCAGCAGCTTGCCCCAAGCAGCAAAGCACTGCCACAGTACAGAGCAGTCCTGCACCCATGGCCCAGACAGCTCGTTGAGGCCGTCGGTAGCCATGCAGGTGTCCAAAGGAACTCTGCTTAGGTGGCAAATCAATTGCTACTGCAAAATTAAAGAAACCATACAAGACAACTGCATCGAAAATGTTACTGTGACTATGGTTATTACCTAATCTGAATTATGGTAGAGTCCAAGGACACTGCTTGGACTTAGGGTCCTTGTCCATTACATACTCACATGAAGCCATACACACTTCTGAAGATTACTGAGAGCTGCTGCCTCACACAGACCTACACTGAAGTCAAGGGTATGCTTTTTCAGGCAAGGCGCATGGTTTTCCATGAGTCTGAAAGGGCTGTGACTGCTGTCTGTCAACTGGGGTCAATATGACCCTAATTAAAAAAAAAAAAACCAAACACAAGCAAATAAGAACAACAGAGGGGTGTCTGAAACACGTTCAAGACAACTAGACTCTTTCAACACTTAAGACCTAATGAACAATTGAGCTGGTGAAATTACTTAGGGAAAAAAGAAAAAGCAGGGCTGTGCTTTCATTTAAGACTAGAATATGCAATCACAGTCTAAAAAACTGAAAAAAGTTTTCATCACATTAACTAATTAAAGGTTTCTGCTTCACTAGTCTGTTGTGAACCATGGCGCTCTGTATATGCAGCCTAGCTAAGATTCTCATCTTGCAAATATGAAAGTGGATAAAATCCCAAAGATTATTCCAAAAATTACATCCTAAGTAATTTATACCATTGTTATATGTGCTGCAACACATACACCTTTAAAATTGAGTCTAAAAAAGCAGGGTAAGCAAGCAAAGATGACTTTTGTACAGTAAGACTATCTGGCTGGCTTTTAGTCAACCCAGACATGTTCTGCTTTGACAAGTGTGACCCTGATGTGCAACTGAGATTCTCAGTTTGAGTCAGTATCTTCTTGGAGCTTTTTCTTCCTGCCTCTAACTGCAAAAATTCTACCTGTGTTTTACTATACATGCCGTGTCATAAACCTTAAAAAATAAAATTTTGGCCCTTAAACTTTGCCTTTCAATGCGGTTTGGACTTCAGCTGAAGTAATCTTAAATTCTCAAGAGATGTTGCTATCTAAATATTGTAGCTTCTACAGATTAGATGTGTTTTCTAACCAGTAACCTTCCACATGGGATATAAGTGGTCTAAATTAAACTGGACTTGCATCCCACTAGAATGACAGGGTAAAATAATCAGCTCATCTGACCGTTCCCTTAAAATACTGAACTCCCAGGTTTCTGAAGAGCCACAATCATTCATACACTAACAGCATGAAAAGCAAACGGTTCCTGAGAAGCTTCCATGAAGACGTTTTCAAAAGCATCCAAGAATCTCAGGAACCCTGTAATTTGTTTAAAAGGTAAAATATGTACCTAGGAACCTAAAATTCAAGGAAAAAGTCAATGCAATACTGGACCTCAACGGGTTAAGCTGCGACTGTGGTCTAATTACATCTCACCTGGTGACAATAAATTTTATCACTCCTCATACTGAATAACCCCAAAAGAATTAAGAAAAAACTAAAATAAAGGTAGAACTTCGACAAATGCAGGGAGTCATGAAACACTATAGATGTGGACAAATCTGCTCAAAGTAGTGCCAACTAATTAGTATTTCAGCAAAGTTCTCAATGTCCTGAATCCATCTTAGATCAAGAATACAAACTTTAAGCAATCTGAAATTTAGAAAGGCTGCCTCTGTGTATGGAAGAGAATGGCATCTGGCAAACAGCTCATACTGTATTCAGATTAACTAAGATACGTTAATGGTGAAACACTTCTTTCAAAACAAACCAGCCAGCTATCTACAGTGCGTAGAGTTTGTTAAGCAAATTCACATTAGGAAAGACATTAGTTCCAGCAGCTTAGATTATGAAATCATGAACACGTGTATAATTTCAAATAAATGTGGAAAGCACATCCCTAGATAAATTAAGGACTTTCATCATTTAAACTGGAGTTCCACATAATTCTGTATTTTTCAAGCTGCTTCTGTTTCCTGACATTCCCTTACATTCAAATGCCTCATGTGCCTTCCAGCAAGCCCCTGACTACCATCTCAAGGGCGATACACGTCTTGCATGTCATGCCAATACTCTTTTAAAGGTAAGCAGTGATGAAAATAAAAAGGACATGACTATTCACAAGTGAAAAGCAGAAGCATGTCTGTTTCTACAGAAACACATTTTAATCTACTAAATTTTTGCTTCTGTATTCAATATTCAACCTGTCTACTCTGAAGGACTGTGGATAAACCAGAAAGCAGCTGGACTAATGCCACCTTACAAAAATGAAACTGCATTTCCTAAGAGAAGAAACATTTTCACAGAGTTTAAAAGGGTGCTTTGTTTGTTCTTGCTATTACATCCTTCATGTTGACTTTTGAGGGGGAAAGCACACTCCACGTCAAGCATCCATCAGTCTCTGATCGATCACCAAGGAGGACAGTTTCCCTGCAGACACCAGGCATGTAAGAGTTTCAAAAAAAAACAGAACAGGGTGGTGGTCATGGGAAACAAAGATATAAGCGCAAACAGACAAGACATGCATTTCAAGTGTATCCCACCCCCACAAAATAAATGCAAAAAATCTGTATGTTTTACAGAGAAAAAAAAAATCTCAAACCCTTTTTTTTCCTTAAAGATTGCCTTGGATATGCCCTCGGCCAGAGCTGCTGGGGAAGCAGAATTAGCTGTTGTGAGGAGAGAGAACATCTCCCACGGCTGGCGAGAAGCCTGCCATGTTTACGAGGCCACCAGGCAGAAGCCCAGGCATGTAACCAAGCACAACAGTTAAGAAAGGCACCATCCATGAAAGATGACCATCAAGAGATCAGTGTAGTTAATGCATCGAAACTAATTTTTGTGCACAACACCCCCTCTTTACAAAGATTTATACTATCTGGGTTTCCAAATATAAATAAAAATATATTTTGCTATGTCATGGCTGACTTTGCTTTTTTCTTCTGCCAGAAACATGCTTCAAACTATTCGCTCTGGAAGTCTTTTCCTAAGTGAGTCCCAAACCTAGCTGCATTACTTTGCCATCCTTAACTATCAGTTATTATTCTAGTAATAATCACAACTACATATTTTAAGACAGATGGCGTTGCTTGTACTTTACCCTCTATTTATAACCCTGAGTCCATAACATAAACATCCTTCACTTAATTTTACCATTTTGCTTTACCAAGTTTCATGTTTAAATTGCTTATCTGTGCTATAAAGAAACAAATGCAGCTTTTGGTTAACATCCTACCAGGGAGAATTGGACCAAACTGGAATAAAACACTGGTAAGAAAGCAGCCACCATGGGATCTGCAATTCACAATGCCTTTGAAAACTCTCGATGCATAAATTGGAAAAAAAAAGCCAAAATGCATCTGCTGACCTTACTCCTTTGGGATTATCAGTATGAGAATAACACGATTTACGCTCATAAATCTTCTAGGTGTCAAGAACCCTAGCTTTAGCTTCTAATTTGAGATTGCCATTTTAAAAGATTTTGGTCTGTATAGATAAATACCCCTTAACCATCCTTCTACATTGAAATCTATATTCTTCCTAACAATGAGCACTTAAACTTCTCAGCCACAAAAGGCAAATTCCTTTCTTATTCCCTTGTCTCCAAAAGGTATATTAGCCTTTTGTGCTGCAAACACGTTCATCCCAAGCAGGAACAGTTGTATTTAGTCATCAAATTACCAATTCACTTGAGTGCATGCTGAATTGGGGATTCAATTATTTCACACTTGCACCATTTCTAAGAATGAAGTAAGAAGCGCTATAAATTCTCATGTAGTACTTCACAACTTTTTATCAAAATTTGCAATACAAGCTTTAGAGTCAGTTTTGCAAAGTCTCAAGTTGATAAATAGAAATACTTCAGAAAATCTGAAACTTTGCAGTGATTTCTGAAATTACTTTTTTAGTTTAGTTTCCATATATTGCTGCAACCTTTCAAGTTGTGTTTATGTCAGGCTCAGAAAACTAATTGCCTCAGCATTTAAGTAAACTAGCCCCTTGCTGATTCACTTTTTCTACCTCCACTTGAAGCCAAAATACTCCAAAATTTTTGAAACATTTTTTTAATCAACATCGTATGCACATATTTTCAAAACAGAGATCAGTAAGAATTTAGAAACCAAAACTGATCACATGGAACCCATGGAGGGCCTGACAAAATTTAGAAGAAAAGCTTTCACGATATCCATTTTAAATGTAAATTAATACAATTGCAAGAGCAATACATACACTTGAGTGATCAAAGACATTTTCTTTAACACGCTAACAGAAACCAAACATCCGCACAGAGTGCAACTAGTACAGCATGTTCTGGCTGCCAACCTGGTTCAACCAGACAAACACGTTCAGAAAGCCACAGCTATTAGCACTGGAAAGGAAAACTGTATTTTGCACTCAGGCTCAAAATAGTAAGGCAAAAGCCAATCATTAGCGAAAATAATAGCTGAAAGATGTTGGTGTGGCACGCACCTTCAGTATCATCACGCAATTGCTCCACCACATCTGTCAAATCCTCCCAAGAGTCTTTGCAAACAGCAAAAAGAAAGGAAAAGAAAGAAAATGTCATGCAAGCCATGATCTAAAGGAAAGATTCAAAATCAAGGTATAAGAAAAGGATAACTGAAAGGGAGATTTGCATAATACAAAACAATTCATAGTGGCAAGAGATTTGCAAGTCAAAAGGGTTTATTAGTCTGCACAAAGCAATACAGCAAAGCATTTTTTTCCTTGAGAGTCAAATTAAGGTAGGCTTCAGTAAAGCTTTAGAAGCTTTGTTTCTTTTTGCATTAAGACAAGCAACATTTTTGTAAGGCACATCCTAAAAAGAAAAGCAAGAAAAGCATTATTTTGTTTGTAAGATCAAAGCACTCAACTTTTGATATTTATGCAACGTCAGCATTTGCTTCACTTTCCTCCTACCCAGCCCCAGAAGGAACCCCCCAACAGGGAAATAGAGCCACACATGAAAAGCAAGCACATTTCAGGAAAAGGACATACTGAGGACATTTTAAATAAGGTTAAACAGAGCTTTAACTCCGTTACGACCGTCACTCCAAATGAAAAATCTTGCAGAGGTGATTCAGCTGAGCCTGGACGCAGGTCACAGGTTTTATGCTGTCATTCTAATGATGATTCACTAAGGCCTCGACCAAGCAAACACCTCTATCTCCTTGGCAGGAGCCTGCAGATGGCTGACAGGCATGGGGAGGAGGTAGGTATCCTGGGAGAGGAGCAGGCAGGACAAGGAAAACTTGTTTCAGCATGCCCACTAATTCCCTGGTTTCAAACCCAGAAAACAAAGCCAGACGAAGCCCCAGCAGGTCTGAACCCCATAGGATATTCAGCTCCCTACTTACATGCCCGGTCTCCCCAGCACTAATTTGCAATCGGTTGAACGTCCAAAGCACAAGAAAGGCTCTATTCCCCTTTACAGGCCAACTGTGCCAAAGTCCTGAGCAAAGTACACACACTACTAGGACCTCCTCCCTCCCACGAAAAGCTATTGCCAGCCTCCTCCTGCTGTAGGAGCCAGCATTGGCTAGCAAACAGCATATTCACAGTCACTGCATTTAAAGAGAAAAAAAAAAATTAAAAAATATCAGTACAACTAACCATTCAACTGATCCCCAAAAGCTGCCTATGATGAAATACCACTGACCAGCAGTCTTCTCATCCTTTGAAACTGTTTTATTCACATAGCTGATTTTTAGTGGTCAGTTTTCTTCATAAACCAGTTCACTTCTTCCCCTACGGCTGAGCATTACTGCAATACTGCGAACAGCAGAAAATCACCACTCCTTGGGTGCTGCCTATGTACCCAGGTTGAAGTGATTAACTGCCTTCAATTCAGCAGGGATTTCTCCTCTCCTTGTCAGGGGTGAAGAGAGAGGGGGGGAACAATGAGCACAGTCAGGTTCACCTACCTCTACTTGCTAGAAGCAACAGGGAGTTTCACTTGAAAAAATCCCTGCTATTGGAAGAACAAAGCACTGGTGATGCTCCCCCCCGCCACCAGTTTCCCCCATATGCTACACTTAGGGCTTTTGGTCTCTTATTGCAGGTGTTAACAGCTTTCTGTAGGTTCAGGAGACTTTGTAGCTCACAGTGTAGTGGTGGACTGACACATCTCTGAGACTTTCCTGTACCCTACTGCACTCTTACCTTGGAGTGCTACAAATCAGACTTTGTGACTCATGGAGTACTTTCAACCCTTTCCCTCTTCTTTTTTTAGGACTTAAAATGCAGATATTAGCATGATTGAGAAATTCAGTATTTGTAGAAAATGCTTTGCATAACAACACTACATAAACGTGCTAATATGGCTAGTATTTTCTAGCTGTATTTCTAGCATTTCTGAAAATGAATCAGAGGAGCACCTAGGGGCACATGCAGTTATTTATTTAATAGCAGTTTCCATCACACACGAAGATCAGAACCAGATTCTGACCATCCCAGAAGCCCTACCTGCACACTGAGATTGAAGCCAGATGTCATCACAGCATGGTCTTTTATCTAATACTGAGGGTTTGGGGTTTTTCCTTAATCTAAAGTGTAAACAGTGAAGAACATCTCATAACCAAAAAAAGATTTACGATTAGCTTGGTAATGGGAACAGAGAAAATTCCCAGGCTTCACTTGATCTTTCTCACTTTGATTTTGTCACTTCAAACTCCTTTCTACATGCACCATGTAGCCTCCAATTATTTAAGCTCTCTACTCCTCTAAGTCTCTTTCCTTGCTCAGCTCCATATCCAAAAACCACCCAAAACCTCCAACCTACTATTACTGGACCTGCTGTTACAACAGGTAGTGAGGCTTATACACAGAAGAACAGGCTTTGCTTTCTCATCACTTCAATTTTTTAATTTTTTTTTTTTTTAAATCAACATAGGAAATCACTTAACCATATTAGGTCAGCACAGTCCAAGCAGTCTAGCACACCCCACCCCCCCCACACACACAACACCTGGGCTACGTTTCACAGAAAGGTGAAGGAAACCTGCTGGCTCTACCTAGACAGTTGCAACCTACTTCACAGTAAAGGATTAAGGCATTTATTTTTTTTAACCCTTAGCAAATGATTAACGTAAAGCTTACAAACCAATGTCCAGAGGAGTCGCAGATATTTTCTTCTATTATATCCCTACAGTCAGTAATCCTATCCTCTTTCTAGCAAGAAATGGTTGCAAGAATTGCATGAATTTATGTTGGCACAAAGGCACTATAGGATTTGTACAGATTTAGAGGCAAAAGCACATATTTAATTAGCACTTTCATATTTTCATTCATTTCTTCGTGCCTCTAACTGTGGCTTGCATACATTTAATTTCTTTTACATTGTACAGTTTTCCTCACTTGTCTGGAATTCCCACCGAACAGTGGGGAAAAAAACCTTAACATACACACACAAAAATAAATAAACAAACAAATAAATAAATAAATCAATCACAAAGACCTGCAACTTGATAGTTTCCTTATCATGGTATGTCTAAACCAAACTCAATACTTTTGATTATTATGGAAAACTATTAAAGTCTGCAACTGATGTGTACCACGTTTAGAAAACAGGACGACCAAGACTTTTAAGTCTTCATAAACCGATTACCTCATTCCAACTAGATTCCCAGGAAGATTAGTATTATGGAATTGAATATCCCATTGGAATAAATACACAAGCAAGTTCTTTACAATGGAACTGGAGTACTTATTATCACTTCTATATTAATCACTAAAATCCCACCTGTTATTTTAACAATAAAGTTTTTCAGTTACTCTCTGCTTCGCTGACACAGCAGCAGTGCTCTCAACTGGTGTGACTACCAGAGACAGGCCAGCAGCAGCACAGGATGCAGTCTGGGCTGATTTACCCAGTTCAGCACTGGGGCAAGAAACCCCTTACGGCCCGAGCAGAGTGACTTCAGCTGCCCTAGTGCAGTGCAAGTTTAGACACTCTTACTAGCAACCACAAAGACTTTTAAATCCAATGTCAAATAAAGCTTACAAAGACATTTTATCCTTGCTAACAAAAAAAGATATCCACAACAAAACTATCTTAATGAGCAAGGATACTAATGTATATGTATAATTATATATACTAATGTGTATATAATGCACCTTCTCCATGTTACGACTTTAAGAATGCTTACAAAGAGGTGGTGATTAATGAATAGTGAATGATTACATACAGTAAGAAAACAAACAAAAACTTTCCCTCCTAACTTTACCTTCCTGAATTTGCTCAAATCTTAATTTCTCATTTAGTATTTCTCACACACATATGCAATACCTAACAGTTACATTGAAATTTGGAACAACTCGTGCAGGAATAAGGGATACTGCCAGCGGATACACTTTCCCATGCAAATAAATGCTTTTAAAAATATACCCTGGGAGAAAGTAGTGCTGTTAAAGAGTGCTTTTTTTTTTAAAAAAAAAAAAAAAAAGATTGAAGTTATTAGCCTAAAATAGGGTTGGGAGTTGGAACCTTTATGGGAGTAGAAACCTTTATGAATATTCCCAAGTACCACTGTACCTCTCCAACTCCCATCCAGCTGGACGCTACAATACAACGCTCCTACACCTCCTGGCAGCCCCCAACATGGTTGTGAAAAAGTTCAAGTCCAAAGGCAACACTGCTAAGCAGTGAGTTGCCACACCACTATACAGTGCTGAGAAAATGAGCCCCGTGCAAAAGGAAAAGTCAAGATTGTGGCTTCTCGCACTGTGGGCAGGACAGGGATAAAAACAGCATCTGATTCATGTTATGGGTTTTTTGAACAGGTCTCTCCTGAGCAGAAACCAGCAAGCAGAATATGCAGCAGAAGTATCCTTGTGATATTTTAAATAAATCTAAACAAGCACTGAAAATGTGCCCTTTAATAATTGCTGAGCTGTTCCCATAGCCCAGAGCTGCACAAACACCTAAATATGCCCTTCAAACTGCTGATACAGAATGCATTCATTAAGAAATAATGTGCTATGAACATTATCACCTCAAACACAGCATCTTAGCCTATACTGGGATACCACCTACAAGCAGACTCCCACGATTTGCAGTAAGCCTGGCAGCAGAACTGCAAGTTCCCCAACACACAGAGCTCCCTAGGCCACCAATTTTCTGTCCACGTCCCCTTTACTTTTATTAGTAAATACCTTGTGAGCACAACTAGGAGGACAGAACACTCCGAACTTCTTATATACGGATGGCATTTTTTCACATGTAAAGAAAGACACTCAGAACAAAGCAATGAATCCACACATCCTTTTTATAGTTTCCTAGCACAATATAAGAATCATATTCCTCCAAAGACAGACTAAATAATTGGTCAGGATCTGGTTGGTTTTGGCTGATTTTTGGTTTCGGGTTGATTTATTTTTTTCAGTACAGAAGTTCTTAGCAAATGCACAAGGAGAAGCTGAGAAGTCAGGAAAATAACCAAACACACACCATCACCACCACCACCCCCCCCCCCCCAGCACCAATTTTGGGAAGTGAAAACTGAGGCTGATATAGAAAGCACTCAGCAATGGTGAAATGTCAGTTATGCTGCTTTGGCTGCTATGAAAGGCTTGGCACAAATCTGTTCAAGAGTTATAAACTAACAAAACTGCAACAAGACCAGGGTCCCCGTGTTCTGTTTACCAATAAGGAAAGAGGTTATTTTTCAAGCTTGCCCATTACAGCAGTCGAGGTAAATACTAAACACATCAGCAGCTGAATGCCAATACCAGGATAGACAACTATTCAGTCAACGTGCTTGTGTTAAATCTCCTCTGGTCCTGCATGGTGCTTTGCCATGATTGAAGAAAGTTCTGAGGAAAGAAGAAAAAACAACTGACACAGTTAAAATAAGATCTACAAAAGTGGATGATGATAAAGTGAATCAAACCAACCTGCAAACAAAAATGCCAAGCAACAAGGGCAGCTTTCTCCTGATGCCCCTTTTTTTTACTCAACATCTTGCTTTTATTTAAATCCTAATATTCAAAGCACTCCAGAAACTCTTTTTTTCCTCCAGAAAGGAAAAACAAGACCACTCCACCGTGCCTCGTTACCATGCCTGAGTCAGAATGCCAGGGGTTACAGCAGCATTTCTCACACTCACTCAAAGAACTCTAAAGTTTAACTATAAGTGAAATTCTACAGCAACCATCAGTATAACCGTAACTGATAGTTTCCCTGTCAGTTATGCTCATTATGCCCTAAAGGAGAAAAAAATACTGTCCATGTTCTAGAGAGGGATGCTAATGGAAGAAATGTTGACATGTGCTCTTCAGAAAGTTAATTATAGGATTATTTGTCTGATTTTAACCTTTAATCTGCTGCTCTAACCACTTGCTGTTCTTTTTTGGGCCAAAGCATCCCACAGCATAAGGGAAAGTTGGAGGAGCTTACTGAGAAATACTGAATATGCATGGCAAATTGCATTCACGTGATTTGGTTTTTTTCCATTAAGTCTAGCACAGTCTCATTCATTGTATGGACAAATATTACTTTTATCATGAAACGGAAACCTATAGCCACATTATTATATTTATTTAAATTGCATTACCTCATATTTGTTGCTTTAGTAATGCTAAATAATATGTTTAATAAGAAATAATTTAAGCAGCCAAGAAAGAAAATTAAGTAGATGCTGTTAATATCATTAGGTACGTAATGAATTTTTTCAGATTAGATTTGCAAATCAGGTGGATCATTAAGTGTTGACAAAGGGACCAGCAAAGAGCATTTCAGCATCATGTTCCAACACCTCGCAATCCAAAACTTGAGGAAGCGACCAGACAGCCTGCAGCCTAGAATGTCAGAACAATCTATTCAGAACTTACACAATACCTTAAGAAAAAACATTTTTTAAAACCCACTACATAAAAATCCCATCTCTAAATATACATAGGTATAGAGAGAGAGCCTTGCAGAAAGAAGAAAAAATAAGTCCATTCATTTCGCCCTGCAACTTCTGCCTGGGAAAGCTGTTTTCAAAACAGGAAGGCTGGAGTAATGGATACCAAGAACGCTTATCACACACATTCTCCCGTGCAAGTAGTGCTGCACCGACACGTGCCTGGCCGCAGGTGCCAGCTGTGCTTCCAGAGCAGGAGCACAGCAAGGAGAACAGCGTGCTTTGGGGCTGCTGCTGCTGCCGCCACCTCGGGGAGCCCCTGCTCTCCTCCCACCTACAGCTGTGTAGCGCTGACACCTCTGACCTTGCTGCTATCTTCTCCCTGCAGATAATAGTTCATTTTATCCATTTCCTCTGACCACCCCGCACACATCAACTCAAACCCCGCACTGCTACCCCGCACCTACCTTCTTTGTTCTGTTACCAACATCCAGCTGCCCAGAACTGGTTTACCTCACATTACAGCACCAACAGCTTGTGCTTTCATTATACATCATGACAATTGACTGCAATATTTTTAGTGTAAAACTGTTAGGAGATGGGGGTTTTTTTCCAAGGCCGCTGTCATCTCTCTTGTTTTAACACATGCTACTCCTCATGTGGCAGCATCAAGGTCACAGACTGACATGACCATTTTTCCTATTCCATGGACATTCTGATGTAAGTTAAAGCTTGCACAGTGCCAAAAGAAATAGCAATCACAAATTAGCAACAAATGGGGAGGAGATAAAAAAAGAAGGGAAAAAAAAACAGTACAGAGGACTTCAGAATTCCAAGCCCCCTCCGCATTAAATGTATGGGATATGTAAATACATCACATACATTAATGGTGTAACCCCACCCTAAATTTCATCCCTCTCACCACACGATTACCATCTGGCATTTCTGTGTGTTGCAACTGTGTGGAGTTACATGGAATGTTTCTCCACAACCAGCCTATTTCCAGAGGGAAATACATGAGTAACTTCTATAGGAAATTGCTCATTTGTTTTTGGCCCTTGACAGTTTGCACAAAGAAAATTTAAAAAAAAACAACCTACTTTTTTTTCCCCCTCCATCTTTCACTTCCCATCTCAGTTGACACCTAAGAGGTTTCTCTGCAACACTTTTGATTCATTATCTCTGGAGGAAATAAACCCGTGCCATATTTCCCAGATCTGACTTCATTTTGACTGAACAAGCTCAGAAGAGCAAAGAAAACAACTCTCAACTGTAATTTCTTAATTACAGCTTTGAAAATATTTACATAAGTTTAATATTTAAAACATAAACCAAATCAGATTAGCCCTGATGAAGGTCTCACCCTAGCCTTACAGGGCACTTGCTCACTCTCCTTTTCTCTGAATTGCTTCAGATCAACTGGAGGGCTGGCACATTGCACTAATCGTCCTGAGGAGCTTTTTAAAACTTAATCTTCCCTCACCTTTACTTCAGGGTCAAGTGTCCATCTTCTCTTGGTCATTTCCCTTTCTTCATGGCTCATGATGGGATTCAATGTAAATACAGTAAGCTGGATATCTCCTCTGTCCCAGGGGAGATGGCCATCTTTATTACGTTACTTTTCAGTACGTGCTGTCTGAATTACATGACCTAACTGCTATTCAAAAGATTTATCATCATTAACGCACTGCAATTCATTTATCTTGCATATTATGGATTTCACATTTGTTCTATTAAATATGGTCTCCAGCTCCTTCAAACTTTTGACCTGTTTAGGGGTTTCTGCCACCACACATATTTTAAGAGAGAATTCTCCAATAAGAGAGTAATCTCACGCAGTTTCTGTCAACGCATGAAAGGTCCCTGCTCCTCTCAGTACCGTGTTTACAGCAGATTTAGTTTCTAACAGGAAAGCCACAATCCATGGAGCAATTTCACCTCTCCCAACAGCTTGCTTTTCCTATTCCACACTACTAGAGAAAACCTAAACCAAAATATCAGTTACCAGGGTTTCTTCCTCAGTGTGCTGTGTTCTCTGCAGACCAATATGGCTTTATACCAGGACAGCAGTCCCCCCAGTAGCACAGCCCAGCACAGCAGGCGAGCCCTCGTGTCACACTGTTCCCTCATAACTGAATTGCTCTGTAGCTCCCCCACCAAAAATAAGGAGATTCTTGTCCCCTACATGCAAACTTAAGTGCCAAGGTGGCTGCCAATTTGCAAAACAAAAATGTAACTAAGAAGGTCATGCTGCTTCCTTAAATCATTTTGAAGTATGCAAAGAAATATGGAAAAATACTTGAACAGAAAATGTAGGAAAAAGGTAGAATCTGAAGGATGATTCAATAAACAGTGCAGTAGATTAATGAGCAAGAGGTATTTGAGCACTGAGAAGAGAATTTGCTTTTTCTGAAGAGCTGTACAACTTCTACTCCAGGCATTTTACACAAGCATGCATCTGAAACTAAAACTTTGAGATTACTAGTCAAAAAAGAAGGCAAAAAAAATCTGACCTTAGCTAACAAAAATTATACTACGGAAAATATAATTTCATCTTCACATGTTATAAACATGCCACTCCAATTCCCCATTTTAGTGCAAATAGAACAGGATTTTTAAAAAAAAAAAAAAAGATTCTGTAATTCCTGACAGTTACAAGTAAATTCAGATCATGCAGTTATCACGCGTATTCCTTCTGTTCTCAATTACAAGCTGATCCCATGAGGATTAACATTTCCATTGCTCTTACATGAAGCTCCTCATGATTATTCAAAGTAGAAATTTAACATCCCATAAAACCGTGCAAGGCCATTTTGCATTTCATAACTTCTCCCAAAAGCTGACATTGATGTTCAATCCCATCTACACATGCACTCTTGAATGTGCAACAGAAACACGATCAACATGTTTTTCACACCTCAGTCCCTAAAGACGCCTCAATGGTCATTATACATATTGCAAACAAACAAGAGCTTAATAGCCACTAGTGTCACATTTCATTTTGTGATGCCCGCACAGCAAAGTTCTGATTACCTAATTAAGAACCACTGTTTGTTTAAAAAAAAAGATAATATTTTTAAAAAAGATAATATTCTTTTAAAAAGATAATATTCTTATAATAACTTTAAAAAGATAATATTCTTTTTCTAAGCCAAGCAGATTTACAGTATATAGCAAAATCAGCTTATTTTCATACACACAGAACTGTTCCAGACAGTTGAAAAAGGAAATTGCTTTTATTGTTAAATTGTTCATCCATGTTACATGTTATACTGAATACACACAGTTGCAAGAAACTCAGTAACTATACTAATACAGTTACCCTTCCCTGGCATGCTACTTTTAAATAGAACAAAATTTTTCAGTTTTGCTCAGAGTACACTCAGAAACTCCAACTCTGTGGCAGGAATGAAATTACTCCAGATTTACACTGTTTCATCTCAGCTCAGAATCTGTTTCCCAAAGTATATTGCTTTTGGCTTAAGTAGCAACAGAATTAGGCTTGGTTTTACTAGAAAACATCACCGCCACAGGAGGATGCCTATTGTTTTTAAACGTCAGTGAGTTAAGACTGTGATTACCACTGTGTTCTTATATTACTAGCTCCCTCCCTGTCCCTCCAGCTCCTATCACAAAATTGGCCTCAAGTGGGATTATTCCAGGGAAGGCTACGGCAAACAGACTCCCTAGGAAAGGGCTGACAGCAGGTCTGGCCTCAGAAATAATAAGCACCAGCTGTAGTTTCCGCCTCTCTGCTTGGGGAGCCCTTGGAGCACAATCAGAAAGCAAAGTACAGCAATCTGCCTCTAGCTCCCCCAACATCCCAATTCTAAGACCTGACACCATTAAAACTCTTCTTCTGATGCCTCCCTCTCACTGGAATTAAAACACAGTGATCCAGTGAGGGATATCCAACCAAAGCAGATAAGAACCCCTTACTTTAGCCGTCTCCTGTACGTTTAAACTGTCGTTCCTCAGTCATCTGCTTTAAAAAAAAAAACCACCAACAAAAGAGAAATAATAAGACTAATCATTATTAACAAACTACTTCCATTGGAAAGGGAAAAAAAACCAACGTACTACAGTTCCTTGTTTAGCGCAATTCAGTTTTCTCAGGTATTTTACTTTTTTTGCCCTACCTTTGGAATAGCTACAAGAAAAAAAAAAAATCTTTGAAAACAGCAAAGCGGAAGCTCACACCATAGCCAATTGTATGAAGAAAACCTTGAAGGTGTAAGGCCTGTAAGATAACTCAGCTGAAAAAGCTGGGGACCCAGAAGAGAAGGAGAAGCTAGGGACCACTAGACTCCCATATAATTTAACAACTGAGTGATCATCATAAGGTGTTACACAAGAACAGCGCAGCAGAACTGTATAGCAGTCAAACTTCTTGAGACTAAACTCTTGCTTTCCCATTGCGTTTTAAACCTTTCCCATCCTGCATGCTGTTCTGTTCTTGACCCTTTCTCTTCTCACTTCCTCGCTGCCCAGAACTGCTCTCTCCCTCTTCTCGCCATGACCCCTGGGCTGGCTGGCAGTCCTGGGATGCGAGGAGGGGTGCAGACACCTACGATGCAAGGCCCAGAGCACAGTTTCTGTTCATCCTCAGCACGATGGTGCATGGTGAGGAGGAAGGCGGCGGTAGGATGGCTGCTTGCAGGCTGGGGGCATAGCAGATCACAGAGTGAAGAGAAGCCAGAGGCAAAAAACTCCTGGAAAGCAGCAAGAGCTGAAGGACAGCAACTCGAGGCTTCAAATCCTTATTTCAGCAAGCTGCTAGATTTGCTACTGCAATATATTATTTCAGCAAGCTGCTAGATTTGCTACTGCAATATATTATTTTTTACATGTCTTGATTTGTGTAAGGAAAAAAATGCAACCTTTTGTTATGCCTTTGGCAGAACTCTAGAGCCTTTTTTTTTTTTCCTTCTTCTTCATGATCCCTACCTTTCTACATGAGTTTTATGGAGACACTGCAAGACACGCCAGCCTCAGCTCCTAGGTCTCCTGCTTTTCCTCTCAGACAAGCACTTGGTGTCTGCAAGCCCCATCATCCTGTCCCCTCAGCCCGTGCACACACCGAGGACACAGCAGCAGCGCTGATGCAGTACCACCAGTTCCAACACTAGGGATAAAGCTGTGTCAGCTTTTCTATTATGAACACTTTTTCCTGACCTTATATCTCTGCTAAAAATATGACTGGGGTCCAAACCACCCTCCCAAAACTGCCCAGTCTTTCTGCCTCTCAACAAGCAACCTTAATTTATGAATGTATAAACAAGCAACCTTAATTTATGAATGTATAAACATCTCCATAAAGGTCATTACAATACAGTTCCCTCTTCTTTACTCATTTTTGACATATGAATTAAATAATATGGCAATGAAATGAGAAAATACTTTTCTCTAACTCTTTCTAGTACTTGCAAGAGAGTGGCTGTAATTACAGCTTTAAAACCAATTATTTCTCTAGTTTTGGGGAAGGTTCTGTCTAGTATTAGTGTTTGGATTGTTTACATAGGCAGGCAAGAGTGCAGTCTGTACCCTGTAAAGACATATATTCACCATATTTCAGAAAGGCAACCCAGAAAAGCTCTATTACAGACACAGGAGTCATCCAAGCCTACCTTCCCCATGAGTTTGCTCAGAGCAAGAAGGCTAACAGAGAGGAGACACATACAAAAATAAGGACTAAAGAACTGACTCACAGTGCAACTGAAAGGTGTTCCAGGCTATATGCTATGAGAAGAGTCCTACATTGCTTGGGAGGTCATTTACCGACTACAACATGCCAAGTCAAGAGTAGTTACTATTTGTGAGAGAAGGAGAGAGAGAGAATATATAATAATCAATCCACCTACACTAGAATGTCCTGTAAAAAAACCCAAAACCCAGAGTCCAAAAACATACGAGTAAGACCAAGCAAGGTCTGAATAAGCCTGTGCCATATACAAGGACGTGGGAATTGGAAGTCAGGTGAATTACTGCACCCTTGGCTCACCCTGTACTCGCTACTCTGGTTCTGCTTTCCTGAGCCTACAGCACCTCTTGAAACCTTGGGGCATGCTTCAGAGGGAGCATTAGTCTCTGCTTTTGAAACCTGTCTAGTATCCCACTGTGGGACTAAGTATTTGGCAAGCAAATCCAAACCCAAGGGCTGCTACCACTGAAAGCTGCTGTCAAATGGAAATTAAATTATCGCCTGAGAATTAATTTTAAAGCTCAAATCCTCACCACAATTTAAGTTGCCTCATCCAGCAAGACAACAATATAGCAAGGCATTACTGACTTGACAAGCCAGCATCAAACGGGTCAAGCGAGACTACTTGGTGGAGTCGCACTTCAGCAGTCACTGGAAAAAGGTCAGGCGTGAAAAGATGGAGCCCTGTCGCTGTAAGACTGAAAGATGCTCAGCACCCAGCAAGGGGCATTCGGAACCTGGCAATGTTGGTGACCACGGGAGCACTGGCTACTGTGCAAAATTCCTGCAGAAATTCATCCTATCTCCTTCCCCACTTTCTTTACTGGTAGAGCAAATCGTGGATGTCCTTTTGTGTTTTTGTACTCACAGAGCTTTCTATCCTCATCTTACATGACCTGGTATTAAACTGTTTTCACCATCAACTCAGATCACAAATCCTTTTTCAAGAAGAAAGCCAGATGTATTATACCTCCACTTTTCAGGCTTCCAAGGCATTATAAACATCAGCACACTCAACAGAAGTGAGCTGGAAGACTTGTGATGGTGTTATCACTCGACAATAGGCATAACTGCGTAATCACTTGGGGCTTTCCAAAAACTACCCACTGACCATATGCAGACACACGTCTGTGTTTTGCCAGTATGCTCCGTTTGTAAAAGCTGACAGCTAACTAACAGAGCTATAAGCCCTGTTTTAAGAGTAAAATCATGATAAATGTATTGCAGAGCACACATCATGGTTACCTTCCTTCCTGATACACACAAACCTGATCTTTCCAGGTTTGGAATAAAAATAATAACAATTAAGCACAAATCCGTCTCTCTTAAAGGGGTGGATTACAAAAGTCGCAACAAATTTTAAGGGCAATCTGAAGCACCAGTTTGGCTTTCTAGTATGTCAAAGGGTGTCCCGGTTCTCCAGGCAGTACAAGATCATCTCGTCCTGGAGACACCCCCTCCCAACTCCTGCAGTGGCTGTAACAATGGGATGGCTGCAGGGATCCCGAGGCAGGGAACCGGACCGTACCTTCATGGGTAGGCTCTGGGTCGGGTGTCAGCGAGATGTCATCCAGCTCACGCAAGCAGAGCCATTCTCCATCCATCGACACTCGGAATTTGCAAAGATAGATGGTCTCCATGGCAGCCTGAGTGATCTTGTCTGTGGTGGGGGTTGGCATGTCGCTTTGAGGCGTCAGAGCAGACATGATGACTCAGCTGGTACAACAACAACGGGGGGGAAAAAAATAAGAACTAGAAAGAAAAGCTTGCTGAAGAAGAAAATAAGAAATACCTTGCTATTAAAGGACAGATATGCTCAGAATCGCAGAGACTGCTCTGGCCTTTTCATATATAAAGCAAGGTAAAAACGCTGCTCCTTCACCCTTGTCTCTTCCTCCCTCCTTTCCACCAACTGTCGTCGTCTTCAGCTATGCTAGAGGCTATTGATCCTAAACAACCACAGAAAACCTGGCTTCTGCATCAAAAGACAGGAGGGAAAAAAAAGGTAAAAAAAATATAAAAAGGAAAAAAAAGCAGAAGAAGGAAAAAGAATGGCTTCCCCTGATGATTACCCAAGCAAAAACAAAGGAAGACTGTAGAGACAGATATCCAGGTTTGCTGAAATCAAACTGCTGGTCCCTTTCTTCCCAGATAAGCCAGGACAGCGAGTGCTGATAGGATTGGTTGTGCGCAGTAAGCAGGGTGTTGACCAAAATGGCTGACTAATGAACTGAACTGAAAATTCAGGCTCATGTGATCAGCCGCTCCGAGCGTAGGGCAAGCAATTCCCAGGATGCTTCCTCGATGCTGCTGATGCAGGGACAGCAATTAGGCTCTCGTCATCCACAGCACCTTCTCATCAGGCTATACTAGTCAATTTGTGAGCAAGCATAACGCACCACGCAGATTTCTCATCGGTCGCCCCCATACTACAAAGGAGCGCAGTCTAGCAGCGCGAGGAATACAAAGCCCCATTTGTATTCCTTTCACATGCCTGGATGTCGCTACAGGAATTAAATAAGTACCTTTGTTTTCAGAGTAGGTGTGCAAGTCACAGTTTATGTTTTATTCGCTGTGCAACCTTCTCAAAGGGTACCTTGCAGCTAAAACTTCCCACATACAAAAAAAATGTTAGGATGGATTTATCCTCTTGGGGAAACAATGAGGAAAAAAAAATCTGGCTCTAAGCACGTCCGTGATCAAGGATTAAGCTCTTTTAGGCAGGCACATGCATATGAAAGAACAATGAGGGAGAACACCACAAATACATATAGCTACATGACCAAATCTTACACTTTAAAAACCTCATCTAAAAATTGGTACTGCTCAGGTGAGGCCGATGATGAAGTATTACCTCTCAGCAGGCAGAGAAAGGCTTTCAATCTCTCAAGAATAAGATGACAGCACTGCGTTGCCCTGTCCCTTCCCAGCCAGATGTATCTCCTCTGTGTCCCCAACCCACACAGCCCCACCTCTAAGGAACAAGAGGTCCCAGGCCAACAGACGCCCTTCTTATTCCCGAGGTCACTATTTAACCAGGGCATGGGACACAGTAGCACCACCCGCTTCAGCTACGGTACCAGGCAACAATAAATTAGCTTGTTGTTCTTTATTCCTGTGTGGCTCCAGTATATTTCTGGAGAGCAGATGCGTAGCACCCATCTGAAATGGATGCCTAGTCCCTCGCCATGTAAATTCGGAGAAAGCTGACTGTTCTCCAGAACAGTATATTGATAGCAACATATGAATGATTAATGCATGGGACCTTCGTTATTCTCCATCTTTCTTCTTCCTTAAAGAAATACTCAAAAGGATGTGTATCTATTTCTTAGGGATGTGAAATACAAAAACGCATCACTTGATACAGAAGTCAGCATGCCAATGCATATAGCCTTTTGAAAAAAAAAAAAAAAAAGTATACTACATAAAAACCTCATAAAACTGGAAAAAAGGGTTAAGAGCTGTTATTCCTAACAGGCAAGAGGAAGCAGTTGCTTTCGGTGCAAACTTCCTGCTTGGTGCATAACATTTTGACTCAGCAACTCTTTCCCCCCATTAGACTAAAACAAACAAAGAGCCATGCAGCATATTATTACAGTGATGCAAAGGAGAATTATTTCACGAACAACAACAGTTACTATTGTTCCTTCTCCCTAAGAGAGAATGGGGTTTATAAAGCGTGCTGACAGCATTTTAACTCATATGATATTTATACATCCTTTCATCAATGACAACCTCTAGTTTTAGTATTCACATTCCACCAGTCTTAAAATCAGTGAAAATCACCATATACAAACAGCTTCAGCAGAACAGTTCACTCTTGCTAACCTTTTGAAAGGGTCTAAACGAACAGCAAATAACCAAAATAAACCCTTTAGAATCAACAAAGTACTAGAAGCTATTGTGCAAGCTATTATCCCACATATCTAATTATCAGACAGTTTAATTTTTTTGTTTTGAAACAATTAGGAATATAAACAGCATTAGGTGTAATCCAGCAGTTCCCATTTCACAACACCGGTCTCCAACTGAATTCAGCACTGGCAAGTGACCCACATACCAGGATCACAGTGGAAGTCTGTTAAAAAATTAAGTAACTGTTCAACTTAAATTGGTTTTCTTTTACACCATTTGCTGCTTCTTAACATGAAGAAATAAAAGAAGCCAGTCTGCCCCTTCCAGTTCAGTTGTATTTCAGGCTCCTTTATGCCATGTTCCTGCTGCAAATACTCGACAGGGATTTTTTAAGTATTTGAAAAATGTTTTCCAGCCTTGATTAATTTCAGTTTACTAGTATGTTTTGCCCAAAACAAGACTTTGGACACAATATGGCACCTAACAGATTTCAAACAATTACCCCCTTAAAAGAAACTGAGCTACTTCACCTCTGTAAAACAGTACCTTTTACTCATCTAAGAAACAAAAATGATACAAAGTGTACATATGCTTAGAAACTCTGATGAGTAGTATTTATTTTTTTTAAAACAATGACAGAACTTCTTTTTCAAGCTGATTTGTTTTTTTCTTGCAGAGTTTTGATATGAGTATTTGAAGTCATAAGAACTCTTCAACTGTCCAGAGGAGGCTGTAATCTCCAGGTTCCAGTACATGGCTGAATTTACACCAACAGTATAAAAACAGAGAACCTGCCCTCCCAATACAACTTTCAGGGTAAGCTAAGGCAAGTAGCAAAACCATAACAAAAGCAGGTAATGTCTAAATGTACTATGGGAACATAAAAACTCTATTCAGAGAAGGAAAACAAAAAATCAAAACAAACCCAAAAAACCCCAAACAGGAATTATCCTATTACTTACTGACCTGCGAGCCTTTTATTGCCACCTGGAAAACACAAAACCAACCTTCCCCTATCCCTATCCTGTGCCTCAAAATTATAAAGCAACAAAGCAACTTATAAAGAAACAAAAGAAAGCTATCAAATATTGGTATTTTCATAAAGGCTTTGATAAAACTACCATGCAACTCAAGGTCAACTAATAAAGCTCCATCAGGGTTCAATGTCAATAGACAAAAAAACCCCAAGGTGTAAATGAAGAGGAGGTTATTAACGAAGAACCACTTTCTCAATCTGAAACCAGTCAGACAGCCTTGACCCGTCTTACAAAACCCTCATATTAGCCACACTTTGGCAAAAGTGGATAGAGGCTTTGGCGAGACTACAAAACAAGGCAGATTCCTGAAAAAAGAGTTTTAAGATGAAAGAATTAGAAATTGACTATGTTGGAATGTTAAGACTAACAACCTGAAAGCAAAGCACTCCATCAGCCCTTAGTATTTGCAAACTTAGCTGCACTGGAAAGTATTTTTAGCTTCAAACGCTTAAGAAATTAGAACAATCTAAGCAACAAAACCCGAACAAATTCCCAAACAACCTTTTCGACTCTAGGGGGCACCTTTGGATGTACTTTTACTTCCAGTGCCAGCAAGCCAGGCCTGCGAGCAAGCCGAGTTTCAATCACTAGGAGAAAACTTTCCCTGATCACTGTGTAGAGCTTGCAAAGTAGCCGTACAGCAAAACGGCAAAGTTGGCAGATGAGATTATTGCTTCAGATGACTGCGCTGCTTCTGGTTATTTAAAAATTACAGGAGAACACAGAAGCATTAAAAAAAAAAAAAAAAAAAAGCCACCAATACTCTACAAATGGGAACCACTGCTGAAGGAAACTGTCCAAGTAACAGCTCAGTTGCACCGCTGAGTTCTAAAACAGCTGCTCAGGATGTCTGAGAGAGACTGCAATACCAGAGGTAACTCCATGCAAACAGGATAAAAATTACGAAGAAACACAAGCCTTTATATTGCAGTCTAAGACAAGTATGAATCATGAGCAGGTTCCTGCAAGTTTCTGTAAAGCCTATAACCTGTTTGTGGCTGCTTTATCAGATTAAGCAGCCTGACAGTCTGGTCCAGTAAGGCAGCTCCCATGCTGCTAAGTGACACAATCTGATCTTCCTATTTTCTGCCCGTGCTTTTGCTCGACAGGTGAAAAACTCTTACTAGCAAACCTATGAACGTGCCTTTTGCTCTTGCGCCCTCTCTTTCTTTCACTTTGGCGTCAACTCCACATCAACATGCTGTCCAACTACCCCTTAGTCCTCTCAGTAGCTGTACCAGTTGCGACGACTAGAAAAACAGCATCAGGGCTACGCCTGGTTCAAGAGCCAACGGAGTGGCTATTCCACAAAACACATGCTCACACTCCTCCAATAGCCTCTCTCCAGGCAATCTCTTAGGGGGAATGTAATTTGAAAAGATTAAATTAGTAACAAAACATTTACATTGCAAACTCTGACTCTTCTGCCATCACAGATACGTACATTCCCCTCAGATAACAGTGGCACTTTGAACCCTGCATGCTAAAAACATGAGTGGGCAAAAGAAAGTTTAACCCGAAAAACAGCGGCACAATTGCTTAATTCCTGGAGAAAGTGACAAACTGTTTTTTTGTCTACCTACTGTGAAATACAGAGATGTTATTTAAGGATTCAAGTAACTCCCACAATTGAGGGTACAATTAAAAAAAGGGAAGGAAAAGTCTACTTGAAGTATCATGATACCTGGTAGGCTTTCAGTGGGAGCAAGGAATGGTTTTGGAGGTTTTTTGTTTCTTTGGGGGGTTTTTTTGTGTTTTGTTTTTTGTTAAAGACAGCATAATCAACTTGCTTTTACTGTATTTAAAAAGTATTCTAAGGTTTTACTGCAGCTCAGCATGTTTAAGTAAATCTTCTTGTTCCTTCTGTCTGCCTAGAACCATCTGTATCACAAAAGCAGGTGCTGCTGGCATGAAAAGCTTTTGCAGTCTCCTTCCCTTAGCAGCTTTTGCCTTCACCTGATCTTTGGAATCATTTCATCTCTGTTGCCTTGTAAATAAGAAAACTTGGATAAGATGGAGAAGGATTAGTTGGAGGGAGAAAAATATGCCCGAGACAAAATCTGTAGAGAAAATAAAGTTGTAAAAGAGACACATTCTTATGATTTGTTACCACATATTCTTCATTCATTCTACGTTCATCGCTGGGCTTCAGGTCACCAGCTTACACCACTGCCCTGGTAACACAAGCGTCGTGCCTCCACCTGGCTGCGAATAACCCTTGGGGTGACTTCTACAGGTGGAAGCAACAGTCACATGCAGAATCCCATCAAGTCACCAGTCTCCAGGAAAACCCTAACACAGAGCTATGAAGGCTGTCATCAGTTCACAAACACCAAATGTATTTTTCCAGATTTTCAACTATAAAATTAAACAGCTGTAGAGTACCCTTCAATCCTGTGGAGAGACCTCAAGAGAGAGAATAGTTTAATGATTGTGTCGTAACCGGAAGAAAAAAAAAAAGTTTACATAAACTTCAAAAATATTCTCAAATATTGACTTTCCAGTATATTGGTCACTACCTCCACTGTAACATGTAAATGTCAATACAGAGTAATTATTTTCGTTATTTTTGTTACTACTCATGGAAATGACAGCCTTCAGGCACTGAAGGGAGGAACTTGTGATCCAGCAGGAAACACCCCTCACTTAAATTGGTTCTTTCAGTTTACAACTACACAGAGAGGGTTTTGTATTCATAGAGTATAGCACTTTTTTTTAAAATACACACACAAGATGCAAAAATAGCCTTCTTCACATTTCTCAGTTTATCTTAACTCTAAAAATAACTCAGGCAGCAAAGAATCAAGGGAAGCAGACATGAACAATCACTTGAGGTACTACTGCGGAACAAGGACAAGCAGATCAAGAATTGTCCATGCTGAGCTGTTACGTGTTATGGCAACCTGAATTCATGCTACTTGAGGAAACGGAGCCCCACAGGCTACTGATGGGTCTCCCCAGCGACACCAACACAGACATGACAATCTTTATAACCTGGACCATGATTAACACCACTGCACCCCAATGCTGCACAGAGTAACTGTCATTGAGAGGGAGATGCAAGAAGTGATGACACCTGCAAGGCCACATACTCTACAGATAGCCAGGATTAAGTTCAGCATTTAAGCACACAACATCGTTTCTGCTCCAGAGTGAAGTTCTACCCACTGCTTCAACGACAAGCCCAAAGCAGTAAGTGAACAAGACTTTGCAGCAGAATCCCCTGCTCCTGCTGCTCGGCAATGAACAAGTGAAAGCTGCTTTTACAGACATGAGAACTGCAAAAAAAAAAAAAAAAACCCACAACAAAAAAACAAAGGATGATGAAAAAAAATTATTTGCAGGCAGAGTTTGCCCCAGGAGAAACAGAGCCCAAGACACCATGCAAATAGATTATGGTACACATTCCCTTCAGACACTGCTCTCACTGCATCAGTCACTCAATTACTGAGCAGGCTTTGACATACAATATTGCACAGGCAGCTATCACCTCTGAGACCAAAAAAGTACAAGGGGACTTTTATATACATTTTATAAGGCTTTTTCACAAAGCTTACATGAGCAGCCACTGCAGAGTAAGGCTAACAGAAAGGATAAAGCATTGCTCAAACGGTGAGTTTTTACACTAACTCCTCCTGAATAACCATGCTCATCTCAATGCCTCAGTTTCACCACATCTACACAGAAAGAAGCCACCTCACAATGAAGTGTGAACAGTAGAAGCATGATGGATAAGATTAAATATTTTTCTTAAAGGCTTCTTAACTATAATTCAGTCCCTTGCACACACATCACAGGACTACAGTGGGTAAAGATTTCCTGATTAGGGGGGGAAAAAAAAAAAGTAAAAATTAAGGTTTTGACTAGAAGCTTTCAGTTTAAAGGACATCTCACTGGGGAGGGAGTTTTGGACTGTGGACAAAAGTTGGCAGGCAGAGACAGTCCTTCATAGGGCTCAAAGTTAGGTCATTTCACCTGCTCTTGGCATTACAGAAATGGACTTGTTACCTCACTGGTTATAGCTTTGCTGAATAATGGCTTAAATAAAATACATTAGCTCCAAAAGAAAGAAAAAAAAAGAAAAAAAAAAGATACCCACCCCAAAATAATCAGCTAATGTGTGAATGAATGCTCACCTGGGATGCAGGCAGGAGACAAACCAAAGGCAAAAAGCTCAGTCACCCACAGCCTGGCCCAAGCCCAGAAGATGAAGCTACTGGCTATTTTCAAGATGGATGGATGGAAACGGGAAGAACACTTCTATATAAATCCATATGCATAGGTTTGCTTTTAAGACACACACAATAACTACTTCACAGTACTCCAGCTTACCCAGATACACCTCAAGAACATTACAAAGAATCTCACGAAGCACAAAACTACTTGCCACCCAACACGCCCCACGCGAGAGCGCAGCAACGTGCTCCAGCCTCGTCATGCATCCAGCGTGCAATGCCCTCGCCTTAAGTTTGTTCTCTCCGCCAGTGCTGGTGGGAAGCCGGAGCGGGTGTTTCCCACCCCCTAACCACATCCCAAGCCACGAGCTGCTTGTTCTATTTCAAAGGGTGGCACCAGTTCTTCCCAAAGGGTCCACAAAGGAGAGGGGTCTCTGCAGCGCGGGTTTTGCGGAGCCCGTGGGCCGGCATTGCTTCTGTGGCCCTTCCTGTGCTGTCAGGGGGGCAGCCCGGCCACCGCGACGCCCCCACAGGCCCCCCTCCACCGAAGCCCTGTCTGCTCAGAGACAGTTTTGGGGTGGGCACCACATTTTCAGGAGCCCGGGGCGTACGGTGGTGACTGCTGCCAACTCCTCCCTGCCGAGAGCCGCTCAACCACAAGCTGCCCTCAAAGCCTTAAGAGCACCGCTCGATCACCCTCAGGCGGGAGCCCGGAGCCGCCCCGCCCCGCCTCACAACGGCGGCCCTCAGCCCTGCCATGACACCTCACGGCGCCCACACGGCCCCGCCACACCCCGGGCGGCTGAGGGGCGCGAAGGGAGGCCCCAGCCGCTGCCCCCTCAGCCCCGGCCGCACGAGGCGGCTCCCCCCCCGCTTCGAGGGAGGCTCCCGGCCCGGGGAGGAGCCCCGCAGCTACTCACGGGTGCCGGCGCCGCCGGCTCCGTCCGGCCCCGGGTAGCTCAGCACCAGCACGGGCAGGGCGGCCCCGCCGCGGGGCGCCGGGGGTCTCCACACGCCGGGCGGCGCGGCGGCGCCTCCATGGCCGGGGTAGAGGAGGAAGAAAGGCGGCGAGGCAGGAGCCGCCTCGTCCTCCTCCTCCTCCTCTTCTGCCGCCGCCGCCGCCGCCTGCTCCTCCTCCCCGGGCTCGGCCCGCCGCTCCATAGCGGGGGGCAGCTCCGCGCCGGCCCCGTCCCGGGAACTTTCCGCTAGCGGCGGCAGAAGCGGCGCCCGCTCCGCCTCCGCCATCGCCGCCCCGGGCCGCCGGGCCCCGCCCCGGCCGGGAAGCAGGGCCGCGGCCGCCCTCCGCCCGCCCCCGCTGCAGGACGAGGCGGGGAAGCCGGCGCTTCGCTTCCCCCGCGGCGCCCCGTTTCCCTCCGCAGCCCCCCGGCCCGGTGCCCTACCTGCCGCCGGCCCGCGGGGCCCTTCCAGCAGCGGTGGCTGGTGGCGGCGGGGAGGCTCGCCCGGCCCGGCCCTGCTCGGCTCCCGGGAGTAGCTGTCTCCCCTCGGCCCGGGCTGGGCCAGCGGGCCACTGCTCGCCGCCCAGGTTGCCTGGAGGATGGCTCACCGAATGCTGACAAAAAACGGATAACCGAACTCCGATTCGTGCGGGGGCTCCGGGCGGCATGGAGAGGAGGACCATGCTTCCACCCTTCCTCTGAGAGGGTTTGGGTTTTTTTCCAGCCTCATACCCTTAACCCTCTTTTTCACCGCTGCCACTTCATCCTTCTTGCACTTTAAGAAAAACTGAACAAAGCCGACCTAGTCTTCTAGCATAAGCTTCCCAACCCTGCTACAAAGACCATGGGACTGCTGGCTGTGGAGAAGCAGTTGTCAGTGAGACACTATCCCCTCACCTGTATTTCATGGACTACTTTTACACCAAGCCAGAAGGAAGGAAGCCACATCCCTGTGCATGTGGAGTCGCCTTGGCAGGACCAGAGCCTGCATGAGGAAACACACATTTCAATCTTAAGAAACCACCTTCATACAGCAATGAAAAAGTCGGACTCCCATGTGCTTTAACCTACCCATGATGCGAAGCAGTTACACCATCTCCTGCCTCCCCCTCACTTTCCCCAGGGTGGTATCTCATGGACAGCAGCTTTTTCAGATCCTTTGACAAGAGGCAACAATACAAGGTCCAGAGATACTCCTTACTATTAAAGCTACCAAATAGGCCATACCAATGGGAACATCACTTAGGAGACTGTCTTTCTGCAGACAGTAATAAAGACTTCTCATTAAGGCAGGACAATTAATGTGGACTGGAGTATTGTCAAAGGGCAGGGAGAAAGAACATAAATACACCAGTTTTTCAAGAACATCCTGCGTTCAATGCACTTAGGTTAAGCTGAAACATGTTGCTTCTTTCTTTTTAAATCTCCCATAAAAATTGCAAAAGCAAAGCTGCAAAGGCAACTGATTTCTGCAGACTGCTTTTTCCAGCGCTGCCCCAAGTCATGCAACATGTTGCAACAATTTAACAGATGCTTTAATCCATTTTACAAATCTCAAAGCTAAATGTTTGAATTTCTATTTGCCAGTGCTAGCAAGAGTAAAACAATGTCCAGACTGTTGCTGATTGAACATTATGGAAGACTAGGAAAGCCTTCACAAAATTTAAGGCAGCAGCAGATGTATTTCCATGTGAGTTATTAATAATTTTTTCCTTACCCTGTATAAATAGAAATTGCAGGTCGTCATGCAGAAAACATTGTCCACCTCTCTGCCACTGTACTTTTTCTGCCCAAGCTTCCAGAGGCAAGCCAGACTTACTCTGGATGCTTATCACCCACCAAGTTCTCCAGGGGTAGAAAGACAACAGCTGCTCATACCTCTCCTCAGAGCTTTCTACACACTGCCTATGTGCTTTTTAAATATGAATCATTTACGTGCAAGTGCACACTGGACTGACTACGTCTTGAATCACTGTGCTCCAAGTGAGTGGATGGCAAGGACCCTGTGGCGGGTGTCTCCGTGGCTATGAGGGGCGATGCAGGTGAGGCAGTGTAAATCCTAACCTGCATCGGGGGCTGCTGAGGCAGCCCCCACCACCAGTCCTTTCTGAGCAGGGCAGCCAGTGCTTGCTAAGCAGGAGCCTGGCAAGGATGAGAGCCATCCCATATTGCTTGGCAGTGTCAGCACCTTCTCCAGAAACACTACTGGGAAAAGGAAAAAAAGCAGCATTAACCAGGACCTCGCTCCACATCTTATTTTCCTGACGATCATCTGTGGTCTTTACCCTATTTCACGTGTCCATTTTCACAACCTATTTACCATCAGGGATTTCCCTTCAGCACAAAACATCCCTCTAAGAAGTATTTCTTAGAGCAATGTTACAGCATCCCCCCTCCCATGGTATTAATAATCACGGCCTTCCCATGATCACTCATACATCAAACTATACAGGAATGAACTATTTATGGCTTTGTCCAATCTCCGAACTAACCAACTGAACATAATGTCGTGTTTAATCTTCATTAAAAGGGGTTGGCGCAGCGGTCCAGGGAGACGTGCCGTGCCATCTGCTGGCTGCCTGTGCTGGGTGTGCCGATATGCTGCGTTCCCTCTTGCCTTGGGCCTGCATCCCAGTGTTTCCAGGGAGTGCATCCGTAACAGCGCGTTAATTTATTACTTCCCTTATTTATTACTCAGATGGAAGTTGCCAGAATTTTGCTTGTGGGCTGCCTAAAGCTTTTCAAGGGAACATGAAGCCATCTCGGATACTTACAGCTTGCCTGCAGATCTACAAAAGATCATCAGCCCTTCATTTTTGCACAAAGTGTGAAACGTGCATGAGCAGGTGCTGCGGAAATGAGATCAGTTAGTATCTCTGATGGGATTATTTTCTGCATAACATGATGCCTGTTATACAACACCATTCCTCCACAGAAAAATCACCTAAGCTGCTTTTTTTTTCCAGCATGTTACTGTTTGCCAACCTCTTCGCAAAGCCTCAGGAGTGTAGCTCAGCGTTATCAGTGGCGGCCTCCACCATGATCCCAGTGCAGAATTAATAAAAGATGTAGTTTTGGGAAGAGCTCTAGTCCCCTCTTTGGTGAGGCTGGGACCCACTAAAAGCCATGCATTTCTCACTCGGAAGAGCAAGTGGCCAACACCGTTGATTCTGCTCACAGTAAGGGAGGATGAGTAAGCACAGGTGAAGGACACCTTTATCCCCACACATCTCCCCTGAGGCCATCAGGTTACAGAGAGCATTCCTCAAATGACAGAACAAGCCTCAATTTTGCCTTGGTGACCCAGGCAATTTCATGGAGGGGATCAATTCTCAATGCTTTGTAGTCTGTTTCTGTGGAGCAATTTTTCTTTTTTTTTAATTATCCAGCCTCCAACTGCTGTTTGACCTGTAAGCAGCAGGGGGCAAACAAATGCAGGGCCATTAAAGGCAGTGGAACTTGTCATTTCACTATTTTGATCTATACATCTACCATACCAGAAATCGCCATGCATAGCTCCACATCCCATGGATCCAGGACATGTAAGGACTACAGAAAGTCTTCTTACTTCTATTCCCGTCTGTCCAGCTTAAGTCCATCGGTTTTCTACCCCTCCCTTTAACAACAAGCTTTGAAAATTCACAAAATATTCTCCGGTCAGCAACAAACAGCATGTTCCTGGCAGAAACAGGCCTAGGGTGTAAAGGTTTACATCAAAACCTACGGAAGAACATTCCACTTGCAGAAAATGAGCAGAGCTTCATGTCTGAATTACAGCATCTAGCCTGTCAGAGGTTCAAGAACATACGCTCATATTTTGGCTTCCCCCAAGACTATCACACACAAAACCACCCCAAAACAAAACAAAAAAACCCTAAAACAAACCATCTAGATACACTAGTGCTTTCATAACATGAAACAGCATTTATTGACAAGACAATTATTCCCTTTAAGTGATTTCACATGGGAAACATGGTAGTATCTTTCAGATGCTACTGGTGGGGCTCTCTGAAACCTGACCCAGACACAAGTGCAGGTGTTACCTGAGACAACATTTGTTAAACTTTTAAGAAAAATTAATCTGTCATTCCTCCTTTACAGCTTGAGCTGGAACTGGCCGCTCACAGCCAGCTCCCAGCAAGAACTTCAGCATGGGGTTAAATGCATTTTCCCACCAGAAGGCATGGAAGTAATCAAAACATTTGGAAAGTTTACCTTCAAACTGAAGACAATGTTACATCTTACACGTTTGTCCAGTATCAATGCTACATTAGACCTACAACAGCAGACAACAGTTAACATATTTATCATAGATGAAGTTAATGTATTTGTCACAGATAAATAGCTACGAAATCCAGAAAAGTCCTTGCTTTGCTTCTGAATTCAGGAGGGGAAATGGTATCTCAGACCACATGGGGTTTAAGTAATAGCTTTCTGCTTGATTACAAAATTTAAGAGATTTAAGAGCACCTAGAAGTAGTTAGTTCTTAAATGTATGAGCACAAGGAGTTAATCAGAAGAATTAGAGAAAATACCATAACCACATATATCTCTTTCTGCAGCTCAACACAGAAAAAGGATGGATCCGAACAAGACCGCAAAAAGGAGAAGGCAGTGGCAGCTGCACAAACCCCATTCTCAACCCAGCCTTGGGAGGTCCCCCCATCCCATCCCATCCCATCCCATCCCATCCCATCCCATCCCATCCCATCCCATCCCATCCCATCGACACATCCCTTGCAGCCTCACAAAGCCAGTACTTAACAGTATGGAAAGACAGCATTGCAATAGAATAAAACACCTTAACACAAAGGCCGGGTGAGGAAAGGGCTCTGTGCTCCTTTTAGAGGTGGCACCTTCTGAAAAGCATCCTCTGAAAAAAAAAAAAACCAATACCATCCCACCCCCGGTTTTCTTAAGGAAAAAACCCACAATATCCTTTATAAAATTTTTATTGGATTCTTTAGTGCTACTTGCAACTCTCAGAAACAGAGAAAAGTAATTATCATTGAAGCTTTCTGCTCTTCTTAACTCCCGCACGAATGCCAGACAGTTCCCCGGCATATCTGTGCAATTCCCTCCGAACTTCACGGACCTGGCCTTTGCGGCGAATCTTGGCTCGCCGAAACTTCTCCCGATGCTTGACCCTGGGGTTGCGATCGATCTTCTTCCTTCTGGGGGTGAGGCCTTTGTTCTTGATCATCTGATAGGTCACACCTCTCTTTTTATTTGTATCCTCTCCTTCCAACATCGCTTCCTCTTCAAGCATGTCTTCGTCTTCAGTTCTCTTCCTCTTGAGTTTCAGCTTCTCCTCCATCATCTTATAGTATTTTAGCGCAGCCTCTTCATCCAGGTCTGACTCATCTGACAGTTCACCAGCAGTAGCCAGGCCATTAGCAAGCACAGGAGCACGTTTTGATTTGTTTTTCTTAACATCCAGTGGGAGGAACACTGCAAACTTCTTCTCCTTACGTAATTTATCTTCCTTCTTATCATAGTAGTTTTTCAAAAGCATACGAACTTGAGAGGATAACTTTTGGTCTATAACTGCTAGGTCATTGATTATATTTCTGTAAGCAACCAGTCGTTCGATAACGGGGTGACTATGAACTGGCATCCTCTTTGACTTCAACACCAAATAGAAACTGATATTGGCACAGTAATTCAAGTAGAGATGATACTTGATCTGCAAATAGCGACTGCCCTTCCCTTGTGGGATAGTGCCGTTTTTGACCATTTGCAGCAGCGGGTGGAGTTCATCCTTGAGCTCCATCAGCTTGACTTCAAAGTCCTCAATCAGCTGCAGGAGCTCCGGGGACTCCTGCTTCAGTAGCTTTAGTTGCTCCTTCTTGGAAAGGGCCTGCAAATCCTTGTCAATCTTCTGCCCTTTGCTATCAAGGGTTTTCTGCTGCTCAGCCAGATAGCCCTGGATCACATCCAGCCCGTAATCATCTTCCCCTAAATCCTGCACCAACCGCTTCTGGATGACTTGAGCCTCCTGCTCCTCTTCCTCCTCCTCAGCATCAACGTCTTGCTGGCTACGCTTGCCCTTGGCCTGGGCATCGCTCCCATAGTCCGTGTCATAGTAGAGCTGCTTGCGTTGGCCCCAGGAGAGCTCGTGGGGAAGCTTGGTGTCCTGACGGCGTTCCTCCAAGTCGCTTTCCATGGAGAGGTCACCATCATCATCTTCAACCTCATTTCCCCCCTCCTCTTCATCTCCTCCATCCTCCTCGTCCTCCTCACCTTCTCCATCCTCCTCACTTCCTCCATCCTCCTCCTCACCTCCATCCTCTTCTGCACTGTGGTCGATGTAAAGATCCTGCCCCTGTACACCCTCCTCCTCCTCACCCTCCTCCTCCTCTTCTTCCTCACCATGTTCATCCTCCTCGGGCAGCTGCAGCCCCAACACTTCCTCCTCCTCCTCCTCCTCGCTGTCCCCGGCCTCCTCCCCGCTCTCCAGGGCCGCCATCACCGCCTGGAACTGCGCCTCATGGAAGTCCTCCACCTCGTCCGCCAGGCCCTCAGGGCCCGCCTGGCCGCCGGGTGCCACCTCCCTGCCATCCTCCTCCTCCTCGGCGGGCTCGGGCGGCGGCCGCAGGACGGTGCCGCGCCGGGTCCTCATGGCTCCGCTCCGGCCTTTCCGCCGCGCTTCCGCTTCCGGCCCTGCTCTCCTTCCGCTTCCGCGCCCCCCCCCCCCCCCCCCCCCCCATCCGGGGAAGGGCGGCGGGGAGGTCACCGCCGGGTGGGCAGCTGGGCCCTCCCCGCCCGCCGGGGCAAACGGCGCCGGAGACGCCGCGGGAGGATGTGTGGTGTGTGTGCTGCGCACCCTGCACACGCTTGGAAAATGCCCCCCCAAAGACACCTTTGGATATAGCTGCAAGTTCGGGTTTGATCCCTGTCGGTCAAGCTTCTAATTGATAGGTTAAATCACTCCAGCTCGGGAGCATAATTGAGTTTGCTACTACTATGAGGTTATTATGCAGACCTATAAAGAGCTGCCTGATGTGGGCAGCCGCTAAGCAAGGTGTGGGGGGGTGGTTCAGTCGTGGCAGGTATATGCAATGAATGCCACGTGGAAAGAAGAGCACCTTTCTTCCTCCTCGTGGGTTTTTCTTCATCTAAAAGCACAGATGCATCCAACTGCTGTCTGTATAGTAACCTTACGACGAGGAAAAAAAAAAAAAGAAAAGAAAGATAGCACACCTGACGTGTCCCATTGTTCACCAAAACTTCCCATTGCTTGGTTCCCTACAATCAGATCAAACTTTCAGAGAAGTATTTGAAAAACTCGCTCGACCCATCTGAGGTACACACAGTAACCCTCCTGAGTCCTTCCCTTCACCCAATTGCATCTTTACAGGGATACAGGTGTCTCCCAGCAGGAGCCAGGCCCATTCCAAGAGGCTGCGGATCAACCCTCAGCTCCTCCGTGCTCCTTGGATCAGTCCTTCTACACCAACAGACATGCCCAGGGCATTAGTAAAGGAGCAGTTCTGATTTTCAGCAGGTGGGAACTCTTCATCAGGAGAGTTTTTAAGACAAGCTATTCATTCATGTTTGCATTCTCCTCCTATATTTTTGCTTGTTTGTGTCAGTTGCCTGCCACAGAGCACCCAGCCCAGCCTCCCACCTTGCCGAAAGGAAAATCACATTAATGCTGAGCTGCATAGAAGTGGTCTGTTTTTAAGAAATGCAGACAGCCGTGACACAGGAGCAGAGGGAGGCACAGTAATTAGTTTAGTCTGAGCTCAGAAACCCAGAGCCTGATAAATTAAGCAGCCACATGTCCCAGCAAGAGGAGCTCTGCGTAGAAAAGTGCAGGTGCTTTTTTCTCACCGCAGAACAGGTGCAGTTTTATTTATAAATACTTCTGTCCACCTTCTTGTGGAAAAAGGCACGTCAAGCAAATACTGAAGTTAACTGAAACAGAGGGGGTGTGCACAACTTTACTCACTTTTTGGTGATTCATTTGGATTCTGGTAGATCTGATGGCAGGCAAGTCTCACTTATGAGTCTTTTTTCTGACATGCTCAGCTTCTCCACAGTCACCTCTAGGTCAAAATTTTCCATATATCTTGCACCAAACATATGTTTTGCTTCAGACTAAGACACTTTTTCGAAATCTATCCATAACAATTTTCAGATATCACCTCCACTGGATAGAGGCCTGTATAAGAAAGAGCAACAAGAGTAACTTGGTTTTGGTGAGACATGGCATTCATTTAATTTGTTAGCCACACATTGGTGGAAATTCTGACTTTATACAAGTTGGCCACTAAAATACAGTCATCTCTGCCGACCAGGCTTTGTAATCTTGCTGCTTAATCCTAACATTTTGTGTGTGAAGTCCATCCAGAGAAGTCTGCAGCCAATTTCTGCATGGTTAAAATTCCAGATAACTTTTACAAGTGTGACTTACAGAAACCTAGGCCTTCAATGTGTCCCTGACCCTGACAGTTTCCACCTAACTACCCCAACAATGTAGTGCCCTCATTTTTTTACAGTCTGCCCTTTCAAAATTCAGAGTTTTAACAAAAGACCGACTTCCACTTGGACTCATGGATTTAAATGAATTGACATGCTGTCTCTCAATCCAAGGTTAATCTCTAAGAGCAGAAAAGAAACAGCATCTACAGACATTTGAAACTCCTCCAGGACTTGCTGGAAATGTCATCCACTTCTCGTGAAGTTGGAGATGACCTCCAGTGTGAGTTAGTTCATGCAGTTATCAGGAACTGCTCAAGGCAAATCACACTGGTTTGCTTTAAGCATCAGTGGAATCACCACTACCAATATGATAATCAGTGACTGCTGCAGGTCTGTTTTAATCCACCATTTTCTTTGCTTCTGAGTGAGAAACAAGGAGAACAGAAAGCTGTAGGACAGACTGCTAGTGGATGGTGTGTTTTCTGGAGATACCCTGTGCCCTGGTACAGCTGTCCTCCACTCCTCACCCAGCGTAGCAAGGACACACAAAGACACAACTAATTTGCCTCACTTCATCCAGGCACCTGCCCAGCTTCCTACCTGGAAGATCCTAGTTCAGCATGTCCAGGGCCAACTGGAGGCACGGGACAAGTGAAAGAAGACTGAGTCTACACGGCTGGTTCCCATTTCTTTTCAAATTCTCAATTATTCCTCTGCTAGACTCTGCCTCACAATGAGGTCTGGAGTCTAGTTCCCCACTCAGCCCAGAATTTAATCCTGGGGTGATGGTTTGCCAGCCCCTTGCCAAACTGCCACAGCTCTTTAATGCCTGCTTCCCCAGGTAACGTTCTGATAATTCAAAATGTCACACAGTAAAAAGGGGATAGTCCATAAAAGTAACAGTCTATAAAACAAATTGTCCTATAAAGAGCCTGCAATCAAGATAGAAATCTTCAGAGACATGCAGGTGGCTGAAGGAGACTAAAAATAGCTTTCACGCCACCATATACAGACCAAAGGGACTGTATGCAGACATGTAGATTTAGCAACTGAAATCGAGATATGCTGAGCACCAGCAGTGAGGGAAAACCACCGAAATCAACAGAATCACACAGAATAAAATTCTGCTCAGTCTCTCCCTTTGGGTTTGAAAATACTCATGGATGCCTTTGCTTGGATTTTACCAGTACCATGTTTTTATCAGTGCAGTTTGGCAAAACAGACCAGAACCAGCCTCTTTTGTATGTGTTTTATGCTGTTGCCTGCATCCCCCCTTCTTGTCTATGTCTAAAAAAAGCTCCTATTTTTTTACAAAAAAGGTGACTGAAACAAATAGTGCTTTAGATAGACACTCCTACCATCCTGTGGTTAGCCTGGCTTATTTTCAACCTTCTGCAAAAGATGGGGCACAGGGAACATCTTGCTGCTGCTTCAGAAGAGACCCCCATGTAAAATTCTGTTGGCAATACTTTCTGGGCAGGGGGAAAGGAAAAAAACCCCAACGTTGCCCTCTTAAAGATGGAGCCCTAGTGAGAAAACAAGGTTTGTAAAGAAGAATTATGGCATAACCTGATGCCCTGCTAGGAGCTGGGCTTGCACCAGTCATTCCTCACCACTTTCCAGGGGAAACCTTGCGTGTGAGTGCTGCTGATGCAATACAAAAGCTCATTGCATCATGCAACTGCCAGATGTTTGTGCTAGGAGAAAAAGCTCAGGAGATAGATTCTGGGGTCTTTGAACAGCTCTAGGGTTAGGGACCCAGCCAGCAAAGGCTAAAGAAAGGGAAGACAGCCTGTACGGTGACAGGCTGCCCTTCCAGGATCTGGGACGCCTGGCAGCATTGCCTAATGACTTCAGCCTCTTAAGAGCCTGGGAAGAGCAGCCTACCCCAGGTGAGCCAAGGGTGGCCCAGCCTGTGTGAAAAACCTCTACCTGGTTACAGGGCTGCTGCTCTGCTGCATAAGGAAAAGCTGGAGAACACAGGGAGATTTACCATGTGCTGCTGATGTCAGTTGAGAGAAACGTACACTGCAGGTAGCAGAAATTCAGGAAACACTGATGCAATAACCCTAGCTAAGAATGGGCCTGCCAGCATCATAATTTGCCTCCCCTTTTGTCCCTTGATGTAGGGAATTGGAGGGCCTTGCTAAGATTTGGCTTCCCTTAAAAGGTGGCCTTTTCTTGCAAGATACATATATAAGCTACAGAGACAGCGCTGGTGATTGCAAGTTACATTGCAATGTTTGTTTTTAGAGTTACACAAGTGATCTCAAACCTGGGACAAAAGTATCCCAGGTCCTCTCTCCGGTACTCCCCTCCTTCAGGAAAAGTCTGCTCACCTGATACCTCAGAGAGTTTGCCTGGGACCTGACTCAGAACCTTTTATAAACCACAAATCCCTGGAGTCCCTTTTCCATTCCAGAGGAAAGAAACTCCTTGATGCAGTAGGCAGAGCTGGAGAAAGAGTTCAGCTTTGCCACAGACCTACTGTTGCATTACCTTTTTTACCCCTCCCCTCTCTCATCTTGTCTGCTTTGTCTGCAAACTCTCTGGGGGCAGGTTGAGCCCTTAATATAGGTTTGCACAGAACCTGGTGCAAACAGGATTCTCATCTTGAAGCCTTAAGTGTTTTTGTAATATGAGTCAAGTGATATTTAAGTCTAGTTTCTCAAAACTAGGAGCCAGAGCTGTGGCCCCTTGGCTCTCTGGACGCTTTCTTACCTTACACTCCTCATCCCCAGGTGGGAGAGTGCCACTGGCCCCGATGGCAAGATGTCCCCTAAGGACCAGGGTGGTTTTGCACTCCCTTGCACTCAGCAGCTTCATTGCTTGTTGGTGATGAACAGAGTAAAAATGCACAGTAATAGTGCAACCCCCTGCCCCCTTTCCCCTCTGAAAGCCAGAGGTCTCTGTGCATTAAACATGCCTGGTTTCAGTCCCCAGCCACATTTTCCACACTGTCAGTGCTAGCTGGCTGGGCTGTTTATTTTAGGAAACGTAGCTGTATCATTTGCACACGCCCTTATAGGCAGACACAGGCTCTCCACTCGTGTTCTTCAAAAGAAGGGAAGGCAGGATGAAGAGCTCTTTGTTGCTGTGCGTGGCCTTGGCCGTCTCCTCGGCGTTCGTCCTTGTGGCAGGTAGGTGAGAAATGGAAGGCGTGGAAAACTGTACTTCAGATATCCATGACGGGCTTTGTGTAATTGGCCATTAATTCCTCGAACGGTCAAAAATCAAACCTCAAAGCCTGCTCCAGCAGTCATGCTTCAGTGGTGCTTGGACACCTCAGTGTCTGTCTGCACCAGAGAGCTGTGTGTTGTTAAGTGCTGCCTTGAGGCTAAAAAAGTGATGACTAGCTGCAAATTTAAGACTTTATGATTAGCCATTTTTGATTGGGTTTCTGAAACAACAAACCGCAGACATGCATGCTTGCTTTTCTGCAGTGCTAGGAAGCTTGCAAGACTCTTGCCTGCTAGATTTAAAGACTTCTAAATCTTCCTGGTAATCCTGTCATATGGCTACAGCCAACTTATTTCTCATTAAGCTGTAGTTTTTTGTGTAACTCCATTGAATTTCTTGGAGAGCCCTGATTTAGACTGCGATCAGACTGTGATCCCAGCACACTCCTCAGTGTGGTTCACAGGTAATAGATACTGACTCTGCTAATGCCAGATCTCTATACGACAGTCTAAAGTCATCCTCATCCACATGGTGGATCTGGTTCACAGGATTAAATCAGTGCTCCAACCAACAGCATGGACAAATGTTGAGGAATACTGTGTCAGTTCAACACAGCCCAGTCTGTTTTTCCTCATTCATATGCATGGCTTAAGATATATATATATACACACACATAAGCACCTTAAAGGAGAAGTCAAATTAGAGTTACATGCAGCTACAGTAGTGTTGTTTGTACTACTTATGTTGAAATGAATGTATTTTTGGGCTAACTGGGTTTCTTCCTACTTTAATAAAGTAGCTGCTTGGACCCACAGCAGAGTTTAAACTAGTATTATTGGAATGTCTTTGCTTCTTCACTATGCTGCAGCTGAATTCTGTTGGACTTCACAACATATTACAGGACAACCCAGTATTGGAAGAGGAGAAATTTTGTCAAAAAATATCTGCCTGAGGGAGGGAGAAAGGGAACACCATATTGCACTAAATCATGCACCAGAAAATCCAACATGCAGACGTTTAGAACAGCATTGGGAAATTTTGTATTTAACTACCTTCTCCCCAAAGGGACTTCACTGAGTGATACATGGAAGTATTACTGAAAACTATCTTTTCTGGAGCTTTGTAATTTTACTTTAAAAAAGATATATGGAGTACCTGTAACTTTTATGGTAACTGAAATCAAGAATATTACACAAGGAATTAAATCAGGACAATATTTTTAGAGTACAGTAAAAAAACCCCTGAATATTCATAAAAGAGTATGTTAATATAATCTTAGAAGATGAAATAAAGCCTGTTCCCAAACATTTTGGGACAACTCCCAAAGCCTATAGGATCTGACTTGAATATTGGCTTTGGATTAAAGGTTTCCAAAGAATTGCACACAACTTTACATAGAATACAGTGACAGACATGAGAGGAAGGTCTATTGGAAAGACAAGAAGCTAGAGACTTTCTGTAAGACCAAAGAAAGGCCAAGGCTCCAGGAGGCAGAGGCTAAAAAGGCTTTTGTAATAAGCTTCTGCTTCAGAGGGAAACATTCATGTTGAGTGATGAGTTGGCAGAGAGGAAGCATGCAGAGCAACAGAGATTGGAATAAAGGGTACAAAGAGACAAGCACCCTTAAACTCCATATAATGACCATCTCTGTGTGTCAGATATGATTATGTATTTCTACCATGGCAGGGCATGCTGCGGTCAGAAGTATGACTGGACTTACACTCTATGTGCACATTTTGCAGTGGTATTTGTACAGCTGGTCAGCTGCGCTGGATGCTATACAGAGAAATGCTAAAAGCCAGCCCTTGCTCTAAAGGGCTCAATGAGCACATGCTATAGTGGGACATGCTGTAGAGGGATAAAGAAAACCATGAGAGCAATAGAAAGGGCAACATCTCCTACATGTCTGTAGTGGCTTGCTTTACTGCCCAAAGCAAGGCAGCAAAGTAAATTCCTTCCTGATCGAGAAACTCCACAGTGAATCTTCTTCAGAAGGTACTCTGCTACTAATTGTCACAGAAAGAGCATTTGTAGCCAACAAGTGAATTGTAGGGTCACTCTGAGGCATCATTTACACAGTTTTGATGCCTTTTTCCACAGTTAGGGGGTCTGCAAGGGTCTCAGAAAATAACCCAGTGGAATGGAAGCAGATGAGACCAGCATATTGTAGGGGCAAGAAGGAAGCTCTAAGAAGCCCTAGGTAGAAAACCTGGAATGCTGTTTGCATTACATTGTATGGACTAGATACCTAGGCGTTCTGCCAATCAGTACTGCAGAGGACCTGTGCCCGTTTGGTCTTGCTGACAGCTTCATGGGACAGTTAAGTTGCTGTCAATAGCGACCAACAATCAGAAAACTTATAGTCCAGCTTGGAGTCCATGTGCTGCTCTTGGATCCCAGCTTTGCTGTTGCTCCCACAGGCTTTGAACACTATCCTTTTCACCCTATAGCAACAGGGTCTGTTGCTCATAAAACCCAGCATGGTTTGGACATGGAGATTAACAAAAAAACCAGACATGAGCTGATGCAATGTGTGTGTCTGCTTCCTTACTGATCCATACTTTGATAATTCAAAGAAATTCAGCTATTAGGACCAAAGCTTTTAAGTCAGAGTGACTCTGAAATCCTCTACAGATGTGATGAACACGGACATTTTCAGCCCATTTCTTCTTTCTCTCCATGGTTAAACCAAAGGACAACCTAGAGTAGGTGAGTCCCCAGAACTGAGGTCTGTCTGAGACCAATATAAACTATCCCCATCTTACAAAAATCACTGGGTTTGGTATTTCTAAGCAGGCTGAAGGTGCTGTAGGAAGAGTGATGCTGCAAACTGACAGCTGTGAATTGATTTTAGCAGCATTTACAAATACAGAGGGATGTAAAAACAACCACTTAAGGAGGGTATGGCTGTGTGTGCATATAAAAGCAAGGCTGGCTTGTTATGGGTGGAGAGACAAAAGGCTCTGAGTTGAGGAAAACCAAGTAACAAAGAACAAGATATTTCAAATCCACCTACTTGCACAGAAAGAAGGCATTGCATGCCACCAGGAACAAAAAGGGATGTTTTACCCTGTTTTGACTGAGCTTCATGTTGAATAGTGTGCTAAAAGTGCAGGAGACATACCCAAGCTGGTTATTCTCTATTTGAGGAAGAAAATCAGGATTGGAATTTTCCCTGCAAACCACAAGCATCCTAAGGACCACTTGCCTGTCGCTGCCAGGTCAGCGGGCTGCCTTCTTGCTGCGTCCTGTAGTGCTTTTTGGCATCTGTTCCCTCAGGCACCTGAAGGACAACACACCACCCAAGGAAAACTGGCACATCTGCCACATTGGCAAGGTCAGAGACATTTATTTAGAGGCCAGATCCAAACTAGGGTTTGGACTGCTAGAATAGTCCTGGTACGTGATAGAGGAACTGGGTAACCTCCTCTGTTAGGCTTGCAAGGGAACTTTCTTCCCATTTCATGAGAAGCCCCTGCATGCTTGCCTCTCACCAGCCACACAGTGTCCAGGTTCATTGTTTTCTCCTTCCCTGTCCCATCACCTCCACATACAGAAGCATACTGTAGCCTGAGCAGGGAAGACAGCTGAAGTCATCTTTGCAGAGAGGCTCATTTGTAGCTTTGCCAACCTGGACCTTAATCAATCCAGATGCCATAATGGTGCATTTCTGGCATTCTCATCACTTGGTTTCCTGCTAGAGCAGGTTTCACAGTTTTTCTTCTTGACCTGGGATTGCATATGCTGTGCTTGCAGGTTATCCACAGGACTCTGAGGACAACGAGTACGTGCTGGTCAATAACAAGTGTCAGTGCGTAACAGTGACCTCAAAGTTTGTCCCCTCCAAAGAAAATCCTGATGAAGAAATCCTGGAGAGAAACATACGCATCCTGTAAGTGGCAGACAACTATTACACTGAGTTCCCTTTTCTTTGCATTGTTTCCCATGTCCTGGGATTGATGAATTGAACTGTTTTTCCCATGGGCTGCTTTCTATGGTATCCTGGAATATTTCCTTTTGCTTAATGTTTTTCTAGCTCACATATCTGGTGTTTGTCCCTTCAGATACAAAAAGCATCTCCATGTTTTAAGTGGTCCAGTAGTAACTTTACAAAATAGGCTGGGAAGGTAGAGTGTAACAATTCTGCAGTTGAACTAATCTGAAACTAAATTGGGCCCATGACACTGTATTTACTTACCGATCTGACAGCAAGCCTGCTATTTTATAGGCTGGGAAAACTAGTTAATGCCCAAACTACCAGAAAAGGTTAATCCTATGAGGCAGATCTCAGTTCAAGAGTAGGATTTTGTCCTCTTTATTCAGACAAACCTTACAGAAGTGTATGTGTTGCTTGGAAACATGGACCAAGTTCAGGCTTAGAGCTGCAGGAGTTCTGGCAGAGCTCACAACAGGAAAAACACTAATTAAACATCTCTATGTCCTGCAAGTCTCAGGCATCTGCCAGCTCAGAGTTTAAAAGAAAAAAAATCAGCACTGTCACCTTGAAAGTGGCACCTTCAAAAATTGCTGCAGTTCCCTCGGGGAGAGTTGTTGCCTTTGAAGGCACAGAAGGGCAAAGATCTGCCATTCCTGGGCTTTTTGCTATGGAGAAGGGTCCAAATGGAAATAACCGGAAGAACAAGATGAGCGTTGAGAATTTTTCACAGCAGAGTAGCCCCCTGTTTAATAAGCAGTTTTCATGATAGCTATTCTCCTCCTTCCTTTGCAGAGTCCCCCTCAAGGCTCGAGAGAACATCTCTGACCCCTTGTCCCCACTCAGAACCACTTTTGTCTACCGCATGACTGAACTGTAAGTAATTTTATTTACTAAGTTCATTTCCTAAAACTTAACCTCTTCTGTAATATTGCCCACACCAGCACAAAAACATGCTTCAAGGTGAGTAGACAAGGTGAGGCAGGGTCACAGAGGAAAGTTTTCCCCACGGAGCCTAGCTTTCATACTCTGTTGCAAGCCAAGAAATTATCTCCATGATTAATTCACATAAAAAGGTCTCACATCTACAGGGAATGTTTCATTCTGACCCCTGTTCATCTCAAATGTCTTAAATATCAACCCATTGCCTGTTTAACCCTTCCTTTTAGGGACCAATCTTGCCAATAGCAGTTTGACAACACTAAAAGCATCTGGCCGGGAGTTCCTGTGTAAAACCTAGGAAGACCACATCTGCTACATCTGCAGATCAACAAGGAAGAGTTGGGTTTCACCAGGGGCATCTTTTCATCACAACTCTTAACACTTGTTCTATTCTCCATCTCTTCCAGCTGCAAGAAATGTGATCCCATAGAAATTGAGCTGGGTGGTGAGATATACCAGGCCCAGCAGAGCACCTCCTGCAATGAACATGAAACCTGCTATACCTACAACAGGGACAAGTGCTACACCACAACCTTCCCATTCTACTACCATGGGGAGTTGAAAGAGGTTCCAGCAGCTCTGACGCCGACATCCTGCTACGCCGATTAGCTCAATCCACTGCGGTACTAATGCCTTCTTGCACTCAGTGTTCCTATCAAAAATACATGTAGAGCACCATAGTACCTGGACAACAGTGTCCAAAATATCAGTTCCCAGAGTAATGCCAACTTGCCTCTTCATATTTTTAATATCAGAATAATGCCATCTCCCAAGAGCAGCTACTGGTTGTCATACACTCTCTTCTTATATCCCCAGCACATATCTGCAATGCCATTATTATACAGCTCAGACATTATCACCATGTAGACCAGGTCCTCAGCAGATGTAAATCACTAATTCCCTTGAAGTCAAAGGAACTACACTGATTTAACAACACTGGGGAATCTGTCTTTTTGACAGTCTTCCATCAGTCTTTGTCTGAGCAAGGCTGCCACAGACATCAGCAGGAATGTCTGTGCACTTCCCTCCCTGAGCAATCTAAAGCAAGCATCCACACAACTGTTATACAAGACCCTTTGATTACATGAGCAGAATTTGTGCCATTATTAGAAGTACAATCATATTTGAGAGAAAAGATGAGGGATGAGACTGAGAATTTAGATTTCAAAGTTACATTACAATTGGGCATTCTAGACCCTTGTAGCACTTTGACAACTGCAAGCTTCTAGTTTTCACGTACATTTAGAGAAGATCAAAATGCTGCTACCCTGAAGTGTTTTGCAAAGTTGCCAGGTCCTCAGCTGTGCCAGGAGCAGTAAACTCTTCCAGGACATGTTAAGTATTTCACTTTCCATGCTTATTTACTGATATTGTTGCCTTCTTCCACTCCTGCTCCCAGTTCAATTGATGAAAAAAATCTTGTTGGCTCAAACTTCTTTTCTTGTTCCTCATTTTGCATTTCAAGCTTCAAGAAATTCTATGAAGGTGACTCAATTGCTAGAGCAGGACCCTAGTTAGGGATTCATTCCTTCTTTCGCACCAGCAGTCTTTTTATTCATCCAGCAAACCCTCACCAAATAAAGGAAATTATTCTGTATTGCACCTTACATTTAAATGCGTTACACTCAGTATTGCCCACAGAAACATCATGTATATGAGTGCATAAGGTGCCCAGCATTACATTTGGGATGGCTGATGTTTCTCACTGTTGTCAGAAGTTGATTGTAAAGCCTTAGGTTGTTCTGAAAAGTCCTTATCTGGCTTCACACATAATTGGAATAATAAAACAGCAAAAACCTTATTCCCGTAATTGTAGCTTTGTTAGTGAAACATTAAATAAACATTTTTCTGCAGCAGACTGTGTGTTATATTCCAGTTCAAGAACAACTCATAAGAAAAAGCTAAGTCTATAATCATAGCATTTCCTCCTTCACAATGAAGTAAGAAGCTCTCCCTAAATAACTGCTTATAATTGCTGACAGGCAAAGCTTCCTGAAATACTGGGATAGAAATATTATGATGCACTTAAAGAAACTAGGACAGATTGAGGCTGAACTGGTTTATGATTTTTAGGATCAGCTCTGCATCACTGAACTGCTTCAAGGCCCTGTGAGTCAGTGCAGGATTGGAGTTTAAAAATCCAAACATCACCTAAATCACTCTTGAAATTGCAATCTGCAGATCACACTTTTACCTCACCACTGAAAAGAGTGCCTTTAAGACAGCTATGTTGGGAGCTAGTCATTCATAGGCAAGCTGTCTGTCCTAAAGAAAAAACAGTCTTGTGGGGGCCAAATTTTGAAGAACAAGAGAGTAAAGAGGACTGAGACATAAATTATTCTAATGTTACATCAGAGTTACAGAAAATGAACTCAGGAAAATATCGATTTTTTTCCCTCTTTCATGCAAAAAGACAGCCAATTCAAAGAAATGCAAAATGCCAAGGGAGGCAGAGACTCCTGCCACATACTGACATGGCTATAAGTATTTCAGTGGTCAGGTACTAAGCTCACTGAAATCTGTCTCAGACATTTTCATCTTCAAAGTCCTGGTGTTCACCAGCCTAGGAGTGCTGTGATGTTAGAAGTTTGTAGGTCATGGTGAGGCTGCATTTTATCTCCCAACAAAGCTCTTCAGGTTACAGCCACAGGAATTTGTCAGTCCTTTGGGCCTCTACACTGGAACCATGTACCTAAACATGAAGTTTCCACACTTGTTTGTACATCCTGTTGTAGACACAATGGAAGATTGACAGGAACAGGACTGGAAATCACCCTGCAGCACATCTGTGAAGTCCAGCAATGCCAGCACAACAGACTACTCATGAAAGCCATTCAGGGAAAAGGAGATCAAAGCACTCTGTCTTCCCAGCAGCTGTGAACAAGTACTTGCTTAGATGATCTTGGGCAGAGCAAACAGCTACTGGGAAACAAGAAAAAAAGTGTTCAGCAAACTCCCCATGTATTATTCAGCTTTATAATAAAGCAGGATTCATTCCCCCCATCTTTTCCAAGAGGGAAAATCCTACACTGACAGCCCTGCCCACCCCTTGGTACTGAATTGTGTTAGCCAGGTTTTGAATAACCCAAAGCAACAAAGAAAGCTAAATCAGGCCCTGAATCCTTACCTGAAAGACCAGGAGAGTACAATAGGAGCAAGTGAGGTCTGCTTATCCCTGAGAGCATACTGGGGAGGGTCTGGGACCTTCTAGCAAGGTGAAGAGGTACTGATGGATGAGAGGAATTCCCCTTGCTGGGGGTTGTCTTGGATATGCCAACAAACCCATGTCCCACTTTGAAAGATCATGTTTCTCAGATTGTGCAGCCACTACTTCAAAGTGGGATTTTTTGGTGAGCCCTGATGTTGGGGGTAAGAATGCCTCCCTTGGTGTGAACTCCTGTTTCATTCTCTAAATGACTGTGGTGGGACAAGGCTTCCCACTTGGGCTTGCAATACTTCCCTACAAGCTACATCTTTTTCTTCACAGGTCAGGTTTGTTCTTTAGCTGCATTTAATGTTTCTTGAACAGTTCATCTTAGAAATGTGTTCCTGCAAGTGTGAGATTAAAGGAATTTAGCTTAAATGCACTAAGATGAACTATTCAATTTTAAACTATTTTAAATCCTCACAGACTACTTCTAGACTTAATTCTTCCCAGGTCTGTCCTCCTTGCCTAAATACTGTTCTGTTGCTTATGCAATGTTGAGTTAGAGGGATTTCTTGCTAGTTTTTTTAGAAGTCCTTTTTAAACCATGGAAATTTATCCTCATAATCCTGTTTCCAGTTTAACAAAAAAGTTTAATTAACAGCAGAAACTACAGCACAAAGCCAAGCAAAACAAATCCTTGAGCTCAAAGACATTGTTTTACCGTAGGGAATTCAGGAAAGAAAGCAGCTTATGACCATAACCAACCAGTCAAAGCTGCAGTTTAACTCACATAGCCAGTTCCTGTGCTGTGAAGGCTTCAGCCATCTTTATTAAGACTTTTTGGTGTAGTAATATATAACAGGCTATGATTTTTAGTGGCCTCACTATATTAAGTCTGATTTTGTCAACACAACATTTGTCCATGGTGGGATCTTTCTGCAGAAGGGTACTACTCTGTACACTCTCAGGCAGGTTTAATTTTTTCAGTATGTATAGAGATTGCAACCAGTTATGCCTTAGAGAATTCAGAGAGCACTTAGTTATATTCTGTAAACCAGTAAGCACAATGTGGATACTTAAAAAACATTAAATTTTTTGCAGACCAGGATCTTTGACTAAGCCGGCCTGTTACCGCACAAGATGTCATCGGTGCCTTCTACACAAGCCCAAGCACTGCTAAGCTAGCCAAGTGGTTTGTGCCTGGAATTTGGTAGTCCAGATCCAACCTTCAAACTATCTGGCCATTTCAGAAGTAACTCAAAACTATCTTTAAGTTTATTCTAATGTAAGAATATTCTTTTAGGAGCAGCTCAGCTACTAGCTTCTATTCATTTTAAGAGAGTTTAGAAATCTGTATTAATTCATGGTCATGAAAGAACCTTCTCTTATTTTGTCATATCTCTTTAGACACTTTCTCGCAAGCTTTGGATGTCTCCTCTAGAGCTCTACTATCATTTCCCCCCACCAGCATTTTCAGAAGGAACTGAAACAAAAGATTAAACATAAGCATGATTAACAGCCTCAAATGACGCTTAGAGAGCGACTGAAGAAAAAAGGCAAAATATGTAAAGAGGAAGGGTCAAAAGTCCAGTGCACATATTGCTCAGCTGCAGCTGTTGCTTATGATATGAGATCAAACTCAGTGAAGTCCCATCTTGGGCATCTGGAGGTTGAAATCTGTTTTGCACCTGTAGTTAAGATGTAGCACTGGCTTCTGCACATGCTAATGGCATGTAAGAATATCAGCCACACGAGCTGCAAAGCTATGCAAGTCCTGAGTGTACATCAAAATACCTGTTCACTTGCTCCCAGGATGGCACTTTATACAGGTCCTTCACGCTAAGCCTGAACAGGGGGATGCCAGCACTGCTTTCAAGACCGCTTGTGCAACTGAGCCACAACTGCATTCTGAAGCCCCATCTGCAATTACACCAGTTCCTCCCCTCCAAAAGCTCCAACACATAGAAGAGAGAAGAACTAGAGGTCCCTGATCTAGGCCCAGGACCTTGGGACAGCACAGCAATAGCCACAAGCACATCACCATGGGGACACAGGCAACACCCTCAGCAGATTCTCACCCAAGGCTTTCTGTAGCCCTTTCTTTTCAGGAATTCCTTAAAGGCCTGTGTGCTGTGAAGCTGCGTGACTTCCATGTCCTGAATTAATTTCCACTGTAGATTGAAGTAAAACAGTCAAATTTCATTTTTATGTACAGGTTCCACTTGCCTAAAGAAACCATGCAGTGTATATCTGTCCAGCTCTCATGAAAACTTATCAACCAATAAATATGTTACCTGCTAACAGCTCTAACTAGCTCAGATTCCATTTTTTCTTTTCAAAGAAATGAGGTTGTTTTGTGAACGTGAAGTCATTTTTAACAAATTATAACCTATGATCCTGTGATCTGATGGCCTGTGCTACACAGAGTTATTTCCCCCAACATCTTTGGTAAGGAAGACAGGACAAGTTTTTTTTCATTATCTGAGTAAGCACACCTACTCTCAATCTGCACTCTATTCCCAGGAGGAGCTGGACAAAATGAGGTGGATTATCATTCAACTGTAAACTTGGCCTTTATTTTTAGGCAGCATTAACAAAACCATAACCTTTGCCTTTGTGTTCTTCTGAGCTCAGCTGTTGCCAGGCAAATCCCTCCTGCAAAACTCCTCCTTAGTCTTACCGGCAACGTTTCTTCATTAAACAGGAGTGACTCTTGTCATTCAGCTCACCAGTCCGTTGCCTGTGGCATGATTTTAGTCACCTTCAACTCCTCGGTTTTATATTTGGAAGGACTGCCCTCTAGAGCATGAACAACATCTTCCCGTTTTACTGTGTAGTAAGCATGATGATGGAGTAGTTTTTTTGTAAAGAGGAAAGTAAACCTACATCTAAGTAAACCCAGCAGTTGAAGAAGAACCTGCCTGCTCTTCGAACTCCTCCTAATAACATCTTGTACCACAGCTGAATCCAGCACCTCTGTCAAGATAGTTATTGCAGGAAAATAAAACCAGGATAAAAACATAAAACGTTGAGGTGCCAATTGCATGTGAATGAATTTTATCCACATATGATACAAAAAGCATTAAAGGAACTACATTTACAACAGTTACTTCAGCTAAATCTTGATTTGTGCTTATATGCCTCCTAGAGCTATTGTGCCCATATAGGTGCCATGAAGCCACAGTCTAATCCAAGTGAATGAGCCTGTTTGAACCATCTCAGCTGGGAAAACATGGTGTGTTCCACATCTATGTGGCTGTCAGGCACAATACAGTGCCCAGAGACATTCCCATCAGAAAATAATCTCTCTTAGCTATGTCACAAAAGAATGACATCACTTTTTTTACATTCACTGTACCTTTTCAGACAGGTTCTTTGCATTCCTGAGGCTACTGATTGTTGCCTCTGGAGCTTTTAATGGTTCATCCACTTTCTGTTTTCTCCACATTTTGGGATCAAGATACCATGCTCCATATCTGATCTTCTCCCATTTTTTTGGGGAAGGAACCTGAAAAAAAACCACTGTAGCTGTGTTCTTTCATTGTGTTGGCATTTGTCTCTCATGCCATAGGCAGTAGAGACACTGCTGCAGAATCTGAACACCATCTCTGAAGGGTCTACCAGGGATGATCTTGTACCCTACATCTATACAATATAAAGGTGATGGCTGATGAGAATGTCTGACTAGCAATTTTTCCCCATTTTTCTCCACAAAGGCAAACAGTATTAAAAGCTATTTCTGGGAATCAGTACCCTCAAGTCATCTGACTTTTTTTTTTTTTTAAACTGTTTTTTGTGAGAACCTGGAAAGGAAGTCTGAGCTTCATACTTTGGGTGTCAGAGGCTGAATAAATGTTTTTTCTATTTCAAAACTGAGTTTGTGAACATGGAAAAAACCTAGCTACAGGGTTGGAGAAATGCAAACTTGCATTTAAGCCAGAACTGGCCCAACTTCAACCCCTTACCTAAAACCCTTCAGCAAATATTTTCTCTAAAACCCTCCTCCAGTTTTGACCTGAACCATATATGGCCTTTGATTACGTATTCAATTATTAAAAGAAAATACAGCAAGAAAAGCAGGTAATGGGAAAGGCAGTGACTGGAAAGTCACTGCCCTATACTTCACCTTCTTTGAGTTGTTGACAGCCCCCACCAGTCTCCCTGCTCTCCTACATCAGTGCCACAGATACTCTTGGGACTGAGGACTTCTTGAAGCTCCAACTGTAGCATCTCACAAATCACATGTTGAGATGGGTAGACATGTCCTTCACCTAATCCAAAGCTCACACAGTATTCAACCATATTGTGTTTATTTCACTGGCTTTGGGTATAGGCAAAAACACTGAGAATCTCTACAGTTTGACCAGCAAAAGGACTGTATGGTTGAGCCCTAAATAATACTTCTAGGTGTCATTCCCCTATCTTACTGCTCTGCTGCGTGTAAAAAGTAGCCATTATTGAACATTTCCTTTTTCAACTGCACTGCAGATCCTTAAGATACAATTATAGAGACCTATCAAGTGTTCCCTGGGAAAAACAGGCTCCTTTTTAATCTCCAGTGGGCACTCCCTTCCCAAATCATACAAAACAGACTTCTGCAAATGTAAACATGGGCTGTTTTACCTTAACCTGGCAGGGCAGGCTCCTTAGGTGGTAAGAACTCCTGACAGCTAACTGGGGAGGTGAGATCTCCTGGCTCTTTGACAGCTCTGCTTCCACACTGTTGAATTTGACAGCACGGAAAGATGAGGGGACAGTGGCCTCCCTTTCACAGCTGGTGTTGAGCAAGCTCATGAGGGCATCTTCATCAATATTGCAGTTGCCTCCTCCCTGGAACAACCACCCCAGGACAGTCTCAGAGTGGGGAAGAAAGCAACATCTCATTACTACTATTTTCTTCCATTCACATCTCCCTGCACATTCCCCCCCCACCCCCCCCGCCCCCGCTATCTATAGGACTATTAAACTCAGCATCAGGCATCAGTTTCATCTGATCTACAAGTATGCTTGTCTTAGCATCATCACAGTGATGAGGCAAGGACGAAGTCAGTTTGGAACCAACACATGAATCAGTGTATTAATTTCAGATAAAAGGGGACTGTTCCAAGGTGAGGCAGTTAAATAGTAATTTGGACATGAATGGCTTCCCTGGAAAAAACCCCCAACATTTTCTGAAGCAAACTTACATAACAGTATTTTTGTATAATGATACTTACTCCTTGCTTTACATTTTAGTGGGCTGAGCCTTATTAGTCACAACAGGACATCAGAGCTGAGTCAAAAAAGTAATCTTGATTTTGACTTGGGCTCTCAGATTCAAACATCCAGAGCCACATTTTTACTTATGTCCAAAGACATTTTGCCTCAATTAAGTAAGTAGGTTTCTAGAATCAAAGGGGGCAGGTGGTGGCAGTTCTGGTTTACTTACCAAAGACATAACCCAGTCACAAAAATGCTTGGTTACTTGCTTTATGCATTCATCCAGAGGAACAAAGGCAGTCAGCGTGCCTTCCTTTTCTCTTGCTGCTACCTTCTTGGAAAGCCGTGTACATGGGTTTTTGCCGTGAGACTCCTTGCCACTGCAGATATTAATGCAATACAATCTGAAACACCCTTTGATTGACTGCAGTGATAGCTGTCACCACACAGTCAGTATTAGACAACAGCCTAAAGCTGCATCCTGTGTTTGCATATATGCCTTTGGATCACTGGTGGTGCAGTTCACCACCAGACACAGCATGATTTTTGCAAGGAATAGCTTTAGCAATTTGATCCATTTGTGAAGACCACCTTCACAAACAGAAGAAAGGGCTGCAGCTGCTATATCAAACAGCACAGCCCCAAGGTTTGGATGCAAGGCTTGAAATAACCTGCCACCTTCAAAATAGAAAACCCTAAAACATTGAAGTTCAGAGCCGTATGTGCCCATCACTATGCCCTTCTGTCATTATTAGAAGTGCTGAGGGAAGAATAAAGTGACACCATTTATTTTGCCTTAGCTAATTCAGCCTGTAAAACTAACCACCAGTGCAGCTTTCTCCTTATGTTTTTGTATCACTCAGAACTAATCCTGACTGGTCTCTGAAAAGGTAGTAGGATATCAATTAATTTATCACTATCATTGAGGAAGGCAAAGGAACCTATCTTTTAATGCAAACTACTCCCACGACAGATTGAGGTAAATTTTAATTAAGTTCTTAAATTCCTTTTCCCACTCATCTCACACAGGAGGGGGCATTCAGAGCCATTTGTGTTGCTGTCTCCATCTTGTCCTGTACTCACTGTAGTCGTGTCTTGGAAGCTGTTACTTTGCTTTGTGTGTCCTGCATATGATCCAGCACCTCCTGAAAGGGTTGGTTCTCCTGTTCATAGTCATTGTAGCCAGCCTTGCTCTTCAAAAGCATTTCAGGATTCAGGACACCACCAACTTCTCTCAAGAGCTGCAAGCCAAGCAAAGACAGCCTGTGTTCAAAAATAATCCCATTGGAGGAAGCCTGCTTGGGAGCTGTGTGAAGGACTGCCCAACATGCAAGTCTCCTCCGGTCTACTGGCAATTACGGCAGTTCATGGTGCAGAAGCCTCAATTTATAGACCTTTTTCAAAAATCTCTAAAGTATTCACTGCAGCTCAGGCTGCTTGCTAGATCTGTGAATCATGCTGAAATTCTCGTCTCTGCCATCTTCAACGTCAATCTGCTGTACCCCATGCGAAGTTTTCCTTCTGCTGCTATTAAGTTTCCTTCCTTACAGTACAATCCCTTGTTTCATGATCCCATTGCCCCAGTAACAGCAACCTGGAATCGGGGAGAGCTCTGCTGTTGTCTGCTCTCACAGACCAGAGACCCAATTCCCTTTTCTGAATTCTAAGACTTCTCCCAATGAACCCATCCATCATCATATTGCATCCAAGCCTTAGTTGAGTATATCCCCTCAGACAAGGTTAAACAATACTAAGGACCTTCACCCAGGGGTCCCCATCTTCTGTGGCATGAAGCCTGTCCCTTCCAAATGTCTCCCAGCTCTCCCCTGTTCCTTTTAAGACTTACTAGATTCAAAAAGCTTAATTTTGCCACTGTATTTGGTCACTGTCCTCCATCTGTAACATCCAAACAAGCACATTCCAGAAGATCCCAGCTGCACAACAGACAAGAACATGCTAGGTTTTGCTTGCACAAAGCAGAGAAAGTTGAAGAACTGGAGACTGGGAAAAGAGCGATGATTCTGGAAACAGACTGAGAAATAAAGGTAATGACATATACTCTGCTATCCTGGGCATATTCCTAATTTAGCAGTTCTGATTAGATTTGCTTCCTGCTCTATGTCTGTTTGTATCAAGGCCTGTCGATAGTTTAGCAGATAATACATTTTCTGTAATAAGTTGATAGCAGGCACTAGATTCCTCAATTAGACCATTTGTAATACTGTTCCACAATTAACTTGCTGACAATTTGGACATACTGTCTAAATCTAAGTTATCTTTCATATTTTTTCTTGGGTTTACTTTGGAAAGAAACACAAGTTGCTGTGGGTTTTTTTCAGTTGACAATAGTAGCTGCATGTTAGGTTAGTTTCCTGTTCCAACTCTCCAGAGAAACAGTGTTTAACCAGGATTATAAAATCATTACCTTTGGGGAGATACTTTTTTCCAAGTGTGGGTAGAGCACAAAGGGATGCTGGTTCAGACAGCCCTCTATCTGTGCAACGTAATCCCTCCTGGCTTGCTGCAGCAGGCTGAGCTTGGAAAGGCAGACCTGTGTTTTGGCACACTTCCTTTTCTTCCATGGAACTGTAGGTGAAGATTTCAGCATGCTCTTTTGAAGGGTAATTGAGACAGGGCACTTTCTGCCATACACAATCATGTTATCAGATGAAGGAGGAAAGCCATCCCTGAAGTCATCTAGACCTTTTTTCAGGAATATCCAGCGCTGACCATTAAGTGAGTCTGAGAACCTCAGTCTGCTTTCTCGAAAGTCCTTACAAGACATTTTCTCCCTTCTGTAAGTAAATTATATTAAGTAGAGCTTAAAGGCTGTATTCTAATGAAAGAGACTGGGGTACATTTAGAGTGCAAATGGATATTCAACTCCAAGCATGTTTACCCTCACTGGACAGCACTTTGCTGCTACTCAGCTTTTGAGAAAAGTTTATAAAACACTGACTTAAACTGTATGAAGAACATGCAAAAACCAGCATTTCCAGTTCACAAGAAATCCTGGAATTTCAAAAATTTGTATTTAAGTAAAAAATTGGTAACATTATAGAGCTTCTGTTTCAAGACATATTGATTTTATATGTATGTGTATTGCTTCAATGACAAAAATATTTTAAAGCTGTATGTTCAAGACAGCCAGCATTCCTCACAAATGATTCATTTCAGTTGACCACAACTTTTCCAGCTTTCAGCCACTCTGCATTTCATTTGTGGCCTACCTAATTAGTTTAATGATTCAAGCAAATTAGCTTTGTCAGTTTCAGAGAATGATTTACCAGTTGGTAGCTGAACCAACCATTTTCCAGAGCTTGCAGAAACAGTGTCCAACCTGCTGTTTCCAAGCTGGTTCAGGTTGTTGCAGGGGACACTGGTAGGATGGAGGGTGGCTATGGCAACCTGGAGCAGGCAAACTGGAATAAGAGACCCTCTGACTGTTTTCTGGAAAGGTCAGAGGCTGAGTTAACTCCCAGGTAGTAGCAATTTGTATCTCCAAATACTATCTGAGGAACTCTACAAGCACAGTGGCAGAGTGATTTAGTTACAAAACTCATTTAACTCCCCTTTGATCTGTAGGGATTAAATACAGGACAAGAAAGTAGTGATTTACTACTTACTGTCTTCACCAGAACAACACTGTCTATGCTATGGGAAGGTAAAGACTCTGCTACAAAGCTAATGGCAAAACACAAGACAGGCATCACTAAACCCCAGCCATCCTGCATTTTGCACATACAAGGTATTGATGGAGAAATGCATGTGTTGACCCTACATTATTTTTACTATTTCATGTTAAATATACTCTCACCCTTGTTCGCTCTGTTTCAATTATCCTTTGGATGCTAGCAGGGCATTTCTTTTTTTCTGTCAAATCGTTCAGCAGCTGGGAAGTCTGCCTATTTTCAGCAAATATTGACATGCTGCTACAAAGCCATGCACAAGCTAGTTTAGATTCCTCTCTAGCAATACAAAGCCAGATCCAGAGATTTTCAGCTACACAGCACAGGTGGGTAGTTCACAGATGCTCCAGGTCCAAGTTCTAAGCAGAGCCTCAAAATCCTGCTGCAGAAAATGCCACCAGTCACCTCTGCAGGAGCAGCCAGGCCTAGGAAGAGCAGTGCACACATGGCTATTGCACTCTCTTTGCCTTTTCATCTGTGCTTATTTATGTCAAAGCAGCACCGCCCCAGACACTGTGGATACATCTGGTCAAGGCTTTAGCTCTTTACAGACAAACATGAGCTAACACTCAGTCCTAATGACCACTACAGCCCTGACAATATCTTGGTCTTTGATGTATCTCCTGGGGCATACAAAGGTTCTGCATACACAGCACAAGTTCCTGGGTGCCCAGGTGAACTCTATGGCTCCTTATCTGCAAGACTTAAATCCCCATTCTTCTCATTTTTTAAATGATTTTACAGTCACAAATACTTTTTACTTAGCAGACTTCCACTTCTTAATATCCCCTCCAAAGCTTCTAGCAGCTGTCTGACTTGAGACACAGAGACCAAACAAACTCAAACAGTGTTCTGTTGCTTCAGCTCAGCTTGCTCACATTCTGATTTGCTATTACTCACTCTTAACTTGCTCCCACATCCACAGAACTCGCTTCTTCCACCTAGATTTCATGGTTGTAGCTGTACGTGGTATTATCAGGTCAGACTGCTTACCATGTTTGTGTAGTTAGTTTCTTTTTTAGCTCTATTGGCTTAAATGATCAAGTGGCAACTGACCGCTATTTTAATTGCTACTTTCAGTGCCTTAGCAACATAGTCCTTGCTTGCTGAAGCATAACAAAAATGAATAACCTACGAACTTTGCTTTAGAGATGATCAATGTACTTGTAATATCAAATACTGCAATATCAGTACTTGCAATATTGCACATTTTATACAGAGTTACTCAGGAATTGATTAATCCAGAAACAAAATATTTTCTAAGAAGGTATTATTAAGAACTATAAGTACGTACCTGATATTTTACAGCTGATGGGGAAAAATAACATCTTATTCCACATTAACTGATGTATAGAAAATTACCTCCATGACACTGCAAGAAAATTTCCAGGAAATATGTAAAATCTGCAAGAAAACCTGCAGCAGCTAACACTTCAGCAAGTGTTGCTCCAGACAGTGAAGACACTAGCTTTAAATCCCTACTGGCATAATACACTAGGCATGTTTGCAGTTGGTTGTTGTGGAAACCAGATTCACAACTCACTATCTGTCTAGAGCAAACGCTTTTTTCACACATAGAAACATGCAGAGAACTCCTGGGGACCACAGAGAAAAATACTGGAATTAAAGCAGAATTTTATTTTGCTACAACATATCTTTATCTTTTCAACACCAGCACTTATTTATGACTGAAGAACCAAAGTCTTTGCTGCTGCTGAAAGATGTTGCAACACACTGTTCAATGTGCCTTTACTAAGTGTTCTTTAACATTACTCTCAAAGAAAAATAGAAGCAAACTCCCTTCTTCTGTTGGGGGCCCCAGAGCTGGACACAGGACTGCAGGTGGGGTCTCATGAGAGTGGAGTAGAGGAGGAGAATCCCCTCCCTCGACCTGCTGGCCACAATTCTTTTGATGCAACCCAGGACATGGTTGGCTTTCTGGGCTGCGAGCACACATTGCTGGCTCATAGTCACTTTTCCATCCACCAATACCCTCAAGTCCTTCTCCACAGGGCTGCTTTCAATGCACTCATGGCCCAGCCTGTATTTGTGCTTGGGATTGCCTCAACCCATGTGCAGGACCTTGCACTTGGCCTTGTTGAACTTCATGGGGTTCACACAGGCCCACCTCTCCAGCCTGTCCAGGTCCCTCTGAATGTCATCCCTTCCCTCCAGCATGTTGACCGCACCACACAGCTTGGTGTGCTTTTCTTGTTTTCCATTTGTTGCAGTCCAGTACAAAAGTGCTTTTCCCAAATCCATCTAAGGGCTCACAGGCGCTGCTCCTTGCAAAAGGAACCATAGAGCTTCAGTGCTTGTTTAAAGCAAAAGCACCAGAACAAGCATTTATTGAATGATTATGGTAACCTGGTAAGGTAAAAAGATTCTAGGTCTGGGCAAAACAGAACCAATAGCCACTCATCTCCAAGTTTCCAACCTATAATCACATGAAATTTTACTCTATCCATGAACACTGAAACCACATATACTGCTTAATGCATTAGAGAACTTAGTAAGAAGTAATTTACAGAAAAACATCTCGGTGCCCTGTCAGAGATCTAGGTGACATCTTTCCTTCTTTGCTTTTATTTCTAATAGAATCTAATTTTCTGATTTACAACAAAAACAGAGAACACGAAAACTGAAGCATTTTATTTTGGTTTTTAGAGACCCTTAACCCATATATGAACTATACACAAAAACAAGAACATCAAAAAATTAATGCAGAAAAAGTTTTTATAGTAAACTCTTAAAATACTCTTTTCCATACTTAAAAAAGTTGAAAAAGAAGAAGAAAGAAAACACAAGCTTGTTCTCTATAATCCCAACAACAGCTACAGTCATGTTTAGGAGCTTTGTATAAAAAGAAAGTAGTTTTTAAAAAGTAGTTCTTTGCCTTGTATTAAATATAAATCATAAAACACTTTAGCTCATCCTCAAAAAGAAAAACTAAATCTTAATAAATACACATATAGCTCAAAAAACAATACAAAATGGAGTAGAGTTTAACTTTTTACCTTCTAACACTAGTAAGTAGTTCTTTTAACAGAAATCCGTATCTACAATATTAATTAAGTAATCCTACTCACAATAAATATATATGTTCCATACCATGCTCTCCAAAAACCCCACAAAATACAACTTGCATATTTTTACGTCTAAAAAACAATTAATCTCACTGACTCCCCCCTCCCCCAACAAGAAGAAATAGATTGTTTCCCCTGTGAATTTAAGCATTCCTGACTTGATTAGCTCATGGAAATCAGACCAATGAGTGTGCAGGAGGGAAAGGGCTTAGGATATAAATGCTCACACTGGGTTTTTTGCTATGTAGATGTTTGGGATTTTTTGGTTTTTTTTTTAAAGTAATCAAGAAAATAGTAGGAAAATTTTTGGTTTTACTTTAAGATGAACAAACATAAATTTGTGGTTTATTTTTTTCTTCACTGTAAGTCAAGACAAGTATATGTCATTAATGTTTTCTATTATTGTAGATTAACTGAAATGAAATATTAAGTCTTATAACAATTGAACTTTTCTGTTTATAAAACCAAAAAAGATTCTTCTAAAGGATGTAGAGTTATTTTTTTCATTGTATGTATTATAAAATGTGCTCTGTTTTATGTTAACTGCTGAAGAATACATGTTCCTTAATATGAAAAGCAGTTGATCTGTGAATAGTAACTTTTCAAACAAACTGCTTCACAGATATGGTAAGTCATGTATTCTCAACTAAAATATTATTGGTTTCTCCTTTTATTTTTTTCTAGCTCAATATAGGAACTATTGCCTTTTGTAAAAATAAAAGCTATGATGCTGTTTCTACAGAGGTATTAAAAAAAATAATAGTTTATCTTCTGAAAGTTTTAAAAAAATCTGAAGACAGTTTCCTGTATAGTTGCTTTTAAGATCATTGCTCCTCTACTGAAAGTGTTTTATTTTAGTAAATCAATGACTCTATTGTATGTTACAGTGGTTTAGTATTAAGTTAGTTTGTTTTTCTGCTTGTTACTTTAAAAACCAGCTCTGTAGTTCTAGTTTCTTATCACAAAAACTTAATCCATGATGAGATAGGAATTCAGGGTGCTGAGATGAGGCTTTATCACCAAAAGTGCAAGATTAAGTGAGTTAATTGGTCTGTTCATTTAAATGCTATACTGAAGTCTTCAATAGAGCAAAGGTGCCTGAAAGCAGAAGCTAGGTATGTCAAGATACTAGTAAAGAAGTTAATAAATGCTAAGATGAGTATATGAAATATTAAAGTATCTTTCTGGATACCAGAAAGTTTGCTTTTGTCCTAGTGAGTTAGTAACAACCCACACACAAGTTCTGCTGTTACCTTTGTAGTTGTTTCAGACTCAAACTGAGGCAAAAATGAATTTACTAGCAGGTGTGTAGGCATGTAAGGGATGATCTATTCTTTATGCTCTAATTGGCATAATTGAGGTACAGCATAATCTACTGTCCTGGCTTAGACTATCCCTTTTGAAATCAGCTGTAGCAAAGTATTTGTGAAGAAGAGCAGATGCCAGAAACCAGATTTATTTCCCTTATTCTCTAGAGGATTAAGCTCATTAATCCTCAAGTTCTGGATATTGCCAGAGAGGGACCTCTGCATGTGGCAGCAATAGGCAATCCTGTAAAGGAAAGTATGGAAAGTATTCATGGAGGGCTTGCTGGCAACTTGATAGTTAAGCTCCTACTGGCTGCTACCACTAGCAGCATTCAGCTCTTCAGGCTTAGGCTATGCTCTAGCAAGTGTCTGCACTCGATGTAAGTGAAAATGTGTGAATTCCCTTCTAAATGGACATTGAAAAGAAGGGATTAAATTTCTATTATGTATTTTTTTTGCACCAGGACTTTGAGTGAGTCACCAGAAGAGATGTTAGACTACCATTACAGGTGTACGGTGTCCCTGCCAGTAGCAGTGAGCATACATTTCCCCACCAGCTCTGCACAGCTTCCTGACCAAACTCTGAGACTGTACTACATTTCTAGTACTAAGACTCTCCTGGTACCTCTAACATCAGTGGTGCCTAACAGCTGGAGTGTGCCTTGACAGGCACTGCACATGGATGTGCTTCCCAGACAGAAACCCAATAGTTTTAAGGGTTTCAGGAAAGCCAGAACTAACCGAAACCAGTAGCTTCAGGTTGTCACTGGCAACCTCTTAGCACATATGTGCTTAGGTGGTTATAGCTGGCTGTGATCTTCCTGCCATCATAATGAAAAGCATTTTAGTGAAGAAAATCTTGGCTTATTTTAAATGAAAAGTAATATTAATTATTTTGGACCCCTAACAATGCCATATTTAACCCTTAATTTTAATTTGATACTCCATATCTGGCTGTATATAAGACTAATCATTGGATAGAAGTTATTTAGTAATAATTAGTAATAAAATACACTATATAAAATAATGTCTAACTTTGTTCTAGAGTGTAAATAAGCAGTTACCTAAAGGAAATAAAATAAGCTATGCAATTTAAGAGCTAAGCTTTCTATTGCCTTGTGTTAAAGGTAAACTAATAAAAGACACTGAACTAGAAATCTTTTTTGACCTTGTTGAGGCTTCATATTAAATGCTGACCATATTTGAGATGTATTGTGAAATAATTTCCCTGAAAAGAGGAGGGGGGGGAGTATTTCTTCAAAGGAGTTTTAGATATTGTCCTCCCTTACCCTGCATCACAAGGGCCCGAGGAAAATAACCTGAATCTGTCAATGAAACAGTGAACAGCTGAGGAGGGAGGAAGAGTTGCAAGTGTGAGCTATTAGCATCCAATGCCTGAGTCCCTCTGCACAGCTCTGCTCTCTACCTGAATAGGCCATGTAAATCAGTCCCTTCCTAAGCAGTATGGAAAGTGAAACTTAAGCATGGTGGTTTGGTATTTTTTAAATTGTTTTGGTTTGGGTATTTTTGTTTGTTTTTTATGATAAGTGAGCAGTTTCATTGAAAAGGGAATCCATGAGATCAGGTGTCAACTAGGTCTGTGAAGACCCTACTCTGTTTGGCTGGCAGTACATTACCCCAGATGAGTAAGTATGGAATAGGGAGAAAAGCTTGGAGTATAAATATATGCTGGGAAATATTGCCATAGTTTTTTTCCTGGCTTTGGGAGGATACTACAGGAAGCCTTTTATTATGGTCATCATAAATAAAATATTTGTTCTTGTGTTGGGCTCCATGCTTGTGATTTTTCACTGTAATTCAAGGTAAGAGAAGAGAATTTAGTGTAGTTGTAGCACTGATCAAGGCTGATTTGTATTTGCTTATGATGCTGTACAGAGCTGTTAAAGTTTGGTTGAAGAAAGACCCATAAATTAAGAATTAACACATCACTACTGGGTCTAAAGCTGTGGTTTCACGTAACAATTCCTAGGGCAAGAAATCAGGTTAAGGAGGTCCTCACTTCCTTACCCCCATTTCTGGGCTGTTACTAGTTGCTCACTGCACCTCCTCCCTGTGGGAATAAAGAATTGGTGGTTAGCAAAAATGTAAACTGACCTTTAGGTTAGAAGAATGATTGTAGATAAATGAGTCAACATTAAGGAACACTATGTTGCCAGTGTGAGAAGCAGCAGGTTGAAACACCACCTGCCAAGTGCCTGATGAGTGTGTGAGCAGTAAACAGACAAAATCTGAAGGTCAGTAGAAGTGGAAATAAAACTATGTAAACATTTTGTAATAAATTGGGAGCTTGCATACAGTGTGGCAGCATTTGCTCTTGGCAATGCTCCCCCTTCAACAAACTTGAGTGGGTTTGTCATGATTCAGCATGTTGCTCCAATGCCGGCTGGTCTGAGACCAGCAAGTGGTGCACCGTGTGAGCTGTATGGGAAATTGAAGAAGACAGCGGAGTGCTTGTATGCCAAGGAGGAACATGATGTCTGGACTACAGTATTCATACATCTGGTAAGCACCAGACAGCAGCGCCCAGCTGTGGGAAGCTGCTGGTATATGGCGCTCCTTTTTCTCTTAAATCATCTGGTAAATACTAGACAGCTGCACCTGGCTGTGAGAAGCTGCCAGCATAAGGGGTCTTCTTTCTCTTTTTTCCTCTTTCTCTTAAATCATGGGGTCAGGGCTTTCTAAGGAACAAAAGCTATATATGTAAACTTTAAAGCAGCTATTGAAGGCTGCCCAATGTTCAGTAACAGACAATCAACTGCATGAGTTATTGGGCTGTATCTTGAGGTATTGTACGTGGTTCTCAGCAGACAGAAGTTTTGATTTAGCATTATGGTGGTAGGTCAGACAGGAGTTTAAGACTAAAAAAGAGCTGGAGTTTGTAGTTTCTACCTCTGTCTTGTTTACACAGTGATTGATCTACATGGCTTTACAACCGCTGGCGGGAGACATAGTAGAACCTGTCGGTACCCCATCCCAACAGGAGAAAGAAGTAACTCCCAGTGCTCCCCCAAGAGAAACAAGCTGGGTGGAAAGGGTAAAGATAAAGAATTAGAATCTCAACCCTCAGATTTTCCATCTCCCCCACCTGAGGCATTCCTGGTAGAGATTCAGGGAAAAGGGTCTAGGCTAGGAACATGTTTTAGGGAGGCACTAAATAATGGGGACCCTGTGGTGTTTCCAGTAATCTTAAGACTCAACCAGCACCTGCAACATAAGTCCCTGCCATACCCAGTTTTTAAAGAACTTCAGAAAAGCATCAGTGAGAAGGGGCTTAAAAGACCATTTACAACAGGTATATTGGAAGCAATCTCTCATGGGTATCAATTGGTCCCATGGGAGTAGCTAGCACTTATAAAAACGGTATTAATGCTGGCACAGTATTCCATCTGGAAAACCGAGTATGCAGATCTCTGTACTCCGCAAGCCATGGAAAATTTCACTGACAGTACACCGATAGGCTATGACACGCTGGTGGGCGAAGGGCAGTACATGGACCCCCGTGTTTAAGCCCGGCAAGATCAGCGCTTCTGTACCCAGGCCTCCCGAGCTGCTGTAAGAGCATGGAAAAAGGTACCTGATGGGGAACACAGAATGGGTTCCTTTGCAACCATCCGACAAGGATCTCAGGAGTCATATTGGCAATTTGTAGATCGTTTACAGGCGGTGATCTCTCAACAGGTACATAACCCTGAGGCAGCCGAAGTCCTAATATTACAACCGGCAGTGCTAATATTGACTGTCAAGCGGTGCTTGCACCACTCCGGGGAAAAAAACAGGAGCTTGGCGAGTATCTGAAAGCTTGTCAACATGTAGGTACCCAGAGCCACAAGGCGCAGCTCCTGGCCGCAGCCTTACCGGTAGTGCAAGGACGACATCAAGCGGCACCCAGGGGAACTTGCTTCTCATGTGGAAAGCCTGGCCATTTTAAAAAAGATTGTAAACAAGGAAAGGAACAAAACCCACTACCTTCTAGACCTTGTTCCAGGTGTGGGAAAGGATTTCACTGGGCTAAGCAATGTCGGTCAAAATTTGATAAGAATGGCATATCTCTGTCGAGAAACGGAAGGACGGGCGCGAGACCCGGTGCCCCGACAAATACCTGGGCCTCTGGGAACAATTCCCAAGCAGTCCATAGCCTGGCAGAAGGGTTCACCAGCTCTCCGCAGCAACCGCCGGCAGAGCAGGGTTGGACCTGCTCATTACCACAGAATTGATCCTTAAAGAGCCAGATGTAACATATCTGGCTTCAACCTGAGTCTATGGGCCATTACCTTCAGGAATAGTAGGTTTAGTTTTGGGCTGATCCAGCATGTCCATGCAAGGACTGAGAGTAATTCCCAGGGTAATTGATGCAGACTGTCAGGGTGAGATAAAAGTAATGTTGCAGATATCAGGGTTTCATGTACTCTCCCCAGGAACAAAAACAGCTCAGCTTGTGATATTGCTGTATTGGGTGCCCCAGGCAGCGTCAGCTCAAAGGAGTAGCACTGAATTGGGTAGTACAGAAATTAAAGACATTCTATGGGCCACTGCAGTTCAGAGAAATAAACCCATTGTGACAATAAAAATTCAGGGCAGAACTTTTGAAGGTCTTATAGACACAGGAACAGATGTTTCTATTATCACACAATGTGACTGGCCATCAGATTGGGAACAGCAGAATGTCCCACCATTGGTTACTGGCATAGGTGGCACATCTGCCCCACAACCAAGTAAGAGTGTCTTGCCTAGTGAGGGTCCAGATGGACAGAAAGGATGGATACAGCCATATATAATGGATTGTCCCTTGAATCTATGGGGGGCAGATTTGTTGGAACAGTGGAATGTAACCATTCAGACCCAGCCTTTTGGCAAGGGGCCACAATCATGATCCCCTGCCTACAACTGACTTGGAAAGTACAAAAGGTGGTGTGGGTTGATCAGCGGTCCCTAAAAGCGGAGAAATTACAACATGCCCAATGCTTAGTTCAAGAACAGCTAGAAGCAGGACACATTGAACCCTCTAGTAGCCCATGGAATACACCTATTTTTGTAATACTGAAAAAAGGGATGAAAGCAGCAGTGTTTATAGAAGATGCTGACACTATGATGCTGCATCTTTTGTCTGTCACCATGAGCAATAAACTGATTAAGGCTGCCCCACTGACATATGTAATCATGAGTCTCTTGATTAATGAGATGGGAAATCCCCTTTGTAATGTGATAGAAAAAATACAGCAGCTGGATGACCTTGGAGAGCGGGGCCCCTGAGGGAGTACAGGGAATCAAGATACTCAAGACAGCCCTAAAGGCAGTGAAAACAGCATTTCTCATAAGGAAATGTGTTTCAACTGATGAGCTGTGGCAAATATATACACAGATAGGGCTGATTAAACCTAGCAAGAGAGTGCAGAGTTCTAAAACTAAGGATCCAGAGACAACTCAGCCTATGGTGCCCCTTCTCAAACCTCAACGGGACCCTCCATCTGCTCACGGAGGGCCCCCGTGAGTGGATCAATCGTTCCAGGGGTGAGAGAGGATTGGGCACCGTTTTCTGACTTGTACCCTTTGCAGGAGGCAAGGGAGGTGAATCGATATTATGACCAGCACAAATGAATTAATGGCAAGCTCCAGGGCAGTCAATGTGGAAGGATTGATGACCCCCTGTGGAGCTTAAAATTATTTTTGTTTTTTGGAACAATTGGTCCCTCCAAACCATAAATGCCTTAATTGACACTGGAGTGGAGGTCTCCTTAATATATGGGAAACCCAGGAAATTTAAAGGACAACCTGTAATTATCACAGGTTTGGAAGGAAACCAAATTGAAACTGTACAAACACAAATAGAAATGAAAATAGAAAACCTCCCAAAACGATTGTATTCAGCCATGATTGTCCCCATTCATGAATATATAATAGGTGTAGACATTCTAAAAGGACTAACTTCAAATCTTTCTGATGGTCAGTATCAATTTGGAGTTAAACCTTGTATTAGTGCCAGACCTGTTATGGTTGGTAGAGTAAAAATGCTTCCTGCACAGATTCCAGCTGCAACTAAGTTAGTCACGATGAAGCAATATAGAATTCTGGGAGGACATGAAGAGGTATCACAGACAATTAAAGATTTATTAGATGTAGGAGTTTTAAAGCCAACCACCACAGCTTGGAACAATCAAATATGGCCTGTCAAGAAAAGTGATGGATCCTGGAGAATGATGGTGGATTTTAGAGATGGAAGGTGGCATACTTGTGCATGTTATCAAGAGGGTTCCACACAGAGAACTGAATTATGATCAGCTATCCTAGCCCTGCAAATGTTTCTGAAGCAGGAAATAAATATGGCCACTGACTCAGTGTACGTAGTTAAGGTCGTACAGCGACTCGAGATGGCATTAGTAAAAGAAATTGATGATAGGAAACTGTTGTCTATATTTTTAGCATTGCAATCATTGATTGACAAGCATCAGCACCCTCTGTTTATCACCATTTTCGATCACACGTTGATTTGCCTGGACTGCTGACAGAAGGGAATGCCCGGGCAGATGTGGTTGTAGCAGGCACGCTAGCCTTTCAAAAAGCTCAGGCTTCTCATGATTTTTTTCCACCAAAATGCACGGAGCCTGCAGAAGACATTTGACCTGACTATATCACAGGCTTTGGATATCATGTGAGCTTGCCTGGACTGCTGGAAGCCAATTAAATTTGGCAAACAGATGTAACGCATATACCATCGTTTGGTCGCTTACGGTGGGTTCACGTAATGGTTGATACATTTTCTGGGATGATACATGCCACTGCAGCCTCTGGGGAAAAGGCCATACACATATGGAGTCATTGGTTGAGCTGTTTTGCAAACATGGGGGTGCCAAAAGAAATTAAAACCAGTAATGATCCCGGCTACACAGCTCAAAATAGACAGCTGTTTTTGCAGCAATAGGAGATTTGGCATAAGACGGGTGTTCTATGTAACCCCATGGGACAGGTAATAGTCAAATGTGCACATGCTACACTAAAAGCCCTGATTTTAAAACAAAGGAGGGGGAATTCTCTGGATACACCACATAATCAGCTAGCAAAGGCTTTATATACTCTTAATTTTTTAAACAGAAATCGTTTTGCCCTGACAGCAGCGGAACATCATTTTAGCACGACAACGGACTCTATAGCTAATCTGCAGGTCTTGTATAAGGATCCCAAAGGAGACCCAACCTGGGGTGGGGTGGGGGTGGGGGTATGCTTGTGTTTTGTCCCCCACAGGTTCTCAGTGGATACCGGCAAGACAAGTCAAGCCATATCATGAGCTGGAAGGATCAACCCTTCAAGTGATACCCCAGATCTCTCAACTGATGAAGTGGTAATTGGCACACAGGCTACGTTCCCCTAGGAACCTGGTGACTGCAGCTATCACTTGGGGAAGTCTAAAACAACTACAACAGAAAGCAGAGGACATGATGGCATGGGTAGGAGCAATGCCAACACTGGAAAATACCTTTCTTGCTTAGTTGGCCCTTATTTCAACCAACTCGGCAGTAAGTATAAGTTTGTTATTTTTGTTTTTGCCGGGAGCAGCTGGTCATGTATATTGGGCACACATTATTGAACCACCATTTTTTGCCCTGGTAAGTTGGTGGGATCCCGATGTACCAGTAGCCAGTAATGACACACAGTGGACTGGAGGGGCTTGGCTTCCTCCTCGAGACACAGAGAATCAGTCATATCGATTGAATGTTGCCAATATAACATTGTATGCTGATGTCCCCCCTGTGTGTATGTCAACAGAAGGAGGGGGTGCATGTGTACCACTGCAGCCACAACAGCACCTGTATTTTAGAAAAATTAAGGGTCATGGTAACTTCACAATCATACAAACAGTGGGGACTGTAGAACGCGGAAGTATAACTGTTAACCCACCGCAGAATTTCCCCGTCTGCCATAGCAGAGAGTTTAGCGAAGATGCGATTAGGCCCCAATAGGCCCCCCGTCATTTGAGTATAGGACATATTTTAAATGTTAGTATGCATGATGTTGCAATTGAGGATTGGCGGCCTTGAGGACTTTTTGGTAGCAATGGCGGTCATGTTGACATAAATGGGGTATCACACAACAAGATTTAGTGGACAGCTGGGGGACTGTCAGGACCCTTATTGCGAGCCAGGTGGAGCGACCACTATAGCCCTTGGCATGACACGCTGTGGAGGTTGGGATTACCCTTTATCAAGCAGTCTCACTGGCATGAGAACTATACGGTGAACCAAACAAGTTTTAGCATTAGTAATAGTAGCTGAATTTATTGTGAGGTCACTGTCTGTACAACTCATTCTTATATTTTGTTGGCTGGAAAAGAGGCATGAATAAGCAATAGTAGTGGCTGATATCAGATCACCATTACAGATCCTCATTTAGTTGTCTATCTGTGGCCAATGTATCTAGCTATGATCTTACAATAATTTTTCCTTTAAGATGTAGATCTGAATTATGGCTACCAGTCAATCTTGGGAGGGTGACTCTGGATTGTCTCAATTAAACAAGCTGTTGAGACAACAAGTTATGGCAAAATGACAAAAGCAATTCGTTCGATGGCTGATAGCCTTTAGTATCTCAGCTATTATAATTGTGGCCACAGCAGCGGTAGCCTCCATGGCCCTTGTACATTCTGTTCAAACAGCCCATACAGTGGCACAGGTTATGAATAATGTTACCAAAGGATTGATGATGCAACCAGTACTGACCAGCGAATACTTACTCCATTAGAGGCATTGGAGACTGCTCTGACTTGAATCGAGGATAAGCAGAAGGCACTGTCTGTGCATGTGTTGTTGCATTGCAATTGGGAACACAGGAGCAATCTCTGTGTTACCCTACTAAAATATAATGACATGGGTAATGGCACAACACAGGAGCTGGTTAAGATGCATCTACAAGGAGCCTTTTCTAGCTATCTGCAACAAGAAGTTACTGAACTACATAATTTGTTACAGCATGAATTGGTTGAGATTCAGAAATTAACACACGGTAACATCATGAGATAGGCAAAAGTTTATCCTGGCTCAACCCTAGGCATTGGTTTGCAGGTCTAAACCTACAGATGTGGGTTTTGGCAGGCCTAGGATGTTTGATTTGTTTTACAGGGTTTGCCATCCTGCGATGCATATGACACCTCCTGTCCACAGTGCGGAAGGCTGAACTGTGACTGATTGCAATGATTGCCATGGAAATGAAGCTACAAAACAAAGAAGGGGGAGATGTGGGAATAAAGAATTGGTGGTTAGCAAAAATGTAAACTGACCTTTAGGTTAGAAGAATGATTGAAGATAAATGAGGCAACATTACAGAACACTGTGTTGCGAGCGTGAGAAGCAGCAGGTTGGAACACCAGCTGCCGAGCCTGTGATGAGCGTGTGAGCAGTAAACAGACAAAATCTGAAGGTCAGTAGAAGTGGAAATAAAACTATGTAAACATTTTGTAATAAATTGGGAGCCTGCATACAGTGTGGCAGCATTTGCTCTTGGCAATGCTCCCCCTTCAACAAACTTGAGTGGGTTTGTCATGATTCAGCATGTTGCCCCAGTCCCGGCTGCCCCAAGACTGGCACTCCCCCTATATATAACTTGATCACTTTGCCAGTCTGTGAGTGTAAGTAGAAGCAATTGTTTCTGTAAGAAGACACAGGAATACAGAGCTGATGGTAGGGTGAGATTTTTTTTAAAAAAATAGTTTATCTGACAAAGGAGGTATAATTTTAAACCATAACTTATGTTTAAATAAAATACTAGATTTGTCATGTTATTTCCAGCATGCATCTAGGCACTTGGTGAAAAGGCAGGGCACCTGCCTCATCAGTCATGAATATGGAACAAGGTCCAACTTGTTACAGAGTTGGAGCCCCAAGGCTGCATATCAAATCACTGATATGCCGAATATGACCTGCCAGTACTTAGCACAGGACTTATTTTCTTTGTTCATTTCAGTGCAACAATGAAGTGAACAGCATAGAAAAGATGCATTTGAACATCAATTCTAGGCAAATAAAAGCCTTACTGAAGGCTTTCTTTATAAACAGGTAAGGTTTTTCTAAGTTCTTTTCTTACTAGTGAAAGGTCTCAAACAAATGAATTTCTGACAACTATTAAGACTCAACTGTGATGTATGAAAGCTTTGCTTGTGTTTTGCTTCGTTTGTTTCAAAGCTTTGCTTGAGTTTTGCTTCTTTTGTTTCTCAAGGACTCCTGACTCCTCAACTGTTTCCCTAGGCCTCTTTGTTTAGGTAAGATTAAAGTGCTTGTTAGGCTCCCTACGTAAATCACTGATAGCAGACTCAAGGCCTTCAATGGACACTTAGGCAACTCCTAGAATGGGAAAACTAAGATAAGGGGGACTCAAACAAAGGGACACAGAGACCCTATTATAGGGAGGATGATTTTGCTGATTTAGGAAGAAGGCACCTCGACTTTACTTCACAGCGCATGCTCTGGAAAGAAGGTCAACTAGCAAACACCGTGAAGAAGACTACTTACTTCTTCCCTTGACCACCGAAGACCCTCACTCTATTTTTACCAAGCATGCTTGGACTATGTAAATGAATTCTGGGAACTCATTATCATAAGACACCCCTTTCCAGGAAATCTAATGAATATGTATGACTTGTGTGTATGTAAACTGCTGTCCTTTACTAATTCATGGAAGCCCTTATGGTGGAGAATCCCCAGGGCAACCCAGCGCTGCTAATAAAGAATACTTGCTTAACAGTAAAAACTTTACTGTTGAGACAATTTCTTTGTTTCCCTAGTCTTGCACTCACCTGCAAAGTTCATCTTTATGTCCTGAAGATCTACCCGGGGCTGCAAGAGTCCTGGGTACTCCAGCTGGAAATCATAGTATGAGCACAAACTTACGCAGGCCGCGGACATATCCAGGGCCCTGGATGCCGCACTGGGTGCAGTGGATAGACCGTGCTTCATAGTCCTCGTGCACGCTGCTCATGACTCCATAAGTCAAAACACTGCATTGTTTTAAAGTGCTGGAGTGGGGAACCAGCGCTGATGGTGTTCTTTGCCTTGCATGCTCAGGTCTGGGCAGCTTGTCTATAACGTGTGGTTGTGGCACCTGTCACGAGAAACATAAGTGGTAAGGGCCAGGTGCAATTCCTCGGCAGTGTTGCCACACTGCTGGCAGCACTTAGAGTTTAAAAAATGACTTTTTTCTACTGAATTACAATATATGATGCAGCCAGGGTGAGGGCAGGGTCACCATGCAGGAGTGACATGATGCAAGTGAGGGGGAGAAATCAATTGGAAAACGGCAGACGAGTAAGCTATGTTCACTAAACGGTTGAACTCTGACAGAGTTGCCCAAAGCCTTTGGCAGTAAGAAAGAAAAGATGCCAACTAGAGGCTGCTTTTCCTGCTTCTTTCCCTGTGTGACGGACGTGCTTGTCGCAGAAGTTTGTCCCTTGGCGGCGCCGGGCGGGGCGGGGCGGGCCAAGATGGCGGCGCTGGGCGGGGCGGGGCAGGCTAAGATGGCGGCGCCCATCTGGTAGCTCGCGTGTTCCTGGAGGAGGTGGCGGTCGGTCGCTGGTGTGGGCGCGGCGGTGTTGGGTTCGGCTCGGAGCCGTCATGTCGGGCCGCCAAGGAAACAAGCTGCCCAGCAACCTGCCCCAGCTGCAGAACCTCATTAAGCGGGACCCAACCTCCTACACCGAAGAGGTACGGAGCCGGGGGGCCCGCAGCGGGAGGCAGCAGGGGGCCGTGCTGGGGGGCGGTTGGGGCAGCTGAGGGCACCTTGGGGCAGCTGCGCGGGGGGGGCAGGCATTGTCGGTGCCGCTCAGCAGTCGCCCTGTGTGTGTTCAGTTCCTCCAGCAGTACCACCACTACCAGTCCCATGTGGAGATTTTCACCTTCCAACCGGACAAGCCCAGTAAGGAACTGGCTGAACTGGTGATGTTCCTGGCACAGGTAAGCCGCTGCCCTTCTGACGGGTGCCTTGGGCGCTGGCCTTGAGCCCTTCGCCAGCCGCAGAGTCTTTGCCCTGAGCACAGTGGCCATGGCAGATTGTGTTTCACTTTGTTTTGCTGTTAGAGCCTTGACGGAGTTGCTGTCGAGTTGCTCATTGACTACGATTTCTGCAGCAGTTTGGTCTGTTTCCAGAAACACAAGGGGATGGGTGTTTTTGAGCATTGGTATAATTTTTTTAAAGGATTTTTTAAATTGCACTGTACCACTTACATCTGGATATTGACTTACTTTTGTATATATTATATTATTATAAAACGTTTATAATTTTATTGCTTGCTTACCATATCTCACACCTTCCTGGGGTGATGAGGTAAGCCAAGGTTTCCGCTAGAGAGTTCAGCTGGGTCTGTCTCTAACCAGGTTGCCCACTGCTACCCAGAACACATGGCCAGCTTTCCCCAGCAGCTGAAGGAGCTGCTCTCCTACCACCACACGGTCCTGGATGCTGACCTGCGCATGGTAAGACCTACACCAAAAGGTGTTTTGGGCAGACCACGTCCTGTGGTTAAAATGTGCTATTTACATGTGAGATTAGAGTTCAGTTTGCTTTTTTAATAATGATGGAAACTGGAGAGTATTATGGAATTTTGGTTCTGATTCCTTGTTTCTCTTACAGACATTCTGCAAGGCTTTGATCTTGTTGAGAAACAAGAATCTAATAAATCCAACAAGTTTGCTGGAGCTCTTCTTTCAATTGCTGCGGTGTCATGATAAGCTCCTACGAAAAGTAAGTCATGCTTACAAGAACCAGTCTTGATTTTCTGTGGGTTTTGACCAACTTGTCAGAAGTAATGAAGCGCTGGCAGGCAGCTGTTCTCCTTTCCTTGATAACAAAATAAGAAAGTTTAAAGTAGCTCTGCTTTTTCAGCGATTGACAGTGCCAGAGGCAAGGCTTGCTCTGTATGTTTGATTAGTAATGAAGCATGCTGCTGTAAACATATTTACCATGCTGTGGTAGGCTGTAGGCCTGTCCTGCATGGAACTGAGCAGCTCGAATGTATCTGCAGGTGAAAACCATAAACACATCGTTGTCGGAGCAGGCCTTACAGAATTCTCTGTGAAAACTTCTGAGTAAAACAACTAAAACCAAACCAGCTGCTAGTTACAGCTGTACTTCACGTTTTCTGCTGTAAAAGTGGAAATCTTTGCTTTCTGCTACTAAATAGGCCATCGGGACATGCCTGAATGAAGCAGGAGTGGGATTTTTTTAAGCAATACTTGATGCTATTAATTTTCCTGCTGTACTGTAAATTAAGGACGCTTTTCAAATACATGAAAATAAAGCATATGTGAGACTTTACGGGATAACTTCTTGTTGTTTTTCCAACTGTAACTTAAAAGAGAAAATAATATTCTTAGTGGTGATCAGTTTGGTCTCTCATTTTAGTACTTAGAGGCTTTAGGGGAATACTAACGTGTCGCATTGTTCTCTGTATAACTTGCATAGCTTACTCGCTGTTATCTCTCCATTCACAGACTTTGTATACTCACATCGTGTCGGACATCAAGAACGTCAATGCTAAACACAAAAACAATAAAGTGAACACAGTAAGTATTTTAGCTTTCAGATATACTTCAATTTAACCTCTTGATACTGTGAAAGACTTTTTTCTAATAAGACATGTTTCCAAACTTTTTTCTTAGACGCTGCAGAACTTCATGTACACTATGTTGAGAGATAGCAATCCCACTGCTGCCAAGATATCACTGGATGTGATGATTGAACTTTACAGGAGGAATATTTGGTAGGTCTGGCAGGCTCGTATTGATTCCCCATTTATCGTGGGGCAGCCATCCTGACATCACTTGTGGCCTGTAGTGCAAAATATAATGCAGAGGGCAGAGATTTAAATATATTTATCTTATTTGTGTTCCAGTGGGGCTATGTTTTTGCGGAATGGAATTTAGCTGGGAAGAAATACTGTCTTGTGTGAAGTCTCAGAGTTATTTAGGTTGAATGTTTGATGTTTTAGTTGAAGGTGGTATGTAAGTAATGTGTATTGCATTCAAAACCAAAACTGTGTGCAGCTCACTTTTTTGAGCCTTTACATAAAAGCTGCTAGTATTAGCATATACAGCTTGTGCTGTACAGTGGAAAGAGGAATTTTGGTTTTTTTCTCCTTTTTTTAAATCTGTAAGTTCATTCTAGATGACTGATCTAAGGGGTGCTTTAAGTCTTGGGGGGGTTTTGTGAAGCTATAGTATAGCTCCTGTTTTTAGCAGATAGCAGCTTGAAAAATTGTTGCCTAGATAAGCATTGAAAGGAGTAAAAGCACACTGAGTACTGTCAGTTGCTGTCTTGTACCTAATATGTTGGTGAATCTTTATGCTGTGTTACAAAGTGCTAGAGCAGGTGTTACCCAGTGGTAAATTGCACGAGAAGATGGTAGTATCTTCACTACCTCTTGCTTTTTTAACTGTAAAAACAGGGGAAAGACTTGTAATTGCTTCAGTTTGTAACTCCTTTGCTGTTCTTGGTTCTTGAACAGAAATGAACTGTACAAATGCAGCCAAGTGATACTGCTGGTGGGCAGTGTGCCTGCTGCTTCTTAGGTATCTGCAAAATACATTAGTGGCAGAGCACTAATGGGGCAGTTCTTGCATTTCTTACTCAGGAGAAGTTCTCGGTGATGTCTACATGAGTTAAGCTGGAGTGTGAATGGCAACATTGCTCTTTCAATGTATTGCAGAGAAACCACACCTGGCAGACAGGATGTGTATTTGGGTGTAAAGAGTTTTCATGTGTAGCATTCAAGGAAATACTGTCTATTCCATGGCAAAAATAAAAAACTCACAACAGCTTTGTTAAGAATTTTTAGTGTGTGTAGTAGTGGGTTGAGAACTATTTCCCTAAAAAACAGGGACTGCTGAAAAAAATTAGTGTTGCTAAAAGGAAAAGACTTTTGCAGTTTTAAAAAATAGGTTTCTAAGTATGTGAGACTTAGTATAAAATCAAATTAATTTCTGTAGCTTTATATCTTATAAACTCTTATTTTTAGAGCGTGCTTTATCTCTAAACTCTCCAGCTGCTTTTCTAATACTCATTAGAATTGAGTGTGGATTTTTTTTTTTTTAGCAAGCAGAGGTTTGGTGGTTGTTTTTTACCAGTGGAAGAAAGTGGTAATCTGTCTTCCATTACTGGAGCTTATTCTTTGTATCCCTTTAGTCACAGTGTGAACTAGATGGAATGTAAGTGTGTCTGTTTATTTAGATGAAGCTACTGCTATATTGGAAGAATAAAAGAAAATGACAGGAACTTAACTTCTTTGCAAATCTACTTGGAGCATTGAGAGATTTGATTCTAATGAAGTTTCCTGCTTGTTAGGAGTCACATTTCATGAGACTTAATTTTCTGAGAATAACTTGAAATTGCCAAACTTTAGAAGGTGGTGTTTTGTTTTATTCCAGGAATGATGCCAAAACAGTAAATGTCATCACAACTGCCTGCTTTTCGAAAGTGACAAAGGTGAGGACATAAATCACTTGATGAAACTGGGTGTAACCTAGGCTTCCTTTTACATGTGGATGCAGCTTATTATTTTGTAATTGTTAACAAGCTTCACTGATGACTTGTCTTTTGCATGTTTTATTTTCAAAATACCACTTGTGTTGTGGGAGGAGGCAGCATTTGATTCTTAAGTACAGAGCAGTGGAATTGGAAGCTTATGTTACAGCAAGTGAAGGCTGGTGTGGGGAGGGTAGGTGTACTTTCCACTCTTACTCAGAAGAGACTGTCAGAATATCATCTCCTTAGCAGCACCATAAGGCTTTCATTTGTTAACTGTGAAGAGAGCAGCTATCCTGTCTGGGGCTTGAGTAAATCTTAGGCCTTCTGTCACGTGTCAGTTCTGCAGTGCTGGAGGTTGAAAAACTTGTGCTATGGTTTGAGATTGGGCATTCATAGCATAAGAACTTAAAGCTGTTCCATTCAATAAGAACCAGCCAACCAAAACTAACAAAAAAAACCCCACCAATAAACCCCTGTAAACTAATAAAAGTTTGGAGTTCTGAGCACTGTCTCGGGTATCAGCTGTGCAGGTTGCAATTGCTTTGCAGAATGATAGGAAGAGAATTTGCATCTTTAAGCTTGTTCCAGGCATTGTGGAAGCCCAGGTGCTTTTTGACTCTGTGTGCCTCTGACTGTTTGGGATGGGCAGCAAAAATAGGCTATGTCTGTAAAACACTTTATGGCTTTCAGTCCATGATTTGTTCTGCTTTCTGTTCCTATCTATGCCTGTAAAAAATTGGGATAGTCTTCGCATAACCTCAGATGTGGGTGTAGGGCTGTTGGAAATACTGTTGTCAGTTTGTCCTGTCCAACATAAACTTACTTTGTTTTTTAGGTACTAGTTGCTAGTTTGAAGTTCTTTCTTGGGAGAGATGAAGATGAGAAACAAGACAGTGACTCAGAATCTGAGGTGGGTGTTGTGATTAAATCTTCTCTTCTCTGTTCTTCAAGGTCTAATACATCTGTCATTCCGGTGAGCTTGGCTCTGCCAATCTGTCTGAGTCTGTGTTACTTAGTTTTCCCTCTTCTTTCCTCCAGATGTTTGTTTTTTCCCAAATGTTCAGTGTTTTTGACGGTTGGCCCCAACTGAGACAGCAGGATGCCTTTGCTGTCTGTCTAAAGACTAATGCCAACAGTTCCTTTGCTTTCCTCCCCCTGTGAAGAAACCAACTCACTTCAAAGACCTAAGCAGGGGTTGGTCAGTCTGGTTTGTGAAGACATGAATTGCTAGATGTGTAATGTAGAGTTGTGGGAAGAGGCTTTCACCTGGTGTATTGGAAGTTGGTTTAATTTTTTAGCTGTCTGGTTTGTCTTCAGTTTTCTCTTTTGTGCTCCACTTTGCATTTATGTACAAATGAACATAATTAAGCTACCTTGAGAAGGCTGATAACCTAACAGGATTTCAGTCTAGAACCTCCTAATACAGAGTATCATTATTTATCTGTGACTGAACAATATTTTCTAATTAACCACCTGTAAAAACTACTGTGGTGATGTGCTGTAAAGTGTTAGTAGACTCTCTTGTGTGCACGTATGTAGCTACTTTTATGGAACTGGGATTTTAAATGCTAGTATTGCTGTATGATGAAGTTTAGGAGGAAGGAGAGTTTTCAAATAAAGTACATGATCCTGAAACATATTGATACTTTTTGTTTCTCTGATTCCCATTTCAAGTCTGATGTCACCTGAGTCTTGTTATTCTTGCATTTTTTTCTCAAGGACGATGTTCCCACAGCCCGAGATCTGATGGTGCGGTACGCAACCAACAAGAAAACCACCAAACGCAAGAAGAAACTGGAAAAAGCGATGAAGGTTCTCAAGGTGAGGAGAGTGGCATCTGACTTGCCAGGATTTTAGTTTAATCCTTCAAGTGCAGAAATCTTGTTGCCTCTCCTGGTTTAGCTACCTTTTGTCATCTCTTCTATGTGAAGGTCCTGAAGTGTTGTAGCATCCACTGGCCAGGCATATGCTGTGTTTGCCTGGAAGAGAGCTGTTTTGAAACAGTCTAAGTTGTGGATTAGTTCTGCTCTGGGTACCCTTTGTGTGGTCCCCTACTTTAAAGCATGTGCTGTCTTGAGAAGTTAACTTTTTAATGCAGCTCCTGTTGCCTCTTAGGTCAGGTATCAGAAAACCTTGTGCAGTTGAAAAGAGTAATAGTTGTTAAAATTAAACTGCCTCTTTTTGAAGAGAAGAATGGTAAATAGCTGCTTTTAATAGCAGCCTGAAACTGAAGCACATGCAGCTTTTTTATGGAAAGAAAAAAATGTCTCACTCATTTTGTGCCTTGCAGAAGCAGAAGAAGAAGAACAAGCCAGAGGTGTTCAATTTTTCTGCTATTCACTTGATTCATGATCCCCAAGGTAAGCACACATCGCATTTTGTCTTTTTTCAAGTTACGTGTGAATCCGGGATGCTGAAGCTTAGACACAACTCTGCAAGGAGAATGAGTGACAAGTAGATACAAATGTGACAATGTGATACTTGCAGTGTGCTTTATCCTGGAGTTTCATAGCACTTCAAAAAAGTGAGATCAGTCCTGTTGTGCTTGTCATAGTGGAATACTTGTAGATAGTCAGACAAGGAAGGAGCAATATCATCTGCTTCAGGTTGCTACAGATCAGGATGTGGCTCTCCTTCTTGCACATATGAGGGCCATGCTTTGGTGAACAGGGAGTGGTTTATCTAATATGGTTTCTTTGGCTTGCCCCTTCGAAAATGTATTTCTAATACTAGTCTGTTTTTTTTTTTTCTGTTTGTCAATATAACTCAACTTGGTATTAGTTTGATCTAGTGAACCTCTGGGGATTTTGTTTTTCAGATGAACCCAAAATATATGTAAAAAAACCTAGCTTTAAGTACTGACCCTGTGCTGCTTATGTTGTGGAACTTCTGCTGGTTTTCCTCTCTGCTGAACCTGTGCACAGCTTTAGACCTAGGAATGTGAGAATTAAAATAACCCACTGGGAGAAGTGCTCTGGTCACCTTTAATTTCTTCTGTGCAAGGGCACTGGGGCTTAAAAAAACCCAAACCAAACTAACTGCCTTTGTTAATGTAATCCCATCTGAGTTCTGCATTGTGCTGTTCATGTCTACCACAAATCTATTGCTGCTTCTTCTAGACTTTGCAGAAAAACTGCTGAAGCAGCTGGAAAACTGTAAGGAACGATTTGAAGTGAAGATGATGCTCATGGACCTAATATCTAGACTAGTTGGAATACACGAGGTACATACTCTGATAATTTTATAACGGTCTGATTGTAGCCAGCCTGGTTTGGGAGATGACATGCTCTGGCCTCGCGTCTCTGGAAAAATGAGGTTTAATTTTTCTAGATGTTGAAAAGTGCGTATGTGTGGTGAAGTAGTTGCTGGTGTGCCTCGCGGATGGTGCAGTGGTGTGGACTTGTGTGGTACTTAGTGAGCTCTGCTAGAGAAGGCTGTTGGTCTGGAATAGCTGAGCTGTCTTCTAACAAATAGAGGAGAACATGTTTTTTTTCAAGACCTGTGTGCTCCTGGGAAGTCCTTTAAAGGAGAAGGGCTTTTCAAAGGAGTCCAGCAATTGCTCATGAACAGCGCACGCTGAGGTACAGCCAAAGTGTGATGAAAATTACTTGAATTTCTTTCTGTTTTGGGAGAGAAGATTGTGTCCCCAAGGCAAAGGTCAGTGGCACATCGTAGGATTGCACAGCAGAGTGCCCTAATTTGAATTCTGGATTTCACAGAGTTGCGGATTGAGCTTTGTATTTCCTTTGTCCAAGTCATTTCCTGATCTCCACGTATATCAAACTCAAGACAGGACAATGTGTCAAGCAATAAAATCCAAGGCATTTGGAGAGCACACTGTGTAGAATAATAGATTGCTTTACAGCGTATCAGCCTATGAAGGTGATCTCAAGTTAAAAGACAAGAAGCTAATCTGTTACTTCTTTCCTGCAGCTTTTTCTTTTTAATTTCTACCCCTTCGTTCAGAGATTCCTACAGCCCCATCAGAGAGGTAAGTAGCTACTAGTAGATAACACTGCTGGTCTGTCATGTCACATGTACAGTCAGTTCTTAAAAGTGCTGCTGTAAAAGAATAAGTAGCAGTAATTTTAGTAGGAAGTAGGATTAGTCCAGAGAGTGTGGACGAAGGGGGTAAAAGGCCCTGACTGCCAGAAGTGCAAAGCGCTTTGGATGTTTATGGAAGCTGTGTCCACTCAGTGCTCCTTACCTGAGCATTTGAGAAACTCCAGCGATGGAATAAAATTAATCTACAGAGTCACTAGTTCCTTGCAAATCCTGACTGGTTGAGCACAGCAGGACTGCCTTTTGCTGCTTTGCCTTTTACTGGTGTTTCACTGTAGTTGTAGAGCATTTCTTATCATCTTAGCTGGTTATTAAGGGCCTGCACTGCTGCTGGGGTGGAGACCAGATGAGTTCCTGATGCCTCATGGGAGAGAAGAAAATAGTTGTCCCAAATACATTCAGACCAAAATGGCTTTGAGACTTAGACTGAGCAACTTGTGTTAGCTGTTCTGGTGGATGCGTTTACTGGCCAGAGTGAACCGCAGCAATGTATTTGGCATCTTCTTCCCACTTTTCTTATCTTCCAGAAGTGACAAAGATTCTTCTGTTTGCTGCACAGGCTTCACACCAGCTAGTACCACCTGAGGTCAGTACTCCACCTATATTCGGTGATGTTAAAAATGAACAGCGGGCCAGCATGGAAATAAAACTGAGCGCATTTGTCAGGAGGGGGAAAAGGGAATCTGGTCACACCCTTTGTCTTTAAAAGCTTATGGTAACTTTGGCTACTTTACAAAAAACAATCCCTTGGAACTTGTAAAAGGGGGGAAAAAACCAAACCCATGTCTGATGTCTTCATATCTGCAAGAGAATTTGTGTCTAGAGAATATTTGCAGGCTATAGTGCAAGTCTTGAGCTCTATCTTTCTATGAAAAGGGCTCTGTTAATAATGTGTAGTAATTTTCACAATTTTATTAAATATGCGTTAAATTGAACCTTTTTTCTTATTTTCAGATTATCCAGTCAGTGTTAATGACCATTGCCAACAACTTTGTCACTGACAAGAATTCTGGGGAGGTCATGACTGTGGGGTGGGTACAGAATCTTACAAAATCTGTAAAACTCTCTCTGAATGTGAAAAAATACTTTTCTTTTTTAAATGACCTGCAACTTATTCCTGTTACTCATAGTATGCTTTCAAGAACCTGCTTGAATAAAAACAAGTTAGGACAGTACCTCAACATAAACTTTCCTTATTTTTGTTGGCAGTGTTTTAAATTCCCCAGAATGATGGGTTTCTGTGCTTAGTGCTGTGACTTAACTTTTCTAGATTTCATGATGGTGTGTGGGTTTTTTTGCTGTCTTGTTTGGTCTTGTATTTTTCTTCCTTCCTGGATATTGTTATTTCTACTTTGAGGGCAGACCTCTTGTCTGTGAATTAATATATTTGTATATACTCAGTGAGTGGCTAGCATCATAGTTCAGGACTCTTGATGTTTTGTGGATGAAATTTCACTACTAGCAACAAATTTAAATGTTGCTGTTAGTGAAATTGTAATGTACTTTCTTTGACTAGTTGTGAGAGGTATTTGTGAAAGTTCTGATGTAAGTGGAGTAGAGAATGATCAGTAAATGTAGGAGAGGAGTTTCTAGATTTTTTCTTTAATTTTTTTTTTTTTTCCTTGGCTTGGTGACTGTTTGACTGCTTTTCCTGTATGCCTGGACCCAGACTTCAGTTGCAGAATCCTGAGGCCTAGGATCAGACAAAATAATAGCTGGAGAGTAGAGTATGGGCTAAAGATGGAGGGGTTTGGAGAACCCTTGTGCATGGAGAGGTCCTTGTGATGTTCTCCTCTCTTGCACTAAATGTTGTATAAATTCTGTATGAGGTTCTTCAAGTTCCAGGTAATTAATTCTATTATTGGGCCAGGGGGAGTCTCTCCCAACTGTGGTGTTCAAAAATTAATTAATTTCCAATTTTTTAGAATCAATGCAATAAAAGAAATCACTGCGAGATGTCCATTAGCCATGACTGAAGATCTGCTTCAAGACCTAGTTCAGTACAAGACTCATAAAAATAAAAGTAAGTGTATTACATGGATATGACTTTTAAATCTTTTTTTTGTCCTCTATTGTTATAGCCTTCATAATAATGATGCCTTAATTGGTTTTGTGTGGGCTGAGAGGTATAATTTTCACTATCTGTTGCATTTCTCTGTATTTTGAGTACATAGGAGACAAAACAATCAAGGGTTGTTATGGCAGGAGAAATTGTTGACAAAACTGAAGAAGGGAAAGTGCTTGCTAATAAAGATTTAGCCCTAAGGAAGAGCTGGGTCCTGCATTGGAGCTATAACTTCAGAAGAACCATGAGCAGGCTGTAAATACTGATTGTCTGAGTGGGCTTTCAGTTTGCTCAGTATTCTGCTTTTCCGGACTTATTCCGACTCTTTTTTTTTTTTTTTTGGTAGATGTGATGATGTCTGCAAGAACTCTGATACACCTTTTCCGTTCTCTGAATCCAGAGATGCTGCAGAAGAAATTCAGGGTAAGTGTTGGTTTATGTGCATTGCATTCACAGTAAACGTAGGCTCATGTGTTCAAAAATGATAACTGGTCTTATAGCCTCATGAGAATGAGGTGCAATCATGCTTGTGTTCTTCCCCTGCTTGCTCCCTTGCTGCCTTTTGATGTGGTGTGCTCTTATTTAAAGATTTCTTTAGTTCCAATTTACCAAACTCATTGACAGGAGCATTGTGCTAGAGGACCTTGACTATCTTCCTAGAGTTTGTTCAACTTTTTTAGTAATTCAAGATCTTTTCTTATTTCATCAGGCAGCATTTATCTTTTTCACCCACAAATCTTTATCTTTTCCTCTCACACAAATTTCTTCATGGACTTGTGGGCATTCAAATAGCAGACTGCTTAACATGTATTTTCTTAACTTATAGGGTAAGCCTACTGAGGCCTCATTGGAAGCCAGGATTCATGAATATGGAGAACTGGATGCCAAAGATTATATTCCAGGAGCAGAAGTACTGGATGTTGAGAGTCAAAAGGAAAAGGGAGGAACCCAAGAGGAAGGTTGGCCTTTTTTTTTTTTTTTTCTTTACCACTTCTATTTTGAGCATCACTGTCACTAAGATTTTTATTTGGATATAAAACTTTGTGTGTTTCATTTGCTGGTAAGCATGTCCATGGGCATAAATGGTAATACAAGGCAGTGAGAGCTTGCAATCCAGTCTTAAATAATTTCAAACTCAAGCAGTTAAGCTGACTCTGTATTAACAGCTCTGTGCACTTCTTCCCCGAGCAGATGGATGGGAAAGCGCTAGTCTGAGTGGGGAAGATGATAATGAAGATGGAGAATGGATTGATGTGCATCACTCCTCAGATGAGGAGCAACAAGAAATAGTGAGTTCTAAGTGTCTTCTACCCCAAATACAAATGAGTCTTGTTAATAGCAGACCAGATTCTCTTGTTCTGTACTTTGACGTGACTGCTCATAAATAACTATACAGGGCTGCAAAGTACCTTGGCCGAGATCAGCGAGGTTGAAGTACTATTTAGCACCTGTGCTGAAGTATGCTTGTTGTTAGGGTGAGGGGGGGAGATGGGGAATTCTGTCCCAGTGCTAAATTCCTTCAAAGTTGTGATATTTACTCGAGTGCTTTTATTCACTCTGAAATAAGGAGTGGATGTACTTTGTTATTCTAATGCTATGTGCTGGATATAAGAGTATGAAGAATCCTAACAACTGGCTGCAGGATTTCACAACAATATTGCCCCTGCATAGGTATTTGAGAGGCAAGCTGGATTGTGATTCTTTTGTACTTCTTTCAAAAGGCAGAGAAGGTGAAAAGTATGCCCATAGAGGAACGAAAAGCCAAAGCTGTAGCAGTCAGTACAAGCAGGCTGCTAACTCAAGAAGAATTCCACAAAATACGTCTTGCCCAGCTTTCCAAAGAACTTAATTCTGCACCCGGCAAAGCTGCAAAGAGGAAAAATATTGAAATAGATGATGAAGAGGAGGAGAGCAGGTAGGATATGGACTACTGATGAGTGCTTTCTTTTCCTTATAATGTGATGATAAAGCTTTTAATTGCAGCAGGGCACAGAGCTCTGCTGTTGGTCAGTACCCCCTGGTGACAGGTGGCAAACAGCCTGGAACAGATCCTGGCCTGGGGGCTTTGTTTATATCTGGGAGAAGAGACAAGGGGGGCTGATGGGAACTATGAGACTGTTTTGCTTGTTCAGACCAATAGGGATCTGGGGGTGTTTTGCAGCAGTAGTTGCATGGTTATTATCTCCAGAGTTTCTTAAACTGTGTGGATGAAGCAGGACTTTAAAAGCAGTAATGAGAGACTTGTAAGGGTTGTCCTAAGCATGAGGATTAGCCTGAGAGAACAAGAAGTGCCTGTGTGAAAGCTTATAGAAAGGCAGTTGGCATAAGAAATGGGTGAGAGACAAAGGGTCAAGAGGGCATCTTGGGTTTTTTGCCAGATGAAGTTTTATGTATGATGGCCTTTTGTTGGATTTTGGTGTGTGTAGGGGAGAGTTGCTTTCACTCAGAGATATTGAACATCTGCATAAGAAGCCTAAATCAGACAAGGAGACCAGACTGGCAACTGCAATGGTGAGGAACTGGGCTATTTCATATCCTCTTTCTTTCTAGATTTGCGTTTATGTTTTTGTCTCCTACAGAAGGAGGAGGTGGTGGGGTTGCATCTGTAAGACAGGTACCCAGCTGCCATCTGAGTTTTGAGAAATGTTTTGGTTTTGAGAAATGTATTTTTGGTGTTGCATCTTGACTGTAACAAACAGCCTCTTGCTGGTTACAGGTGACAGTGAAAATGCGGACACACCCAGTTTTCACTGTGACTTAAGAAACAGAGCCAGCATGGAAGAATGCATGTAACATACACAGAAAGTCACAGTGAAACAGCATTTATTGTCACTGCCATAGAACCTGTCACCTTAGCAGCTGATGTTAACTGTAGGGAAAGGAAAATGACCCCCTGTTATTACATTACGTTGTCTATTATAGGCTGGAAAAACAGACAGAAAAGAATTTGTGAAAAAGAAAACAAGAATTAACCCATTTGCCAGCTCTTCCAACAAAGAAAAGAAAAAGCACAAGAACTTCATGATGATGAGATATAGCCATAGTGTCCGGACGAAAAATAAGCGGTCTTTCAGGGAGAAACAGGTAATATTTAATGTTGAAAATAGATGGGACAGTCCGAGCAGTAAACTTACAATGTGGGTGAAGTGCTGTGTATCCTGTTCCCTAAGTCGTCGCTGTTTCCTTTGATGGTTTAATTGCTGGAAAGGACTGTGGGCTAGGTGGCTTCCCTTGAATCCTGCCCCAGAGGAGGTATATCAGAGATTGTGGTGGTGAAGAATGCTTTTGTCAGCCTTTTCTCTTTAATATGTGTTGAGGGCCAAGCCATGTTGCAAAGTTATGTGTAGGTTAGAAGGCAATGATAATGTGGTTTGTTTTCCTTTATATAAATTAAAGCAGATCGTATTAGAACCCTGACTATAATCCTGTGATAGAAGAAATGTTTCCCTGATGTGGAGGACTTGTTTTTCAGGACAAGCTTTTAGTGTGTTTCTTCACTCTATATTCCTTCTTTGACCTTTCTCCTGTTACCATCATATTATGGACTTGTCTGTCCTGGCCTTGAGGTCATCTAATAGTTTGTCATGTACTCAAAGAACAGACATAAATGCTATTTATTACCTCTTTGAAACAGCTTAGAAAAAATATATCACTTCAGTTTAGCCTGCCACTATAGTTTCACAATATGCTGCTCTTAGTGGTGAAGCCCCTGCCCACTTCTGCTTCCTCAGCTATAAGCTTGGTCACAGCCCTTGTGAGAGGGTATACGAGCTACAAACATGTATTTGGCAGTCCTGTTACTGTGTGTTCCTGCAGGCGTCTGCGCCAAGGGTAGCTGAAGGGATATCTAGAAGGCAAGGCAGAAAGAAACTTCAGGGGATGACCTTCCCGCTGAAGGTGTTGGGCAGGGCGCCCACGCAGCTCCCCCAGATGACTGGGGTTAGGTGAGCTGGCAAGAGTGGGGTGTGGAGAGGGAGCTCCCCTGCTCCTGCGATGCACCTCAGCTGGGGAGAGCCTGAACTGTGTGTGGTAGCTGTTGCCAGAACACTGGTGTAGGTGTATTGATTTGCCCTGCTGTGTTTCACCTTGGCGCAGGGTAAGTCTGTGCTAACAACAAAAATCTGCCTTAAAATCCTTTTATCTAACCTGGCAGATGGTCAGTTGAGGGTTTTACAGGGTGTTATAAAATTGAACTCCTTTGAACACGTTCCAAGAAAACTTCTAGAATAATCCAATTATGCAGGGGTCTTGTTTCTGTGTGGTGTTAATTTCTGTGTTTTCTTGCTAGGTTCTGTCTTGTGCTAAAGTGCATTCAGATGCTTCTTTTACAAACTCTCCTTTGTGAGTTGTTTCCAGGATCATATTGTTAGAATTATGCGTAGTTGTCTCCAATATGTTGCCTTAAAAGCAGCAAGACCGAAGCTGTTTATAGACTCAAGTGTTTCTGTTAAACAGGAAGACTTGGACTAATATCTTCTGTAGTCTTTTTATTTGCTATCATTCTGCCTCACCTCAAATAAGGCTGACTACATTAACCCAGCTCTCAAAACACACAAAAAATTGCAAATCAACAATCCAGGCACTTTTAGGAAACTGCTGTTTACAATGATTCTTACACTTGGCTCACTTTCTAAAAAGCCATCTTGAATGGTTTCAGTCCTTACTCCTGATTAATGTTTTGAGTTTAAATGTAACAGCTAAATAGTGAAAGAGGAATTTTTTCATACTTTTTTTCATTAAAGTTAGGCCACAGCATCAGTTCTGTTGACAGTAATTTGAAAATAATTGTTAAAAGTAGGTTGGAGTACTGTAGTTGTAGGATACTGCATTCTGCTGTTCTCTTTGTAGATTAAAATGGACTGTTGTCTATAGTCCAGAGCTAGATCCCCTTACCAACTAAAACACGTCTGAAATACACACTAAAATCTCTTTAGAGTGATATAGCACTTGTAAAAAATTCTAGCATCCCTCCTTCCCCCCCTTGAAAAGAAGCTTTGTAATACTCTCTCAAAAAATGCCATTTAATCCTATTTACCTCTCAGCTGGACTGAAGTTTTTTTTTGATCTCTTCTAATTCTATATGAGTCAGTGGAAGAACAGATCATGTCACTCTAATCTTTTTCATTGTATAGGATTTGCTAATGGTGTACTGAAACTTTTTTTTTTTAAGCCCAACTCTTTAATTGTACTATCGAGTTTAGCTAAATAACTACACTGGCAGAAACCCTGTGGTGGTTAGTGTTCGCCAGTTTTGGCTCCCAGTTTTAGCTGATAAGCTATTAGTGTTTCTCGCTGAGGTTGAAGAAACTGAAGAGGGTTGTTGATGTAGTAGTGATGTTGTCTCCTTACTTAATATTCTCCTTACCTGAATATTCCACTCTTGTTTCATATTTAGCTGGCTCTTCGAGATGCACTTCTGAAAAAGAGAAAACGGCTGCTGAAATAACAAAACATGAATGGAGAGGAGTACTTAATCACCCTCGAAGACATAGCCCTAGAAATCCTTATTTCCACCTCTCCACCACCCCAAAGGAAAGAAGGGACTGAAATGCCTTACGGATTTATCTCTGTTGAGTTCAGAATTACAAATTGAATGTGTCCAAGCTGTTGGATATAGTATCTATAGGACAGATGGAAAAGGCCTTAATCCTTGCACAACTTCGTTTTTTTTTTTTTTTTTTTTTTTTTTAAAGCAGTCTAAGGAAGCAATTACCTTTTTTTGGAATATAGCTTACTTACAGTTGGTTTTGTATGTGTAAGTATTAAAACATCAACCTTATTGTAAAAATATTTTACTTGAAGTAATTCATGACTAGGTAGCTGGAAAGAAAAAGAATATTCTGTCTCAGTCTATAAAGTATGTGTATACCATGTATGTCCCTGTATTATGGATGTGATTTTTACAGACTAAGCCATTTTCTAAGCAGTTGGTTTTTACCTGTTTAATAATAATAAAACCAAATCCTTGTAATACAGGTAAGTTCAAGTGAACAGTTAAGGGGAAGAACAGTTCCATTATGTTTTATGAGGAGAATAATAAAATTAGTATATGGGAGATGGTTTTCATGTTGCCATTTAAATAGAAAGGTAGCATCACATGCAGGAGAACAAATCTTATTTTCCCATATTGGTGCATCTTGTGGTGGGACTTGCTGGTGTCTGATTTTTGAAGTATACATGAGAATAACATGGATCTTTTATGTCAAAGGTTAAACTCTTGCTTCAGCCTTGACCTCTGCTGGGACCTAAACTAATGGGTTCTTTGTACCTTCCCCAGCCACCTCTTCTAATGGAAACTTGAGGGAGTTACTTATACTACCTTTTGAAAAATTCTGTTTGAAATAGATTTTGGTGTGGGGCAGAAGCAGGTGCCACAGGCATAACATAATGGAGAAGGGTTTGGTGGGGTGGCCTTTTTTCTTCTTAGGAAATTAGGTTAATGTTTATATCCCACATTGGGATTCATTCAACTTAGATATGTTGAATACACGATTTTATTCACTTTCATATTATGTCTTGTTCATGTATTGTTTGTTGTTAAATGTTGCTTCATGAAGCAAAAAAAAGTTTATAGAGGCTTGAGGGTGAAAGAGAGGAAAAAAGAGAAACTTTCTCTAACTTCGATTGTTACATTCAAATTCAGTGCTCCTGCTGAGGGAAACACGGGGGTTGCTACTTGGGCATGATTGCAGTGAGCTGGCACCGTGGAGGATGTGGAGCTGGGAGGGTGCGTGGATGCAGAGGAGCTGTGGTGGCATGGAGGCACAGTGAGGGTCAGGGGCTGAAGAGAGCACACTAATGGGAGGATGTGGGCTGTACGGTACACGCTGTGTTAAACCCTTCTTTCCCCCCTTTTTTCCTTTTCCAACTGAGCCCAGTTTCTCTTCATGTGCATGTATCCAAAAACTCATGACTTCTGAGGCTGAAAGCGAGAGGCAAATTTTTTTTGTTGTCTTAAAGACAAGTGTCTAGTCTTCTCTCTTCTCTTTTCCCTCTTGTTCACAGGGTGGCCCAGCTGCCAAGTGTGTGGCTGTCTCCTCTCCCATACTATTAAAAATGTGAGAGTAGTCGACGGCCTTGTCTAAACGGTTTGACGAACAGAAGCACAGAGGAAATGAAACAAAGCTGTTAACCCCTTTTCTGTATTTCCACCCCTCTGTCCCTCACCTCCTCCCCTAGTCGCAGTGGCACCGACCGGGTGAGGGCTGGGCCTGTGGGGGGGGCTCAGCGGCTCTCACCGTGGGAGGGCGGCCGGGAGGGGATGGACGCGCCTCTCCTTGAGGGGCCGCGACGCCCTTCGCCGGGGGCAGGGTGGCGGGCGGCCGTTACGCCTCAGGGCGGGCAGTCCCCGCCCGCAGCGCCCTGGGCTGCCGCCATGTCCCGGCCCTTCGCTGTGGGCCGGCCCTGCCCGGCGCGGGTGACTGCGGGGAGGGCTGGGGCCGGTCTGCCCGGCGGCCGCCGCGTCCGGCGGCATGGCGCGGGGGTCCCGCCTGTGGGCGCTGCTGGTGCTGCTGTGCGGGGCGGTAGCGGCGGCCCCGGCTCCCCCCGCGGCGGCCCCGCTGCTGTGTAACGTGAGCCTGGACAGCCCCCCCGAGGAGCGGTGGCTGCCGGTGCTGCGGCACTTCGATCCCGCCTTCCTGCGCGCCGCCGTCGCACGGGTCATCGAGTGAGTGTGGGGCGGCGGGGGGGGGGCTGGCAGCCCCGTCCCCAGGAGCGGCGGGGGTGCAGGGAGCAGCGCCGGCCCCTCAGGCTCCCGGGGGAGCGGCGTGAGGGGCAGCCCCGGTCCCGCCGCTCCTGCCGCAGCCGTGCCGGCAGCGGGACGGCGCCAGGGCCCCCGGGCCCCCTTCTCCCTCCCCCGCCCCAGCACCGTGGAGCCCTTGTAGTCCCCCCGCCAGACCCGCTGCTGCGGGGCCTGAACGGAGAGGGCCAAGTGCTGCTGCGCGACTGCTGAACTTGTCCGAACTCAAAAATCAAGGGGTTTGTTTGAGCAGGTAACCCAGTACTGTTGCGTTATGTGTAGGCTTAGGAACCCGTCAGAGGACGGACTGGGGAGATCCTTGGTAGGAATAAACAAATCTCCCCAGTAGGATGCCTGCGCTGGATGTTTTGCTCGGGTTGTGCAGGCTCCTCTGGGTCCGTGGAGAAGCCGATGAGAGTGGGTGAGGGACGGGATGCGGGGATGGCAGATCCAGCGTGGGAGAGACTGCAGCACCAACCGGGACAGGCTGCCTCCTTGGGTGTCTCGTTGCTAAGTGTAAATTGCAAACATTTTTGTCCCTTTTTCAGCTAATGCCTTCAGTATATTTTGCAGTGAAAGCGTACCGAAATGGGTCCACGAAGTTATTCGGCCAATAGCAGCAGAATTGGAGTTATTTATGCCGCAGCCCTTCGCAGGGGAAATTCTGGGACTGTGCAAAGCACTGGGAGTAAGTCTTGGAGATGGAGTCCTGCTTAACTTTGCCTACGAATCTACCGCGTAAGTGTCTGGTACTTACAGAATCCAGTTCAGCGTGGGGGACCACACAAAAAGGCGGGTGAAGACAAGTGGCAGATGATTTGCACTGTTCATTCTTGTACTGTTGAATACATTTAGCTGGAGGGTTTCATTCTTATTAGGCTGTTTGTGTCCTGAATTGAAAGAGAAACACAGAGCAGTATTTTTATACGTTAATGAAGGTAATGTGTAGCTGTAATGTTTTTGTGTATGTATATCTCTATAAAAGTGCGAAAATAATTTCTGCTAATAAGGAAGGGCCATCCATTCAAAGTATTTGTGTTCATTTATCTTCAAAGATCATGTAATGTACTCTTATTTAAACTGTTGTATTTCCCTAAAAAGGAAACTAGCAGAATTAGTTGCAATCTAATTATTTTAACCATTCATCTGAGATGAAGTTGCTTCCAAACCATTTTCTGGATGAACCTTCATAGTAGTTGTAAAATGTAATTTTTTGATTTGCACAACGGAAAATGGATGTAGCATCTTTATGGCAGCAAACAAAACCTCAGTGGAAAAAATACTTAGTTTCATTGCCTTTTTTTTTCCCTAGAAGCATGTACAGGAGAATAATAAACACTTGATGTTGTCTGTGAGGATCATAAAAATATTTCTCCATATAGGCTGTAATAACAACCAGGTGCATACAGCCGCTTGTATGCATTTTGATTATTATTTTTCTTAATGTGGGGTATTAAGTTAAAGAGATCTTTTCTTTTAAAGTAAGGATTAATACTGAATAAGATAGTCATTAAATGCTAGCCTTCTTAGTGTTTCACAGAGGACACTTATCATTCTGAGACCTGGTAAGGGCCATAAAATTTTAAGTTTCTCAACTCGTAATGATACTCAAGAAAAAATGTCAACCAGGAACGAACTACTTGTCTGCAAAATTTTTTACCTTTACAGTTTTGAAAGACAGTGCTATGCATCACTGGAATGACAAGCTCATAACTCCAGAGAAAACAAATTTTTAATTTCCTGCTAATTCAATATACTTAATTTAAAAAGCCTGTTTTAACGGAACTGAAACTCTTATTAAAAAAGGCATTTCAGCCTGCTTCCTGTTCTAGAGAAAAGATGAGACTATTATTGAAATGACTGACACCTCAACAATAACTGATGGTTTTTTTTCAGTTTGAAAGGACTTTGTTTGAACTTTTTATCTAGTTGTGATTAAAAATATTTCACTTTGGACCCCATTTATAATCTGTAATTGTCTAAATGAAATCCATAAAGTTTTATACTGATACTTTGTGGACATTTTAAATGTCAGCTATTCATCTCCATTTAGAAAAGAAGTAAAATGAAGTAATGAAATTTTTCTCAGGTGGAAATGCTCCTTCCTACATGTTCTGTAACATCTGATCTGAATTGGACAGTAGTGTGGCTTTTGACTTTCTGAGCCAGGTGGGACTTGATAAGTATTGTAGAGTTTTGTGTGTTAGACTCTGTGGGAAAGAATTTCCCCTTATTGGTATCGTGCATAAGTTATAAGATGTTGTAGTGTTGTGTGGTTATGTAGAGCTTCAGCCAAACAATTCTGTCCCTGTTTTTTTCCAGTGTGAAATTAAAACCTGTAAGAAGTTTCATCAAAAAGTATAGGATGAGACTACTCCCTCGAGTTGGGAAGCATTAAGTGTTTATGATGTAAACTCCTGTTTGTATGCTTACATGTGCTTACAATACTTTGCAGAAGATAAACTCAGTAACTCCTCCTGAAACATTGAGCTAGTTCAGCTATAATGTTGGAAGTGTTGTCATAGCTTTTTCTTAAATCGTTCTTTCTCCTTTTTGTTTTGGAAGGTTCTGTACTAGTATTGTTGCTCAGGATGACAAAGGAAACATTTACCATGGTCGGAACCTGGATTACGATTTTGTCGATATATTAAGCAAGATTACAATTGATGTGCGGTTTATAAAGAGTGGGCAGGTACGATCTGTGGTTGACATGGCTGGGTGGTATTCCATGAAGGAACAGGCTATGGTCGTACAGCTGCGTAGGCAGTGGGATTTCATGTAGGAGTGTGGTTTCCATCCCAGATTTACTGGATTATTTGAGCACCCCAGTCACTCTCTAGGAGTGTGGGATGAATGCTGGTTTTGCTTTCTGGACATCCAGTTTGTGGTTATAAACTGGAACAAATAGAAAAGCATAATCTAGTATCTCAGGATCATGATTTGGAAGGATATGTTGAAAGAAGGAAGTGTCAAGATACTAAAAAAGAAAAGAGAGAATATAGAAAAGAGATCAGTTTTAGCAGGGACTGATTCTATAGCTTTTTTCCTAAGGCCTGTTACTTTTCGTGACCAATGTGTGTGTTTGAGATGAAAAATTCCAAAAATGAACTAGTTGTAGTGCAGTCTTCATTAGTGTGATTTTTTTTTTTTCCATATTCATTAGTCTGTTTTGCAAATGGTGAACTTTGTTTGTTTCTTGCTTAGCTACTCACTAACTTGAACAAAACTTTTGTAGCAGTCATGTAACAAATGAAATGTTGTGTATTTTTATAATAATTTTTAGAAATATAAATATAAAGAAATAGAATAGGTATATAAATACAAGAATATTTAGAAATATAAATTTTATAGATTTTTTTAATAAAAGTAAATTTTTATAATTTACTTTGCAAGTTCTACTGTACTTCAAGGCAAAGTGTTTTATAGCAGCTTCTGTATGAAAGTCACAGAAAAAAGTATAGGATGCTGCTTCAGAATGTTGCCTATATTTTAAGTAGTGTTCTGTTTCAGAATGCTAAAACACTGTATGTTTCCTGGTTTCAGATAGCATATCAAGGCACCACATTTCTTGGTTACGTAGGCTTATGGACTGGACAAAGTCCACGCAAGTTCACAATCTCTGGTGATGAACGAGGTAAAATAATAAATCTGTCTTCCACACTTGATGTTATGTACACTATTTTAGTTGATTGTTGCCTCTTCTGACCCTTCTCTCCTAGTCCGCTAGAGGGAAAAAAAGGATTAAAGTTGCTAGGGGGGAGCTGAAATTGAATGACTTCTCTGGCTCTCAGGGGGTGAAAGCACAGATGCTGCCAGTTTTTGACTGCTGCATAGGAGAGAGGTATTTGTTTGTCAGCACAGTGTCATCTGAGCTTGAAAAGTGTCAGAGGAGACAGAGAACGTTGAGGAAAGCCATACAAGACAAATGAATGTGGTCTGTTCAAGAGACAATTGGAGATGGCAGAGTAGGGGCTGAGAGGAAAAGATGTGCTCCTGTACAGCAAATAAACGGCTACTTTCTGTATAGCAAATAAATGGCTGCTTTCCTAGTTCCCTGTCCCTTCCTCTGTATTCTGTATTTCTCTGTCCCTGTAAGGCAGCTTTAAAGAGAGGATGGGAGGAGAACTGTAACACTGAGAGATCTAGGGGAAAGGTAGCAGGGCTTGAGAGAATGCATGGAGGTACTGGAAAGGCAGCTGAGCAAAGATCCAGTAGTAGAGGAAAGTTGAGATATGTCACTACTGAGAACTAAAACTGGCCAACAGAAGGGCTTGTAACAGTCAGGAAGGGTCACTGCCTTCTCCATCAGCACTTCAGTTTCACAGATGTTGATGTCCAACAGGGCTTGGGTTGGCCTCTTCCATCCCTTCTGCCTTTTTTTTTTTATTTTTTTTCCCTCCCCCGCTTCTCTCTCTTCTTTTTCCCTCCCCCGCTTCTCTCTCTTCTTTTTCCCTCCCCCGCTTCTCTCTCTTCTTTTTCCCTCCCCCGCTTCTCTCTCTTCTTTTTCCCTCCCCCGCTTCTCTCTCTTCTTTTTCCCTCCCCCGCTTCTCTCTCTTCTTTTTCCCTCCCCTGCTTCTCTCTCTTCTTTTTCCCTCCCCCCCTTCTCTCTCTTCTTTTTCCCTCCCCCCCTTCTCTCTCTTCTTTCTCCCCTTCTCTCTTTTCTAGCAGCAGACATTTTTTTGCTGTTATTAGCTCTTTGTTAGAACTGGAGCCAATGTAGTCTGAGTTAGAACCAACATCTAAAATAAATGTTCATTTTTCGCTTAGGCTTGTGGTAAGCATTTTTTCTTTTTAATCTTTTAATTAGACAATCTTCTGTTTTCAGAATTTTTTTAGATGTTATTCAAACACTATCCACTGTATACATTATATACATATTCATTATCTCTGAGCAGGGATTCGGCTATGGAGCACATCCACCTTTTGATTTCTGTTTCCTTTGTTAATACTGCCTTGTTGCATTTCCTTGGTTCTTTTCATAGTTTACACTCCTCTATTTTTTGAAGAGCCTGCTTCTGATGCTAGTGTAGTTATTTAGTCCTTTCAAAACTGGAGCATCCTGGGCTGATACTGAGAGATGCAAACAGCTTTTAGTTCATGCTAACATCAGCTTGGAAATAGTCTTATAGTGTATAGAGTATGCAAAAGGCTTGATTTAGAAAATCTTGGAGACCAAAGTCCTGTGTCTGTGGAAAGGCACGATTTGGGGACAAAAGCAGTGCCACCCTGTTCTCCCTGCTGTTTCTCAGCAGTGTGCTTCAACCCTCAGTGTAAGGATCATCTAAGACAACAGTGAGGTAGTTTAGCTGGTGCACAAACCCATTCTGTTCTGATTCTGATAGAGGAATCAAGTGCTGAAAACTTCTGTGTGTGATGGGCCCCTCTTGTCCATCAGGAGCTGATGTGCTGTCATCCACCTGTGTGCCTCGACTTCAGTCACTTTTTAACTCCAGGCAACAGTAACTCACTCAGCACATGCTGTGCTCCTCCTGTAAGTCAGCTGTTGCTGACTGCCTGCTGCTTTATCTGTCACTCTACAACTGAATTCAAAATTTAGGGAAAGGAGCATGGGAACTATATCTGGAAAGGGGGATGACTTCAAAATTAGGGTGAAGGTCAGGTGACAAGCATATCGTTTCTGCTGGCTTTTTCTGGTTTTGGCATATGAATAATTATAAACTTGACCTTCTGTTTTTCTTAGTTCTCCTAATTTTCTCCAGTAATACAGAAACACTATCACTACCTCTTTTTTTATCTGCTTCATGATTTCTGTGTAATTCTTCCTGTTGTTACAATATTTCAGTAAGATGAATAATGAGGTGATTAATGCTAATATTTGAGCTGACAGTTGTAGACTGTTACATCGTATGAGTAGACCTGCAGTCCTTTTGGAAATATGTGTTACAAAGTGCTAGTCCCTGTTACAGTCGCCTTTGACTCTTCATTGCTTAATATTCAGCTGTGAATAAAAACGGTTTAAAAACTGAATATCTAGCAACTTATCAATACTGAAAGGAATGTGATAGGTTTTGATTGAAATTACTAGCACTGGCAAGTTCTGAGAGACACTGTATATTCTCTGTACAGTGCTGAACACTGTCTTTATTGTCCACTGTACCTGAGATTCCCTGCCTTTTTTATGGCACCCTTTTATGGCACTGGTCACAGGAATATTGTACCTTTTGGAAGACACCAAAAAGCTAAGATAATGATCACTCCTGTTATTACAGGTCTGAGATCCTTTCTGGAAGGCAGCGGTGCTAATCCAGCTGCTGTGGTTGAATTTCAGTTGTGATTATGTTGTTTGTTTATATTTCACCTGTAGTTTCACCTGGATGTTATGTTCTTTCTTAGCCCTTCCCCTGGAATGTTGACATTTTATGCTGATAGGTAGCTGCCCTGTTTCACTGGGGGTTTAGGTTTCTGTGGTACTTCAATATCCAACTGCAGTGATATAGAGAGCTGAGTATTTGAAAGACAGATACTGTAAAATGAGGGCTTGCCAGGGTATGTTAGCCTGGGCAGCACATCCTGCATATTTTATGTATAGATATCAGTAAAGTAATACAGCAGAAAAGGAGCACTATCAGCATTCACTGTTCTAAACAGTGTTGATAAGCTCAAGAGGGTACAGAGGCTCCATCTGCTTTCAGGTGCTGTGTGCTTTGTCAGTTTGGTATAAGCTGCCTAAATTTGATGTTTTTATGGTAGTGGTATAGTTAGAAAATGAAAGAATTTATTGTACCACTCTTGTAGTAGAGGGAAAGATTGCAGAGATAGAGATGGGAGATGGAGAAGAAAGGAAGGCAGGAGGATAGATTTCACAGAGTGTACATAACATGCATATATAATTTCTTTTCTTTTTTTTTTTTTCTTCAGCAGGTGGTAGATGGTGGGAAAATGCAATAGCTGCTTTTTTGAATCGGAATTACCCTGTCAGCTGGCTTGTCCGAGATGTAAGTGCACTGAGTTATTTTCTCATATTTCACAGTCATGTCATTTGTACTTACAAACTCCTAGTAAATTGGATGTTCCAACTTTTAGTTTCACAGAAAATTCAATAAATTGATAAGTAAATGCATTTCATAAGAGGAGATAGGTATTGTCTCTCTTGTACACATCACTGATGATTTGGAGACAATTACCGTCCTTCAGGGGCGCAATCTCTAATCAATGCCAAAAGTCTTTGAGAAGCTGTGCAAAGGCTTCTGTCCTAGGGACTATTTCAGCTAGCTGTGATTTGTAATTTAACAAATTGAGGCAGCTGCAATCTTAGATGGTTAGTATCTGACCCAGTGGTTATTTTACACTACGTTTGATACGTTACCATATTAAAAATGGAGAGCTCACTGGTGAGTGGAAGGAGTTAGACTGGTATTTTGTATAGCACATTGTAGGAATACTGTGTTAGGGTACTACTAAAATAAAACAGGTCTGCTGCTTCTCAGATTCTTGAAATACAGTAAACATGAATTATATGGTTCGTAGGTAAACTCCCTCCAGAACTGGAATGTCTGCTGGACTTTGTTGTTCATATTTTTTGAGTTTGAGATGTGACTTGAGGCTGTGACTCGAAACTGCTAGCTGCAGCGTTGCTGTCGGAAATAATTAATTGTTTTCCAGGATCTTCCCCATCTTTCTGAACAATTCTGTTTGATGGCATGTTCTCCATATTTGTTTTTAGTTCCTGCACAGCATTCATTTTTAAAAATGTACTTCAGTAGGTTGTGGCCCTACACCTGAAAATAATAGCTTCACTGGCTGCAGTGACTGTCAGTTTATGCTAAGTTAGTCACCTGGTTATGGCAGGAGAAGCAATGCCTCTGCCTTATCATTGTTATCTAAATCCTCTTAAATCATTGGCAAAACCAAGACTTGGAGTAGGTTTTTCCCCCCTTTCATCCACTTTCACCTATCCCATTGTTCACATGGATAGACTTTGCTGAGGATTGAATTTGCACAGTACGGACATGCCTCTGTCTTTTGAAGGGCAGATTTCTCGGCTTTTTTTGCTTTTCACCATATACGTATGTGTGTGTATATTTACTGTTTTCTTTGAATATTTTCAAAGCTGGATTTAATGAGTTCTTTTACTAGTCATATGCATTTCATGTTCATATGCTAGTCAGTTTGGAAAACTATTTCCAGAGAAATATTTTCAAGTAGCGCTTTAGAGTCAATTGCCATTTTAAAAAAAGCTGGAACTTCTTTCTGAGATGTCCCAGTGCTTGTTTTTGTGCTTGGCTGCGCTCTGTGATCTTTGTTTCACTGTGATCTCCTTTTTGCATTTAGACCCTGAGCAGAGCAGAGGACTTTCAGTCAGCTGTTCTCAGACTAGCTGGCATTCCCATCATTGCTGAAGTTTACTATATTGTAGGAGGTGTATCGCCCAAAGAAGGCATGGTCATAACAAGGAATAGAAGAGGGCCAGCAGATCTCTGGCCTCTCGATCCTTTAGGTGGAGCGTAAGTAGAAAAAATGGTTTATTTTGTTTTTTCATATTCTCTCCTGAGTGATAGGTAGGGTTAGTGACGCAACTTTCTAAGAGATCCAGGGCATCTCTTACTAATGCTTACAGCTGGACAGGGAAAGCTTGAAAGCCTCTGAAAGGAACTCCAGTTTCTTCTCTTTGAGAAGGAATCACACTGCTTTGTCAGGTTGGGGCAGTCCAGAGGGTCGGGGGTGGAAAAAGCATCTGTATGTGTTGATTTTTTTTTTTTTTTTTTTTAAGCCAGATTCCAAAGGAGCCAAGACTTGAGGGCTTTTCTTGTCTGTCTGCCAAGTCTTGCACCAGTAAATTCAGCAATTCCCAACTTAATTTTTGCCCAATGAGGAGAAGGGTTGAAGGCTCAAAAATAACTGTTCCTATCAATTTTGTGAAATCAGCAGCTTAATATATGAAGGAGATCCTAAATAGTTGTCCTTCAGTGAAAAACAGCACTTAATGGTTACAGTCAGCCAGTAAATATTGGCTTGGCCTGTTGGCTCTGTGTACTCCAAACTGAATGCAGCAGGCTGCATCGTACACATACCTGTAATCTTTGCTCTAATCATCTCTTTGGAGGTCTGATCCTGCATTTATTGTAGTCAGTAGTAGTTTTGTCACTTGAACCAACAGGAGTTCAGAGATCACTCTGTTTTCATTTGTGTTCAGTAGTTTATGGTAAAGGCTGCTATGTATATCAACATGGGGTTCCTTGGACTTGCAAGAGACACAGGAAAGAGGCTTTTGAGGGAGGTTTTTTGTCCTTTTGGCAATACAGAGATACTGATTCTTGGCCTGTATTAATTACCTACTGATTTGCCTTTTGTTTGCTTTTATGTCTCTGTGTTGTGTCATAGGTGGTTTCGTGTGGAGACAAACTATGACCACTGGACTACCCCTCCTCCTTTTGATGATCGAAGGTAAATTTAGTTTGGAGCTTTGTGGTGAGGTAACTATTTTATTTTGAAAAATCTTAGAGACTTGTGTGTTTTATTCTCTGAGCAGGTGTTAGCTCATTGACTGGGCAGTTTGTTCAGTTTCTGTAATGCCACTCAAAAGGGAACAGATAAAATAAGGAGCGATATTCACATATGCCAGAGGACAGTCTGTGTGGCATTGGATGGCATAAAAGATGAGAAATTGCAAGGATAAGGCATGCACCAAGAATTTCTTTATAAAGCAAAGTTTAGTAACAGTTAAAGGCTTTAGATTCACAGTGAAAAAGTATTTGATGGCACTAGGAAGGTGCTCGCAGACATCATACAATCTTTAGGCTGTGTAGTGTGCAAAAAGCTGTTGTCAGATTCCCTGTTGGTCTGTTATTCAGTGGTGCAGTAATAGAATAGCTTCAGCAATGTGAGACTAGATTCAGTCATGCAGAACTCTGGATTATTTGAGGCCAAAGCAAGCATTTCCATGTAAAGGCATTCAGTGAGAAACTTCTCACATTGGTGCTTTATAGCCCTCAGAACACTAAAGTGTGTTTAATGTTACTGCCTTGTTTTCCTGCAGAACTGCAGCTATCAAAGCTCTCAATGCTACTGGACAGCAGAACATCAATTTTGATACTCTCTTTAAGGTATTTAAATTCTGCATTGTGACTTGGACTTAAAGTTCTTTTTCAAAGCAGAAGTGCAGTTGCGTTTTTTCAGGGATTTGCAAGCTGTGCAAGGAAGACATGGTGAAAAAGTTGACCTGCACAACCATCTCTGGAGAGTTTAAGACTGATAAGTTTGTTTGTTAAAATGTTTCTGAACTCCCTTGCATAGGCATTTTGCCAGACCAAGTGGAAAGTGCAAGAGGTGAATCCCATCATCCTCATCTTTGTGCAGTTCCTTATTTCAAGCACAATTATAAATACTACAGCAGGTAGATAAAGTGTTGGACATGAGTGATATTTACCAGTTAGTTCTGAGAACTTAAGTGTTGTGTATTTCAGAGGGCTTTTTAAAAATACTTTTGTAAAATGTTCTGATGTTTAAAAAAAAAAAAAAAACAAAACAGCAAGAGAAATCCTTGACTTTGCATTATTTCTTTTCATAACTTCATCCTACTGCTGTTTCTAAATAGGCTTTTAACTCCCTCTTCATTTACCAAAATGACAACTCTTCAAACTTTCTGTACAGGTGTTGTCAGTGAAGCCAGTCTTAAACAAGTAAGTATTAGATTCAGAGGTGTTAATGAGTGCCTCCTGCCATGCCTCGGGCCACTTAAAAGTTAATTGAAAACTTCCTTAGGATCTTCCTATGCCTCTGTCTTGAGGATCTTGCGGTTTCCCAGTTTAGATTTCTGCTTGTGCACATGGCACTCTGTTTTCACTTCCACAGCACTCTTCCTCTTTGGTCTGCCACTCTAGCCAAGAAACTACACTTTGTCAGGCTCAGTCTGGTAATGGGAAGTTCCATTGTAGTAGTGAAACAAATGACCGCTTAGAGGAGCGGCTGGACTTTCTGCCAAGTCATTTGTGCCTTTTACTTTTGGAACCTTTGGGTTTGTGTTAACACTGAAAATGGCTTTCTCTGGAGTTTCTGATGTAGCTCTGCTTGATGTGTAAAAAGGAAAAAAATAGTAAATGGGGACATAGCCTTTAGGTACCATTTACTGGATTTTTAAGAGAGATTTATTTCAGTATACCATTATTGTTCTGCATTGTTCCACAAATTGCACCTTTACAGGTTATCCTGTTTTGTTTTACTTTTAAATGGAGCTCAGTATATTCTCTGGATCAGTCATTTGTATTAGAAGGTTAATACCAGGACTTCCTCTCCTCTGTCTTAAAAATGTGAGGAAATATGGGAAGGAGAAGATGATATCTGTCACTGCTAAGATCAGCAATACTAATTTTTCAATACAGTGATCAAATGGATGTTGAAGTACAGTTCCTTTGCTGTACTAAGTGGGGGAAAAAATACTAAGAACTTGTGCCAGCAGCCTTCATTTTTATCAGTCTCTTTCCCACTTTTTCTAACCCTTCTGTACCTAAGCGGAACGTTTGTTTCCACTAAAATTTGTTCTGCTGCTTTGCTAGTTCTATAAATTAATCTTGCTTTTGGAATGTCACTCACTCACTCTTTTCCTCTTTCCCTGCCAGTAACACAGTGTACACCACAGTAATGAGTGCTGCACTTCCAGATAAGTACCAGACATGGATCAGAACTGTGAAGTGAAGAGGTGTAAGTAGCATGCTGGTAGTCCTAGATACTTGTACTTAAATAAAAATTTCAGCTGAAGAGTCATTGAGGGACAAAGCACTGCTGTGGCAGTCGAGTGACCTAGTTGAATTCCTGATTCTCCCCTTGGTTTGCTTATCAACCTTGGGTAAATACCTTCCCTTGTTGTTTTAGAGATAAAGTATTGCCTTTCTTTCCTAAAATAACCTCCAATAGTTTTGCAAAAGTGCTTTATCAGAGAGGAAGGGGTGGGTGTTGTTGTGACCTAAAGGTAGAGGTTCCCTCTGTGAGCATTTTAGCTATTACTTCTATCATTCCCCACTACACTTGCATGTCTCCAAATGTTGACTATGAAAGGAAGCCTGGCCAGAGTGAACTGAATCCCAGTGGGAGGGGTTGCTGCACTTAGCACCAAGAAAGATCAAGCTTAATTTGGAACAGCCACTCACAGGCGACTGAACATTAGCATCCTTTGCAGGTTTTGTCCCGTGAACTTGCAGAAAAAGTCAAAGTGCTTGAACTCACAAGGTGCCTCAAGTGGTAGCTTTAATGTGTTCAGGGAAAGATGTTATGTTTATTTCTATTCCAAGAAACTCTGGTTGTATGGTCTTGCAAGGAGCACCAGAAGCTGCATTCCACTTTGAATAGTTTTTTAAACTCTTATGATACTATGTTTGTAGCAGTTACATTGGACATTTGATGTTAGCAAGAGTAGTTCCTTTTGTTTAGAGATTTTGAAGAGTTTGTTTCTTTCTTAGCTCTATACAAACCTGTGCTCTCTTATTTATCTATCGTTTTATTTCAACAGACAAAATGAGTGGAAGGCTGCTTTCCAAGACTGGCATGTGCTTTTAAAATCACGAACACAAGCCCTACAGTTGTTTTGGCTTATTAACTATGTGAACCATTCAGGAAATAACGACTTGTTAACTCTTTGAAGTGTTGCAGATGATACTGTTAAATTAACTGTAATGCAAGTTTGATTGATTTTATTGTAATTACATTGATGTTCTAGCAGATGTTGATAGCTAAAAATTACTTTTACTGTTTTTGGAAAGAATTGTGCAACTTGAATGTACTCATGTGCTGACTAATAAAAAAAAAATCATATATTTTGCATGGCCTGTAGGTCTGAATATAATTAAATAAAAATATGCAGCTGATTGCTTGATTTATGAAGACCTGTGCTGTTATTCCTAATGTCATCATGCTTTTCCCTGATCGTGAGGGGCTTGTGATCATGAGCCTAACCAGGGTCAGATGTTGTGCCCAGAGAGAAGTGGTCTGGGGTAGCAGGCAGACCAGAGCTCTGCAGAACCCTGTTGTAATGGCAGAACGGGGTCACCTCAGATGCTGGTACTGTTTAAGCCTTTGTTGAACTGGCATCCTGTCCTGAGATGCTCTGTGGGACCTTCCGCAACACAGAAATTATTGTCTCAGTGCAGAGGCATGTGAGTTTCCATAGTGTGAATTCCACTGCAGGCAGTCTCTCTCCCCTTGAGCTGTGGTTCTCTGGTGCAGAGACTCTTCAGCTGTTTTTAGTAGGCTTGTGACAGGTGATTGAGAGTATAGAATAAATAGTTCAGTTGAAAGGGACCTACAATGCTCTCCTAATCCAGCTGCCTGACCACTTCAGGACTGACCAAAAGTTGCAGCAAGTTGCTAAGGGCATTGTGCAAATGCCTCTTAAACACTGCCCAGGTCCGGGCATCAACCACCTCTCCTGGAAGCCTGTTCCAGGGTTTGACCACTGCATGCATAGGCTATGGTGCTTTATTCATCAGAAATCGGGCTGTTTTAGGAGGTGTGATAATACAGGCTTTTTTCCCCCAATAAATAGGAGAAGCTTGTGATGGGACAGCAGTGAGGTTAGAAAAGGGATGGTTTTATATATATGAAAGTTGCCTTCAACAGAAAGTTTACAACTGAGTTCTATAGTGCAGAGGATTTTGTTTATTTGTTTGTCGGGTTGTGCTGTGACTGCATATTGAATTCAGGCACTTCTTGGGAGTACTCCAGAAATACAGAAGGATTGAAAGAGTCAAGACCAGGGGATACCTTCACATAAAGCTTCGAGGTCCCATTCTTCACTGGACAAAATTCCTGCTACTGCCAGTGAGAATTTTATGTGAGAGAAGAAGGTGTGATCAGAGCATTAGGTCAGAGCACCACTTCCAGCTATGTGCAGTGTCGCCTGCAGTATTTGTGCACTGGTTATGCAAACTGTTCCTGAGAGAGCCTTCTGGAGATGTTGGCTCTTTATCTCCTTGTGCTGAGTCTCGCTGAGTGTCATAACCTGCTTACTTGCATCCTCTACCTCTGCCTGGATAAATGTGCTGCAAGCTTTGCTTTGACCCGGTTTGTACAATAATGTTAGCAGTTGTATGCCAGAACGATAAATTTGAAAAATGGAGAGTTCCTGGAGGGAGATGTAAATAACAGTGGTCACGGTATCTTTGAGATTTCAGAATGACATTGCTTTAATTCACAGAGCGGATGCTGACTCCTGATCTCAGCAGGTTTTCTTTATGTAACAGCTGCCCACAAGTAAAGACAAAAGCATCTTTACAGGTGTAACTTTGCATAGTCTTCTTGACCTCAGCAGTGTTAGGCTGATTATATTTTGGCAGGGGTGTGCCTAGATTCTCAGAGGTATCTAAATTTAATCAAATGTGTTTGTTTCAATATGTACAAACAGATCTGGAGTGTATAAATATTTAGTATCCGTGAATATTCAGGAAACAATTGTCTGCTCCTGTTGTGTTTGTGTCTCATCGGCTGTTCAGAATTTGCTCAGGCCCAGCCACAGAGCAGATTATGGAAATGTGGGTGTTTTGGGGATTTGAAGAAGTCTAATTTATTTTGCTTTTTTCTTTTACATTATTTTCTTAACTGTTTATAAAAGAACAGACATCCTGATTGCTGACAAAGCCTTTATGCCAACTTGAATACTTTTTTGCTAACCAAAAGGATATATAACTTTCTGGTCTTAGTTTAATGACAAGCTAAAAATATAAACACTAAGAAGGTGGTAAATGATGCGTCTTACAAACTAGATGATTTAACCTGTGAAATGCCTTGAGCTGCTTTTGCGTAAGAATTGAAATTGATAAAAATGCAGAGGGACGAGGATTGTTAATACTTTAAATAAAACCATCGTAACAATGTTGGAAACATTAAAATGTAGCACTGATTGGTTTTGGATGGCTTGGGTGTTTTGTGTGATCTTGTTTGTTTTTTAAAAAAAGGATTATTTGTGGTTACTTGAATTGCTTGCTGAAGCATCCTTCTGTTGGAGATTTCGTCTGCTTTGTGTGCCCACTTTTTAGAGACTGGGAAGTAAAACAGTTTTTCTGCTTTCTCAAGCTTGGTCAGATTCATGACTTAGAATTGTTAAGTAATTAAATAGAACTAATACATTATCCTTGCTTCTTCCATCCTTTCGTTTCTGTAGTGCTGATTCCCTAGCTACAAAACCGAGAAGATTTTTCAGCCCAACATAGGGAATGGGTGAAACCTTTAATTCTTTTTCCTCCAGAAATCTGCATTTAGCAAAAGGCAACTTGAAAGTGTAAGAGCTGACTCTTAAAATGAGAGAGTCCAACATACTGTATTTCTCGTTCATAATCCTCTTCAGTAATCCTAATCCATTTCAGATCTGTAGCCTTTCTTAAGCATCACATGGGAGAGGATTCTTAAGGCTGCTCAAAACAACTGTGCAGTAAATAAATCGAAGGGTCTGCGCTTGTTGCAGAACAGCACACACACTCTATACTGCAGGTGCTGAAAGACATGGCACTTTCTGTTGTGTGCCCAAGGGAACAGCTTACTTGATTATTTAGATTCTGAGGCGGAATTTCTGAATGTGTAATCAAATCACTTCAGAGATTATTGATCACTTTGGTACTGAACAGAAACAAAAATTTAAAAAGTGGAGAGCTTTTGTTGTGTTTATCTTAATAAATCCGTAAGTTAGAAATTGGTGGCAAGGTAAGTTACATTTTTCTTTTTATTTCTCTGTAATAATGATTTGTGTTCAGAAGTAGTTACTCAGCACCCATAGTTCGAGGTGAAACATCCTTTCAGAAACATCTGAAATTCTCCTTTTTGGCACTGCAATAACTGGTGCAGGTGCAGAGGTTGATGCATGTGTAAAATAAAAAGCTTCACCACCTTCTTTCCAGCTATGAGACTTGCCAAGTCTGATGTACATGTGGGATATACATCGGTATTTAGGAGGGCGTGGCAGGATCATCACTTTCCCTAGTGCTAGCTAGCATTTTTATTCTTTGGTGAAGTACTTGATTTTTTTCTAATTAATCTGTAGCTCTTAAACTGTTGCTGTTTTTCCTTCTAGCAGAACTTAAAATTTCAGTTTTCCTCTGACATCTCTCTCAGTTTTTTTCCTAGTAAACTTTCAGTAAGCCTGGTGTATCCTCTCATTGCCTTCCATATTCTGCTCATTTCTTCCTTCTGTTGTTCAAATGTCTATAAAATTGTCAAGTTAGTGGGGATTCAGTTGTGCATGTGATAGGTGAAGTGTGTCATCTTTCCTAGGATCCCTGTTGTTTTGGAGTTAGTTTCATGTTCGCTTTGGTGTTTCTTGCAGAAATCCTTTGATTCAAGTGGGTGGAGCACCAAATTTGCACAGATCTGTAATGTGGACAAACTCAGTGATGTGATTGAGTGTGTAGGATTTGATTCAAAATGCTGTCACTTGCTTTGGTTTTGAAAGAATTTATATTTATGATAAGCCAGGAAAGTTACCTAGGCTTTTGTTGTTTTGGGGTAATTGACACAAATGGACTTGTGCAAGTTTTCCTTTAATAAGTTTTATGTGGTATTGCAGGGTAGCATTAACTGAATCATCAGCTTGTACTTTAAGCATTGCCAAAACAAGTATACTATGCTTTGGCTTGGGAGGTATATGTGGAGTGTGGCTGTTTCTCCTGCCTTTAGAACACTAACTCGGGTGAACAGGGAAGGTGCATCTTTCTACATGTCTGTGGTCTTCTACTGAGGCACCGAACTTTGTTGATCTGTTAGTTGTCTATGTCCACGTGTGGCTCTTAAGTCCATGCTTTTTCTTGGTGGTGGTTTAGTTTGGCCCTGGTGTAGGTCCGTGCAGCAAGTTTTATCACCTTGCTTTACTTAGCATGCGTGTTTGCTAGCAGATGCTCCTTGCAGTGGCACGTACTGGGGGAGAGCCTCAGGTGAATGTATTGCAGCTTCTCAGAAGGCATGAGGAAAGCCTGTTTCAGAGGTCTTCTAGCTGCACCAGAGAAAATGTAAACATCTCTGCAGGAGGGGCATGGAAGGTAAGAGCAAGATGAGAAAGGAGTTGTCAGCAGCTGGCTGTTTCTAGCGGCATCATTTTGTCTCACCTGGTTGTTTAATACAGCCTCTATTTAAGGTGATACCACGGTTCATCATCCATCAAGTCTTCCAGGCTGTGTCTTTATGAGCCTCTGTTCCTTCTTCTCAGGTACAGGATTTTAGGAAGGGGAGGGGTGCATATCACTGTTGGGTGGATGAGGAAGGATCAGGGGCGCTGAGCAGTTGGACTGGCTCTATTTCTTCCTCGCTCCTCCCACCCCTGAAATAGGTTTGATTCCATTGGAGTCTCTGGCTTACTGCTGTGCACACCTTTCCTCAGGCTGCGGCCCTCAGAAAAATCTGAGTAACAAAGTTAAAAAGTTCGCAGCTCCGGGAACTGCTTGGGAAAGACCTGTTGACAAGACCGTTCACGATAAGATAAATAGGTAGGTGCTGTTGCCTGTACTTGCTCTCTGCACATGCTCCTAGGGCACACTAATACTAGACCATCCCTTGGAATGGATGGCCAAAATTTAGTTTGAAGTAGGGCTGTTCAAATAACACATGCTTGTTTGTTTTGCAGGGAAGGAGGGAAATAAGGAAAAGTTTTATTCTGTGTCTCTGAAGGTGTTCTCAAATCCAAGGTCACATTTTATCAGAACAGATAGGCAGTACCCCTGAATGCAGCCTAAGCAAGCAAAGTACTTAACTCTGTACTTAAGTGCTTGCTTCGAATTTGTCCTCCACTTCTTAAAAGTGATCTGGAAGTGTTCTAGTTCCTGAAAAAGGACTTTTTTTTCCTCATGTTTGCATTTTTAAGGGTATCTTTAAAGTCACTCACCTCTTCCAAAAACCTGAAGAATCTGTTTTCCTTTGAAGCTGGTACTGTCAGGTTCCTGAGCAGCACTGAAGGTACAGCTAGGCATGCGGGCTATGCTGACCTCCAGGGTGGAGGAACAGCTGTCTACACTAACCATGTTTCAGGGTAGATGGTGTCGTTTCATCATGATACCATTTCATCTGAAAGGAACCTGCCTCACACTGTTTTGGACTGCTCTGCCAAGTTATACCAGAATGCAGTCAGTGGGGATGATTGTTTCTAAAGCAAGCTCCTGATACAGAGCAAATCATTTGCATCATTGCTTCTCTGGATAGCTGACACTTGCTGAAATCTTCAGATCTATGTCTTTGAAGAGACATTTTCGTTTGGATAGCCAGATGGGAGTTATAAGTCTACACTCAGAAATTCTGAGCTTGAAAATTTTATTTTTTTCCTGAAACGGGATTTGCCTTGTACAGGAGGTTACAAATAAGAGCCTTAAATGCTGGGGATTCTGATTTTTGTGTGCAATTGTCCATTTGAGTAGTAAATAATCTGAAAAGGTGTCAGAATACGTGCATTATTTAAGCACAAAGGCCATAAAGCACTGGATGTAGTTGGGCATAATTCAGAGTGATTTCAGGTCATTTTTGACACTGATATGAAATAATGTTGTTAGAATAAAACTAGAGTGACTGATATTTTGTTGAGAGCATTGCTACGTATCCTCCTGTTGTATCACCCAGTTACTGTGAAGATGCCATTGTGCAATTCGGCATCCTGGGCAAGGTAGAGCATTTCAACATTTCATCTGCCTTAGAAACGTTCCATGCTGAAATGTTGCTTAGCATGGCTCATCTTCCTGAGCAAACACTGCACACATGCATCTTATACAACACTGGACCTGTTCCTTGAATTAGTGTTTGTGCAGATCTGTAGCTATTTTGAGAGGAAAGATGTGGGTTAGGTGGAAAGAGATTGAAAAAGGCAAAAGGATTGCGGGAAGTGGGAAAAGGAGAAAGACTTTTCCCTCTGCTGGGGACAAATGCCTCTGTAGTCACACTGTCCTGACCCTTCAAAATCCTTTGAGCTGTGGTCTCCTGCTAGCACCAGGCTTAACATTTTACAGGTGTTTATTTCCTTCCCTCCCTTTCTCAGCTTTCTCCTCCCCCAGTTCCTGGTTAGAATAAAAATCTGTGTAATTCTTATGCGATACAGCCTGGGACTGCTTTGGCAGTAGTACATGATTGGATTTTTCTTCCAAAGAAAACATGTCTGACTGTGAACAAATGTTCTGGTTGTCCTCAAAGTCAGAGATTTCAGTATTTGACCTAATCTTGAAACAGGATCCGTTTGCTCTGACCAAAGCTTTCCCCAGCAGTGAGGTTAGAAAAGTCTGGCTGTCCTGTCCTTTTATACTGGCCAGGATCTGAGCAAGTGATGGTATAATATGCTCCCACACTCAAGCAGATCCACGAGGTGAAGGGAAGTAGTGTTTAACAAAGCTGATTATTTTCTTATGATAGCTAATTGTTATTTTAGACTTATCTCCCTTCTAGCTGTGGTACTGCAAATAGATTTTACCATCTGTGTGTTCATCCCTCATAATAAGAGTTATCCTTCACAGATGGCTATATGCATATACTGGTTGTTAATGAATCACTTTAATGACTTTTATGGTTCCTGAACTTTTTTTTTCTATACAGTGTACGAATGCCACCCACATGCAGTTATGTGTAGTATTTTAGCACCTTTATCCATGTACTTCAGCTGCGCATGAGGAAAGGGGCAAGGTAGCATGAGGATTTGGAGGTGTAGTCTGCTCTCAGAGCTCAATCAAGATTATTTTATTGTAGCATCTGAAATGAAGGTTCAGGTCTAAGACTGCTGTATTGCTAAGAGTTTAGGAGCCTAAAATTAGGCATATGAAGCATTGTGAGAGTACATGAATTCCTGATTTATACATCTACTGTACAATTGCAACAGCTGGATAGGCAATCTGTTATTTTAATACAATTAGGAAAGGTGCTGAAATGATTCCTAATTATATAGCTGACTTGAAATTTGAAGCAGCAAGACAGAAACCCTTACCTCAGATTGTCTAGAAGACAACAAAGTAGCTTGAAAAACCTGGTAGTGGAAGGCGTACTTGGGCAAAAGACAGGCCATCTGCTCATTTATTTTAATAAGTGTTAATGTATTTGATTATAGATTCTTGGCACTGTGGGACATGTTGCAGCTGTTTTGCTTCTGACCAAATGGTCCTTCCTGCATCTCCTTCATGGTTTTGGTGATACTGGGCCAGTCTGCAACGTTCTAGAAGCACTGGTTGGAGAACATGGGATCTGCCAGTTCTGTAAATCCCACCAACTACAAGTATTCCCTGCAGAAGTCTGAAAATGGTGAGTGATTCTTTGAAAAGTAATCTTTTCCTGCCTGCTCCTGCACATGCTGTTGGGAGGTTGCAGGGGATGTGTTTCTTTTCTGAGATACCTGGTTTTCGTGATAGTATTGAGGCGAGGTTATATCTTCCGGTATCCTTTGACAATGTGTCCCAGCTGTCAGGCAGAAGACCAACGGGCTTGAAAAAACAACAGCTATTTAGACCAGGATTAGATTAAAATCAATCAAAACCTGACCACAAATGAACCAGCAAGAAGCAATTCTGTTATAATCCAATGGATTAATCAATTGCTGTCTTATGTGTGTGTTATCATGTGCTGACAGCGAGATAGATGGTATCACCCTGCTGCTTCTGGTGGGCTCTGTTTTTAAAGACTGTGTTCGTGGTGAAGGACTGATAAAGCAGAAACATTAGCATAGCCAAAATAAATCTGGTTCTAAAGAAGGTAAGATGGTGTGGCTAAGAAAAGCTGAAAAGCAAAAAGTGTGCTTTTTTCCTAATTACATCAGAGCAATGCTCTTAATCTCTGCTAATTACCTAGACTTGTTTATGGCTCTTGAAGCTGTAATGATTTATTGTTATGAAACCCTCTGTATGACAGTATCAGTCTTCTGGGTGTATGCTTAGGTCTGCTGTGGGACAAAGGGAATTTATGAGTGAGACTTTACACATAAGGAAGTGTAAAAAAAAGTAAACAGATTACTTGCTTTGCTGTTTGAATCATGCAGTCATCAGCACTGGCAGAACAGCTGTATGGTGCAAACTGTTTGCAAGTGCTTTGAAAAGAAAAACAGTGATTGCATTTAGAAATGAAGAAAGCGGGGATACAGTTGTGACTCAGTCTTTTTTGTCTGTAATTTTTCTTCTAACTCCACCTTTTACTTAAGTAAGTTAGACTTGTCTATTGCCTATGGCACCAGAGAACCACGGACTTTTCCAACAAGTTCAGGGCTATGTTATGATAATGGTCTATAGCAAAGTATAACATAAAGCTAGTTACTTATTTGAAGCTCTGCATTAGATCTGATACCTCATCAACCGTTTCCCATGGCAGTAAAACCTCTCTGAATTTCTTGCATCTGGTTCTCAAAATCCTTCAGATCTGGTGATCTGCAAGATGTGGAGCTGCTTAGGATTTTCCACCCAACTATAATGTGCCAGGTGTTGTCCTGTACCCCTTGTACAAGGCCCAGAGGCTGTTCCTGATGGAAAGTGTAGCCAGCAGAGCTCTGTGAAACTGGCCCTGCACTTGAGTGAAGGGGATGGGGAACCTGAGAGAGGGTGCAGACTCCCTCCTGTAAACTGATGTATGAACTATACTGCTAACATGAACAGGCATAGTTCAGTTTGAGTGCTGCCACTTTGGCATGATTTCAGTAGCTTATACTATGACGTATGATTCAGTTTGCTGCTTGGATCCTCATAAAATGTTGGTAAATCTCTTTCTCTTCCTTTTTTATTGTTTTTTTCTAAACTAGTACAAACACTGCCAGATGAAACTCACCCAGGTAAGCTGGTAAATTAGAATACCTGGCTTTTTCAGGTGCAGAGTCAGTCTCTGTAAAACCAGCATAAAAAAACAATGGCTTGCCCATCTGGAGCTTAAAACGCTGTGCGTGGTGGTATATCTGCTCACCGTGCGCTTGATAACGAGTCTTTCATAGATTTTATTTTTCATGTTTTAAAGGATCTAGTTTTAATCAGTGTATGTGGAATCATAACTATGAATTTCTGCTTGGGATTCAGTTGAAATACACCTGACTCTTACCACAGTAATTGGACATTTATCCACTGTTAGGGAAATGCAAGATATTTAGAAATTGTTTATATTAGAGAGTGATTGTGACTGTGATTCTGGTTACATGCCAGCCAAATTACTGTACAGGGAATAAGGCAGCTAGTGTTGGGTCTGTTATAAAGGAGGCTTGAAGAGGTAGCATCAGGAGCACCAAACTGCAGGAAAAAAAGTCAGCCTTTTTTATTTTTTCATAGCCCAGCACATCAGTAAGTATCTTCTCAACAAGATATAAGGCTCAGGCAAAGAATAGGTAAGTTATTCTTGAATTAAGGCTAGCCAAGTCTTACCTTCTTGCCCACGACTTCACCGTGACTCAGTTCTCCAGCTGCACAACAGGAATAGCTCTTCCCTTTTTGTGCTCTGCACAGCGCTGTAAGAGTAACATAATTTAGAAGGATTATTATTTTCAATACATAAGCCATCAGGATATCTTATTTAGGTAAAGGTCAGTGTTTACTGCTGAAGTACATGGAGGGTGGTTTATGTTCTATAATTAATGCAAGCTAATTGAATTAATGTGATCTCTTTGTCTCTTGCCAGCACTTAGCAGCCTTTGGGTAGGGGTGGGGGATTTCCTTCTTTTCAATAAAGTTTTTCCACCCCACACCTCCCATTGCTCTCCCTGCTTTGGTGAACATGCAGTGCCCTCTCACAAAAGAGACGCCAAGGGAATACAAGCATCTGCAGCAGGGCTAGCTCTGCAACTCTGTCATCTCCATTTGATTTTGGGGCCAGCCTGTAGATAGAGCAGTCATCCCTCTCTCAGCTAAAAGTGACACAGAGAGGCATTGTTAGAAAATGTTTTAAATGTTGGGCTCTAGGGAATGAGCAGGGCTGCAGGAATGAACAGGAAGGGACACAGAGCGTAATCAAAAGAGAGATGCCAATTAGCAGAGCTGGTTGGCAAGGTGCTGTAAAGTAACCAGGAGGTCCAGATGGGGTCAAGACCAGCTAAGGAGGATGGAAGAGTTTCTTAAAGTACATAAAGTTCTGTGGCACAACTTGAAAAAGGAAATGGGAAACTGCACCAGTGTACTTCACTTTAAATATGCACACACCCCATCTGAAATATTCTTTTAATGAAAAACACTGAAATTGGGGAAATGCAGAGGAATGATTATGTTTTAAAGACTAGGGCAAATAGCCATCATTTGGAGGGGAGAGCCTGGTGCCTGTGCTGGCTGCGGATTGAACCACAACCCTGGAAATTCCTGGCATTTCGTTCCTTTTGTGTCATTAAGTGGCAAAAGATCTGTCTCCCTCTTTTCACTGTGGGTGTTAATTTTGTCTTTATTTTATTCCAAGGTAATGCTATGTTAACATTTATTGTAGAATAGATCCCTCCTGAAGTTTGTCCAGAACTGCAAAAGCTGAGGTATTTGACTTAAAGGAAGGCAGACAGTCCCCATATTTTTAAGTATCTGGAAGGGGACTTTGTGTCTTATTTTCTCCCCAATGCTTTCTGTGGCCTCAGTCAAATCTCTGGTTTCCTGAAGCCCCAGTACCTAGACTGTAAGATGGACATGAAAAATGATCAAGGTAGATAGGAAGGGAGGATGTTGTCTATTAACACTGAAGAATGTGTTTGGATCTTTAAGCCCTAATAAACTGTTGTTAATGCTGGTGCTGAGGAGCCAGCAGCGATGGTAAGAATTGCTTCAGAGGTCTCTGGTCAGGCAGGGTCAGATCAACCTCTTGCAATATGGTGAAAAGAAGCAGGTGTTTTGTTATGCTTAATATTTGGGCATCGGAACACTTTTCCTGAAAACTTGGTCCTGAAAAAGAAAGGTGCCTCTTCAATTTCCAGTGTCAGGAAAGGAGTGATAGCAGGGTACCTCAGCTGTAGCCACTGCAGTTCAGGAGGTTGGCTCTGTTTTTGTCCTTAGCTTTCAAGGCAGCCGTCTTGATCCAACAGTGGTATCGGCGTTACGTTGCTCGGCTGGAAATGCGCCGACGTTGCACCTGGAGAATCTTTCAATCCATTGAATATGCTTGCGAACAGGATCAGATCAAGGTAAGGTGCCAAGGAAAAGAGTATGTAGGAAAATACATAGGAGGGTGGTTTCTGTGCCACAGACTCACATGTTTTTGGCTACTGGCTGGTTTCCTGCCCCTTTTTAGCCTATTATTTCCTGCCTGCTTATGTCTGATGAAAACCCAAGTAATAAGTCTTGAAAGAAAGTCCTAAGGACCATTTAACATTGTTTTTCCTGAGTCTGAACACAATAGGTAAGCCTACTTGGTTTGTTATAATTTAGCTTTGATTAGTATACTCTCATATGGTTGTCTTGATATCAGGCAAGAAGAGGGAGGGCTTATAGCTGTACTTCTGTCTGTACGGCTGAAGGTAAAGCTACTTTTTTGACTTCATCACAAGGTATTCAAAACTAGAATTGGTATAGTATGATTTGTTGTACATACCAGAGAACATGAGAAGGGCATAGATAATGCTTCCAGAAAGAAGATCATGTTAAGTTGCCACTCTCCAGAATTTCATTCCAGGGTGAATGATGATGGGCTCGCTCTCTTCTTGCAGCTTCACAACTTCTTCAGTTACCTCATGGACCACTTCACGCCAAGCAGCAGTAAAGAGAGTAAGTTTCTATGCCTTGTTTGTAGGTGTGGCACCAGCAGCTCAGAAGGTTGCATCCTGTATTGAATCGCTGCCCAGTGCTGGCCCTTCAGGAGGGCAAAAGGGGGCCAAGAGAGTCTAAAAAGCGATGGCATCAGGAATTTGGATAGGGAGTGAATTGTCTGGAGACTGTCAAAGCTGTACAAGGGTGGGGCAATTCCTCCTCCTTAGGAGCTGGAAACGGGAATAAAAGCTCAGTATGTTTTCTAAGAGCAGTATTAGAAAGCTGCCTTTTTTCAGTGATCCCTGGTAACCGGCTTTGCAGAGTCCATTTCTGAAGTGAGAGCATCTGCCTTGAGGGTATCTATTTTATAGTCTCTCAATTTTAACTGGGGCGGGGGGGGGGGGGGGGGGGGGGAAGTGCTGTGGGACCCAGTAGAGTATCTTCCGGAATCTGCAGAGAGCATTATATGTTATTTCTTAGTGCTGGGAACTTGCTAATGAGCTTAGCTCTGAAATCTGATAGTAGTAAGTGAAAATTAACTATTTACATTGCTGACCATAACCTGCTGAAGTCCTTGCTCCTTCCTTTCAAACTGCCACCCTTTTTCTCAAAACCACCCCACGTATTTTACAGCAAAGCTCTGTTGAGGAAGACTTTTTTTCAGTGTCCGTATAAAACAGGACAATAATGTCCTGCTCCTTGAGTTGGGCTCTGAGATGTTACAGCAATAAAAAGTGTATTTCTACAATTTTTGTGCCACACTGAGAATGTAGGTGCAAGCTTAGAAAAAACAGTGGGATGTAGGAGACAGTTCCTTATTATACAGTTTGCTTTTGCATGTCATTGAAAATAAGATTTCAATTAGTCATGGCAACCACTGTCCATCTGGCTCTACCAGAGTTTTGCAGAAACTACCGTAGCTGCCAACACTGCCTGACACACAGCCTGACATACTGCCAACACTGCCTGACACACAGAACACAGGCAGCCTTTTCCCCACTACAAATTCTGTAGCGGTGTCAAACTAGGAGCTAGGCTCCGCTGCTGTCATTGCTCATAAGCTCTAGCCAAACCAAACAGTTTCCCTTCAGCAAATTACTAGAATGGTGTATTGTGCCAACTTAACTTTTTCTTGTGTCTTTCTCTTTTTAAAACAAACCAATCAAACGGACCAATCTGCCATCCAGGGGATTTTATCAGTCGCATGTTCATAAGTGGGGAAAGCTTCAAAGAGGCAGAGCTGGAAAAATACTGTGACTATGAATCCATGGAGGTGCCAGACTCCTACACTGGACCCCGTCTCTCTTTCCCACTCCTTCCTGACCATGCGACTGCCTTGCTGGAAGCTTTTAAACAGAAACAAGTAAGGATCCCAAAAGGAACCATGCTTTCCCCTTCTCTGCGCAGGGGTGTAGGACAGATAAAACTGAAAACTCTTCATGTGTGCCAATATTAATCTGAATTTCATTTTAAAAGGAAAAAAAACTACAACAGTTCATGTTGCAACAAAAAATGACAGAATGTTTCAATTCCTCAATTTCTAAAAACATCTAGGATGGCCCAGATGGAAACAGCTGATTAAAATCATGGTTTGTGCCACACAACTTTGACTCATATTTAAAATGTAAAATGTGAGTTTTTTGATGAGGGAGTCCAGTTCCAGTTCAGCAGCATTAACAAGACAAGTCCTTGTACAATTGCAGTGTTCTGCTGCCATCCCTCAGTCAAGGTGCTGAACTGCAAAATAGACTAAAACATCCCTTCTCCAAACAAAACGACTTCTAAAACAAAGGTCTCTAGTGTCTTGACTAATATTAAATGCCTACATCCTGGCTTTGAGTGAACATATTTCTGTAGGACACATCGCAGCTCAGGGGCCTGGCTTAACATGGAGAAGGCTAAGAAAGATCTAGAGGAGCAGCTTTTAACCTGTGATACTGGGCTGGAATTTCTGCTGCTCTAGGAGGTGGTGTTGCCTTGCAGATACAGCCTTGACCACGGGGTGCTAGGGCTTTGGGATTCTCTTGCCAGCCCTGCCAGTGCCGAGGCTGGGCTGCTTTGGGTGAGTCTCTTCTGTCCTGGTGTTTCCCAGTATTTGTAAGCCTGTAGGTCAGCACCGAGTGTCATCCTAGTGAGAGTTTCTGCCACCCAGAATATTGTGGTGGGTCCTTGGGGCCTTTGTGGACAGAGCTGCATTGCTGCTCAGAAGTCATGGATTTCCTGCTCTAATCCCTTCGCTTTCTCCTAGTAGCAGCTCCACGCTCGCTATGTCTTAAACCTTCTGCACGAGACCAGGAAGCACCTCAAGCAGTTGCCAAACATCAGTCATGTCTCCACCTGCTACAGCGAGGAGGTCACTGTGTGTGGTACGTCTGGGTGGGAGGACACTGCACAGTCTCTGGGGCAGAACACTCATGTGGAAGGGGTGGGTGGGAAAGATATAAAATGGTACCATAAGCATAATGCTCTCCACTGTAGTGAATGTGCAACACAAATGCAGTCTGTAAGCAAAATGCATGTTGCATTGAGAGGCAACTGGAGCTGTCTAAAATATCTGGGTTTATGCTATGATGCTGTATGTGAGCTGCTGCGAAGACTAACGTGGAGACTGGAGGGAGCGTATCTGCATCATGGCCCTATTTCTGCTTGGTCTGCAACGGGATGGGGGTGCTGAGGGAAGGTCTTTGCATTCTGTCAAGTAAATTTGAAAGAGATGAAACTTTTCACCATTATTTTCCTACTCTAGCTCTAATGTTTAAACTTTGAGATATTTCGGAAAAATACGTACTTAGTACAGAATTCTGAGTGCCGTCAGCTTCTGGAAAACAAACCTCTCTCTCCAATATCACGTTAAATGAGAAATTATTTTGATTATTGTTTCGTATGCAAAACTTTCTCCCATGTAATGATCAAAGTCAAACAGTTTCTTGTGCCATGTTGTGTCATCATAAGAGATAAATGAACAAAGCTTCTGAATCAGTCTTCAGAAGTTGGTGTAGGCTTTTTGCTGTCCTTCTCAGGTTTCAGCTCAAGCCTTTACATCATGTCCTTTTCCTTCAGGCACATTACCTCAGTGTAAGTAAACACCTACCTTGAACTTCCCAAAATATTAATTTACAGAGGAGATACTTCATAGGGAGTTATTTATTGGTGTCTTTTTAAGCTAAAGGTAAACATACTGTGCCTTGTCTTTCTGTGCCTGTTAGGAGACTTGCACGGCCAGCTGGATGACTTGTTCTTCATATTTTATAAGGTAAGCACCGTATTTGGCGATGGAGGTTGGCCAGGCATTGTGAGAGGTATCGCATGGGTCATGCTGAGAAGTGTTTGCAAAATTGGGCACTTCATGTGCGATTCTCCAGGTTAACTGGATCGATTTTAAATGGCTTCACAAAGCAGCAGCTTATTCCCCTGCTGACTCTGAAATCTGACATACATGTACATTTGGGAAGTGCCAGTGGACATTTTTGTAAGTGCTGATACCAACGGCAACCCTTCCTAACTGCCAGCTTTCACTTTTCAGTGCATTTGCCACTGGGAGCCCACAGGATAAAAATAGAGTCATGATCTATTGTATAGGGTGATCTGGGACAGGAGTAAGAGAATGTGCAGCTGGGGTGGGGGGAGGTATATGGAGGTCATGGGGAGGCCTCTCTTGTAACATCTGCCGGTTCCTTGCTTTTACAGAATGGCCTTCCTTCCCCTTCCAAGTCCTATGTGTTCAATGGGGACTTCGTAGACAGAGGCAAACAGTCCCTTGAGATCCTCATCGTCCTCTTTACCTTCCTCTTGATCTATCCAAAGGAGGTTCATCTCAACCGCGGGAATCATGAGGACCACATGGTCAACTTACGGTACGGGCTCTGTGTGGGGCTGATGGCAATGTCAAGGGTGTTGCTGCGAAATCCCACTGAACTTCCTTTCTCCTGTTCCTTTAGCTACGGTTTTGCTAAGGAAGTAATGCAGAAATACAAGGTAGGTGTACATTTGTGTCTCCTTTACCCTGTGAGATGTGGACTTTGAAGCCTGATGCTTCATCTTTTCCTTTCTGACCTGCCCTCCTAGGTGCATGGGAAGAAAATCTTGAAGATGATTCAGAATGTGTTCTGCTGGCTGCCCCTGGCCACCCTGATTGATCAGAAAGTCCTCATTATACATGGGGGCATCTCTGACACCACTGACCTGGACATGCTTCAGAAAATTCAAAGGAGCAAAGTAGGTTTTATTTCCTAGATACTGCAAGACAACAGTGTTGCTGATTTGTGGTGAGAAGCTTATGTCTACATATCAACTTGGCTGTTGACATGACAAATATATAGGATGATCTTCCTAGACAAACTGTGTTTGGAGTGGGTCCTTTGGTTTAATAGTGTGTGTGCAGGAGGTGTGAAGAGATGTTGGCTTCTGGAACATGTAAGGATTGTAGCCAGGGAAGTGGTGGGTAAAGGCATGGGTAGATGGGCTGGTGCTGACTGTAAAAGCAGTGATGATAAGACTTTGTCCCAGAGTTCCTTAGCCTGTTTTTCCCCCTAGATTTTCAGAAGGATTTTTGAGGTCATTTAATCTGTCTCTGCCTCACTTTCTAACTGAGAAATACTACTTCCCTTCTCCAAATGTAATGACAGGCACTTGCATTAGTCATGAGCCCTTCCCTCATTCTGCCACCTACTTCCCATTGCAGATTAAATCCATGTATTCTACCTTTTGTGAAATGTCCGAACAGCATAAAGTCAATGGAGAAGAGATAGATCTGTAGTCAGGATGGATGTGGGGTCCCAGCTGTAAACCAAGAATGGCACATCTGAGAAGATGTCACTAGTATTCTCCCCCAGTTAATCAGCATTTGATGGCAGCAAAGAGAATTGAGGCTCAGAGGCTTGGGTTGCTTGAGTCTGTCAGTGGAAGATGTTAGAGCTGGAGATGTAGGTTTCCAAGTGATGTGACCAGTTCTCTTTTCTCTCTTGTCATTTATTTCTGTCTTTCAGTTTATTTCTGTATTAAGAGGGAAGAAAAGAAAGGAGTCGAATAAAGGTGTGGAAATACAGGAAATAAACGGGGAGAGCAAAGTAGAGACTGAGTCATCAGAGAGCGAGTCAGACCTCAGTTTATCCCCGCAGCCCCGGCCGGCTCCCAGCATAACCAACAGGCTGGAGTTTTCCAAGTGGCTCCGGCAGACGGTGCAGGAGCAAATCGAGTGGTGCCGCCAGCTGGTGGACAGCGAGTCGGAGCCAGAGGAGCCCACCTATTCCAGCGTGGTCTCCTTGACCGAACTGGATGCTCAGTGCTGGACTCACCAGGAAGAGTGGAAGCAGGTGAGCAGTCAAAGTGGGGCCCTGAGCTCAGTGGGCTGTGGGTGCCTCCTGCAGGTTTGTTCTGTTACAAGGAATCTCAGTACAAAATATGTGTGTCAGTGCACAGACCTCTGCAGAGATTTTTGCTGCTTCGTATAGTGGAGTTAAGGAGCAACTCAGTGTTGAAGTGGCAGCAGGCAGGCTATGGGGTTTGTGCAATTTTGTACCTGTAGCACAGAGCAATTTTGTGCTCTGTACCCCGAGACAGCCTGGTGTTGATCATTCAGCAGTAAGTGGGGAGGAGGGGCTGTACTGAGCACATGTGATCTCTGCTGCTTGGGGACCTTTCGTTAGGTACCTGTGCTACCTCCAGCCCATCCTGTGGCATGGTCCCCTAGCAACTGAAGAGCTGCGCACAAATCACGTAGAAGGTAAGCTGTGTGCAAGACTGGCGCTAACTGCCATTCTGCTGGAGCCTTTCTCCTACCCTTGCAAGTCAGCATCTTCACTGGGCTTTTAGCTTTCTGTGCTTGAGGCTCTGTCCCAGCATTTGCCTCTAGCACAGCACTCATCCATTGTTGTATAAATAAAACTGCTGCTCAGCCACAGAGTGGGGCAACAGGTTTTCTTGATTCACTGCAGGGGAGAGAAATAATAGACAAGACTGATTGTATAGTCCAGTGGTTATATTGCTTACTGTGTATGTGGGTCTGAAGCCAGCTTTGTAGGTAATGAATAAGCATGTCATTTGCTGATGAGCGAGTCGTGATCTTGGGTACTAAGAGCAGACTGAATTTGTGATTTTAGCTGGGCTGCACTGTGAGTAGATTGCTAGGTGGGTCAGAGCCTGGGAACCTGGTTTCCTGTTTATGTTAGACCAGTCTGTCTGTAAGCCCCTTCTGTGTGCTCCAGAACCACCGTTACTTACTTCACATTACATATGACATCCCAGCATTGCACACCTTACCAGCATAAAGCTATATATTGAGGTCAGGGTTAAAGAGATTAAACTTTAATCCAAATAGTTGTTACTGAGTCAGCACTTACTTACATTTCTGAAGGCTGCGGAATGTCCTGGCTAGAGAGCAAAGAAGTTTAATACTAAGCTGGCTCATGGCCTCAGGATCTGCTGGATGTTCTTGCCCTGGGACCTGTGTTTCAGGATGGAGGAGGACAGGAAAGGCTCTTTGAAATCTCAGAGGCAGCAAAGGGAAACCTTGTATCAGGCCTGATTTATGGACACCCCTCTTCCTCCAGGCACTTTGGGTGTGCCTGTAGCTCCAGGCCAACACTACTGTCACCTCTGGGGTGGACCAGGTCTGTGACAGTCCTGTGGAGCAGTATGGTGGTTCAGCTGCGATGCAGGAAACTTCTCCGTTCCCCTGCACTATGGTAATAGCAGCAGTCCAGGAAGGGATTCAGAGAGCTCCATTTGCTTAGTAAACTTTGATGGGTGGTATCTGCTGGGTACACTTTATTCAGTGAACTTTTTTAATCCATTCAGATTTTAGACATTCTCTGGAGTGACCCCATGCCTCAAGAGGGCTGCAGAGTAAATACAGTGCGAGGTGGTGGCTGCTACTTTGGGCCTGATGTGACAGACAAGATCCTTGAAAAGTACAACTTGCAGTTCCTCATCCGCTCCCATGAGTGCAAGCACGAGGGCTACGAGTTCTGTCACAACCGCAAGGTCAGTGAGGGGTACGGCATGAAGGATACTTGGGTCTCCATCTGCCCAGGGAGGGGTTTCTGTGGTGGCTTGTCTCAGCTCCCCATTTCTTCCAGTGGGGCTTTGTTAAGTATGTACAAAATCGTTGAACAGCCTTACTGCGAGTTACTGAAGTGTGTTCCCAGCTGAGGTCTTAGGTCAGGACAGTCTGGAGCCACCTACTCTGTTGGGGTCATCTGTTGTGCAGGCAAAGCACATCCTTGTGTGTGGTAGCTGAGGAAAGCCCTGAATCCCTTTGTGCCTTCACGCCTGCTTAATGCAGCTGTTTCTGAAGATGACGTGCAAAAGGGCGTTACTAACCTGCTGCAGAAGCCTTTTTGCTCTCAGAAGGGTTCAGGGTCACTTCAGTGACTTCAACAGGGCACTTTTGATGCCACTCACTGCAGTGGAGAGTGGAAGTTTGTCGGGAGAGTACAGTGAAATCACAGAAGCCCTGCGTGTGGCCAGATCCACATGAGATCGAGGAACTCACACCTGTAAGGCTTCCAGGCCAGCTGCCACCTTGCTCTTCCACATAAAACATGGGTGCTTTCCCAGTCTGTTGACTCCATATGGGAATGGTTGTGTTGTTTTCACTGATGTATGAACACAGGCTGTATGTACTGACTGCAAATGCCTCTCTCTTTTTTGGGTTAGGTGCTGACCATATTTTCAGCCTCAAACTACTATGAGATTGGCAGCAACAGAGGAGCCTATGTAAAGCTGGGACCAGACCTCGTCCCCCATTTTGTGCAGTACCAAGCAAGCAAGACAGCCCACACTCTCACTATGACCCAAAGGCAAGGCTTTCCGATTGCTCTGTATTCACCAAGTCAAAATTCCAAATAGGAAAAATTTGGAAGCTTTGAGAAAGTTTGACTCTGGAGCTGAACTTTCACAGCTTGATTTACTAAATAATAGTGCTAGAGGATTCAAGCTTTGTGCAGAAATTACCGAGGGATGCTCAGGGGTTGAGGAGGAAGCGTTACAAGATCAGAAGGGGACTCTTTTTTTACAGACTGCTGATTTTCCAGCTTCTCCTTTCAATGTCAAATTTTAACTGTTGACCCTTTCTGCTTTGCTACTTCACAAATTGATGCAGAGATTCACTGCATCAACTGCGGGGACCTGTGCTCCAGGCATGCAGTGCCTTGTCACGTGCACCGAGATGCAGCTGCAGCTGTGCAGAGCAGTTGTGTGAGGGTCTGGACAATCCATGGACAGGCCAGAGTATTGGGAAGGTGCAGCTTCTCTTGCGCTTCGTGGCAAGTCCTTAATGTGCCTCTCTCTTTTCTGCATCCTCCAGAATCAGCAGAGTAGAGGAGTCAGCCTTTCGAGCCTTGCGGGAAAAGCTCTTTGCTCACACCTCAGCCCTCATCAGTGCGTTCAAGGCCTACGATAAGGACAACACAGGTAAATCTGAGCCAAGGGAGACTCAGGTTAATTCCCTGGTAGGACAGGATTGAAGTGGCTAAGTGTGTGGCTGGTTGGGAGACTCCTCACTGGTAGTTGCCAGCGACTGTCCCAGGGAGAGGCTGTGTCAGACCTTGCCAGAGCACTGGTCCTGTTTGCTGTTACTCTGTGACTCCATTGGGAACCTGTTAATGCCTCAGAGTGGCATTAGAATGGGTGGGTGTCAGAGAAGCAAGAGGTGATTAGCCTAATGTGTAGCCATTTAGGCTTGGTACTAGGAGAACCCTTTGGAAGAGGAGTATCAATGAAGCATTGGAAAAGACAACCTGGACCACGTTTGTCGTGTTGCTTGGGAAGGGCTGGGTGGTCTCCAGAGCCCTGTCATCCCTGGAGTCTAAAAATCACTGGGAAGAGGAAAGCGAAGGATGTCCTCCACAGCAGCTGCCTCTGTCAGAGCCTTAAGGAAGGAGCCGAGAGTTGATAACTCTCTGGCTGACAGGAGTGCTTTGCTGGTGCAGTGACCAAGACCTGTTGCTGAGATCTGTCCATGTGTGGTCTGGGGAAGAAAAGGGACACAGCGGTTGGCAGAACTGCTGTCTTGTGGTAGAACTGCTTTCTTGCTTTCTTCCCTGGTAGCAAAATTGTTCACCAAAGTCCAGTTCAGCTGTTACAGCAGCTGCTAAACTAGAGGCTTTTCCATGTTCCTGGGTCATTGAGGAAGTACTAGTGCAGTTGCGTAGGCCACAATCTGCAGGGTGACCCTGGCTGCAGGTCACAAATTTATAATGAAATATCCAAAGTTAGTGTCTTCCCGTTGTTCAGATGTTTGCAGCCCCATGGCCCTGATTCGCTGCAATGATCAAAAGCTGGCTGGGGAGAGCAGCAAGTGCACTTGTGCCTGCAGTGGCTGATGTCTGTACAGCCACGTAGGGCTTTTCCCTCTACCAAAGTCCTCAAGTGTGCCATGGAGAAGTAATGCCATGCTGACAGCACCATGGTAGACTGGGTATGCACATACCCTAGGCTTTTTACTTTGCCTTCATGTGCTTTCAGCTGCCCGTCTCTCAGAGGTCTCCATGGCTCTCCCTTTTCCTTACAGGAAAGATTTCACTGAGCAGCTGGGCGATGGCAGTGGAATCAGTCTTGCACCTGGGATTGCCCTGGCGTATGCTGAGACCGCAGCTGGTGCGCAGCACAGTGGATGGCATGCTGGAATACAAGTCCTGGCTCGACGACTTGGCCATGGAGCAGCGAAGCCAAGAGGTAGGGACTCACCCCCTTCCATCAAAGCATGATGCAGAGCAGCTCACCAGATCCCCCACATGTGGAACTGAGTATGGTATGAGAGTGGATGGTTCCTGTGTAATCCAAAATCATGCTGAAGTCAATGGAAAAGCTTGCATAAATTCACGTAGCCCAGAGGCATTCAGTCCACTGTAGAAATAGATGACGCACATGAAATCAAAACCTAGAGGTAGTTTTGGATGCAGGCTGTTGAATACAAAAACTATATTCCATTCTCAAAGTCAGAGTTCCTTAATTACACCCAGAAAAAACAACTCTGCAAGGGTTAAAAAACGTAGCCTAAGTCACTGTCTTCTCTGTTAGCCCAGAAAAGCTCTGTTTGGAAGCAACAGGTTGCTGATGTGCTATAAGGCAGAGCTGCAGAGGGTCCAGTCATCACAAACCTGTTTCACAGGGCACACAGGATGCAAAGTGCATTGCTGGCAAACTCTGGAGAGCAGCAAACATTTTCATTTATGGGAAGGTCTGCAGTAACTGCTTAGAGAAAGCAGAGAGCTGTCAGAAGGGTAGAAGGAGTGTGATCATGTTGTCTTTCAGCACATCCAGTCGAGCTTGCTGGAAGTCATTTATCGAAACAGATCCAACCTGGAGACCATATTCAGGATCATAGACAAAGATCATTCAGGTAAGGTGGTGTGCTGTTGGTCATGGCATTGTATTCCATTCTACTTCTGGGCTCCCTTTAGTGTGTACAAAGGCATTTTTATTTAATGGGTCACAGCTTCCGTTCTTCTCCCTCAAGAGCTTCTGAAGTGTCATTGCACAGTTCCACAAACATGGCACATTTTGAAGGGTTGTGTGCAGTCCAGGTAGAGAATTTAGTAATTGTTTTAGAGTTCAGCAGAACAAAAACTGTGACGAGAGCAATGACAGTAATGCAGTGTACTTGGGATCTTGAGTGTTACCTGCTTTCAAGCAGTTATCTCTGCCAAATTACTTTGGGAAAGAGAAAATACAATAGTCTTTGCCTTCTTTTTGTTCTCCCAGATTGTATTGTGTCTCTTTACTGCTTTAAGTTGTATTTTAGCCAGCATTTTCCCTGCTAGGAAATTTAGTTGCAGCATATGAATTGTAGATTATGAGCGATTTCTCTCCTTCCTTTAGGGTATGCAGGCAGCAAGGGTGGGATGAGAGATCAGACCTGAGCAGGGGTCCCTCCTTGCATGCTGAGCGGCAATTGACTAACAGCAGTGCCCATAGTGACCTGAGGCTGCTGTGCCTTCCCTCTCCACAGGTCTCATCTCATTTGAGGAATTCCGCCAAACCTGGAAGCTGTTCAGCACCCACATGAACATTGAACTCACAGATGACGGCATTGACGACTTAGTTCGCAGCATTGATTTCAATAAGGATGGAAACATCGACTTCAACGAGTTCCTAGAAGCCTTCCGCCTTGTCAAACAGTCACAGTAGTGGGAACCTGGTGAGGGTTGCCACGTCCAATGCCTTGACTGTCTGCGAAGCCAGGGGGACCGCTTCCTCCCTCACCACAGAGCGTGCCTGCAGATGCGAAGCAGGGAAAGGGAAGGCAGGTACCTGTAGCACTTACTGGTTGAAAACAGTGACCGCCGTAGCCAACAGCTGTGATCCGTTTGGGGAAGGTAACAGGTAAAATAGATAAGCTGCACTTCAATTCTGGCCATTTTTAAAAAGGAGCTGTTTTAAGTAGAAATTCCTGCTCAAAGGGAAGATGCAACTTAGTTTATCTTGTCAATGCATGTGATGAAATGTTACAGGTCTATTCAAGTGTAGTAAAATGGAAGTAAAGGTGTTTCTTGTAGGCAGTGTTTTAACCTAGTAGCAACTGCTAGAGCAGATCTTTCCTTTTAATAAAGTTTTTCCTAGATTACTGGTTCTGGGCTGTTCATGCCTTCTCTAGTTTGTCTACTCAGTTAGCAGCAGTGCTTTCAGAGCTAATACCCATTTCTCCTCTGTTGTTCCTTTGCTGTGGTAAGTTTGATGCTACCAAGTATGTGCAGGGGGGCAACACTTCAAAAAAACAATCTCAAACATGTGAAACTGTCCTAGGGGGGGGCTTTTTTAAGATATCTATTGAGACCGGTTCTTTTTCAAAGGCCCAGGTAGTAGATCAAGTAGTCCCCTGCATGTTCAAGATATTTTCAAAGCATGGTACAATTGCAACTTAAAAAAATCTCGAACATGCAGCATAGGCACTCGAGCAGGGACGCAATGGTAGAAGACTTCACTTAGACTGCTACCATGGCCCTTGAAAAAGAGAATTCTAGCCTTATTCCAATTCTTAGAAGAGCCCCTGCTAGAGCCTGTATTGCACATTTGAGATAGATTATTAGTGGAACCATGCTTCCAAAAAGAAACTAATCCTTTTCCCCCTTTAATTAGAGTTCTACATACACTTTTTTCAACTGTAATGGAACTGTGCTTGCAAAACTACTCTCTCAACTACACAATACAGGCTCAAGCATACTGAGGCAGCATTTCTATTTTTTTATCTCTCAAATTTAATGAATGGATTTTTTTTTTGCGGCTAATGAACAAAACGTTTCTGTCTCTCCTGTGTTTGAGTTGTTTCTGCTGTATAAACTCCTACTGCAGAGAATAATGTATTTTTGTTTCAGTTATTTTCAGTGTTTTTTGTAATGAGAAGAAAAAGGCAACTTGGGGAAAAAAACAAAAGCTGTCTCTCCCCTGCATGTAGTAGCCACCTGCTCTGCAGGATCTGGTACCAGGTAGCATCTAAGGGAGGTGACCTTGTATTTTAGTTTGGGGGCTGAGGCTGCCAAGCAGCTCTGTGGCATCAGGCTGGACAGCCTGTTACCTGCAGCGCCTGGAGGAGAGCGAAGTGCAGGAGCCTGGAGTCAGTAGCAGTTTCACTGCTTTGCTGATGTAGCTGAGAAAGAGCCAACACCATGCACAAGTTATTACAAAGTCAGACTGAATTTATTACTCTCTGGCAATTAAAAAAAAAAGGCAGAAGACAACGTCTAGACATTCTGTTGTTATTTAAGGGGCAGCAAAGTTTTGTATAATTCACATACGTAAAGTGACAAAAACATAACCTTCAGATCCTCACAGTCCAACGGAAGGACAGAAACTGGAAACATCAACTTCCTGGAACTTGCCCCAGTAAACTACAGGTATTGCAGAGACTGACATAGTTACAGCAACATACATATCTGTAATAGTTTACATTAGCTGTTTACATAATGATGTTACTTCATTGCTTTGACAATATCATGGAAGTGGGCTAAGCTTTCCACAAACCAAATCACAAGTGGAACAATTCCCTCGGCACTGCATTTCCAGGACAATGCCATTGTAAAAAAAGAAAAAAAAAGAAAAAATGTACAATAGTACATATAGTTTTATAGTAAACCAGTATCTGAACAGATTCAGTTTTCCTTCTTTTATTAAAGCATATACAGCTTTATAAAATATAAACCTTCCAAAGGTCAAGTTCAAAAGCTTAGAAGAGGCTTTGATAATTGTAAAGATAACAGCCAAAATACCATTGCTCCAAGATACAAGTTTTATTTTACCTCAACAGTTTTAGCCTTGGAAGGTGAACCATGAATTCGAGTAACGTGTTCTGTGTAAGCCCAGCAGCATCCACCATGTCAACTGAAGACTCCTCCTCTGATGGGAATGCTCTCGTTCAGCCCATGTTCTATAAGTTTGATGTCCTCCAAGTCATCCTTTATAATGCTAATTAGGTGACTCAGGCCTTCCTGCTGCTGCTTCAGATGCTGCAGATGATAGTTTAAAAACCAGCATGAGCGTAGTTCAACTTCACAGATTTTAAGTAATAGTTCTCAAAGGTGCCATGGCTGGCAGCCTTGGCACACCGAAAAGCCTGGTGTAAATTCTCTGGAAGAAGGAAAACCAGCATTTTCTGCACTAATAGCCCAACTGCGTAGAGTGGTTTTGTACAACACCATGATGCACTATGCCTTCCTCAAACTATTGCAAAACCATGACATTCTAGATACATCTCCCAAGGTAGTGCGTAGCTGGCCTAAATTATGAAGTTCAAAGAGTTTCTCAGGATTCTACCCCATAATACTTACTTGCTTGATTTCCCGTAAGAGATCTGCATCTATGTAGTAGCGCTCTTCAGCCCGCACTGCTCCAAAGTGGTTTTGCATCCTGATTTGGGACATGAGCTCATTCAGTCTGCCCTGGGAAGAGAAACAGGCTTAAATCAAACACAACTCCTTCACATCTGTCAGAGCTCCAGCATGTACGACTCCTTGAGTCACCAGGGCAGGAAGCATTGCCACTCATTCCAGTTTTAAATTTTTTTTTGGAAGACACTGCAAAGGGCAAGCAACTCCAATACTTCCAAGAACTCAACAACACTTAAATACCTATCAGTCACACAGCAAAGAGCATGATGCTACAACCTAGTAACACTGCTGGACTTCTCTTCTGAAAGCTTTCCACAACATATATGCACGGTTTGGAAAACTTACATTCTTTTGTGAGGAAAAAACAGAGTTGTTAGCAAAATTCTATTAACTACTCACCTTGAACTGAGTAGGTGCGTTAAGTTCACACTGAATTGTATCTAGTTGTACACGAAGCTGCTCTTCGTCTGCTTGAATGGCATAACCGCTTTTCCTTTGGATCTCCTGCTTTATTAACACCTACAAAAGAAGCCTTTGAGGTTCATTAGAGAACACTTTGCCCATCTCTTTCCCTACTAGCCCATCCACATGTCTCTTTGCCTTTCCTCCAGCATGTCTCACATCAGATTTGTTCTGTCATTTAGTCTGTTGCTCCAAGACCTCAGGGCAGTCCCACAACTTCTGAGTAAGTGAGAGAGAAGGTTCCCAAAGTAGTAAGACATGCAGTGCACCTGAAGCTTCCCCTGACAGCTCTACCTGTTACTGAAATCAGTATCATTTAGATGAAGTCAGAATTTCATTTTTAATATCGGCCATGCACAAGATTGCACAGGTCATCCTGCCCCCTCTCGATTTGCCTTCTGGCACTAGACTGTGTCAGAACAAGTTAGTTACTTAAGACTATCCATGTTACCTGTAATGTTCTGTGAGAAAGCGCCATCAGTTTCCTTTTGTACTGTGCAATTTTTGCCATAGTTGTTGTTTGGTTTTTCTGCAGCTCACTGATATCTTCTGATATTATCTGCAGAGGAGATGGAGTCAGTTGGAAGTCTTAAGTTTCTGGTAACAGAACACATTAGTCCCGATTTGAAATCTGGAGTTTCAGAACAATACTCAGTCCAGCAACTTAAGAGTCCTCGCCAGAAATGCCTTCAGAAAGCTTTTTGCTAGACCTCTACTGTTCTGGTTTCTATTTATTTTCATATGCAACTGGCATTTTCAGAAGGCATCAGAAAACTGGGTGCCCAAATTAGAACCCATGCCAGTGCAACTTAATTCAGCTGGTTTGAATTAGCCTATAACAACATAGCAAGCTTGAACCTGGAAAAAACCAAAGCCAAAATGCACTGCTCAGTTTTTGGCCAAAAAATATAATTAAGGAATTTATTAAGAAACAGTGATAAAGAGTCACAGCCCCATGCATATGGTTCGAGTTTCAGTTTTCAACATGCAGGAGGCACAGGGGGAGGCTCATTTAATAGCACATCCATTGTCAACAGCAAGCAGTCATGATAAAGGTGAGAAACCTTACATCTAATCGAGTTTGATGCTGTTTGGTCATTTGGTCTTGGACCTTTAATCTTCTCAACAGTTCCTTGAAACCCACCATTGGCACAGGAATAAGCCTACAAGAACAGAAATATTTCTTACAACACATTTTTATATTAGACACATGGTATGGATTAATAATTACGAATATAATCTAATATAAAGTTACATATAATCTTGGCCTATCCTAAATTAAGGTAATATATAAACATATCTTGTTTTGCTAAATTCTGGAGTTCTCACTATTCCTGACAACCTGTTCCTTTTTCATAAAGAAATCAGCCTAAGTTATGTGTAACCACTGGAGTGTACAAGGGTACATCACTTTCAGCTGCAGGAATAATGAGAAAAACACATAATGGTTGCAAACAAATAAGTCACAAAAACTAGTCCATAAAATGGAGGACAACACAACTCAAAGTAAAGCAAGTAAGGCTCGCTCTTTATCCTCACAACCCTTAAGTGCTTAAATGGGTAAAGGGATTAAACAGGCATTTCTAGTAATCCTCACTGCTTCAAATGAGATCAGCACTTGACAAAGTTATTTTGTAGTAAGTTTCTTACAAGTTACCTGAAGGGTACTACACAATATTATATATTTCTCCCCTTTCCAAGTCTTTTTGTAATACTTGGACAGACTATGAGACTTACTTGTCAGGATCAGGATTATCAACTTTGGCTTGTTCCCATATAATAGGATCAACACCTTAAAAAAAACAAACCACCAAACAAGTTTTAGTATGGATAGATCTGAATAGATATCACATGTTACAGATGTTCAGCAGGAAAAATGTGAGGAAATACACAAACACTATGAACTATGCTAACCTGAATGACTGTTATACAAATTCTGGTTAATTAAACAAGGGTAGTTCTTAAAAGTCTTGGTCCTGGACTGTGGCAGTAAATTCAGTCCAAAAGGCTGTCGAGCACTTCTACTGGTTGGAAAGCATGGGAAAGGAACAACACATAGGTGATCAAACTGGACAATACACACTTCAAGGGGAGAAATTCCTACTGTTTCCACTGTGCTACACTTGCGTCATCAATCCTCATCAAGTTGCTTCTTGTATTAAAAACAAATATTTAAAAAATCAGTAATTAAGTGATCAAAGTACCAAACCAGTTAGCAAAATAATCCCAGTAGAAATTATCATGGTTCCTAACAGGATTTGCGTAAGGATTTTATCTGTTGACAGAACAGTTGCTTGTTCTGTCATGAACTGCTTCATCAGGTAATTACATAAAACAAAAGCAGTCTAATTGTATGTGTACATCAACATCACGATGCAAGTTACTGCATTCTCCAAACCTCACTGCAAATCAGATCAGTGTATTAAATGCACATACCGAGGCATGCTAGGAAAAAAAAAAACAAAACAAAACTACAACACTGACAGGGAAGCAGCTGATTTTCTGGCCATAGAGAGACATGCCAAAAAACTCCCAACATGCTGGTAATTTAACAATTTCACGCCAGCTTAAAGAAGAGACAAGTACAGTCAGCTACCATAACATTCTTCACTGCACAACACTCCAGGTCATTCCTCATAAAACCTATTGTCTTCACATCAAAACTCATCTCTCAGGGTATGACCACTTCTCCAGGGCTCAGCACTAACATCTCTTCTTGCACATCACATCTTGCTGCTTGATTAGCCTACAAACTCAGCTTCCTTCTCAAGGACTAACGAGCTGTGCCCACCCATCATTACACAGGCCTTATGACACACCTCCAATATTAAAGAAAGCCAACCTGCTCGTGCACAGAGCAATTACTTCTCCCCAGTGCTGCAGCAGTTGGAAAACACTGCTGTTTGCCTCTGATTTTTTTTGTGATACAGGTACCATAGCCTTTGCTGTGTTTTTAAATGCTATGGTCTTACTGAACATGCTGCATGCTGTCTGCTAGAAACTACAGGCTGCTTTCCCTGACCCACTGCAGGGAGTACACTGCAAGTACTACATGGGATGCTGTACAGACATAGAGAATAAGCTACAATTAGCTGCTGAAATGGCATGAACGGCACTTAACTGCTCTAAAACAAAGCTGTATACATACTGTCTGTGGCCACATATACACGCTAAGCAACCCCTCTGAAAACTAGGAAGTAAATACAGGACATGATTATTCTGATATGTAACTTTTTTTAATTGGACAAGTTCAAGTCATTTATGATGGCTAAATCCTATAGTATGGTGCTGTGTGTGTATTACTGATAAATAACAACGGTCTTGGTAGACTACACGGCACTTCAGTGGGAAAACCAGCTGTAATTAAAACCACTACTTCAGTATGTCAGAGCACCTTAGAAACTCTTGTAGTTTGAAAAGGTGTTTTCCAGCAGGCCAACACCTGCATTTTTCCCAGAGACCCGAAAAAGTCCCAGCAGAGGCCCAACCGTGCCCCTGCAGAGCCCCAGACCCCATACCGGCAGGAGGGTTCTGCAGGAGCTGTTTGACTTGTGCCGGGGAAAGCTCTGTTCTGGCCATGGAGAGGCTGACCCCCAGCTGCTGCAGGGATGATTTTATGTTGGCTTGTTCAAAGTGGGCGTAGAGAGTCGTTGCAGGAACTCTCCTCGAAGTGCCATTGGGCGAGCGCTCAACAACGTAAATGATCACTTCTGTCCTGAGCAAGGCAAAACACGTACTGTCAGAACAAGGTCAGCAGCGTATAGAAACTAACACAGCAAAGAACAACCCTAAATCTAAGTTACCCCTTCTCCCAGCTGACTGCTAACTTCCTTTAGCTAAGCGAGATATAAAGTACCAGTAAATGCAGGGTTTAACGCAGCAAGGCACAATGAAAAAAGCTGTAAGTACCCTACAAAATTACATTCTTCCCCCCTAAGCACCAACCCTTTATACCATGCAATACCAGATAAAAAGGCAAAACTGCATAAAGTTCACATACTGGTCATCTGGCATCGTTTTAACACCTTCTACGTTGACAGTGAGAGTCTGGTTTCCTCCTAGAATTTTATGTAGTGATTCTACAAGCTGCTGCTGCTGGCTTCGAATATCTATTTCTTTTCTGTTAAAGACCAAGACCACGAGGCCATCTTCATCTTTGTTGTTGGGCATTAAACTGTAACCCACAGCCTGCAAATGAACAAAAACTGCAGATACATCACTTAGCAAAAGCATACCTATGTGGCATGGAGGGGAGGGGCTAAACCCTTCAATTTTTAGAGCAACTGGTTCAAAATTTAAGTTACAACATATTCAGAGATGCAGAAACATAAAATGAATCCCCCTTTAAAATGTTCTCTCACAAGGCCACCAGTAGAGTAGCTTTTGAAACAGCTCAGATTTTTACAAAAAGTTCCTAAATATCCATTCCCCGTCTTAAAAACCTATGGCTTGGGAGATGCCAACTCAGCAGGGTATTTATGCTACTTCAGAGCTGATCTCCATCAGGAACATTTTACAAGTTTACACTTTTTCTAAGTTGCAAAAGGTACCAGAAGACCAGACTTCAATACAGAAAAATTACTAGAGTTCCAGAAGAGCTTTACAACATTGCATTTCCAGATGTCTGAATGAAAACCAGTTACTCACATAACTTTACTGAAAGAGAAGCCAACCATCAATCTCTATGGATTTCTTAGCATTTTCCTACTGTAGATCCAGATAGTTGCCTGGCAGTACAAGTCAAAACATGGACACAGAATATTTCTACTAGATAAGACATACATCAAGTAAGGTTCTCACAAAAGAATCTGGGATAGCCTGTTTTCCTTGTGTTAGCAAGTGTCATGGGGTTTTTTTTGTAAAACTGCTTATAAAGTTTAGTGTTATCTTTATCCTTGCTGTGATCAAGCTGTAGTAAGGTTAGATGTTTAATTCAATGTTGTAATCTAATTCAGGAACACTTGCTGCCATCTGTGCTAAGTAACACTGTGATTTCCCCATTTCAAAAAAACCCCTGTCAGCTCCAGTGTAAACTCCACATGACTTGTAAGAAAGATCTAAACTGTTAACTCGTTAGAAGCAAAAGCAGAGCGGGTAGTTTTCATCTCATTTTGCCTATGAACTGTTGCACCCATGTATCACTGGTGACATGTTGGACAGTGTGTGCTTTTTAAGGCCCTGACACTGCATGCGGGTGGGTGACTTGTGCCTTTCCCCTTCTGCAAGTTCAACTGAAGAGTGAAATGAGTTGGGGATGTGCCCAAGAGCCTGGTCTTTGTCAGCAGAGGGTAATTGCCTGCAATGGTGAGCCTTGCAAAATCAGCCCTCTTCAGCTGGGCCGTCCTGTCATGGAGCACAACAGTGACAGCTAAGGAAGAATTTGGTTTTAAGAACATGCCTTTCACAGTTGTGAAAGAGGCTCACACTGTGGGAAGAGACTTTCCAGTACATAGAAGACTAAATCTCGTTATGTGCAAAGTACTACTAAGACCACACATAGATGACTCCTCTGGTATTTCTGTTTTAAATAAATCAATCAATAAATCTTTCACGATTTCTTTATGTAATTAAGTATTTTCAAACTGTAACAGATTTTTTACCTCGTTGTGGTCCTTCAAATGTATCACATAACCAAGAAAAGTGTGCTTCTAAGGTAAGAGCTGCATGCTTCTCATTTGTTCTAGAGCTGGAATTGTGTACGAGTGGATTCCTTGAACACTTGTGAAACTCTCCAGGTAATGCTTCATTCTTACCAGATGCCTGATGTTTACAGAGGCAATAAACCAAACTAGCTTATGACGCTTTACTCTGATACCTGTGCTACCAACTTCACTATTTTTCTTAGGCATCCACCATTGCCAACATACATTGAACTTTTCAGTATTTCACTTAAGGTACGTGAATTCGTAATGGCCTTGGTAATACTCAAGTCACAGGGACTAAAGTAAACCTAGTATGTGGCCCTGTCTAACTTGAAAGGAAAACTCCTTTTGGTAAATGAAACTCTAATATAACCGCTTTTGCATCACATATCTTACACTTCGCAATTTTTCAAAGTCCAGAAAACTATAAAGCTGTTTCAGGCAACAACTTACAAGAAAGCCTTCAGATGCATTATCAACAAAATGTTCAAGGTATCACCTAAGAAGGTAATGTAACAGAAGCCAAATATTTGTTATGCGGGCACTCAGTTGCTGCAAAGATTTTATAAAAGTGTCACGATGTGCATAATCAAAACTAGTCTTAATTAGATATTAACCTACATTCAGGTTAGAAAGTTTGCACTTCAAAGAATCAGCTTGGGAAAGGAGGGTATCACCATGCCTGACCCAAATCCACTTTCAAGTCCAAAGCTTAGCAATAAAGTCAGCAAGCACGAGATTTGCGGAGGATGAAGAGCTACATATCCTTTTTTGTTGACATGAGAAGCAAGATCTGGAACTGCTGACGGTATAATACAAGGAATGGAGTCAGCTTTAGCACTAGCAAGGATAAAAGAAGAAGAAAGCTGAAGGCTGGTGTATTTAAAATGGTACACACGGGCCAGGTTCATAGAGGGTTTTTCTAATGTTGGCAAAGCAATGAAGAAAGACCCTGAAGTTCTTATTCTAGATGTTAACAGGTTCTTTCAGATGCAAAGGTTATTTAAAACAGTTTCTCTAATATTGTACCATAAACAAATACACATTAAAATTAATTTCCAGATATCTGCTCCAACGACACACACACTAATCTGAATGCTATCATATGAAAATGTTAAGTTTCACGATCCACATCTGCACTCATTATCTAGTACCTCAACAACACCCAGATTTTCAGCATCTATATAGATTTTTAAACCTTTTAATTAGCATGCATCAGAACTGTGTACATTACCTGGAAAATACTGTTTCAGAATACTCTTAACAGTAACAAAATCTGATTTAACACTCATGAGACACTCAAGACACTCAGCAAGGAGAGTAACTGCTTCAGAGCTGTTTGTGGGCAGCTGAACAATTCCATACCTTAAACCTGCAAAAGGGGTTCTCCTGTGTGAACTCCACTGGAGCGATGTTATTGTTGAAATAACCTTTGCCTGTTCCCCAGAAGGCCTGAAGCTGGTTCCATTTTGCCAAAATAGCATCTCTCTCATCTCCTAAGAGTGTCGGAGCTGAGAGGGCACTGGCTGTATTGATGAGCTGGTTCGACTGGGCAGGTGTCTGAGCAGGCTGGCTGAACAAACCGCTTCCTAATGCTGTGTTGGACGAAGAAAAACAAATTAACAAATTAAGAAAAACAAATTAAGAAAGTAACCAATCAAGACAGACTCGCTTGCAAACACAGACCATCTGTGTATCATTGGTACCACATCTTTTCACATTCTGAGAAATAAATGCACAGACTAAATAAATCAGTATCGGGTAATGTTTTTTTTAAAGTGTCTTTTTACACTCAATCCTCATCAGCAACAGAAGTTCCCGAATGCTGAATTAGAAGAAAAAGATTTTTTCTTTTTTCTTTAAATGAGATGTCTATATTCACCCATGACATCAGATTTAGACATTGAAAGTGCCAGATGAAGGGCAGATTTGTTGTTATAAATTCAGTGGACTCAAGGGGCTGCAGCTGGTCATTATCCAACTCACATTTAAACTAAATTCAACCCTGGTTTTCTCCCCTTTCTAGTAATGCCCTGACTGGCAACATCAACTCTGTAACTTTCTATCACTGCCAAACCAAAGGGGTGAATATTATTGTCAGAAACTCAGGGATGAAGTTCAGAAACTTGCTTGAGCTCTACTTCAAGAACATGGCAAGGGCTGCAAGTGTAGGCATTTCAAAAGCCAAATTTCTTAGAAGTCTCCATCAATCAGGAGAGAAGTGTAACAGCCTCCTTTTATGATATCCTTCTGTCCCAATACTCGTGCACCTGTTGCAGTCCTATGCTTTCATTGCTAAGGAAGGGGTAAACCAAGAGAAGGCCATACTTACTGCTCTGTTGCTGCTGGGTACCGAAGCCTCCAAAGCCTAGCCCAGTTCCCAACCCACTACCCAAGCCAGTTCCTGTTCCTGTGCCAAAACTAGTACCAAATCCAAAGCCTTTGTTCTGGGTAGCACCAAAGAGTCCTGGGGAAATAAGAGAAGAACTATTGAGAAAAAGAGGAGATTAGTACCTGTGCAATCCAAAACATTATTGTGAAGGGCTGATGTGCTATGGTTCGTTCTAAAGCAAATACTTCCAGACTTGTACTGTCTTACCGCTGGTGCCTGTATTGGTGGGAGCAGAAAAACTAAACGCTGGTCCCGCAGTGGTGGTAGTTGTCCCAAATCCTCCAAATGCACCTAACAAACAAAGTTCACAAGTAAGGCAGACAGCACGTTGTGAGCAGCAGCTGTGCACAGCATGACAAGAAACTGCACGCTTCAAGGGGTGTTATGAGAACAGATGCTGACAGATGGATGTATTATGTTACAAGCATGTAGTTCACATTGATCATGGGCATCGAGTTCACTGTCTGAGGAAATGGGGGAGAAAACATGAACCAAAAAGCCAATACATCTATGGTGTGTCAAGAATGCAAATAAAAAGCAGCAGTTAACTAACATCTTGTTCCTCTACCAGCAGGATGTGCTTTCCTTAGTGACAGGCACAACTAATAATAGTATTTCTTAGCTTCACTCTCAGGAAAACTTCCAGTCAATGTTGTTACTAAGTGTTTAATAAATGATCTGATGTTTTGTGAGGTTTTTAAACATTCCTAACCTCTTCAGAGCAAAACCAGAAACAAATCAAGTAAAGCCTGAGGCTAGGGTGCACACAATCGCAGTACAATTTCTTTCTACACACAGGTAAAGTTCTACAAGGTGGGGGGTTTTTTTAAACCTAGTTTCCCTATCATCCCCATTAAATCTCATTTTGAGGTTCAACCATTATCAGAGGAAGATGGATGCAAAAGCAATCAGCTTTCCACAGATTTTCAGGAAAACCTGTCACTGGCTAGTGGGGGGGGGCAGGGGGGAAGACCTGAGTAAGGGCCTGAGCTGCACTGTGCCAGAGGAAGCCCCAAGAAACCCATCTTCGCCTTTGCCCTCTTAGAAGAGGTGCCCTGACACAGGCTGGCTGTGCTGAGACAGGTGCTACCGGACCCAAGAGCCTTCCAGCACATGAGCGCTGGATGCTGCCACACCATCTCTTTGCTACCACTGGCCCAAGGTGCAGCCTGTGAACTTCTGACTAGCTCTGGAGAATCCAGTTCTCTCCGTTTCAAGCTATTTTTACATGCATTCAAATGAAGAAAGACAGTCTGCTACAAAGGATTTGTCAAAAAGATGCTGCCACTGCTAACTCATGCGTCAACAGAAAAAAAAAAGTGTTTAGACCTACTACACTTACCGTCCCCTTGTATACACACAAAATAAAAGCTTAAATCAAAGTTGACATGCAATCGCATTTTATTTTCATTCAGCAAACTTATTAATGCGAGTGGATAAAAGAAGCTGTTCCCTGTAACATTCGAGTTTCAGTCCTACCCGTGAGTGAGAAGCCCTTGTGGGAGTACCATCAAATGACACAATTTTTAGGTAGTTTTGAACTAACAGCAATTTAGTTATCCTTTCTTGAAAAAGGATTTAAGAGTGCAAACTGCTAAACAAAATTAAGTATTCAAGTTCTCTTTTGGAGTAGTTCAAATTCAGCTAAAGAAATACAGTCCAATAGCATTCGTACCAAATAAAAACAAAACCAGATCCCTCGAGTGCACAACACAGGTAAGAGTATAGTAACGCAGGGAGCAACAATACTGTGGAATGAACATAATTCCTATACGAGCAGCGGCAACGAGACCCCACGGGCTAATTCTACACGACTAAAAGCATTAGAAATCCATACAGTTTAGAATTTTCATATGAAATGGAAAAGATTTAACTTGAAATTAGATCAGCTGATGGCTCAGAGCTGATGGATCTACATGGGGCCATGAATGGTTTTCTTAATCAATACCCAGCACACACATCACGCAGAAGCCCCTCGCAGAAGTATCTCTTAAGGGGAGCCCGGGATGCATGCTATTTCAGGGTGCAGAATGGCATTTAGGAAAGAGAAGTCACAGCGAGGGCTGTTCATTTTGTGCTGATCGTATAAAATTTGTTTCTCTGCAGAAACTATTGAGGTGTAGTGCATTCATGACAGCCAACGGCAGGCCAATGAGGAAACACAGGGGAAGATGGAAAACATGACTGCAGTAGTCCAAGAATCTCATGTCAGGAAACGTGGCATTGGGGACCAGCTCTGCAATTGTTCACGATTGCCTGGATCTGAATGCAGAATCAACATTACCATTTTGCTTGGTAATTGAGGCTCAATTTTAGACTGGGTCAGACTGGTAGGTTACCACAATTCATTTCCATTTCAGAGACTTGAGTATTTGGTAATTGGTTATTTTTCCTCAACAGCTGTTTCTTTAGAATTTAATAGGCAAAAAACCCTGCAAGCCTATGGCTCTCAAACCCATTCTACTTTCAGAGCTTTTATTGCCAGTCTTCACTGGATATGAACATTAGTAGTAAACACAGATTCTCTGCTACGAATGTAATTCTTGGACCCCTGCTATTAACATTTATTACAGGACAAGTATTTATGCATTAACTACCTGCACTTGCCAGACTGTTACCAAAATTGAATGGTGGAGTTGAGGTAGTAGAAACACCGAAATTCCCAATATTAAAATTCACTGCAGGATTAGCAGTTAATCCGAAACCCCCAAAATTAAACCCACTGGCAGTGGAGTTTGTAGTTTCAAGCCCACCAAATCCTGACAAGTGGGAAGCAGAAAAAGAGCAAGGTAACATTAGTTCTAAGTAAAAGGTAGGTTCAGGAAAGAAAAGCTGAAATATTTTTCCATCACCACAGACAAGACAGGCATAGTTAAAAACAAGAGTAAGATATTAACTGGCATTAAACTTTATTGAACACAAGGAGGACAGTTGAAAACTTTCTCTTTAACCTACTCTCCCTACATCACTGCTGTAAGCATGTTATTCTTCAACAATACTGCATATAAAGCAGCTAACATTCTTCCCATCTTATTTCAAAGCTATACATGAAGACATCCATGTGATTCAACATTCCCGTTAAGAGTAATTTTTAACCACCTAAGATTGCTTGATATAGCCGCATCTGTGCTACTGTAACTCATAGTAGCATAATTATTTCATAAGCTATCAGGAAGGCAAGAATAAACCAACTTTGTGCTAATACCATACCCACATATGAGCAGCGATAGCAGAATAACCACAAAATACAACTCTAGCAGCTGAGGCACCATGTGTGCCTTAAATACACCAGAGCAGACTTATTCAAGTTATAGTCACAAAATCTGTCCACTCCAGCGCTTGCTGGTGACTTACCTCGTGCATCCAGGTTTTTCAGCACTAAGAAAAATGCTAACGCAGGAGCTCCCCAATTCCCTCCACAGGAGTAGCTGAGAACAGGTTCATGCTAGACAGACAATGGGAAGTCCTGGGCTGTGATCCCAGAATTCCCTCTAATATTGGTCTGCAAGCACAATAAGCCTTATAACAGTTGTACAAGCAGTACAAGATTGTGTTTTACTTTAAGATAGGGCCAGAAAGTCTGTATCTAAAACAGCCAGAGCCAGAGTGAAAGCCCATACAGTATAGCCAAGGCTAACTGCACTGAAGATGAACCCTGTCCAAAGGACTTATTCAGTGTCTACTCTAAGAGCCAACAAAGATTTATTTTACTAAGCGAGACTGAAGAAGGTTCTGGCTTACATTTCACCAAGACTGACAGTCAACTGACAGCTGCCAAGCAGTAAGAGGGGAAAAGTCTTTATTCCAAGTTAAGCACTGTCTTTTACACTGCTCAAAAATTCACTTCCAAGAGTGTTTCGTCCAAACAGGAACACTACTGCAATCAAAAGTGATGACCCGAGTGACCTGGCAGCTTTAACCAGGCACCACCACATCACAAGCACCCTAAGAGCAACTCACACTTCTTTTAGCAGTATCAAGCCCTGAACGCCTCCCAGTACGGACCCGCCACCACTGAACAGGAGGAAGGAAAAAACCGAACAAAACCCGGCCGGTACGGTGGGGACAGCGTTTGACCGAAGGCGGGCGGGACAAAACACCGGAGGAGTCTCGCATCTCACCGGTTCCGCCGGGAAGAGGCGAGAGGAGACGGCCACACCCGGTCCTGCCAAAGCCCGGCCGAGGACAGCTCCGCACGGCCATCCCCACCGCGTTACAGACTCAACAGGGACTAGCGGGGAGCGGGCGCCCCGCCACCGCTGAGGGGCTGCGGAGCGCACGAAGGGGTGAGCACACGCGCCCCGCGCCCGCTGAGGGGCCACGCTTCTCATTGGTGGGGGGGGCACGCGCGCCCCGCGCCCGCTAAGGGGCCACGCTTCTCATTGGTGGGGGGGGCACGCACGCCCCGCGACTGCTGAAGGGCCACGTTTCTCATTGGTGGGGGGGCACGCGCGCCCCGCGACCGCTGAGGGCCCGCGCTTCTCATTGGTGGGGGGAACGCGCGCCTCGCCACCGTTGGGGCTCGACTACCCGCCGGGCGCGTGGCGGGGAGAGAAAAAGGCTCCTTCCCCTCCCTCCCCCCGCCCGGCTCCGTGACCCTCCGCGCTCACCGGTCGGGTTGGCGGCACCGGCGCCCGCCGTCGCCCCGAAATTGAAGGCCATGAGCTGTTCGTTGGTGGGGCCGCGGGAGGAGCGTGCGGCCCCAGCGGGTCCGACCAGAAACAAACCGACGCCGCTTCCGGCCGCTGCCACTAAAGGCTTCCGGGTGGCGCGGCCTCCCGCCGCCGGGCGAGCGTCACGTGGTGACGCAACCGACCAGCGCCCCGGGCTGTACTACTACGCGCGGGGGGGTACGGGGCACAACCACAGAGGGACGCCCAGCCGCCACTTCCCACCCACGGGGGACAGTTAAATAAAGAGAATTTCTTCTCCTCCCTGTATCAGGAGAAGAAAATGTCCTGTTTATGGTTTAATAGGGATTTAAGAAAATATCCTGGGGAAAAATATTCTCAGGAACAGGTCGCAGAACGGAGGTATTTCAGCGATTTAGTAAGGGCAATAAAAGCGCAGCTTACAGTGTTGTGTGGTGTTGGAGAAACATTATCAGCAGCGGTGCTTCAGACAGCCCGAAAGCTTCAGGGACAGCACGGGGCTGCAGGGCGGAGCCCGAGGGAGGGGTAAGGGGGCACAGCACGCCGGGCGCCCGCCCTCAGGAGAGCGGTGCAGCTCCTGGAACCCGAGGCACGATGGAGACTCGCCAGCCCCCGGCAGAACTCGGGGTACGTGGACTCGAGAGAGAGATCTGCACGGCTGGGCCGTGGTGATTACAGCACCCCCGCAGCCTGGGCTCTCTGCACACCTGCAGCGCCCCTGGCTGCCACAGACCCCTTTCTTACTGGGGATCTGCCTTGCAGGGGAATCGCTCTCCCCTCTCCCCTTCTGACTCCATTACCTTGGGGTCAGGTTTGCCCTCCGGTGGGACGTGGCGGGCAGCTAGGAAAGAAAATCCACGAGCCTTTCCCTAGATGACAGGTTCTTCCCAGCAATGGGCCAGGGAAGGACACGAATAGCACAACAGCCTTGAGGTGGCTGTAACTCCAGCAACGTCTCTGGCATCCAGAACACGGCAAGAAGAGCAGCGTCTGGGTTAAAGCAGGGCCAAGAAAGTTCCCAAAGTGTTTTCACGGAGTGTTTTTTCAGCCTGGCTGCGCAGAAAGCAACTTTTTGGGGGGGCACAGAGAAGAGGTGACAGTTTTAGCCCACAATGTCAAATGGAGTGGTTGCTCCAGAACAGCTTCTTTGTAGGAAGTTGCAATGAGTGTCTTGTTTCCGTACGCTTGCACTTCTCAAGGCAACAGGCAGATGACTGTCCTACCGGCATCCTGCTCCTCGGCCGAGGTTTAAGGTGCCAGCTCTGGCCACCTGCTGTGGCAAACACTGAAGAGGCAAAGCTGCAACTGCAATACTGTGAGGACCCTGGGCTGTGCCAGGTGCTTTTAGCTAATACAGGTAATAAATAATTGCACAGTCACCATGAAAATCCTGGTTGGAACAGGCTCCAGATGAACAAAACAGCTGAACAAGTCACCAGCTAGAAAAAAAAACAAAACAAAACAAAAAACAAACCAAAACAATGCAAAAACCAATGCCTCTATTTAGAAGACAATAATACATTTTTAAAATATGTTTACCTATCTAGACCTCATGGAAATACTTAACAATGAGAATATTCTTTTAATTGGGGAAAAATACTTTTGTGATTTTTAAAACAAGTTTCCACTTGACAAGTAAAAAAAGTGTTATGACTTCTCAAGGCCCGACGCATACCTTAATATGGAGGTGTGCTTTTATCCTAAACAGCAAATGTAACTGCCAAGTCTGCATTCACATTAAACCACACAGCTGGTAACTGACACACATACCAGAGAAAAAAACACCATTTTTGTACCCTCCACCATCAAGAACAATGTTGTGTTGTGTTTTTTAAGTTGAAGGGAAAAAACCCAAAACCTTAAGGATAAATGCATTGCTAACATGCAATGGGATTCTGTGCAGAGTTAGAACAGTTAAGAGGTCTGTACGGAGAAGCATTTCAAATCATTGGCTTCTTTTTACCTGGTAACTATAGATGCTCAATCAAGTTTCACTCCATGTTTTGGATTAGTTGTACAAATCAGTTTCGTGAAAGGACCAATGACATTAATAATAAACAGTCAGTGCATACTGGTAATAAGTAGCGCGCAACACTTTACAGAAAAGACAATACTGGGCCTTCAGCAAAATTGTCCGTTGTTCCTGGGCGATACAGGAGCCTGCTCTGTTTCTAGAAGGGTACTTCGCAGCCCACACTCCTAAGACCATTTGCAAATTTTACCCGTGTCATTTCTGTAATGAGCCAGGCCATTTTATTTTCACTGATATAGTGGTTATGATCGTCTATGGCTGTCAGTGCAGGTACAAAGAGAGTGCGGGGTTGAAAAAAGCAGGATCTCAAGCAGTTTTAAAATGTAGTTTTAAGGTTGTAACTTAGCTGGTAAGAAAAGTCTCCTCCCTTGATGACATTGCAGATTTTTTTCCATCTCTATACCATAAAAAGTTATATTTGACATGATCGTTTCTCCACAGTGGACAACTCTGGGTAGTGGTAGTTGGTATTAGGTCAGCTCTAGTAGTTTATTCTCCAGGCTCACATGTTAAAGAAAATCTACTAAGACGTCCTGATGAGTGGGGATCTTTCATCTTCAGTACTCTGAAAGAAAAAAACCACAACACAGCAAAGTTAAACGTGGCACATTAGAGAGCTTCCATGGTGGGGAAGCTGGATTGCTGAGACTCCAGAAAGGAAAGGAAAAAGCTCTTGGCTCCTACTTCTAAGTACAATTTCCTGTAAAAGAACTAGCACTGTACTAAAAAAGCGCCAGGGGGTGGATGGCAGCTTGGGCAGGGACCTCTGGCTCACTGTGGCACCGTACAGATGGTGGCAGGCCATAACCAACCCTCTCACCATGAGATCTATAACTAGATGAATTACCTTTGATTGCAGGAAAAGCAACACAAGCAATGTAGAGAAAACATAGAATTTAGGTGTCCCTTTGTCATTTTAATCCCTGGGCAGGGTTCGGGAACATCCAAGAGAGCTGGTATGAAGCTATACATGTAGGGTGGGGCAGGAACACCTGGGACAGGGGCCTCAGGCAATGGAACAGTTTTGACTCTCTAGCTGAGCCTGCCATAACACAGGCAGACTCAAAAGCTCAAAGGAGCTTTTTTTTATGAGTCTATTAAAACTACTGTACCAGGCTCTCTTGCAAAGGAACCTGAAGTACAGTCCTGAGAGCATCTGCTTGTGAAACATTTCTTGGGTACGCAGAGAGAAAATCAAGGATGAAACCAAAAGAGCCAAAGATCAGCTGCTCAAAGCCACTGCTTGAGGAAAGGAGGCTGCACACCTCACCGTCGAACTGCTGCCACGTCCATCACAGCCCTTGTCCCACTGGAGAAGTGATGGGAGTGGAAGCCCCTGACCCAGATGGGTCCCACTAAGACAACGCATATGCACAGTGTGGCTGGGTGCTCTGGAGGTAGGAGGGATGGTGCTTTTTCACACTGTTGTAAGATAGTATTTAGGAAGCACCATACAAGCAAAACCACACTAAGACCACAGCAACTAGAAGGAGAAAACAGCCTACTACAGTACCCAGTCTATTTCACTAACCAAAGGATCCATCATTTTGTCTCATCTGAACCCGACTGCCTTGCCTATTAGGGTGAAATTTTGGCATCAGCTTTCAATGTGACTAGCAACCTTAATGCCAGCATGTCATTTTGTGACAGAACTTTTCATAAATAGACGTACAAACTAGTACTGTCCGGATAAAACCTCCTGCATGCTGTTGTCTGTAAAATTAATCTGTTCTTTGGTCATAAATTTGCATCAGGATTCTGAAAAATAACCAACTGGCACAGCACAATTGTTTCTACTGAGAACACTTTCAGATTGTCGCTGACTAAATCTGTCCATCAAATATGGTGGACTTTTGCATCTTGTCCTTCAGGGTCCTCTAGACAGGCTGATTTTTTTTTTTAACTATTGTTGGCAAGGGAATTAGGCACAGATGATACGATCTGCCTTACCATGTTTCTTATATTAGTTCCATTCCTTTGCTTTGGTGCATTTATTCTGAGTCTATTAAAACTTCCCTTCCCTAGAAAGGTCATTTTAAACAAAAACAACATATAAAAATGTTTGTATGCAGAAAGACACTGAACAGGTAAAATCAACCAAAAGAAAATCAAATACAGGCAGATGTACAGTAAGCAAGGTCAAATTCAAATGCTACTTACCTCTTCACTTATTCCCCGGGACCTGCACACGAGCACAATAAACACAATCCCGAAAACAATTCCTAGAGCCATGATTACAAAGGGGATTCCAGTTACAACACTGGCTTCCAGCAGGACATGCTTGAGTTTGTTGGCAGATACTTCATCAATCAGAACACTCTGGAGCATAGAGAGATGAAGAGGGAAAAAAAGATTTATTTTTGTTCTTCCTTTATATTACACCACTTTATTTTTGTGAAGGGTAGGGAAACAACACTCCCACAGCTCTCCACCTCTGCTTCATTGCTTCTTGATATACTTTCCCTCTAAGAATTCTTAGCTCTCCTTGCATGGCCAGAGGATCATCTAGTCTGCATTTCAAAAGAAAGTAGTGATTTTTAACTCTCAGTTTAGGCATGGTATAATGGTGGACATCATTGAAACTAGTCCCCTCGAGTCCTCCCTGAATCCAATTAATTTAGTGATCCAACTACAGCACAGGAATATTCACAAAAAGTGACTCAAAACCAGATGTGATCTTGTGAACTCCCACCTCCTCATCTGAGCAACCCTTTTCCTCATGGCTGATACCTTTCAAATTAAAAAAACTGTCTGACTGAGAGTGTTTTGCAGGGCTGAACTTCATACTATGGTCAACAAGCAGCAGAAGGCTGTTAGTTAAGAAACAGCAACAGCTTCCTACCTATTACTGTATAAAACAACAAGAAAACCAGCATTTTCTTTTCTGGTTAACTCAAAGACAGTATTTTTGCAAGCATAAACATACCTCAATGCTGCAAAGGAATAACAAAAATAATTACCTCATTTATATACATCACTGGGAAAATCAGTGTTCGGATGTTGCCTGTTTCACTGTGTAAAAAAAAACAACAATAAAAAATTATGGTTTTGCAACTTTTCAACTTGAGGATTCTGAAGACAGATTATAATAGAACAATGAATGAGGAAACCATCCCTAAGAAACATCTGGGCTGCTCCTTTTCATTGTCAATTTTCACCTCCCTACTGGAGTAGAACAACCTCAATCTCCAAGATAGATAATAAATTCTGTTTTGGGAGCAATGACATATTTTGGGACTTAGTGAGGAGAGAAAGAGGGGGAACCATAAGAGGCTCATTAATAACCCACTGAATGACAGATTTGTGCCAGTCAGCAGGAATGTTAAGCTAAGTTGATGTTGAAGGTTACTCATATTTGTAAAACACAGAAGCTATTGTTCAAGCAACATGAGCACAGCAGCAAAAAAACCCCAACATTTGGCACACATGAAATAACAGCATATGCCTAAATTGTGTTAATGTAACAGCTCCTGGGCACTAAAAAGCAGGATGGTGCTAATTGTGAAGAAACATCACTGACACTCCCAAGAGGATGAGGATGATAAAATACTTCTTTTTTAGTTATATAACAAAGCTGTGCCAATAAACATCAGCTGAGAAGCTAAGTAGGAAGAATAGCTACCACACAGCATTGGTGACAAGTAAATCAACACTTCAGAAAGACACAAGGTGAAGGGAATGGTATTTCTGCACAACTGAGCTGCAGTTTGGGGACATGCCCCTCAAACTGCAACACCCAGAAAACCAGGTAGAGTCCGTCCGCAACAAAGAAGAAATGGGGCATTTTACTCACACGTTACCTGGGATTGTACACTGTTCCCATTTGTGGGGTTGTACTGAATGCCAAAGTTGCTGTACAAAGATTTCATCATATCAATGCAGTCACAGGCAAGGTATTTCCCTCCAGATGACCAAATGAGCCCTCCCTCCTGAGTTTTAGCTAGGGCTTGCCTGCTGTCTGAGACATACCACTTGGTCTGCTTTTTGTGCTCGTTGGGGAAAGGCATGGGCAGCCCTGTCTGGGGTCATGCCTTCTCCTTTGGTTTTCATGTGATCACTGCTGAGAAATGATGGTAACTGCAGTATTTTTCTCTCCTAAAAGCTGTGAAGAGTAGGATGGCATGTCCTCACTGCAGTGAGCAGCCACTCTCTGAGTGCTAGCTGCACTCCACTGTGGCGGACCCTCTCTCTGAGCAAACAAACCAGTGTGATATGACTGATGCCACCACAAGCATCACATGGAAACTGTCCACAACATCTCACTTCTCTTGAATACTGCCTTTATGCTGCAGATGGAACTGCAAAATCAACTTGATCTGTGAGAAGAGAGGATACTGCCGCTTGTAACAGATTTGACTGGATTTCTCTCTCTCTTTTACTTGATCTCTCCAACAAATATTCCATCTGAACACTGCAGACAAACTCATTTTGAATATCAAATCAGATCTGAGATATCAACCTGGCAGCAGAGAACACTTACAAAAATTCTGGTAATTTTCTGACGTGAACATTGATCTGCATCCGCTTGGCTGCTTTCAGGACAAGTCCTGTCAGCTGGGGAATAAAAGAAATCAGTGTCAAAAAAAACCCCCAAAACGCCCCAAAAAACAGTAGACATGAAATAATAGGAACTGGGAGGATACAACCTAATATTTACCCTGGTGTGGACTTGAAAGGCAAGACAATACCCACTTAGGGTTATTATTTATTTCCCTTCACCAAGATACACTTGTAATTCATATACCTACATTCCAGTCTGCCTCTTAAGGAGATGTGAAGAAGCTGCAACAGAGGTAAGGGTGCCATCATGCTGTGCTGTGCTGTGCAAAATTACAGTTCAACTACAGAGGATCCCCTTTCCTTCCAGATCCAGCTGTGGTTTTGGAAAAGGCTACTACCTACAGCTCCTTGCAGAGTCTCTGCAACACTACTCAGAAACCAGAACAATCTCAGCCACAGACAAACCTTTCTTTCTAAAGGGTGAAAAACAGCTACTGACCACAGTCAATGGGAGTGTATGGCCACAGAGATAATGAGTGTGAAACACTTCTCACAGTAATGCCACCACTACAGTATGAGTTGCAGTTGGCTTCACAGGAATATTTTCTGCATTCAAGCAGCAAAATTTAGTCTGAAGAGTGGGTGGGAGGGGGGGGGGTGCAGAGCTCATTTTATGCTAGTACAAAAAAACTGGGTAAGTAGGAGCAGGGTAAGAGGAAGAACCTGGCACCAAACCAGATACCAAGCAGCATCTGCACTAGACCTTAAGAGAGGAACTATGCAATTTCCTCTGCTTTAGCTACAGATAACAGCTTGATGAGTCAGAGTACTCCGTTTCTGTAAACTAGGCAGGTCATGATTTTGCTCCTTCCCTCAACCTATATTCCTATGCGTAGATGTAGACATCAGTGTTGTACTGGTTTTAGCTGGGATAGAATTAATTTTCTTCACAGTAGCTGGTATTGGGCTGTGTTTTGGAACTGCGATGAAAACAGTGTTGGTAACACACGATGTTTTAGTTATTGCTGAACAGTGCTTACACAGCCTTAAGGCCTTTTCTGTTTCTCACATTGCCCTGCCAGTGAGTAGGCTGGAGGTGGGCAGGAAGCTGGGAGGGGACACAGACAGGATTGCTGACCCAAACCAGCTAAAGGGATGTCTCATACCATATGACATCATGCTCAGTGATGAAGAGCTGGGGGAAAGTTTGCCAGAGTTGCTGATGCTCGAGGACTGGCTGGTAGTGACCAACTGGGATTTTTTTGCATCAAATTGTTTTTCTTGGGTTTGTTTCTCTTTGTTTCTTTTTTCCCCCCCCCCCACTTCCTAAAGCATCTTTATCTCAGCCCGAGTTTTTTTGCTTTTACCCTTCTGATTACCTCCCCCATCCTGCTTGGGGGGGAGCGAGTGAATGGCTGTGTGGTGCTTAGCTGCCTACCAGGGTTAAACCACAAGTGTAAAACCACGGACCATCATCTGCAAGCTCCCTTTATTTGTGACATTTCACAGTGGGAATACCAATAACTCTGTAAACTTCCATGAAAGACAGCATCACCACACTTCTGCATCTCTCCTCTCATGACTCCATGCTATCTAAATTGAGTCCAACATCCACTGAATCTTGACTGATTTGCTCTTTTGGTCCACATACCTAGCTTAACTTGGGGAAAACATGGTCAAGATAATATTCAAATGATTAGGATGGCAGGGTGAACAGGAAAAGTAGCCTCATCTGCTCCTAGCAAATGTTTTAACTCCTTCATCTCATCATTACCAGTCTGATGGCAGGTCTAATTGCACAGGCGCAATGGCAAAAGTATTTTAATTCTTGCTGTCCAACAAAGTTTGCTCTATACAAGCAAATACAAACAGATCAGTTCCACATAAACTAGTACAGCTTCCCTGAGGTTAATGGGACTATGTCGATACACACCATCCAAGAAGGTGACCTCAGCCCATGTGCTTGGATTCACCTACATAACCCTTTAAAAAGACTGCACTTACAGGATTGATGTCCAGAAACGTCTCATGATATTCCTTTTTCGGGTGCATGCCCTCTATGTCCTCTATAAACTTTTGATCTGCTTGGTAAAAATGTGGGGCTGATAGAAATATTGGAGCACCTGAAATGTGAAAACATAGAAAGTCATCACCCAAAAAAGGCAGAGCAAGATTCAAGGAAGTCTTTGAGGACCTCAAAACTCTTCCCACTGTGTCATTTACAGTGAAAAGAGAAGTCCATTCTGGAGCTACAGAAGCAACACTCTTGACTCCCTGTCATCAGAACAAGCCAAACTTTCCCTTGTGCAGCATCAGCATGGCTTCACATCTCAAGCTTGCACGCTGGTCTTTTGCACTGTTTTCATTCAACTACTCAGTTGTGACAGCTACCTGGATAACAGCAGAGGATAAATGCCCAGGATGTTCAGTATGGATCCTGGTACTTCCTTCTGATTTCTTGATTTAAATCATTGCTGGAGCAGACAGCATCACACAGGAATATCCCTTCAGATCACTACTGCAATTTTATAACCAACCGATCACTTGTTGGTGACCGATTTCACTGAGTGCAGTCACATCCACAGGCCTCACCAAACTGTCCTCATATATTTCAGATAGAAAGGAGAAATATGTTCCCCACTGATGTTCCTCCCGTCTGCATCCACCGCCTGGTAACATACCTTGCTTGCAGATGCTGACGTTGAGGACACCAGTGCCAGGGCAGTTTCCCGGTGGCACACAGAATCCAGCATTGTCCGGGTTAACCGTCGTGTTGGCAAACACCATAGCAGAGGGCACAAAGCGGTAGGTTGGGATGCCTGCAACAGCTCCTGAGCTGTCGTACACCATGTAGAAAGATCTGCAAGGAAGTAAAACCAGACCCAGATTTGTTAGTCTTGAGAACACACTGACACCTGTTGCAGAGGCCAGCGCTCTTTGCTGATGCCTGTGTATCTACTTAAGTTTGCAGTAAGCTACAGGCTTGGTTTAAGCCCATTCCAATGATCTTCTGTATTGAATTTAATAGGCTTTCGATCAGAAAATACACATCTTGTCATTCTGCTGCTACACAAAATAGAGGATGCTGTGCCAGCTGTGCTGCTCCAGGGATACTGATGCCTGCCTTCAGCAGTTCAGGGCCTCACTCTGGTCCCCATGTTGCTATTGCGTGTTGCGTGAGAGAGTGCTGGTACACGCTACTGAGAGGGGCAAGGAAAGGAACACAGTCGTGGAAGACAGAGGAATTAGGCAAGTCCTGAATTTAGTGCAACACTCATCTGTATTGACTTAAATAGAGAATTTCAGATTCAGTTTTGTTCTTCACAGACAGGGAAGTGGGCAAGGGAGGAGACAAGGTGGAACACAAAGAAGGAAACATCAAGATTGTCTTCATCTTGTTGCATTTCAGACAGCATTATGTCAATTCATGAACCTCTGAAGTGGGCAATCCAGGTTCTCTCAAAAAGCAGGGCACAGAGGAATATTTTGGAGGAAAGAAGCTTCAGGCAAGGTTCATATAAATCCTTCCATTCCCCGCATTACTAGCCTTGCAAGGCAATCCAGTCTGTCTTTCCAGGCATCTTCCAAATTCTCACTTTATTTTGAAATAGCACACCCTTAACTTGATGCAGATTGGGGTTTTTTTTGGTGTAACTCTCTCATCCTTCATACCATGAATAAATGCGGAATGCTCACACTGTTAAATAAAATCACAGGAGGAAAAACACCAGCCTAACACGAAACCTCAAGAGGAATGGACATAAGTGCTCTGCTTTAAAGTCTGTGTGACATTTTCTTCTTACCTGCAGAAATCAGAAGAAAAGATATAAATGTTCTCATCTTTGCTAATCAGCGGGTGAAAGGATGTCCCATCCGTTCCATTGATCATGTTACACGTCTCTGTTGTCCACCAGCTCAATGACCTGAAGAAAATGAAGTAAAGAGAGTAAGGATTAAGAGATCTCTGAGTGGTGGTCACGCGATGCCAGCTCATGCTCTAAGCAAACGAGAATCAGACCTGTACAGTTCTAAGTCCCCTTGCCTCAGCTCTGCTAAGAAAAAAAGGGATTAAAATGGGTTTTAATTGCATCTATAGTCTCTTTAAAGAAATTGGCGCCAGGCAAGCAAGAATATGTCTGCTAGAGTTCCTCCCGTACATGTAATTGCTGGCAGATGTTTTGTTTAATGGGAGAGGGGTGCTTTAGGTAGTTCATCTTTGGCTGCTTTGTAACACATGCTGAAGAAGTATTAGATGCCCAGGCGCAAGATGTCCCAGCCTTCCCACCAGGAAGGGTGGTGTCTGGGAACACCGGCGGTGTGGATGCAGGAACACTGTCCCCACAGGTGGCTGGGATGGGTGTCCTAGAGGAGGGAGTGGAGAGAGGGTCACCTCTGCCATGGGACAGCCAGGGGTTCAGAGGGGAGTATTCAAAGCACTCTGCTCTCTAAGGGCTGGGGCTGTCTTCCTTTCATAGTTATATGACACAAACCAAAACACTGGGGGCCTGGTCTGAAGCTACAGCTGCTAAGAGCTACCACCACCCTCAGAATAAAAGGACCTTTTTTTTTTGTAAATAATGCTTACGTTCATCCAAAATGTGAGAACGGGCAGATTTTGACAGAGGCTACACCCCACTGAAAAACTTACTCTTTTCCTTTCCATTCCACAATCCTTGTGAAGTTAAGGTAGTTCGTTTCCCCACTTAGGAAAACATATTCTCCATCATCAGTTCCATTCATCTGCAAAGAGATACATGAGTTTTTCATCACTCCACTCATTCTGTAACACCTGGCTGGTAACTACAATGGGGTGGCAGGAGTTTAAGCTGTCATCACTTCAAATCCACCCTACAAGTGACGGACTCCCGCTGAGGTAAGTGCAATTCATTAAAGTTCACCTTGAATATAAATGAGGTGGAAGTGACTGGGCTAGATTCCTACACCTTCCAAGTGAAGGAAATGTAACATCAGATTAGCCTTTTTTTCCTTTGAAATTTGCCACCGAAAAAACAGCCCTTAGCAAAAAAATAAACCCACAGAAAATAACCTGAGCACTGCAGATTATCTCCAAGAAACAAGGAGTCCCTGCAGTCCAAAATGACGTGCAACCAGAAACACTGTGGAAGTCAATAATGGCTGCAGCACAGAAAAAACATGCAATTTCAATCAATTACTAAGGAAATTGGTCAGGAAATTTTTCTACTGATTTGCACAACTGGCCCCACAAAGCCCATGTTATTCAAGCAAGCACAGGTAAGAGTGGAGTGGTTGACACCCATCTTTGGAGAGTTTACCCGTACATGATAAAGGGAAGTCAGGTAAAACACTCACAGCTATGCTACCGGCCATTGCCTAGGCACAGCCAAACTGAAGAGGGAACATTCTTCTGCTATCCCTGCAGCGTACCTCCTGGCCTCAGTCCAAGCACATCCTCCTCGACTGGATGGCAATGACAGTCCAAACTCTGTAGCAATGACATCACTCCCCCTCAAAAGCATCAGAAAGTCTTGTGTACCAGTTACCTTATTAAACAAACCAAATACTGGATCAATCTCAGGATGCAAAAGATGAATGGTTGACAGGAGCCTGTCTTTGTAGCCCCACAGTAATTCATGAACAGTGTGAACTGTAAACAGGGATTCTTGGTACAGAAGCAGCAGCACCTCTGTAGCAAACTGAAGAGGGGTTGACCTGGTCCACTCCATTGCAGTCTGCCAGGGGATTGGAATAAGGGAGCAATGCTCAGATTTATTGTAGAATAAATAATACCAGCTGCATACAAACACAGAGACATTTCAGCACTGCACATGTTTCAACTGTATTTTCAGTCACATTATTTGCACTCGTGGCAAGTAATGTGCTGGCTAACAGGTTCTTCAGCTTTTCTCCCACAGGGATGTGCTCTTGCAGATTCCCGTTCAGCGTGGCACTGGCACACAACCAGCTCAGTTCCATGCCATGGACTGAGAATGGATTTTGAGTGAAATGTCCAAAACTGCTTTCTAAACAGCCTGAATTTCACAAGTATATTACAGCTGGAGATGTGCTTTGAATTTCACCCTTAGGAAGTTATGGTTTACATTTTTAAAAGATAGCCATTTCTCCAAAATGCACACAATACCAAAATTTATTTCCTTTCTAGCTGACAAGTGATTTTACAACATGTCTTTAAAAAAATCAAAAACAAAAGAAGGGAATATTCCTTGGGCAAACCAATCTGTAGTTCTTCTAGTACTGCCTGTTACAGTACATCACAGTCAAAACTCTGAACAAGAGATAATATTTACCACCACTCACACAATGCCTGGGAGGAATTGTAAATACAGTGACTGTATTGTTTGCAGCTTTTAGTAAGCTGAGTCCTATCTACTACTATATACAGTGCATTTATGTATTCATTCATAAAATCAGACAAGATATTTTTGGAAATGCTGCGGAAAACCAGAAATGAACGTACCCTGTAACTGAAGTCAATTAAACTAGTACAGAGAGTAAAGGCTTAGTTACACAACCAACAAGTATTTTAGAACAGTCTAATTTCCTTTGGAAGGTATGACAGCTTTAGATCTGCTTTCATTCCTGTACGAGACCAAAAACTTTCACCTAACACAGTTTGGGGGTGCATGTTTTAACTTTAATTTTATTCTGAGAGCACCTTTTCATTCAGCTGTATCTGAAACTCCTCTGCTGTAATTTTTTTTTTTCAACTTGAGATGCAGACTTGGAGGCATTTTTTTCAATTTTGACAAAAACAGCCCCAAGCATTCCAAACTTTCTCATTCAAAAGTCACAGTTCCTCCAATGCATTTGATGTCTCTAATGCCCTAGCTTTACCTACTCATGGAAACCCAACATGCCTGATTCCTGCTCATCTCTGAAGTGCCCGCCAGTTCTCAGCGCAAGAGCGAGGCACGAACACTAAAGAAGTGTACGACGAGTGAGGAACATAATAAAAAAAACCCACAACAGTCCAAACCAAAACTGAATGCAGTATTTGCCCCGGACATAAGCTGCCTCTCTCGTTCTTCAATCATGTTTATCTACCACAAAGGGAGAGACAGTATGAAGCAGCAAGCTGCTAGTTATAAAGTGTTGGGATAATTTCCAAGCAGAAATGAAAGAGAACTCACCACTGCAGGAATATTAACTGTTCTAATCAGGTCCACTTCAGGGTCTCCAACTGACTTCTGAGGTTCAAACACATACGTCTTTGGATTCAGAGCAGATACTTTGGTACCATTATCCAAAAACTGAACGTGCACTCTTGGCCTGTATTCTCTGAAAAACAAGAGAGTTTGTTCTCTAATCAAGTTAAACAAGTTTAAAAAAAAGTTTTAAAAAAAGGAGGGGGGGCCTCCCCCCTGGGGCATATATATACACATAACATTAATTGCAATTAACCTATGGCTATTCTACTGCTTTAAGCACATAAAGGGTGGGATTTTCAGTTCATTAGGGGTGGATTCACTTTTGCTACTGCTGCTGTCAGCAACAGAACTCACCTTTAAGTCAGTGTAAACCGAATCAGACCTTAGAGGGTGCTTCCAAAAATGCCACCCCACATGTTAATTGCATTCTGTATTTTTGCCTCATTTTAAAAAACCTCCAAGGAAAGAGAACAATTTCAGGCAGTACAGAAGGATTTAGAGGCACTATATATGGAACTGCACTTGAAGTACAATTTGAAAATGAAACTTTTGCCTCTTTGCTGCAGGCAAAATTCACTCCCAGACAGAACAAGATGTAGGCTTCATGTAAATCTCATTAATCTGACCTAAGAACCTACCAGAATCTTTCTGCTGCCTTCAAAGTACTTTGCACTAGGACTGCTGCGCTTACATGTGACATGACTTACACAACAAGCCTCATTTTAGCTCCTCTCCTTCAATTCTCTGGTAGGAATCCTGGACATGACAGAAATTCAACTGAATTTTTGCCGTGAACTACTTGTGGCCTGGCAGGTTGCTTCTGACGCTGCCTAAGCACTCAGACAAGCAGCATACAACTCAGGATTGCTGACAAACAGGTGCAATCGGCAAGCAACACTAAACGCTACCTGATGGCCTGATGAGGAAGTCAGATCTTAATTACCCTGAAATGCATGTCATAAATATAATTCAGTCCATTGCCACTACCATTTTACAAACAAGAAGCATAAAATTCTGCAAAACTGGCTGGCTCAGGCTTAAAATGAACTATACATGTGTCTGCAGCAAACTTGAAAATCGAAACAGCAGGTTGTCTGCTCATGGCATGATCCTTTTGGCGTTCATGCGAAGTGAAATGCCCTGTATTTCTTAAGACTACATTTACTCAAGAATTTGTTGACTTTGACATTGCTTTGCTTTCTGTGTAAATTTTAAGTCCCAAGATGTGAAGGTGAATTATTCTGCAAGACCCTGTGCTATCCTAGATCCTATCCTGGCTGCACTAGATACATTAATGCAGCTTCATGACTGGCTGTATTACTCTGGTACAGTCTTTCAAATTTAAAGCAAACTGGAAAGGCCTGTGAAACTGTTCTTGTTAGAAACGAACCATTTCCCATCGTCCTTACACAAACAGCATATCTACCACTCTTCAGCATCCCTACCACCTAGGAACATTCTGGTCTAGCAACACTTTCAGCTTGATTTGGCAAGAGCCTCTTGTACAGGGATCTACTTTATACCCTAGGGCTTGAACTGAGGGGACAGAAACAGACAGTTGCGAAGTGCCTTCCCTAAAATAGGCCAGAGTTAACCTGAGAAGCCTCTCCAACTCTAAAAGGGCCAGAGAGAAAAGTAATACTCCCTAATTAGGGATACAAGTAGGAGGATCTCAGATGTTAAAGACAAAAAGCTGCAAATGTGTGCAAGACCAGACAATATTCAAGTGTTCTTTGGGACTCAGCAGGCTTAGGCAGATAAGCAGTTTGCACTTTAACATTAATTATTTTACATGCTGCAAATTCAACTTTCATGATTTAAAAACAATAGCACTACTACATTTTTGTTACAGAATCTACCTCTGCACTAACTTGATTTACAATGTGTGTTGGTCAAAACTATGAATTGCAGGAAGAATATGCAGGAAGAGACTATTTAGCTGTCCCACCTCCTCTGTTACTCATTAGATTTTTTGCCTCTGCTTGTCTGGGCCAGTTCACCTCCAGCCTTTTTACCCCCAATACCCTGATTTATAAAAACACTGAACCATTCACTTCATGTTAGGGCATTTTAGGTGTTCTGCCACTTGCTAAACCTAAATGGGTCTTTCATGCTTTGCTACACGGGGCCTGTGAGACAAACTTGGTATTTATTCTCTGGCTCGAGCATGCAGTATGTCTGCAACATCCGTCCTTTCTCTCTCTCCTCCCACACGCCTCCTCTCTTCCCCCACCCACCGCTGACAGTCTGGTACAGTCGGCAGTGACAGCTAGGCAAGGATTAAAAAATCTGGAAAGAGCACTCCACTTTTTCACTTCCCTCTTTCTTCTATCAGACAGAGCAGAGCACAATTGAATCCTGTTCAGACATGTCAAAATCAGGCTAACCAAACAAGCCAGAAGCAACTGAAACATGGCAGGGCCGGAACACGCAGCCTCCCTCCCTTGCACCGTAATAAACAATTCAGGGAGAGCCTGCATGGCCTGACCCGCCGTGCGCGTTGCATTGCAGGGGAAGGCTCTCCCAGCAAGCCACAAACCAGCAGCTCAGGCTGGGCCTTCCCTCAGGGACAGACCAACCCAGCCAGCTACACATCACCAGCCCTGTCCATCCCACTGAACTCTTTCATGGATAAGGTGCAGCTTCACAAACTGGGCTGTGCGTGACAGCCAGAAGACACTCAGAGCTAAGAAAAGGGAAAACAAGAAGTTAGCAAAGGCGACTGAGCACCAGAGTGCAGAAGAGCATGGGCCTATTTGGTTTCACGTAGCTGCATTACACCTAGAGCTGGCCCTACTTATCTTCCCAACAGAGAGCACTGCTGACTAATTATCAGCGTTATACTACAGAGACCTGAAGAAAAGCTTGGGAACTTGAAAGCTTATGTAACTTTTCTCCAGCTCTACCGCTTTATCTAATACAAGGTATTTTGCCAAAGTACCACATGTAGTTTGCCAAGGCTAAACAGACACAATACTGAAATAGAGGAGACAATAGAAAAGATTGATGGCAGAGGGTGAAGCAAAGCTGAGGTGTGGGAGGAAAGAAACAGAAAGGCAAGACATACTGCAGTGACCAAGGCTGCCACAAAGGCTCTCCCTTTTATTCTATAGTATTTTTTTTAAATACTAACAACCAGATTCTGATCATTTTGCAGCTTAGGTAAAGACAACTCCCTCTGGCACTGAGCCAGTGTCCGGTCTGAATGAGCATGTGTGACCAGAAGGGAGACTGACAATGAGAAATCAACCTTTTTACTGAAGTTCTCATACCTCTGTGACTTCAAAGACCATAATGCTTCCTGCCACGGGACTGCTCTTAGTTTACACTGCTGCATGCAGCAGAGCAGAATAAAGCTCTAAAGGAAAACTCATTTGTAATGTGACTTTAAAAACTCTCCACATGCAGCAGACTCAGACTGTTCAGTGTGCAGCCATACCACACAGAATGAGAGTTCAACAGGCTGGATAAGCTCCAACACTGCACGCAGCCTTAGTAACTCTGGCTGTCTGTAAAAATGGTAAGTATGCCTGAATCTAAGTAGATTTTATAGTGAGGGGGGACTGAGGAAGATCCCTGTAGCTACCACTCTCTAACTGGTTTTCTGGCCACAATTTTACTGATGTGCATTGGGCAACTTCAGCTAGGAACTGATTTTTGAGTGAACACATGAATCACACTTTTATGCAACACTCCCCTTTCCAGACTCTCAAACATCACCCAACTGTTTTTTCTCTCCTAAACCAGTAGGCCAGGATGCAAACAACTTCCTCGGTTTTCAGGAACAGCAGCACACAAGCAAAATCTTGCCCAAAATCTGACAGAAGTCACTGGCTTAATCTGAAACTGACTGCAGGTTCTCCAAGTGTCAGTCCAGTTGTACGGCCTGGGTGGTGTATGACCATGCTCCCTTGAATAAACTTTTACTCACACAATAACAGCTAGGTTTTCTCCTAGAATGGGATCCCAAGTGTTCTGGATCCCGCTTTTTGGCTTCTTCACACACAACAGGTTTAGTGAAATGTGAAAATAGTGAAATGGTCCTACCGGTAGGTGTATGGCCCTATTTCCTCTACAAGAGGAGTATCGCCTTGAAGCACTTCTAAAGGATTTGTCACATTAAAAAAGTAGAACTGCATGTAGACTGGTGGAGGAGGATCTTCCCAGGCTTCAAAGGTTTCCGTGCCATTTTTCAATACTGTTCCCTGAAACGATAGAAAGATAGATTCGCTGTTAACAATAGACACTGTATGATATTTATAGGAAAAGAGGAATTCTATGCCCTTGGAACAAGCACAGGCAATAGGATTCAAGACCCCAATTCTACCAATGCTTATAGATATGTTTTACTTTGAAGCATCTCACTAAATATCAACAAGATCAGACACATGCTACAAAGGCTCACAGGCTAGGGGCATATGTTTGTTGGGTTTATTGTTCCATGTCTTCCCACAAACACTTCTGCCTGACATTTTTCAGAATGAAGACTTACCAGGTATTACACAGCGATCCTGTTGCATTTCCTGTATCAGCAAAAACCTAACCTGATGTAAGATACCATGAAACATGCCAACATTACAGGTAAAAGTAGAACTTGACAATGGGAGGCCACTAAGTCCTAAGAGACCTCTTAGGAGGAACAAGGCCGGAAAAGAAGCTTAGATTACTTGTGTTTAAGATTTCTTTCCCTAAGAATGTCAGATTCCACTACAGCTGTGAGATTCTGTCTCCAAAGCAATTAGACTTGGTTTTTCAGTGGCCTGTGAGGAAAACCTGCAAGGGACAGATATTGCTGTCATGTAGGCATACTAGGATTCATGCCTTTCCAAGGTCTCTGAATAGAGCAAAGATTCTTTGCCCTCTGTCTTTAATTACATTCCTACACCAATGAGAGTGCATGCATCTCCAGACGCAGGGCCTGTCTATTCTGTAACCAATAAAATGTGGACCTACAAAAGAAAAGCTATAAATCATTATTTTATGACAGAAGCACTTAACTAATGAATCAGTAATTCCTTTACCTACCAACATATACATGTTATAAGGCAAGTCACAACTGTACCTGTGTGTAGCTCCATTAGAAACATGTAATAAAGGTCTTAAGTCTTCATTTTATTACCATTTCATTTTAGATAAAATTCACCCCAACTATAAAAGCACCAACACCACCAAAATCAAGGCTTTTTGTATAGCTATAACACTGGTACCGCTACTGTGGTAGTAAAGAGAAATTTGGCTTGCAGACTGGAATTTTCAGGAATACGCACAAAGAAAACTGTATCTTTGAAAATCGTATCACCTGTTAGGCGGAAGAAGGGCGGGGGGGAATAATTTGCAATTAAATGGGTCTCATCAACACTTGCTCTTTTTATTCTTCTGAGAAAACAAGCCAAATATTGTGAGTGCAAGCTCAAAAGCAGGGCAGACTGGACTGCTGCCATTTCTTGGTTACTGTTCATGGGGTCTTAACTTTATCAGCCACAGTTGCCTCAGGAGTCATTCTTGGCCTTCCCACTTAAGGAACTGTTTTGTCTTCATGTAGATTTTAATTTTGAATGATTAGATAAAGAGAAGAGTGTTTCAAAGAAAAAATTATTGGCAGGAGCTTGGAATGGCAGCAGTATTGCTGAATGGCAATGAAAGCCAACCCAGCTGGTAGCACTTCGCAGTTGCAGACTGCTTTCCTCTGAGAATTTCAAACCACGTATTCTGTGCACACCACAAAAAAAGAATGTATTTTAGACATGCTTCAGGAGGTTTGAGCATTTCTTTGGAATCACCAGCACCTCATATGTACCATTTCCTACATAGCCCAATGCTTTTGATCCTGTTTTCTTGTGAACTATGCCAAGGAGGCTCATCCCCGTATTCAGAGAGAGCCCTCCTGAAGCTGGTTTGTAGGATCAGGAACAGAAAATCTCCCCAAATCAGGCATACTGTTTTCATGATGCCACCATAAAGGGCTGGAAGCGAGACAGCAATGTATTTAAGATACCTGCAGATAACCGTGATAGCTTACCTCCACAGCCAAAAATGACATTACAAAGTCAATTATTTCAGAGGTGCTGGTGTAGTGAACTACTGATGTCTGCTCCTTTCCTAGGTTGTATAAAGCTCACATCCCTCGTGTGCATGAAACACAGTGAGTTTAAGCCTGACACTGATAAACAGAGTAACTATTGTCTGTCTTGACCTTAACCATCCATATTTAGGAATTTGAACTGTTCCCTAACAACTACTAAGCATATTCAGGACACCTATCTGTTGCTCAAATGCCTCTCATATGAGGCAACTAAAATGAGAGATTATTAATCATTCTAAATGTGCAATGTTTAAAAAAACTAAGTGCACCCTGGTCATATTCAGTCCAGTTTTAGGCTCCAGTCTATCCTTTATGACAGAGGGATCACATTTACAATGTGCAGGGAGGCCATGTCCCCTGTCCCTTTCCTGAGCTAGACTGAAAAACAAGAAGCTCCCCAGCTCGATGTAGCATTGCTAAATGTAACATAGGTTTCTACCACGCTCTCTCTATATACACATATGCATCAGATTACATGCACAGAGCATTAATAAGAAAGAAATGAAGGAGCTTTTCTCTGGCAGGTTGATTTAAATACAGGCTCTTGAGATTCTGAAATTGTAAGTGATCCCCTGGGAGACGGGCTACAGAGCAAAAGGGTAGTGAAACAAAGTAATCTGGTGATTTATTTCCTGGATCCGCATGACACTGTTTGGATCTCCCACAGAAATGATGTGCCTATTTATAGCTCTGTACAGTGACAGCTCCAGATGTATTCCCAGACAGACTCACAAACTTCTGAGCTGGATTCTGACAGACTCCCACGAAACTCTCAAATAATAAAATATGGTAAGCTCTCTTCTCCTATTTTTGATTAAATGTTAAGAGGGATATTTGGGTCTATCACATGAAATTACACAGCCTAGACCCGATAGAAAAACATGAGCACATATTTTTGAGCAAAACATACATCCATGTCCCTCAGCTATGGCATTCAACTTTAGCTCTGCTGACTTTCCTCCACACCACAGCAGGATCTGATGTTACACAACTGGGATTGCTTGTTTTTTTGTCAGAGCTTGTGTTCACTACTAGGTTGGGCAGGCTGCAAGATATTAGATCCCAGGACTGCTCTTTAATCTAAAGTATGTAGTTACATATGTAGTTATTGCTGCTGTACTGCATAAGGCCTGAGAATCAGACCCTTTCCCTTGCTATATTTACATTCAAGAAGAAGAGACACAAAGTATTCACAAACCTCAAGCCAGACACTAGGCCGGCAGCAGTAGCCTAGAGAGGCCTCAGACTCAGAGATCCTGTCTCAGAGATACAAGGGTGTACCTCCTGCAAGATCACAACCTAAAACCAGCGGATGATATGATCTCCCGTCTTCTCGCAGAAGCACAGCAGGGGTTCTTCTGTCCAAATGGAGTCCACACTCATTTCAAGTGTACCAAAGCATCCTTCCTACTGATTTAATTTATCATGCCAGTCAGCGATTTGCAGCTATCTCATTCACTGGTGTTTCCTTGTCTTGACCATGCTTCACACAGAGGAAATCAAAAGCAAGCTTCCCCTCCCAAATGTAACTGTTACTGGTAGTGATGGTGGGGGTGGGAAATGGTACTGAACATTTTTTGAACCTACACAGAAAATGAAATTCACTTTTTTTCCCTGGAACTGCAAAATGTTCTAATTCCAAGACATATTTTTACGCGTTCATCTATGACAGAATTTAATTGCAACTTTTTAAGACAAGTGATAGGGTGAGCTTTCAGACCAACATGAAAAGACTTCTCTAAGCTTGCACCTTGGGAATGGTCTGCTCAAAAGGAGCATCTCAACTGATTCTTCCTCTAAGCCTCTGCACTAAACTGTGCTGAGAGCTCTAGTGTTTCACATTAAACAACAACAGCAAAAAAAGATCAACACATAAAATCCATCAAGGGACAATATATCTTCCCTGGTTTTTTGGGTCCTAAACACTCCAGACAATCCAGCTCTAGAGATGGCTGGCAACAAAAGTCCAGTAAAATTTTGAGGGGTTAGAAGACTAAGCATTTTCTAAAATTATCGGTGTAAGGTATGGGGCATAAAGAAAACACTTGAGGTAAAGGACCGATTGCCCAAGTTTGGAATTAGGTGGATAGATCAAAGGTTGTTATATTCATAAACTGCACACTTATGGCAATAAAATACGTAACTATATAACCAACATATAGCATAAGGCAATCACTGCTAGCAGCTATGAAAGCCCTTCTCCTGTGGGCAGCTAATTTATTCTTGTTCATTACAAGTTTTTTGCCTTTATTCGATGGAGTTTCATGTGCTAGCTCTTGACAACAAACGGATATTGGACAAGGGAGATACCTGATCTGGCATGGCACTCTAATTCACAAAAAGCCAGTAAAACTGGCAAATAAGACAGAGAATAAGTTGACAAGATCTGAATGCCTTCTGGGAAAGGTGTTCCCACTGTCCTTGTCACTACACATCTGTCTGCTGATTTTCAAGGGGATGTTAAGTTTGACACCAGGCTGGATTCCCCACTCTTCCCACACCCCCACTGTACCCAAGAACAGACTTCCCTTTCCCTGCCTCTGGCTGGAAAGGATGCAGCACACAACGCCCCTGCTGAAAGCCCACCCTTCCTCAGTGGTTCACAGGTCCTGGGTTTGGACATGCAGGTGCTTCAGCGGCTCCGAAGTACAGTCTTCTGTTCCAGCTGTAGTTGAGACTGCAAAGACAGCTCTTCACTGCAAGTCAGCTCTGTTTCAGGACTGTTGGAAAGCCCTCAAAAGAACATGAACTACCTGTCATAAGGGCAACCTCTTGTCCCTTCTGCAACTCCTCCAATGACAGAGAGGTTGAGGAGGCTAAGAAGGGCCAGAGCGCTGAGATGACATTTCATGTCCAATGCCCTGGACTGCAGAGCAATCAGAGAGCTGGAAAAGCTCAAGTCTGGCCACATTTCAAAGGCAAATCGAGATTTGTCTATTTGCACAAGATTTTCTAAGCTGCATACGTGGTTACACAAGAGACAGCAACTTTCTAGACTACACACAAATGAAAAAAAAACTCACATGGGATAAAGCACGTGTGGAAAGCAGCCAAATCAGCAGAATGACTGGGAGCACACTGCTTTGAGGCTGAAAGCTGTACTTCTGCAGTTTGTGTGTGTGGCTCCTGGAGAAGGCCAGGATGGAGTCAGTGGCTAGCGCATGGAGCAGGACACTTGATTCTGTGCAATCTAGATGTGCGCTAGCATGAGCGGTAAGCAGGAAAAGACTGAGTTCTGGAAACTTTATCCTGCATTACTGAAAGCCCTGCTGAGCAAATACTAACTTACTCTTATATAATCAACCATTAAGGGTAAGGAGCATGTAGCTAAGAGATAATACGCATAAGGAGGATCACGCCTAATTCTTGGCAGTTCTACACTCTCCCGCCAAACCATTTTATTTACCCCACTGCTCTTTTGATAATAAACTAGAACTTCTGCTGTGATGCAGATGACAGACTTCTTTCCAAAGAGACCTAAGATCTGGGAGATGGAATTAGTTGCACATGCCTATGCAAAGCTGTACTGATTTGCCTTGGTTTGCATACAACTTTGCATACATTAACACTCACATCACTTCACACCTGGCTTTCAGACTGCTTAGAAAAGGTATGGGCTGGCAATGAAATGACTTCAGGATAAACCATCCATCACCCATGCTACGCTCCAGCACAGCAGAGGCACATACCTGAGAACAAACACTGTAGGAGTAGCTGTACGAGCAGTTTCTGAAGAGCAGCTGACACACTGGCAGGCTGCATGACAGCTTACCCTATGGTAGCCTTTTTTTTTTTTTGGCTATCCCCTGAAGTTTACAGGCGCACTTCAAAGTGCCACAACTTGCTTTAAGCTGACTGCCAACCTAAAATTGCAGTTGCTAAACCAAAGTGATTTAAGACACTACAGCTTCTATGTTAGGATATGCTCCCTGTCAATACCCCAAAGAAAAGAATAGTACTTTGGTTAGGACATCACAGGGGATCAGCAGACTTCAGTCACCAGTTAGACAATAACACTAGTCTGTTCATTTGCTAGCACTCTTGGTTTCTGTCAGAACAACTGAGAGGATGATATTCCTCAGACTAGGTAGACAAATAATTGTTCATTTACATGCTTCACAGGTATTTTAGGGGAGTTACTAACACAGTTGACCCATCTCACTGGACCGCCAGATAATGCAAAGAGCCAGTATGAGGAACAAAAGCTTAGGCAGACCATGAACACTGAAGGGCTCTGCATTCAGAACAATGCCAGGATGGGTGTCCCCGAGGTGTGCTACAAGCAGCCTTTAATATCAGGGTGAAATGCCTCGCTGTCATCACCCAGCCTGGGAAACTACCACGTGTTTCAGCCCACAGCACCTCTGGCTGTGCTCCAGAGGCAGCAGTACATGGAGCAGCAGAACAAGCTACTGTATGAAAGCTTCAAGAAAGCTATGATAGGAATGGCAAAACAAAAGGGGTGTTTTAGGTGTCTCCTGCTCACCTCACGTGCTGCTGCTCTGGAGAGAGCTTCTCACTACAGCTGCTGCCCGCCAGCCAGTGAAGCTGCCTCAAGAGAACTGATTTTTACTCAGTTTTAACCCAGCCCAGGCCCAGTGCAGCCAGAGCTCCATCCCGAGCCCCAGTCTAGCCGGGTGGTGCAGGGCAGGGGGGGTTCACTGCCCAGGGATGCTCCTGTCCCCACCCAACCACAGCTGGTGCAAGGAGGGAGCCAGACAACGCCCCCCGCCAGCCCCCTCCCTCCGCCCCAGGGTTATTCGGAGAGGGAATAAAGGGGTCAGGAGGGATCGGGCCGTGCTCTCACCTGCTTCACCTGCAGGTCCACCACTGTCTGGAAGACGTGTGCTACCAGCAAGGAGATGCTGGCGATGAGCAGCGTCATGGCCAAGACCCCCACGGTGACGAGGCACAGCGACTTCATGGCTGCTGCCGAGGAGAGACCCAGTCCTTGCCACAGCCGCCGCCAGGCTGCGGGCCGGGCGCAGGGGGCGGGCGGCCGCCTCGCTCCGCCTGCGACGGGCCGGGAGGAGCCGCCGCCGCCGCCGCCGCCGCCGCCGCCCGGGCGGGTCCCGGAGCTGGGGAGCAGCGGCCGGGGCGAAGGGAGGGACTACGCTTCTCCCAGTGGGGAGGAGGGTCTGTGAGCCAGGCCCTTGTTCAGTCCGCAAGGTTGGTGGCCGTACCCCGCTTTACCAGGAAAGGGGAAAACGTAGTCGAAAATATTTCAGTTTTGTTCCTGATTGCGAGGCGAACTCCCACTGGCACGGCCGAAGTCTTCCTGTCTGCTGGGGGGGGTCTGCTAGTGCGCGTCTCTCGATGATGCAGCAGGCATCTTTAAAAGGTTTTCCTGGAAAACAAGCAGAAAACCATCTATTCCTCAGCAAGATGATTAGGGAGAATCTTGTAGGGAACACGAACGGCCTCTAGACTGAATTAAGGTTCCCAAGAATCAGATTCTACCATAATTCAATACAGTTCAGCTTCCACCATCACAGTTAAGCCACTCCTAAGAAATAAACTGATGTACCCATTTCTCCTTTAAAAGACAGTGGGTACTATTGCTCCTGCTCCCCACCGGTAACAGCCTCCTGGTGCACTGCTAGCAGGAGGGAAAAGATCCCTGCAACAGCTTTCCCAGCAACCAGCGATGTGCCAATTGCTTTCCATCACGGCCTTCATATTGCACAAAAGGAAGGAAAGCTCCCGTCCCATAAACGTAATCGAGCTGCCAGCAGCACTAGCATTTGAAAAGCCATGAGTCAGTTCCCTCTCGCCCTCCCAAAGCCTGAGGCTGGCAGCTTGCCACCATCGGCCTCATCCAAATCATGCCTTCCCCAGAAGAGAGCAAGTAGACCATCAGGTGGATTTCCTGATAAGATGGACCAGAGCATTTTCCTTTATAAACACTACTTCCTGTAATTGTAATTGCAGTAACAGTGTTATGTTACTATATGCATTTAAATTTTGCTTATGAAATGTTATGAGGTCACATCTCGCAGTCGTTTGGAAAACTAGAATTTTTGTGGTTCCACCCATGCAGCCAAAAAAAAAAAAAAAAAAATGTTCTAGCAGCTTGTTTTCATTTAGATTCCCACTCTGAAGTGGTGTTCTTAGCTCAGTTTCATCATCATCTCTCCAAAAAGCAACAGAGTAAATAATTAGAATCCGGTTTTGAAGGCTAATTTAAGTACAGCAATACAATTCTGCCCCTGGAAAAAACTTTCCATGGGAGTTCTCTCTCTGAAACCATAAACCTTCCCTTACACCATAAAATATTGACCTTTGGTGGGGACCTGCTATAGTGACAGTTTGTACAAGCAGATGCCTCCTCTTGAGCACATTAAACATATTTTCCATGGCTGCTGAAGCAGTGGAACGGAGACCTCTTTCTCATCTCACCTAAAGTAGTTTAACTGCTCTGTGACTTCTTCTTTTTAGTGGAGATATCCTGATGCATTAACTCCAATGTAAGTAAGAAGCCGGCCAGGTCTGTTGGCTCTAAATCAAAGATAAACACAGAAGAACAAGAATAGAAGCAATTCTCTAGTTATGCAGTATCTAAATATCTAGTATCATAACTACTTTTCACAGCCATTAAGCATTTTTTATTAATGATGTTAAAGAACATGCTGTTTTATCTGAGCACTGAAAGCCTGGCAAATCAAAAGAAAGGCAGGATTATTTTAAGGGATTACAGCAATCTGAGATATTTTAAATGGGAGATACAATTTTTTTTTTTTTCAAAGGCTAAATTTGGTTTGCTACCACAATGGATAAAGGATTCTTGCAGCCCACGGGACCACTGAAATTCCTTTAGCTGAACCCTGGCATGAATATTTATAGATCAAGCAATGATTTCTTCAGAATTTTGGATTTGCTTCATTCAGTGTTTTGGTTTGTTTTCTCATAAAAATCTACCCATGTGATGCACAGAAACACATCATTTCTCCCTACAGATTTTCTAGATTCTCAGTTGAATGATTTTCTTTGTTGGCAAGTTACTGTACCTTTGGAAATCAAGAAAGTGCATACTAGCAATGATATATTTAAAACATTTCTGTGAAGAGTGACTCCACCTCTGAAGTGCAGCATGGGAATGCAGTGGGTGCACTGCTGGCTCAAGGCACAATACTGTGCCATAATTACTTATCCCTGAAACAAGCAGAGGCACATCTTCCCATTGCAAAATCACACTGATACTACAAGGGGAAAAGGCCCACATTCAGGGAAGCATGGAAATGTGCTTCCCAAAGAAGTCTTCACGTCCTCATTCTTTTTCCTTTCTTGCCTCCTTGTATTAATCTTCCCTCTCCCCACTCCTTTCACTTTTTTACTATTTAATTTGCCATTCCCAAGAATCTCTGCAACTTAAAATGACAGTATTTCCAGAAGTTCATAACAGTTACTCTGCTCATGTACTACACCACTGTCTTATCTCCGCTGTAAACTCTTGGGGCAGTTTTTCTTCTTTTTCTGTTATTTTACAGAACCCATCACAACTGGGATCCCAGATGTGGTGGATGCCTTGCAGTAACACCATAAATACAGTGAAAATAATAGGCAAATCCTACTCTGTAAAACATACCAGGTGCCAGCTCCCATGCTGGGGCCTCACTGACAGTCACTTAACAAAAAAACAAAAGGTAAATGGATACCTGGGACAGATTGTCCCTTCCTGTCCAGTGTGATTCCTTGTGCTTGATGGCAGACACAACAGGTCTGCATACACAATGTCTGTGGGGGAGAAGCACATCGAAATTGATGCATGTTGCCAGCAGGATCCCTTTGGAAATGTAAAGTTGCAAGGGGTGTGGAGGGCAGGTAAATCAGAGAACACTGAGTTGTTGGGGTCTGGAGAACACACCAAGCAAGCAGTCATGGAGTCTGCCACAGAAAGCTGCTCTCTCTTGTTCTGCCCCCATCACCCACATATACTGCTGGGCTTCCCTAGAGTTTGCAGTGTCTCATGATGAAATGGGCAAGCTTCATGCTCCCAGGGGAATAGTTCAGGGCCTCTCCTGATGATTTCCATGTGGTAAAATGATTTGAGAACCTTTTTTAAAAACTAAACCATGGACGACATAGTCCTGTCCTGTGCACTAGGAAAATCTTTAAGAAATATAAAAAGTCATTACTTACTGAAGTTGGCAACGTGGCTTCTTCAATTTATGTAATGCCAGTTACTCCTTGGGATATATGTGAGGAAGGAAAAGGCTTGTCAAGGAAGGAATTAGGAAATGATATAGCACAGTATCAGCCAAATCAGAACAGATCCCAGAAATCCTTAAGCCTGCTCCCGTGATTTAGCAACTATTAGACCTTTCTTTAGTGAACATTTTATGTTGGCCACAATAGAGGCGTGGAAACAGCAGATAGGAGGGGTAGGATATTTTTTGTTGTCTCTTTGTGTGCATCCATGTCACTTCAGGGATCTCTTGTCTTTGCCACCCAAGATAGGAATCTTGCTTGTCCTTGCTTCAGACTTTGGTGCTACAAGCATCTGTCACTGTTGATAGACCTGTTCATACCAGGTCTAACTGGATCCAAATCTTGCGTTGCTTCCTTTAGGAGCTGTGACCTGAAGGCACACAGAGACGTGAAACAGCCTTTCCAGAACGAAGTGTAGTTTCATCCCAACTGAGAATGCAATTGTAACTAGGAAAGTATTTTACTTAATAAATACTCTACCAGTTTCTGTATTATCTACAATTTTAGTAGACTTGTCCATTCATCTTCTTCTGCTGCCACGATGTTTGCAGTCTGCTTTCATCTATGTATCTGTGGTGCTCTGTTTACTTCCATCTCCATCACCATGTTTCTGAATCACCTGTATTTTCCTCTGGAATATACAGCAGAAGAAATTCAGAGGTAAATATTACAGGGACTGACATCTTCTAGTTATCAAGAATGGTGCTTTATGAAGGTGGGGCATCTCTCTCTTTTGCATCCTGTCAGGAATTTAACCCCTGGCTGCCATTTAACTCAGCCCAGCTCAACAACAGAACAGAAAACATACTACAGGTAGCTTGCAGGACCTTAACATTTCAAGTTTCCTGGTATCTCACCACAGAGTTCCTTTGATGGCTGGATGTTTCACAGCATGGGCCAAGGAGGACGGCACAAAAAGCTCTACATGCAGTATGCTCCCTGTCTTAGAGGAGCAGTTCTTGGGGAACACCCAAGTACATCAGTAATAAACAAGGAAATGGTTTTCAGAGACTTTGCTCTTCCGCCTTTCATGCACAGCTAATACACATACTTGTCATCAATGAATTTACACATACTATGTATGTTTCTAGTACTGTATGCTAATTAATAAAATAATAATGTAATTACAAGATACTGATTTTAGCTGAGAGTTGAGAAATTTCTGAAAGGTTTGTAAGTGGGTAGTGATCAACTTTCACTGTACTCAGGCTTTAATTTATTCTTCCCACACAGTACAAATGAACTGCTGGCAAGAAAGTAGTTCACTATAGGGCAGAGCTACCCTGCAATTACTAGGTTCAACAGTGACCTGGGAAAGGTCTGTGAACAAAGTTGCTGCTTGTGTAACAGCAGCCTTTGCTCCTGGTTTAGCTGCATAGGGAGATGCACACGAAGTAAGTGCATTGGTCAGACCAGGATGAGATTTGCATTTAGAACACTGTTTGACATCTAGATTTGGGATAATTACTTTTTAGGAGACAAGAGATATGTCTACAGGACTTGGTTTTGCTTCTGAGGAGATTAATGCTTTTAGCTATTATGAGAACAGCAGCAAATAAGTTCTTCCTTCGGAAATTTGGTCCTGCTTGACTCTCATGTTTTTAACACACTCCACAGTCTTCATGAATTGTAAGTCACACATACACACACATACCTCTACATGCATGTCATAACTGTGATATAGATCATGTAGTACATTTTAAAATTACACATACACATTCATATTCCTCATAATCTGAGCTATACCAAAATTAGCAAGTGCAGTAACTCACACCCATCAGCTGCTTCTGGTTTGGTTTGCTGCTTCCCTGACTCATCAGCCGCTTCTGCATATAGACCCTCATGACTCAGAGGTGGCAAACTGTGCCACCTATGTAGGAGGACAGAGCATTGCTTCAGGCCACCTTTTCCTTACTGTTCTTTTCACCCAGATTTCTCTCCTCAGCCAAATTTCTCTCCTCACTCAGCTCCACTCCCTTCCAAACTTCACCTTGAACCTAATCAGCCCCTATCCTCTTCTCCCCACCGCATCAACCATTGACCCACACTATGTCCTCTTTACTCGTCTGCACATCTCGTTTTCACTGCTGCCACAGAGAAATGCTAGAGCCTTCACTGCTTCACTGCTGAGCTAGGGCACTCTCAAGCTGAATGTGGCCAAGGAACCACGTTAGGGGATGGGGGCTGGAGGAAATATATTGTGGGGTGGGAATGCCACTAGTGGCTGTGTAAGACAGGCTGTGACTTGCACTAAGCTATGAAACAGAGATCTTCCTAGCAAAGGAAGAAGAGGAAGCTGCAGAGCATGCACCAGGATGTATGAGAGACTCTGGCAAGCAGCAGTGTCTGGATAACCTAAACAGCTTAACAAGTTTGCTGAGGACCTGGCTTGCAGTGCCAAGCCCATCTAATCAGTAAATCTCCTACTGTCAGAGTTTTACTACCTTAAATCAAGTTATAGCTGCTAGACCACATGTTCCTCTAATGCAGATTGCAACAGTCAAGAACACTATCTTTTCAAGTGTTTGATCTTATACTCTTGTGCATTAAGTCCTACTCTCCACCTGGTTTCTTCCCTGAGGACACCTCAGGTCATGGGAGGAGCCATTATGGGTTAGATAGCTAGAGCCCAGGGAGACTGACATGAACTTCTCCAAACCCTCAGTTTTCTATACAGTTCTGAAGGAGCTCCAGGACCAACCAGGTTTGCTTGTTTTGTTGCTGATGAGCGCTGCAAACAGCCCTGCACTACTGGGAACACCCTCTGCATGCCAAGGGACAAGCACAAGTGCATGAGCACCCAGGGAAGAACCAAGAGCTCAGCTAAGATGTGCCCATGCTGTTCACAGCAGTAGAGCAAAGGAGAATGTGGCTGTGCTGACACAGGAAGAGGCTAGCCATAATTCAGCTCAGCTTTCTTATCTGCAACAGCAGCGAAGGCATTGTGCCACCTGGCAGTGCTCCTGGCAGACCTGGCGAGCATGGGGACAAGTAAGAGGAGCGTGTGGGGCACGTGTCCCAAGGACAGGGCAGAGAAAACAGAGAGTCTGGGGATGAGTTACATGACCAAGATCCTCTCTTGGCCCTGCAGCACGGACAGCCAGGGCCTTGTGGAGTGGAGCTGTCAGGATGAGTGCAGCTCTGTGGTGAGTGGGAGCAAGAGACCCAGGGAGGTCTGGTGAAGACCTCATACTCCTTTGTTCATCTGCCTCTGCATCTGGCATGTTCACTCTTCCCTTCTGAAGCTCCAGCTGGAGTAGACCCACACCCATCAGAGTTAGCAGAGTTTGGACCTGAGGTTTTCCCTCTTAAATGTGTTAATGGGAAAACAGGCAAAACAAGCAAATCACTTTTCCCAGGCCCTGACTTGTAACCTAGTCCCTTGCCTGGCTTCTGAATGTCAGCATCTAGCACAGCTCCTTTCTCACACCCTGGGCCTTTGGAGCCTGAGTGGTTCTGCGTGTTTGATCGTCAGCTTTGACACCAACCAGTAACTCCCCTGCCACGTGCTGGTTTCACAGATGGCGAAGAGTGGAGGTAAACTGTCACAGCACAGGCCAGATGTGGTGAGCCTTTTATTCCTGCTTTCTTAATACAAGCAAAGTCTTAAAACACACTTCTTTATAAAGCCAATATTTCCTGCACTAACTAGCGGATTTTGGTTTCAGGTACATGGAAAAGCTGTCATCAAGATGCTTGCCAGCAGGCAGCACCCAACAGGGGTTCTCGGATACACTTAATGGACAGCACTGGTGGTTCTTAAAAAGTGGTCTGGATGATTTCAGAAATGGCTTCCCTCCTCCCTAGGCTAACATCATCATTCTTAGCCCAAAGGGGCTTCCCTTCATCCTGCTACAGAGTAGATCCCACCTGGCTCGACAAAAGGCATGGGAAACATCTGCTAAACCCAGCTGCAAGCTCAGGTCAAAGCAGGAAGCCAGGAAGGATTTCACGAAGGAGATGGACCACGTCCTAAGCCACCACCCTCAGTTATTTCACTCTCATTTGAAAGACAGCATCTTTCCAGAGGTAAAGTTAATATAGTTGTTGCTATTCTTCCTTGAAGTGAGCATCCATCCAGCACCTGAAATGCAAAACCAGTTCAGGATTGTGTTCCCTCTTGCCTTATAAACCCCCTGCCCCTCATTATTACTTACAAACAGGAAGCCAACAAAGCCTGAATCATCATAAAAATAGATCTCTGATCTTATTATAGGGAAAGCTATAAGGAGCTGGCAGGTTTCTGAGACACCTTGCTAACATGGTCAGATTAGTCACACAGGTCAGTTACTGAGCCAGCCCCACACTTTCCCATCAATATAAGACAGGGGATAGCAGAGGCTTTACCGTCCAGCCTTGAAAACATCTCGTGATAACCCTGAACATGCCAGAAATAGTAAAGAATCCCTCATTCAAACAGAATAAATGGTGATCATATACTTTTTCCCATATTATGACACATATGCCTCCTAAAAAAGTGAGGATTACAGCCTACAACTGTCAGTAGGACTTCAGAGCCTAGATCCCAAGCAGTGGATGAAAACTCTGGTCCCTGACCCAAGCCCTCTGATTTAACAGGAGCTTTGTACACAGCGAGTGCCAAAGTGCAGAGCAAATCACAAGTCGATTTATTCTATAGTGCTGCCAAGTGCATCTGTTTACTTCAGCATTTGCTGGTGTGAAGGGAGAGGACAGAGAGAGACCCATTATGTTTATTTGCCTCATTTTGGATTCAGCCTGACTGAGCACAGTTTCAACAATCCACACCTAGTTTTAAGTGAACTGTACTACAGAGGGCACATTTAAAATTAGCAAACCAATGGCACATGTTTCCCTGACCTGTGAGTCATATTCCACATGAATGCCACTCCGACATTACAAAGGTGAAGGATGCTCTGCTGGAATATGATAGGACAGATTCTGGGGAAGCATATTTGAAATGTGTTGTTGCTACATCTGTGCTCAGTGCTCCACATCATTCTTTTGAAGTCAAAGACAAACTTTCTGAGGGACCAGGTGACTCAGTAATTTTGAAAAACCCACTGCAATCCTCTAGGAGTCTCATTTTTTTGCTTTTGTTAGCCTATGCTCAACTTCTTAGTGATCTGAAAAAATTCAAGAGCAGATTCAGGAGCTTAAAACGTATGCTGCTGCATTAAAACCTAGATGCACACTACCTCTATGTATTATTTTATTGAGGAAAAGTGGAGGTCTTGCATAGTAAGCAGGGGAATTTTACAGTCTCCGCTAACTGCAGTTGACTGTATCTGCATTTAAGCAAGGCTGCAGATCTACAGTGTCTGCTTTGTTTTGAGCCTGTTTTATGTCACAGGCTGATATCCTCCCTTGTTCCTGAAGTAAACATAGGTACTGAAGGCTGCAATTAGATGATTTTGCTAGCCTGCAGTACATTATTATTTACTCAGGCGATCAACTAACTCTAATTAAAATTCTGAAATGTAAGTATCTTTTAGCAGACAGTATCAGTGGAATGAGAGCAGCATAGCTGAGCTCTCTGGAGTCTTACCACACACAAATCCTGCAGTCTCAGTCCTTAAGTGTACCAAACTTACTGGCACTGATGAGGAAAAGGACCAAAAAGGCTCACATTGGGAGTCTTTTCCTCACTCCCAATGTCTATTGCACTTAAATGAACACTTCGTAGGCCCAGAAGTAAGGCTGTAATGAGTCATTCTTACACCATAGCCCTACTCCCAGCTAGCCAGTGGCAGCCGTTACTAAACAAATGCTTTATATATCAGCCTTGATACAAATAGCTCGTGTCTACCAGCTTATACAATGAGACTGTGTGTGTGACAGCCCTTGGCTCTTGTCCCAGGGCAGGGCAACACTAGCTAAACACGTGATAGGCACTGGCTTCCCTGGAAATGTGCCAGATGGCAGAGGTCTGAAGTGACCAGTGCAAGAGAAGGATGGAGGAAGCAATGTTCAAAGAGCCCAGACCCGGGGGGTTAAAGAAACAAGGGGGCTTCTAGGGGCCTAATCCTGGTAGGAAGCCTATGGCATCTCTTTCCTTCAGAACAAACTGTTCCCTTCAGCGGATGTAGTCCATCTCACAGCCCCACCTGAGGAGGTACAGAGACATGCTGCAGAAGGTCAGTGGCTCAGAATCACTGCCCCTCAGTCTGCCTGCTGAATGCAGAGCTTTGGCACCATGATGTGATGGTTAATGGTTGGACTAGATGATCTTCAAGGTCCCTTCCAACCTAGATGATTCTGTGATTTTGTGATGAGCACCTGCGCTTAGCAGGATTTTATTCTAGTACAGTAAACAAAGTTCACCAACTGTTTGGATGGGCAGGTCGCCAGCCTCCCTCTAGGAGTACGACTGTTCACAGCTGTTGAAGGCAATGCTACGTTTAATTATTTGCACCATTTTTTCAACACAAAAGTGGCACTGAGAAAAAACCACTGAGGAGGGGAAGGGGAGGGTGAATGCTGCCTGCGAACCTACTGCACTGCCTGTCCACCTCCACCTTCCACAGGAAGGCAAACAATCCAGCACACCTGGGCCCATGCATCTTGCAGATTCTAACTCATCTGTCCCCATTCCTTATCAGACCCTTGGCACCAGCCCCAGAGCAATGTTGCACTTTGTGGTGCCTGCCAGCCTCAATTTTGACTATTTAATATCTTGTGGCCAAAAGCAGTGCTGGTCCGTAGGATGGGAACCATTAAGCCAGACCTTCACCGCAGTCTGCAATACCTTGTATAGGTTAGATGCATTCCTTGCCACCGCAGCCAGGGCAAAGCAGGGAATACTTTGGGGAAGAAAAAAAAATATCACATCCCTCATTGGTTCTAGCATGTGACCTGGGTCTTAGGATGGAGTCACAGCATCAAGTGCTGGCTTGTTAAGCACAAATTACTGGCTCATATCTTGCCTTTTCCTCTAGCATGACTGGGTGGGAAAGGACTTTATGCTTTCTCCTGTCATCAGACCAAAGCAGCGCATGACTAAGTGACCAATGGCATCCTCCTTCAAACATTTAACTCAGGAAAGAGGAACTTGCGGGAACAGTTTCAGAACAGGGCACACAGATTTGATGTCAGCAAAAGTGTATTTCGAAGCACATGAAAGATTCCTGTTGCTGCCTTATTTATATCCCAAAAAGCTTCATTTCACAGTAAATAAACAGAACAGGTAGGCTCACAGAATACATATGGGATGTTCCAGCTGAAAAAAGACATTTGCCTGTAAAGCTTGCCGACATGAGTAAAATGCTCTAAGAAGGAGTGTAAAAAGATACCACACTCTACACCAACTCCCTGCTGAGTGTCCTCTCAGAAGCTGTTCTTCCCCAGGAGCTAAAAACACATTTCTGGTATTTTGTCAGAATCAACTGTTTTCTATCATCTCCAGCTTAGAAGATTATACCTGTCAGCTACAAACACAGATATTCTTTTTATTTTATCACAAAAGTCAAGCTTGTATTTGTTTTCTCAGTGCTCTTCAGACTTTGGACTTTGATAAATTTCTGTGTCAAAAGTTGTTTGAAAAGAAATATTTGGATGTCTTTTATGCTGCATTTTTCTATGGGCCTGACTACATAAAGAATCTACATGGAAGTCAAAGCATAATGTCTTTAGGCTATTAGACAACCATGAGAGTCTATCAATCAGCATGTTTGCTGGAACCTTTTATTTATTATTCAGTTTCTAAGAGCTCCTGGGTACCACAACTTCAGTGAACCCCGAGATGAGCTTGAGACACTTAACATTCACAGAATTTAGCCGAATATTTTATACTATGCTTTATGCTTTAGGGTATCTGCTGCTCCCCATCACTGGCAAAATAACATGACAGAATAATGTCTTACTATTGTTTCAGTCTGTTCCTGTATGGTATACTTACCCTTCCACTCTGCTACATGCAGAACTTCCATGGAAGAATAAAGGCATTTGTTTGGGCATATCTCATTATGTCTCTAAAGAGCACAGAGATTAAAATACTGTGCACAGGGAAATACTTAATTGAGCAAGATCTGTAGATCTGCAACTTTAATCCTTTTCTACGGGGCTCCAAGAGGAGAATTTCACTGGTTCAATGTTTCTTTTTCTCTGCCTTGCAGTGTCTTGTATTTTCTCCCTCCTCCTTCAAATCCTTAGAAGGGATTTGATTCTAACCTAGGAAGGAGTAGAAAGCATGAGGAACCCATCATGAAATGGCGTATGAAATGCAACTGTAGCAGCTAGGGAAACAGAGAATGGAGAACAAAATAGTAAGCATGACTTGCAAAGAGAGTGACTAATAAACTGAAAAAGCTAGCAAATAATGGCTTGTGGGAAACAAACCTACGAGGAAAAGGGATTTAGGGAAAGCGGTCATTCCTTGATATTACTAGCACAGTACACAAGTTCAGAGAAAGCACAGGAAATGCAATAAGAGACTGGCCTGGGCAAGCAATAAGCCCTACCTCAAACCCAAGAAGGAATTCCAAGTCAGATTACTATGGGTAAGTAGGAAAGAACGGCATTAGACCTGTTAGATGTTTTGAGTTAGCTAAGTGAGGATGAAATACATTATAATATGGAAAATAGTAGAACAAACTCAGAATCACAAGCTGTTTCCTTGAAAATTCATGGAAAACCAGTGTACTGCCAAAGAATCCATTCAATCTGCAGATGACACCCGGTTAGAAAACACTACAAAGGTGTTGAAGGGCTTCAAATAGATTCAAAATGATCCTGACATGTTGGACAAAATCTGGAAAATAAAGGAGTGCAAAACCAGGGCCGAATGACTTCTCCCAAGCAGAACTTCTCAGCTGTGCAAATACTGAGTGAGGAACAGCTAGCTAGGCAGGAGTTCAGCAAGGGAAGGATACGGGGATTTTGGTAGATTGTAAATGTCAGCAACGTCCTGGTTGTGCAAAAGAAGGAAGCGTCCTATCATGAGAACAAAGATGAACAAGAGATAACCCTCTGCTCTTCTCAGCCTGGGTAAAAGACAACCTCTGGGGTGATGTCTGTGACCCGGTTTGGTTACTGTTCATTAAGAAGGATGTAAACAAATTCAAAAGAAAATGGGGAGAGCTGCAGGAATGATTATACACCTGTGACCAACATGCCAAGACAGAGCAAACTGAGTTTCTAATACAGATAAGAGCTAACTGAGAATGTGCATAAGAAGCTCCAACTAAGTACAAGGGTGATAAAAAGAAACTGGAAGTACTTTGCTTCCCATGTTACTTTGGGACAGGGTAAGTGAGCTCAGGGGGAGCGGACAGCTTTAGGTTAAAAACTGGCAATGATTTTCTAACAGACAGTTAAATAATGAAATACATCATCCTGAAGGCTCTGGTTTATCCCTCTTTCAAGATCAGCTTACGTAATCATTGGAGGTTGATGTTATCTTATGGCAGAAGGGTAAAACAGACCAGCACTTCTTGATTGTTAAAATAAAAAGTTTTTTTGAAGAGAATCCATGGATGCTTTTGTATTTTACCATTATTTTGGTGGCTACAAAGAGCAAAGTCCTTAAGATATAGCTAAGCTTTACTATCTTACAGTACTTTGATTTTGCTGTTAGAATTACGAACATACGCATTTGTAACTGTCAGTAGTTGGGAACCTGTGCCTGCAGACAGGCAGAAACATATTTGCCATCCATTTGCATGTTGAAGGGGGGGAGGTTAAAAATAAATACATTCATGGACGACCTCCAGGTCACCAGCAGCCTGCAGACACCAGTCCTAAACTGGACTCCTAAGGTCCCTTTCAGCCTTTGGACACAAGGAAAGGCTCTGGTGGTGCCTGGCTTTCCTTCACCATGACTGTAAGCATTATAGACAATACAATTTTTCCCTCCTCTTCACTGGCTGCCTTCCAGACTTTAATGGCTGATAATGTAAAGTAGGTCTGGATCTGGGGTATGCTCATCACTAACCACTCTGAAGGCCAGTTGTGAGGACAGCACTCCCACCAGTTCTCATCTGCCTGCTTCTCTGCTCTCCTTACATTCTTCTGCAACTTCTTGGTCAGCAATCTAGGACAGAAGGTATGGGAAACATTGCTCTTCAAAAGCTAATAGCAACTGAGAGAAACCATCTCTTCACTGTCTGGAAATGAAGGGCTTTTACTGTCAGACATACTCCGCATGTGCCACCTGCTGCCTACTGTGAAATGTTGCACAGAGAAGAGCATCCAGTGTTCATAGCTGAGATACTCGCAATTAATATGGGAAAAGGATGGTACAGAAAGACAGTCAGGGTTACAGTTTCTTCCCACAGTGTGATACAGGTCCAAAGTATATGAATACTTTGTCCTTCCCATTTTTCTACCTAGTTGGTTGGGTGGGGCCCCAATGCAGAAAGTGTCAAGCAACTGCCACAAAAACCTCCATGGCAGCAGAGTCTTGCATTTTAAATTTTAAACTGGCTTCTAGGGAAAGCTACTTTAGACTAAGATTTGTGAGCTATGGTTAAGATATCTATGAGATGATGTTATTCCTTTTCCCATCTCCTTTTAGCTCTGCTGTTGGGCTCATCTTCTCACTGGGGACAGGAAGAAGAGATGAACAAAATACCTTACTTCTGTACTTCCTTCCACAGCTCCATCTGTGCTTCTCCCTTCTCACTATATCCCCTCCTTGCCTTCCTTCACTCTTCTGTGCCTCCTCTTCTACTGCAGAGGTATATTCCCAAGCGAATCTGACCATTTCCAGTTAAACTGTCTACTCCTTTGGCTGCAAAGAAAAAACAACTCACTAGCAAATGGCTAGGTTAGAAAACTTCACAAGAGTAGTGGACTGGACATAAGTCTTCTGTCTAGTATTCCTCACACTAAAAGCACTAACAGTGCTGAACATGATTATACCTTACGGCTACTGCAAGGGGTAACTACCAAAGCACAATTATGCAGCACCAGTATTTGGTATCTGCTCTATCAATAGGAAATATGATTAAGAGAGTTACTACACAGTATTCTATATTTATTAGGAATCAAGCCAGCCCAAAGTTGTTGAGAGCAGATATGACGCCTAGTAGTACATTGACCTAAAACATGGAAAAGGCAAAATGTGGGTGAACCTTTAGTGGATCCAAAAGAAAAAGGCAATGGTCTTTGCAGTTTTACACCACTCCTTATTAAGGAGGTACTGTAAGCACTGTGTACCACTTACACTGAGCCCCCCAGAGTTAATGACTACAGGGCATGTATGTTATGGGAACATGCCTGTGCACCACTTGCAGCAAGAATAAGAGGCATAATGTCTCTTACTATTCATCTAGCTGGTGACAATGACTGCTTAGTTTTTCACTCTGTGACAGTGAGAATCCACAGTGTAAGGCCTGGCAATGAGCAAACACCAACAGCTCTTATTATCAGAAAGTTGCTACCTGCTTCCAACCTCACCTGTGACCTGTCCTCCTTTACCTCCTCAACAGAGCTTCGTAAAAGCACCACTGAGTTTTTTACACATGCTGTCCTTATGCTCAGGAAATGCATAGGACAGCATAAGGACTCTCTGCAAATCTCCATAAAGCTTCCCCTGACAAACTCTCATTCTTGAGTTGTCTGTGGAACTTCCAGATAGTACAACCACAGTGAATAACAGGGCTCCTTAATTTGTATTTTCTTCATCCTTATTCATATTTCCATTTTGTTCTATTATAAAACTGGAAGAAGCACTGTACACACACAAGGCCTGTTGAAGAGAAGTACTCTCCAACATCCTTTATACAGCAACTGTGGATACCACGGGCCAGGCTCAAACACACTCCCTAAATAGCCCCCTCCTGCCACGCTCAGAGCCAGAATAGTGGGATAGATGCACCACGCGTCTGATGCAGCAAGGCATTTCTCACTTGCTCTTAAATTACAGCTGAGATTCCCTGTCACCACACTAGATGGCACAGTTTACAGAATAAAATTCAGAAAGTTCATCTGAGACACTGCACATGGGCCAGGACTTCCTAATAACAGCTATGGCCCTAGAGTTGCTTACAGAATTGTGATAGTAAGTACCTGCCCTACTGTTTTGGTTTTAAAATGTGAAAAGGTGGCAGGTTTGAGGCTTCTGATCTTAGGCCAGTCAGCTGGCTGGTAATTCTGCAAAGTCACATGTAGCTTTTCAAAATATGGTCCAGCAACTGCTACCACATTTACTGAATAAACAATGGTGCAATGAAGGCTCAGCGTTCACAGAGCACTAATGTCCAAACTAATGCCACATCACAAATGAGTGCATGAACAAACTAAAATCCTGAATTAATTAGAAACAGAATTGTGTCCCTGAGACTTTGAGAAACTGTCTCCTCGACCCTTTATTGTACTGTCGCTTTGTTTGGTTCCAATTAAAGTTTTAAAAAAATACAAGATACATTTTTGAGCACTTTGGAATCTGCTTTGGAAATTCTCTTAGGAGGCAGAGGTCTCCATGTTTTATGGCATGTGAGCATTTCAAGAATTCCTAGAGAGGAAAGGCTACCAAAACCCAGGGGTAAGTTACCCCTGCAACTATCTGTGTGTTTGCTTCAGAACAGGAGCCTCAGTCCTCAGCACCCTGTGAGCTCTTGGGCCGTGACTCTTCTCACTTCTCTTCTGTCCAGCATCTCTGCTTCTAACACTCGATAAGTGATCAGTGACTCAGGAATTTCAGCCTCAGTATTCACCAAGAACCTTGTTTTAAAAAAAGGAAATAGAAAATAAATTATAGACTTCCTAAGAAGAGTTCCAAAGCACAAATTCATTGCTACCTGGACAGGGTATCATTGTTAACAGCCATGATTGAACCACTTAAAACTAGTTATATCTAGCATAAATCCACATTGCCTCTGAAAGGGAAAGGTCTGCCTTTCCTTTGGACACCCATTATTGTTTTCTCCCCTCTGTTGGCACAAGTATTTGTGTGGATTAAAAGAAACATTTTTTAAATTTTTTCTGTATTAATTTTCAGCTGGATCAATTACCTAATCTGACCCACTTCAATGGTCACATGAAAGCAAAGGCCTGCACAAAACCGGCAGTGAGGACAGGGGAGCCAAAGGGTCAGGCAACTCTTCTTTGCAACAGTGTGGATTTATGGTGGACTAAAGTGTAATCCTACCAGGAGGTTTGCAAATTATGAAGCCTTTTCAGGTCCTGTCACCCACTGCAGCTGCTGCAGACAAGTAATCATTGATAAAGCTGCACCCCTTGCTCACAAAAACCTCCCTCACCTCTGAACTGTGGCCATTCCACAGCAGATTACAAGGATGGCCCTGGTCTAGGAGACCACAGCACTCAAAGTGCATTTGCATCAGTGGATGCTGATGGCACCTGGAAGTGACTGGGCAAAAATTGCATGTGCTCTCTGGGGAATAAGTAGGACTTTCATGGGAATCTGGGATCTGGGTTCTAGAACTGTCCTTTCCTGCCTTGCTGTGTGGCAAGCTTGTCTCTGATGGCACCTGGGTCCTCTGTGACTCCCTCTTTTTGTAATCATTCAAATGCATTTCTAGTGACAACAATTACTCTCTGAGAACTCAAAGCAATCTGGGTGTTTTGCTTTAGTTTCTTCTGCAGATACTGGGTGAAAAAGTCTGAAAACTGAAGAGACTTGTATGAGCATGAAAGATGAATAGAACCAAAAGAGACCTTTGCTCTATTCTTGCTCGTTAAAGCAGTACCCTGTCTTTCATCATGTGCATTTTTGTGTCTTCAAGATAAACCGTTCCTTAACGGTTTTTGTAAGAGTCACTTCTAAACTGTGTTAGTTTGGTGTCTCTTCCTTCCTAAGATGTTTTATCAAATATATTTAAGAAAAGAAATACTGGGGTTAGCAGCTCCAAACACTACCTCTTCATCTGTGCTGAGGGTGCTCTGTTAGTGTAACAGTACAGTAATTAATGATTTTTGTCTGCTCTGTTTCAGGTAGATGACTAGGAATTTTAAATTGCAGTACACAATGCTACCTAAAAGAACAGTAGTATGCAGGTGCCCTACCTGATAATCCCAGTTGAGCAAGGTGGTGTACAAATACAGAGCATGGGACTATCTGTTTTGAAGGCTAGAAAAGAGGAATATAAGTAAACTGTGAAAATACCACCTACTACACAAAGAGTTTCAGTAGTTAGTACAACTCATTACAGTCAAGTGTCTGTTTTAAGTGGCAAGGCTAAGCTGCACCTTGAAGCACCAACAGTGGTAAAAGAGGGTGCACCCAAAACCATATTCACTGAGAAAGTGGCCAGGCAGGTCCTAGCTTCTCAGCTCTTTTCTTTCACTGTATTATTGAGCAGAAGATCTGAGCAGTGCATGTTTAGCACATGCCAGAACGCATCCCACACATCAAAGTACCAAAATAGATATTTTTGCTTAAGCACAAGCTCAGCACTTTGTTGGAGGAGGGCTTCAGAGAAGGTGTCTTGGCTACTGTGGTGAGCGAAGAAAGGAAAAATATTTAGATCATGAATTCTGTGTATTTGCACAGGCCACCATGTTCCGTATCAGCCAGAGAACTTCACCACGAAGACTGCACACTTGTGCTTCTATAAATTCGAATGACATTTACTGTCCTGTTAAGCTGAGGTAGCACTGCTCTAAATGACACTGAAAGATTAAGAAGTTCACACACTGGAAATAGACTTATTGGGACATCCACTTAGCCATTCTCTTTTCTAATGAGACAGCGGATAAAATCTCGTCAGTGGGCTTTAGAAATCAAGTAATGACAATATCTTCGTTCAGATAAAGAGAATGGATTTTAAAAAGGCAGCAGTCAAAACTGAATGGAACTGCCTCCCCTTACTCCTTCTCTGGTGTTAATCTTTGGTGTTAATAGTCTACACTGATATACATTTTTACAGTTTGTCACTCCAGAATTATCAATGAAAATACAAAGTTATAAGTTGCATTTACTACATTTCTTGGGTTCCTAGTAAGCTTTATCTGTATAACCTTTTAATTTTGAAATAAATTTGACATCATGACTTCAAGTGGGAAACTGGGTAGTAAAATGAAGGTAAGTTAAAATAAATGTCAAATATCTTCTGCACTAATGGACTCTGAAGTCCTGGTAGTCCAAAAAAGCTTCCTGAGCATAATATGGAAGACAGCAGAGCAGGACAATGTTAAGAAATCCAACTGTAGTCATCAGAGTACGATGCAGAAGTTACAAATTTAGTAGTGAATTCATCTCACTTCTCAGGGATACCAGAGAAAGCCTGGATTTTCATCAATACGAACATTAAAAGTACAAGCAAACCAGTCACCCTCAGCGCACCCCCATTAGAGCATATAAATCTAGGGCCACCAGTGCTGCTAGAATTAAGTTTCACAACATTCTGCAGTTACTATAGCTCCAATGCTTGCTTTTATGCAAAAATAGGAAACTCAAGCATTCGGTCCTCAACTTTTGCGTGTCACCTCCCTTCATTTTTCCATTATCTGTGGTTTACAACACTCGCAGCACGACAAAATGAGGAAAGAGAAGGAAAAGAGGGATGGCAGACAAGGGAGGAGGGGAGGAAGAGAGGAGAAAGTGAGCCTTTCAACTTTTTCTCACCTCACTTCTGACTTTTTTATTCCAACCTGCCCTATCCCAGCCTTCAGCCGCCCGCGCCCGCCCTGGGGGCGGCCCGACGGCCCCGCCAGGCGCGAGGGGAGCCGATCCCGCCCCGCGGCCGAGCTCCTCCCCGGGGCCGGGGCCCGGCTTAAAGCGGCGCCGGGGGGTGGGGGGTGGTGGTGGCCCTGCTGCCAGCGCCCGGTGATGGCCCGCGACCGCGGCCCGCCCGTCCTGCGGCAGCCCGCCGCCGCGCCGCACCTTCCGCCCCCCCTCTCCCCCGCCGCCGCTGCCGCCGCCGCCGCCCTCCCCGCCGAGGGCTGGGGCTGGGGCTGCCTGGGAGCGGGACTGTGGCCGGCGCTGGTGGTGGGGCTGCTGGCCGCCCTTCTCGCCTGGCTCTGGTACGGCGGCGGTGACGGGCGAGGCGAGGAGGGCGGCGGAGCGGCGGCCCGGCTGCCGGGCGGCGGCGAGGGGCCCCGGCGGGCCAGAGGCCAGGTGGCGGCCACAGGTACCGGCCGGGGGGCTGGTGGCGGGGGGAGCCGATGCTCGGTGTGTCTCAGTCTGCCCAAGGGTGCCGGCGAGGACGGGGGTTTGCGGCCGCTAAGCTTAAGAGCGTTGCTTAAGCCATTCTTGTTTTAAATGTCGTTTTTAGAGGATGTTCTGGTGAGCGGGGAGCAAGCGCTGCTGGAGGCCAAGGCTGGTGCCCTGCCCGGCCCTCGGAAGCCAGGAGAGGGTCTGGCGGCTGTACCGAGGAAAGAGCTTAACCACGTTCCAAGTGGTGGAGTTTCAGGCGAACCTCTGGAGGTGGAGCAGCTGCTCCCGAAGCAGGGTGCCACCGGCTCCAGGGAGCGTCCAGCCCATGCACATAGCGGCCAGGCAGGCGAAGCGAGACCCCAGATGGGACAGGCAAGTGATGGATGGTGCGCGATGAACGTGGCAGGAGCCTCTGATGATGTCTGTAAGGACAGAAGTGAGGAGCAGACAGGTCAGCTGGCTGAGGGTAGGGACTTGGACCAGGAAGAGTGGGAAGTGGTTTCTGAGCACCTGGCCTGGGGGGATGCTGGCAAGAATGGCAGCGTGGAAGACTCCGACAGCAAGGAATGGGAACACGGAGACTGCCCTGATGGGGACCTGAAAGCAAAGAGAGTTGTGGCCGTGCCCCCCATGTTTCAGAATATCCATGTGACTTTCCGTGTGCACTACATCACGCACTCTGACGCTCAGCTGATTGGTGTTACTGGTAACCATGAGTGTCTCGGCCAGTGGCACAGCTACGTTCCCCTCAAGTGTGACAAGGATGGCTTCTGGTCTGAATCCATTAGTCTGCCAGTAGACACCAAAGTAGAGTGGAAATTTATCTTGGTGGAGAATGGGAAGGTCAGACGTTGGGAAGAATGCAGTAACAGGACCCTAGTGACTGAACATGAAGATCAAATTGTTCATCAGTGGTGGGGATATCATTAATGGGATTTTGGAAGCTGCTTAGCTAATGGCAAGCCTGCTTAGATTAATCACAGAGCCCCTAAACTCTACCCCTTCTTCAGTAGGAGACCTTCTTAAGTGCAGAGCTCTGTGAATCCTGTATCAAACCTGGTTAAACTGCCTGAGCAGCAGATCTCTGCCATGCCCATCAGGAAATCATTTGGCAACCTGCAAAATCAACCTCAAATGCGTTCTGAAGACGTGTGGGGTAGGCTGTGAAGGCGTGAGCAGCGTTCTGAGCAGCTGCCTGTCCAGGTGAATCTGGACCCTGGGTTTGAGTTCGTGTTGCTTTGAGTGGGGCTGTGGGATGCATCTTTGTACTGACTGCTTAGGGCTTTTGAAGCGTACTAGGAAGTGTGGTTACCAACACTGTAATAGGGACTTCAGTGTTTTAACTTATGTCATGTATTGAATAAAGAATAAACACTTCCAGACTGACAGTCTGTTACAAGTTGACCAGTGAACTGATTCATTTTAATAACTTTGGTAGAAGTGACCTGAAATCTTAGTGCTAAAGAATTCCTGACAAGTGGCTGACACTCTGGAGTAAAAAAGGTTTAACCTCAAAGTACTTTATTCTCTACTCCCTACTCTCCAGGAAGCACCTCAGCTCAAGTGGGAGCTTGGCAGATAAGTCCCTTATAGTCAGATCATCCTGCTGAGAGGAGAGCAAAGGTCAGAAAGGACTGTCTGGGCTTAATGAATTACTTTGTCAGGGTGGCAGCAGGCTTTAAAAAAACCTGGACTGCTGTGATGGCTAGGGAATAGGATTCTTTCTGAAATAGGTAGGCAGCATATGCCACCTAAGTCTAGGAACAATACCACAGTATTGTTAGCAACTACTTAGCTTAAACTTGTACGTTTTTTTTTCAGTACTAGGCTTTTCAACACAAATTTATTTGAAGTTGTGGCCTTATAGTAAGCCAGGTAAAGTAGAATACTTCTAGCTTTAACCAGTTGATATTCTTTATATGACAGAAGCAGGAAGCTGCTCTGCTTACCTGCTTTTTGTATTTTTGTTTACAAATACATGATGCCACTTGAGCAAGCTCTTTGTTCCATGAGGAACCTAGCTCTAGCTTGCAAATATCACTTCCCTATGGTCTGAAGAGCATAGTTCTGTAGGAGCTCTGGAAGGGCATAAATTAGCACTTTGGTTTGGAACATTTACTTCAGTATCACATTGCTAATCTAATTGCTTCTAATTCTTTCCTGCTTTGCATGGTGGAGCAGTCTGAATATGTGAAATAGAATGGATTTGTGTGATAGACTGGCAGATGAGCTTCAGAGGCTTACCTCCTGCATCTAATGGTTAATGGACATCCCGTTGGGGGGACAATACTAGAGATGCTGTGAAGAACAAGTGTCTGAAATGTTACTGGGACTTCAGTACCAGCTGTTTCATGAAACAAATCCATTGGGAGTGGGCTGGGCTGCCTGCTCATGCAGGCATAGCCACAAAATAGCTGCAGAAAATCTTGGGGGGTGTTGAGGGGGGAGGGTGAAGAGGGAGAGAGACTAAGGCAAATGAACAACTGCATTGGCAAGTTGGAGTTTTCATGTTCTCATGTAAAACAAGCCCCTCCCGGCTGTTGCTACATGATAGAGGAACTTGTTCTGTAGGTCAGTTACTTCTGCAGATACTAGCTTTGCTCTCTGGTTGTCTCGAGCAACCTGCAGATCCAGGTGAATAAATCTCATTTCCTTCAAGAAACCTTCATTTCCTTTTATAGAAGAGAACAAGGTAGGAAATGTTAGTGGAAGCTGAACCCGTCAACCAACCGGCTGTAAGCTTGTTGGTAACTGCTTGTTCAAGATGAAAAGTACCCCTGTAACTACTGCATGAGAAGTACTGCAGGTCTGGAAGGAATGTAGTATCATTTCTGGCAACTGACTCAAAAGGGAGAGGATGGAGCTGACAATTCAGCCGGTGGTTGATGCTGCTTCAGTGGTCTTAAACACATGCGCATATGCACACACTAGTCCTCAACTCTCTCAACAGGAAACTAATATGGGACTTAAGGTACTTACTACATGAACTTAAAAGGAAAATAGAGCATAGTTAGCATGCCCTGGGTTGAAAAATAAATATTAACATGAGGGTCATTTCATTTTAGGGGCTATAGCTACACTGTAACAAATATTTCTACTGTTTAGTTATGCTTACTGTGTATAAAGAGAAAGCTCTTAAATTCTGTCCATGTGCCCACCACTGAGTACACAAACGTTTGTGTGGGTTTCATCAGTAATTTAGGGCTTTAACTGAATAGGTAAAACTGTGCTGGAACTAATGGCTTGGTACCTTAATTGCATTTTTTGCACTTAGCTCTTCTAACTATAAATTTAAGTGAACAATATCCCTAATATACAGAGGGACAGTTGAAAAAGAAGTTGATCTTGAAAAACCACTGAAGTCAAAGCAAAACATGTTATTTCAAGCTGTCTACAGTTCTTTTTCCCATTAATGCAAGCTCTTCAAATAGTGAGATATTGTCAACTTAAAAAGCAGTTGTCCAACAGCCACTGCTATTTGAGTGTATTTATACAGACATTGGAGGCTTGTCTGAGAAGATTAACTGTGGTATCAGATTAAGATATTCTCTAGAAAGCCACTTAACCTACACTAGAATAGATTCTCTAATGCAATGATGAACATGTTTCAAACAGACTAACGCTGAGAAGTCTCTCAGATTGAGAACAATTTTCTTTTTAATTAAACACCCTGTACTTTGATCCCACAGACAATGCATATAGTCCTCATGATTGCATCATCTTGCTGACTGATCAAGCAAGGTTTCTACAACGACCTTCACTGCACTTTTGCTGTAACCTCTAAATTATTATGCCATTCACATCGCTGCCTGCACAGCAGGGCCTGTGCTATGTAAATTAAATGTTATTTGAATGGTGAAAGAACTCTGGATTTTTGTATTATTGGAGGAGCCGATTAGTATTTTCCCCAAGTTTACAGAGGTGATTTCTCATTATCGAACAATCTATTCACTCAAGCGTGAAGGTAGATTTAAACAAAGTTGCCTTGCTGCATAAAAACGATTATGCTAGAATGGGCTGGTATCTGTCTAATACAATGTCCTGCCTGTGAAACTAGTGAAGCTACATGAGAGAAACAAGTTCTTGTTGACATTCCTACGTGGTTCTAACAGCCTTTCAGCCAGTGGCTCAGGATATCTAAAAGCAAATAATAATCTGTGCAAATAATAAACTGTCTCGCTCACAGCTTGGCAAAGCCAGAAAGACTGCAACCAAAGATCTACCTTTTAAGTTCACCTGCTCATACTGCTGACAACAAACTTCTGACAAATTAGATAATTTGATTACTTTCAGGTGAACTGCAATCTACTCCTACTTGTGAAGCAGTTTGGTGTACAAATGCTAAATGCTGCACTTGGATAGCAAGCTGAGCAGACAGCCTAAAGCTGGGATGGGTACTGAGCATAAGCCAGTTTCAAGTCACATGCAGAAGCTTGAATTGAAACTTGTTTGCTTCCTATTCACTTTGCAGGTGCCTTTGCAAAAACCATGCCCATCCCACATTCTCTCTGGGAGTTAAACTTACTGTTTGGAGTCTCTCCACATGATCCACTCAAAAATATTAGACTGGTATTAGGTTTTCTCTCGTATGGGCTTGGCTGCCATCTGTGGTGTCCTGATGTGGTCAAGATTTGCCTAACAGTCCTCCGACATCCACCTGTATGCCATGGAATAACAAAGGGCTGTTTGTGCTGCCAAGTCCAGGATATATATAGCTGCTTGAGGGCCCACAAGTCTATGACCCTTTCGCCTCCCCAGGCCAATTCTTTGCCTTCTGCTGGTGGCAGGGAGGAAGCCCAGACCTGTTCCCAACTCTGCTGGATTCCAGCACGAGGATGTTAAGCTGCCTTTTGGCTTGGCAGATCTCCCTTCTCTCTGGCTATTTGTACCTCTCCACCTGCTCCCTTCTGTTCTCACAGGGCTGCAGTCTTTTGAAACTCTTTTTAGCTTGGCTCCTTGAACACAACTAAGAGTGCACTTTTCATTAACCTTTTCCAACCTGCTGGGCTATGGGGTGAAGACATGCTCTCACTCTCTACACCTCACCCTTTTCTTACAAAAATTGTGGGAGATCTATCAAATATGTAAAACAAGTCCAAACTGTGATAAACAAGCCATCTAAAATGATCCTTTCACTTTTCAGCACAACCAATTCCTAGCAAAGGGGAGATGCCTTTAACATTTTGGCTAAGCTTGCAACACTGTTGCAAAAAATGACAGAATCAGTGGAAAAAATTATTAGGAAATACAGAAAATTACCTGAATTAAATCAAAACACTGTTGACAATAACTGAGGACATCTTAGGAACAACTCACTGATCTCTTCTTCCCACACAAGATGACCTCAAACAAAAAAAACCTCAGAGATTGGATCTACTCTGAATATGGTTCTGTAGCTTTAAAGTCAACAAAACCAAGCTTGTATTTGCATGGCTTGTGCTCATGAAGCTACTTTTGATGAGCTGTAGCTACAAATCATTTGGTTTGGGCAAAATCACTGGGTAAGCTCCTTGAATTCAAGCATGGCATTCTGCGCTGCCACAAATCCAAGGCCATAATTGCTTTTCAGAAAGCAGATAATGGGGAAAAACACTAATGCTGGTGAAGCTGCTTCACTGGCACCTCCTGCTGGCCCTGGGGATGCTCTACTTTGCTGTGCTTGGGTACCCATTTATTGCAGAGGGACATCTTGCCCCTTGTTTTGTTAGTACCATTTATACCAAGGACTCCCCTGCTACCAGGCCAGCAGCTTCCGTGACCAACTTCTCAGACAGCCTTGCTAGACTCTGAAGGCACAGCACTATTACTCTGCTCTTCACCAACAGTCCCCAGACAAAAATCAAATGGCAAATTCTGGAAAGTACTCAATTTGGGATGAGTACAAAGTTCTTCCTCCCCTGTACTTTCTTCAACAGCTATCTTGTTCCCTGAGATATTGTCAAACACTAATGAGGCTTTAAACATCAATCTGATACTTTAGTGATCCTGTTCATCTTACTACTTCGTAATTGTTTTTAGCATTGGATAGTCTTTTAAGTGCAGTAAATCATTTGCCCACTGGTTCAAAATCCTCAGATGTCAGAAGACATAGGAGGTTTTAAAATAAATTCAAGTATGCCAGGTGTGCTCAACAAGCCTTCCTGTTTATTACTAAATCTTACACTAGGAATGACCTTTGAAAATATTATTCTTAGGCAGTCATATTAAGGGAAGGTTGTCTGTATTGGTGACTCAACTGAAGAGCATTTTGGAGACCAACTGAAAATAATATGCCCAGCTATTTTAGCAAACTTGTTAATATGGGTGGTGGAGCCTGGTATTTAAGTCATACTAGACTGTTACAAGAAAAAAAGTCAGTATAGATTCAAAATGCATTTTTTTCTGCCTAAACTTCACCTATTTTACATTTTACAGAGGGACATGGATTGAAGAAGGGCAAAAAAGTACCAAACTAGGAACATACCCTCAGCTGTAAGTCAAAATATGAGTCCTATGATTATGAAGCTAATCCCAAGGCAGACTGGACTCTGTATTATGAGTCAAGCCAAATATCCCAACAAGCAGTGAAAATTACATAAAAAATACCACTTGATGAGTCCATTCTGCTTAAAGGAATCATGGTATAGGATTAGATCTGTGCAGTCTTGAACAGTAGGTATGTGGTTCAACACATTATCTCAACATTAACAGGAGCCACGGGCAGGTGGCTTTTATTGGAAATACTTGGCAGTTCTGGGACATCCAGATGAATCGGAATTTACTGAAGTAATAACATGAAGTAGGGAGGGAGGGGAAACCAGTTTATTTTAGAATGAAAAAAAAAAATGCCCAACAAACCATTTCAAAACTAATTTTCTAAAAACCAGGACCTGAAATGGTGTGCAAGATCCAGAACACATGGAAGAGATACTGGCACTTAAAGCAGTCAGCAGTGCCCTGTGGCCAGTGACCCCCACAACACACAGCTACTGAAAATACATGCCAGAGAGAGTCTGTATTTAGATGTATTACTCCTCTGTATTTCCCACTCATTTAAAGGTAAAAACTCTAAAGAGAGTCATGGTTCCAGGCAAGAATTACAAAACTGAACTTTTATTGTTAGGTTTTAAAAATATAATGTATTTTAAACACAATGTACATACGTGAAAGTAATCACTAAAGTATACAGCGTCTTCCCTTTGATAGCTTTTTCTCCTTTTCCTTTGCTTTCCCTGTCTTCATGTCCTGAGTCCTGTTCACTGATGATATGGCTGAAAATAGCAGCAAGAACAGATTATCTGAACACCACCTTATGCTAAAATGATCGAGGCCTCAGGTGCAGACACCTGAACCTTTGTAATATCCTCCCACACATTACACTGTACTTATCAAGCCCTTATAAATGCAACTTTAGTTTGCAATTCTTTATATGCAGGGCATTAACAGAAAAGATAAACCCAGTTATAAATAGGCATCACCTCATCTGCTTTGTGAACCCAAAGCACCAAACGCTGGAGTAGTGGCAAAAAGCTATTGATTTCAGAATCTCTCTTATGGGATGGTGTGAAATTAATACCTTTGGTCCAACACTCATGAAAACAGGTTTACTTAGTGTGTACGTAAAAGGCTTCCCCACCCCCCCTTTTATATGGTAATTCTCGATAAATTACAGATATGAATATATGTTTTTATGTAGATACAGAAAACAGGCAAACTGAAGATGTTAATGGATGTCAAAGAATAAAAATGAGAACATTTACCTTATACTTTAAATAATTTGATTAGTTTCACCTAAATCAGGTCACTTGTATGTCCCTGTGTGCACTGCATGATGTGGGGAAATAATAAGTTCCCAAATCTATGCAGCGAGACTTAAAGGGGAAAAGGGGAAGCAACTGGACTGTACAATGAGAAAAAGTGCAAAGAAATTCCATCTCACTTGGCATCCTGCCATCACAAGAGTTCATGAACTTTTAATCAGTGACTTCAATGGGAGCAAGAAGAGAACCTGAAAAGTTCTCCATCGTCACTGTGGTCATCTCAGATTTTTTAAAAAGTTGAGAAGGAAAGGATATACTTCTAGGGCCACTGCTGGGAAACTACATTTTTCGAGTATAGTGCTCTCAGAGTATCTTTCAGAGTCACCAGCTTGTTAAAAATTTTATTTAATTGGACATGACAGCACATGAGGGCACCCCTGACCAGCTGCCATGTTTGAAATGTTAAGGATCTTGAAGCTTATTAGAGTTAAGGGGCTAAGCAACAGTGCATTGTGGAGTTAATCTAATTACTCTCCTAGGAGCAGGATAATGTAGAAGTGGGTACTGCTAGTAAAACAGGCACATCTAAACTGACCTCATGCAAAAACACAGGTAGTGCTTTGGCAGGTAACAAGAACTGTTTCTGGAAAGTGTGGGTATTTTAAATAAAATAGAAATATTTTCAGTAAATCCTGGCACCTTGTTTTTTTATCTGTAATGATTCCATCAGGTTTTGCAGGCTTTCCATCTTGTTCTGTAGCCTCCTAGGTGTAGTCTCACTAGTTTCCATGAGCTGAGAAGCTAGTGAGAAAATTATTCATCAATATGTTACCACACATTAAAAAAAAAATAAAGGTCATTATAAATTATTTAAACATTCCATCAAAAGTAAAGTTCTTAGAAAATAAAATTTCAAACAATAAAACTTCCAGTAGCAAGGAAAATGAGTAAGAACAAGGTTATTAACAGAAATTTATACTCAGTGGTATTTCTGTTTAAATGAAAATACAACCACATTTCTGTTTTGCCTATAAATTTCCTCATTTGGGGAATGGAGAAAAAGTGCTTTATGTTACTAAAGTAGTATTTATGCCCACAACTTCTAAGTCCCTTTTTGCCAGTAAAACTGCAAGGGTTGTACAACGGAAAGCAGTAGTGTCAGTTGCATTTTATGGATGGAAAACAAAGGTACAGAAAGATGGAACTTACTAAAGCCAGGAATAAAACCAAAAATTCCAAGTCTTTGAAGATCCAGACCAGTGCAGAATTCAATAGGCATTGTGCCTGTCTGACTGAACACTGACATGGTCACACCAGTACCTTATGAATAACCACAGTTTCCCACCCTGGAGCCTCTTCTGACGAGAACTTGGACTGTTTCACTTTTGCTACAGTCATCAATTCTCAAATAAAAAGAGTAAAAAAAAAAAATTACAAGGACCCAGTGATGGAGGTAACTGGCTGACCAGATAAACAAGACAAAACAAAAAAAACCAGAACAAAAAATGAGTGATGCCACTTTGAACTGAGCAACCATTGGCAATTGACTGAAGATTACAGTTGTGACCTGCTAGATCTCCTGTGGTCTACATGGAAAGGATTTGGGGTTTATGTCCCATTGCAGAGATAGCGACGCCACAAAGTCTGCGTGTTTCCTAAAACAGATGCAATCCAGAACTAAGGCTCATTGCGGGGAACGTTGAATTGTTCTACAGGTACAGAAATTTGCACGTATTCACTCACATAGCCAATTCAGTGCTTTGATGGGGAGATGCCATGTACATTTGTGCTCTGCTTCTGAACAGACATTTCTTAGTTCTTAAATGTGCATTAAAAATACAGATTAGCTAACAAATACGCACTTCATCTTTGCACAGCCAGACAGCTGGGGGAAGCAAAGGTCAATGAGCAACAGTGTTAATGTTCTAGTCAGGATGAGTGCTCAGCCCAGCTGGTTTAGATACCACTCTGCATAAAGACGAGATCCTGATATTTCTAAAATGCAAAAGATAAAGGTCTGAGGAGAAGACTGCGTTAATAAAATAACAACACAATACAGACATGCTAAAGTTAGGTTGAAACTACAAAAAAAATCCCACCTGAGAAGCAGGCAACATTATTCCTTTTGAGCTCCTTGGAGCTATGGTCTGATTTCTGCCTGTACCAGAACTAGCTTAGAGCTAGGTGTGCAGCATCTCCATTACACTCCTACCTGCAGTGCTTATGTGCACATTAAGAGAAATGCTATTTTCAGACCTTGCAAAAGAGAGAAATGTGGTGTTTAAAAATGGTATTCAGTAAGTATTATTTGAAAATTTAGTTGGTTACCTGTTTTTCCTATTGCATCTACTCATTTTGGGATCTGTCTGTCACTTAAATGTAATAAAGCAGTCCTGACAGCCTGGCTCACTGGCAGTAATTAACAGACTACCTTGAAAATGTTCATCAACATCACACATATTTTGTGATGCAGGAAAGCTTATTTTTATCACTTAAGAGCTACAGACACAGCTTTACATCAATATTTCCAGTAAACCCCAGAACTTTTCTAAACATGATATAGGAACCACAACAACTATTACAAATATTGATAAGAGGCGACTGGGTTGCCTGTTACTGCAGATATTGATGTTAAGCATCCCTACAGTCTATTTACCTGAATAAAGCAATTTACCAGTTCTTAAATTTAGCAGTGTACGGAATTCATCTTCTCTTCTCTTTGTATAATACATTAATTAGCTGCTACATTTTACTCACAATTAATTTATCACAGAAAAAAACCTTCTACTTGAACAGAACTGTGACAGGGCAAAGGCAGTCTGATGTAAGCAAGAACAGGTTGCTTTTTGCTAAGTGGGCCAGAACCACTACATCAGTGCTTTGAAATGAACCATCATTAATTATGTTTCAATAAGTTTGCATACTGTAATTGCACTTGCTGGAACCACAAGTGGAAGACCAATCCCATGTCAGCCCTGTACATTTGAGAATCACTAGTGTTTACGTTCAGTAACGTGAATTGATTCCGTAAGCAATGTCTTACAAAGGTACATAAAAAATAAATGCAGTATGAAGTACAGGTACCACAGTCATTAACTGTAAAAGACTCTATCAGTGAATGATAGTTGGCACTCCACTGGTTTCTACAGAATTGCTGAATGGCTGAATTTAACCTACAGTTTGTAACTCTCTTACTCTAGTTTGTAACTCTCTGGCTGTACTGGCTGGAAAGAAACCCAGCCAAGCTCTTTGTATCAGTAAATGGAAGCAGACTTACTTATCTGGGGGCCCGTGGCTGCACCCTCTGGAGAGCCAACCTTCCTTGTGGACGGTCTGTGCTCTGGTGAGGCGCTGGGGCCAGCTGCAAGGTCATCGGGTGGAGCAGTTAATAGCAAGTGTACTGGAGACCTTTCTCTGTATCGCTCCTCCTGAGACACCTTCTTGGGGGAGGATACAGAACAAGTTGCTGCTGAGAAGATGGATGCACATCCTAGGAGATATCCAAGCAAAGAGCAGTGAGCACACACCTGAAGAGAAACTCCCATACTAGCTCTGATGTTATCTAACAGTTACAGGGTTGGATTCCCTTCACTGTACGCTTCCATCCTTTCCACTCCTTATTAGTAGCCAAGGTGGCAGGAGATGATAGCCTCTTTGCAAAATGTGATTGTTTCTGTTAAAAGTGATTGTCATGTGAAGAACGGCCAGCAAACCTGCCTAGGAAAAAGTAGGGCCTGCTTTTTGCTACTGGCTACTCGCTTCATGTTTCCTTCCAAAACAGCCTGATGGGGGTAACATAGCTGCTAACAAGCTGAGAGTCCCCGTACATTACTGCTGGGCTGACTTGGATCTCATTACTTGGGTATAAGAAGCAGAAAAAAACCAATGTTGCTTACACAGGTCTGCCAGTTCACTCCTTTCCAATAACTGATTGATACGCTTTGAATTCCTGACAGAAAGAGAGTCATAAGGAAAAGAGACAAAATATGCACAGAAATATGCAATCAACAGAGTATGTAAACTATTTTCATGTGTATGGCACACAGCGTGTGTGTAAAAACCAAAAAAAAGGTTGCATGCAACTAATGAGAGGAAGCTTTACTACAATTCTTCTCTTTTTCTTCCCGCAGTCTGTTTCCTTACTCCTAACACCCCTCCTGGGACATCTTGAAAATAATTCGGGGGTTTTCTACTACTTCTCAAGTCTACTATGTAAAAAACACTACTTGCAGCTATTTTGGAAACCAGGAAAAATCCCTGGCTGTTGCAGTAGGTTTGCTAGAAGGCTGACAGTAACTACCCAGGAAATTTTCTTTAATACTCAGAAATACAAAAAGAGGACCCATAGTAATTACTCCTCAGGACAAACAGAGGAGTTCTAGCCTACCTCTGAAGCACAGTGGCTTAAATACTAATAGAGAACAATTAAATATATCAGCATCTGCAGTCAATTTTCACAGAAAATTCACAGAATGAATAATCTATGGACAAGAAAACAGGAGTCAGTTAAGACTAGTATCTTCAAACCCTGATGGTCAAAGTCATAGCCTTATATTTCTGTATAGGTTACTAAATTCATTTCACCACACTTTAAAAGGGACTGATCACTCAGTACTTGGGAGGAAATCAATGGAATTTGCAATGACCTGATGCCTCTCAAATGCACATCCATATTTAGATACCTGAACACAGAATTCAAGAGCCTAAATTTAGGCCCCCAAAATTTGACAGTGTTATCCATGCTAATTACACAAGACTATTGCTCCTCATGAATAACTGCCATGGAAGATATCCATTTTAGGTGTGCTGGTATCAGCCTCCATGGAGGTGGTTTGCAACAAGATACAGATTTTTTCAGTAAGTGCAACAGAGACTTTGTAATAGCACCTGCAAAGAGGTATTTGAGTAAATGACCTAAGAAAATATACTGTATTTGGACTGTATTTTTTGTAATATTCTGTAATGTTCCAGTTTGACATCGATATGGCACATTCATCCTCAAATGTAGCCAGTGAAAACTTACCAAGGGATGTAAAGGGCAGGATAATGTCTTGGGACTGAAGATCTGCAGTATGTAAGCATGAAGGATCCCTGCAAGCAAAACGATGGCAAAAATTGCATTCTGGAAGTATTATGCTAAGTTTTGGTGATGCTAACTAGCCTCCACAGTGAGAATGTGAAGCTCTATATGTAATCTCCAGATCTTATACATGTAAATGTAAATAAGTAAAATGCAAACAATGTAAATAAGTTCCAGAGCTCTTTCTTAGGGGGATGAAAGCAACATCACAGCTTTGTTTTGTAAATCCCAGGAAGCTTTTAGCATTATGAATAAAAGAATACAAACATGCTCAGGATTGATGCTGTATTAAAAAAGCCTTAGAAAGTGAACCTCAAATGAGTACTTTAAGAAGCAGGTTACTCAGCTAAGTGAAAGCACTTCTCACGGTCCGAAAGTACCCTTTTCCACAATGCTTTCAGTAGCAGAGTCTCTAGCTGCAGTCTCCCTACGTGGAAAAACATATCACTATCAAAATCACAGCAAAAGCCATGCCAGTAGGATTGCTATATTTCACGTTTGTAGAAGATAAGCTTGTTTTTCAAGCAGAGTGCAATGGCAGCCACATTCTAATAGTGAAGAAAAGGCATCATAAAATTGTTATACGAGTTCACTAAAATAAGTCTATTAGAGTTGGAGCAAATTTAGACTACTGATTTCATGGATATCTTTGGGAAATAAGGACTAGATTCATTATGAATACTGGGTAGTCATAAAGATGGAAAAAAAGACAATAAACTTCTGCTTTGGACAAATAACGCCATTGCAATCTTCCTTCTGGTTACTCACACAACAGTGCCTCTATTTAGCTTCTTCAGATGAGCTTCCAGTTATTAGATGCTTTTTAGCCTATATTTCACCGAATAGCATCAGATGGCTACCATAACATAAATTCTTGCCTTTTCCAGGTTTGGACCTATGTCTTTTCTCAGACACTGTAAATTCTTAGAGCGCAGTAGTATTTGATGAGAGAATGGAGATGGATCACTGATTAATTTTTAAAAAACAGCTAGACACATTTTAAGTATGAGCATTGAGAGACACTTGGAAGTGTTCCAGAGAAGTAAAATCTTGCTGAATTTAATGTTGACCTTTTGTAGAAATGCTCCATTCCTACCGGCAGCTCTGCTATTCCATCTGTATCTACACAAACCCCCCTACTAAGCATGCTTGAAGCATTCAAAGTGCTATCTTTCTTTATCATACAAAACTTTCTTGCTCTATTGTCAGGCTTTTTGTGACAACCTCAGCTTTGGAAGAGACAAAAAAAAAAAATCAAGTTAAGATTTTATAGCAAATGGCACTTGCCATTTGGCATCTTATATTCTGATATGGTAACTTTGGATACAGCACAACTTTTAACTAAGGCACTAGGAACAAAAGAAAAAAATAATAATTGAGCTTCATCTCAGAGACAATCAACAAAATCTTAGCTCTGCTGAAGCTACAGAGAAACATCTTTTTCCAGCTTTCCATATACCACTTGTGTATCTTTTGGTAAAGGTCCTCTATTAATTAATAAAGTATCTATTTAAAAGGAAATTAATTAACTTCTATGGACTTCAGCTATGTCCTGTGGACGTCATTACCATCTTTTTCTTTACAGAAAATGCCAAGGTGACAAATGCCTTTTGGTAATCCTTCTCACTTGTTTAAATATTGTTACTGTCACTTGCTGAACTACTTCTCACTTGTTTAATTACTCACTTGTTTTTCAACTGTGCTACATAGAAACAGGAGCTTTGGAGATTAAGGACACAAGCCTGGACAATGAATCTTACACATCACTACTTCATTGAGCTATCTCAGGATTTTGATCTACAAGGAGCTTCTAGTCTTTACTAGAACATAAACCACTATTTCCTTCCCAACTGTTAAATCCATTTTGTACAACAACTCTTTTTATTTCTCAGAATATTGTCTGTATTGTCCTACTGTATTCGCTCAATCAACATCTGTATCTGTGTTGTCTGTGACCTTTTCAGAAAGGTGATTCCTCACCTCTTGCAAGGATCTGATCGTAGGCCGAAGGCAGCAGTGTATCCTCTACTTGCACCATCTCTGTGTAGAAAGATGTAGAAAGACAACATCAGGACTAGCACTACCAACAGCACCGAGATAGTCATGTACAGACAGACGGCTTTGTATACTGAGAGATGATTAGGTGCAGGATTCTCCCATCCTCATTTCAGCTCTGCAAGAGAACACTGTTTCAAGGGAGAAAAATTCTCAGAAAATCCAAATGGTCTGAACCATAAAAGCTTGCAACCATATGTAGAAAAGAACAGTTTCTCCCACTGCCACCATAAACAGAGAACATAGGCAATAATTATATAGTACAGGCTGGGAAAGGACACTGTTGATTGTCATGCTCTATCTATGTCAGGACTCCATCTATGATAGGCAAAGTCAAGGCAGGAAGAGGTTGTACATTTACCACTTAAAAAATCAGACAGACCGACCAACTTCTGTGCATGAATCCTTTTTCTGCTTGTGAAATAGAAGCTTCTATATTTAAGCTGTCAAAAACATTCAAGTTGGTAACAGGCAGATCTTTTGTTCAGTAAAAATACCTGGGAAAAGCAGAGAAAGCCAGAATACACAGGCTATTGGGACTGACGTGATTTTGTTCTACCAGAATGTACTATGGGAGAAATGTCATGGTTTAAATAAATTTGGTCTAATCAAAGTCCATTAATTATATTTTCCTTTATGAAGTATCCTTATGTTCTGGATTAGAAACATCAGAATTTGTGCTGTATTGATTTTTCAACTTCACGTACCACTGTCATTATCATTTGCTGGGTAAAAAAATAATTGCCTGCTTCAACAATGAGAGAAGGGATATTTACATAAAGCAGAAAAAGAAGAAAGGAGTTCTAAATGAAAATAAAAGCAGAAACAGCAAAAAGCAAAGAATAAAGGCAAATGGTGTAGTCACCTTCTATTTCCCTAACACGTAAAGCATCTAAGGAACCTGGCAAACAGCAGCAGCTTTGGAAGCTTTCAGATTATCTCAAGCTTGCTTGTAAACCCAACTTTCTTGCAAAAAGGCATCCTATACTGCTCCTGAAGCACACGAATAGCCAGATCCTAGTTTTAGAAGGCAATACAAGCACACAGCACACAACAGAAAATAACAGTATATTACTCTTACACTGTATTCCTCATGGTTGCTAAAGGTGATTTCCTCCCACCATTGTCATCTTTGCCAAGACCCACAGAAGGAATGTCACAGTCTGAGCTTGTTAATTCTTGAGGAATCCTCTTTAGACCCTGCAATGGTTTTTCCTTCAAAATGCCTGGCTTGGAAGGCATCTGAAATAAAATAATTCAGTTACAGAGTATTATAAAGGCACTCTCTTTTTCAATTCTTACCTATACTCATCCAAAGTTGAATGTTTTCCCCCCCCTGCTCTTGTCTTACCAGTTAGAAACAGGGTGGATTTTTTGTAATTTTAGTTAAGAAGTGTCGGAAGCTAGATCATGATAACTTGAAGAATGTCAAAATACCCTCTGAATATGATCGCACTCTTATCTGGAAAGCTATCTGACAGAAATGTGTAAAGCAACTAAATATGACTTAAGGAAAATACAACTAACATCTGTGTTTTGAATAAATGTTGTAAAAAGGTTACAACTACGGTTTCAAGGTCAAAAACATTAAAATAAGCCTTTAATTATGAAAACTTCATCCTCCCCAATACAACCATTACCTTTTTCAGTTCTCAGAACCAATAATCTTTGCTTATGTGACAACTCCATTTTCTCCTTTTTAACCTGTGATCCCAGGTATTACTGTACAGAACACAAACACAGCTCTGAAGACAGAAATACTAGTATATCAGGGTGTTTTCTAGGCACTCATTTCTGTAACAGCTGAGTTGTCTGCAAATATGCACCACTTTATTGTCATAGCCACACTCTGCCATGAAGTGCAATATTATTCTCATTTTACTGATCAGGACTTGAGGCAAAGGCCTGGTTCAAAGAATCCTTTCTTTCTGTGAAGAACTGGATTTTTCAGACTACTCAGCACTTCACATGTTCAAAGCATCTCTTGCACTGACTTACGCTTCATCTGTGGATGGAACTGGCTAGAAACATTTTGCTAACATGTTTTCATTGAAAAAAAAAAAAAAAGTCATTTCCTATGGGAACATACTAGTGTCAGCAGAGCTTATATAGAGAACAAATCCTCAGCTTCATAATGGGTCAATGTGATACTGCATCAGACCAAATCCTTCTTTCCCACATTCCAGCTAAGAAACCAGTCTATTGACCAGGTTAGGTCTCTGTCTCAAGTGTTGGAGATGCTTCATTTTGTACAATAACTAATCATGCAGGAACAAAGAAGATTCAAGTAGACCTTGAATCAAGTTCTCCTACAACCTGTTAGGTCCTCACCATGGTACTACATTAAAAATCGGTCCTTTTTCTTTCCTTATCCTCAAAAGTATAAATAAACTCAAAGATAAAAGAATGGGAGTGCCTGATGCTGCAAGGATTTCACAGAACTATCCTTTGTTCCTTGATGTAAATGTTTGTCACAACATCAGAAGAAAAACAGAAAAAATTACTGAAAAATATCTTCACTAACTCATAATATCCTGCAGATTTTGAGGTAAAAATTAATGAAAAAACCTCTACCAATTTCTGTGGGAGACACATCAGGTCCCTTTTGGAGAATTATACAAAATCTGTGTAGAAAATACCAAAAGATTGGTTTTTTGCATGAGAGATTTGAGTTGATGTTTTCTGTAACGAAAAATTAGAACAACACTAGCATCTAATTTAAACCTAAATGTAGATGTACAAAAACAAAAGGAAGGAAGGACAATGATGTGTCTTTTAGGATAAAATTCATCAAAATTAGTGAAGACCAGCTTGGAAAAAGATTTAAGTATTGAAAGTTACTACAGCTCAATCAGATGTTGAAATTTATCAGGAACTACTTACAAGTCTATTTTCACTGCCAAATGTAAGTGATTTACAGCAAGTAAAGTGCTAGCAAAAATAAAAAGTGAAAACAGATCAGTACCTTCAATTTTAATAGTTTATAAATGTTATTGGTGATAGAGGTAAGAGAAACTCCTATTACAATCTATAGAATTTTTTATTGTCCAGTTTTTTTTTACATGTACTTCGCAAACAGAAAAAAAGAAAATCTGAAAGGCCATAACATACAAGAAGTTACAGAAAATGATTTCATCTTTGGTGTTAAGAATTCACTCTTGGACACTCCTACCAGATGCTCTCTCATTTAGAAATTCCACGTTATTTTTACTCTTTGGAACATCCCCATTTCCTGTGCAGTCTCCCATTTTGAGGCAGGTACTCACATGAGGGACACAGCTGGCCAAGTTCAGGGAAGGTGGCACAACAGCAGAGTGCAAGTGGGAGAGAGGCACTAAGTGCCGGAGCTTTCCTGAAGCAGAAGCTGATGAGTAGCCTGGGCCCTGCAGCTCCTGCAAAAAAACATTAGCCAAGCAGAATAAGGAAGTATAGCTATGCAGAATTAATGGACATCTCTGTAACAGGGCATCTCTTTTAGTCAAATCTTTTATAATATGCAGCACTCAATTCTCAAAACACTTCCTAGTATTTATTAGATGTGCTCAGACATAACCTTTTTAAGTGACTGAACCGGGTGCAAGAGCAGCACTTTCATTTATTTTCTGAATTTTAACGTATGTTCTGGAACCATTCAGGTGGAGGACATCTCAAGGTCACCACAAAATCAAGCTGTCCCACAGTTCTTGTACCTTTTTTTTCCCCACTTGGGTGAGAATTTCTTTTGTTGGAATACGAGATTCCGCACCTTTGCTGTTGTTCACATGAAGTACTTTTTGTATTGCTTATGTAGATTTGTATTTTGAATATAACATTTCATGTTTTACTCAAAACTAGCAACTGGGGCAGTCAGTAAAATGAATGATAATTTATGACAAAATTATTTTTTCAAGTATACCGTTCATTTATAACAGTAGTTTCATTACAGCCTTAATAGTCTATGGTTATAAATAAGGCAAAGGTAAATAATATTCTCTATTAAACTCATTAGTAAAGATAGAGGATGGACTAAATCTACTGAGCAATAAAAACTCCAGGCTCTGTAACAGAGATACCGACTTTACATTACTGCCTGATTTTCCCTAAACCCTTTCTTTCACTAATGCTATATAGCTTGACAGATGTCAATTACATGTCTTCCTTTTTCTGTCCCATATGCTTCATGACTCTATTTCCTTTCCCCTTGCTTCTCTCTTTGCTTCTTAAATTTTTATTTTTTTTTTTTTTTGTGCTGCCTAACTAATTAGCATAATCAAATTTAACTCAGAGTCCTGGTTTCCAGCCTGGATGTAGCTTGAAGGTTGCTGGTTTTATTTCAGGCCTAAAGAAGGACATGGGTGTCCAAAAGCTTGTTAGTACTTTCTATCTCTAACAGTTACACTAGTAAAAGGCATCCCCACAGACCCTGTCTCTCTAATTCATTTTTCATAGTAAAGCCATGAACATTTCTAGCTTTTATTTGCCTAAGGCCACAAGAAAATGCTGAAGTGTCACTGAAATCAAAGCTTAGCAGCTGAAGCATATGGTCCAGTATTCCTGTAGTTGTTTAATTTTTTTCTTGTCCTTACTGTAAAAAAGCACTTCAATGTAACCAAAATTATGGACATGACTTGTGCAGCAATGAGGGAGCCCATGTAAAAAAAGGTTTCAGAACGCAAACTTTTTAGAGTACTTGGCAGTAAATGGGGTTACACCTAAAGTGAGGACACAAAGTAAATGCATCTAACTTTACACCCATGTTTCTCTGTAACGTACTTACTTTTACATCTAAAGTATGCTGCAGTCTGACACGCATAGCTTCTTGTTCTTGACACTGGATTATGCACTGACATTCTGCAAATTGCATGGATGCCTGTAAGAGAGGATAGAAGGGGTATAAATTAATTTTGTTAACTTTCTGTGGATTACACTTTTTCCTGTTTTCTTTCTGATAAAGAAACAAGGTACACATACAGATGCTGTATTTCTCTATTGCTATTAGTGTAGAAATACTGCAATATGACCAGATGCCTTTCTTGATAGGCTTACAAAAGCAACTGACCAGTTACATGACCCTAGTAGCCATAATACGCACACCATAATATCACAGAAGGGAGCTAATACTGTCAGGGACGGTCCTAGACCTACTGAACACCTCTGGGATTAGAACATTCAACTGTGCTAATGAGGTAAAACTATACTCAATGTTTTAAAATGGATGGCTGATAACTTTGTTGATCTGTCTTTGTTAAGTTCTTATATACTCATTCTTTAAAAAGTTTACTCTGAAAAGGTGTGAGAAGATCTATCAATGTAGCTATTTTTCATTGAGTGCTTGTCAGGATAGCAAAAAGAAGGAAGCTCTAGTCTAAAGCACAAAAAGAGAGAGAGACACCTTTATGAACTAGGCTGCTTTTATCACTAGCAGAGTTCCCTCTTTGGTTTTAAAATAAAACCTGACTCTTTCTGTGCTTCTTTATGACTGCCACTAAGGCATGGGCAGGGTCCCTGAGGTGCTGTGGCTGTATCATTACAACCAGCAGCTTTTTGAACATTTAATTTTGAATCATTAATGACAAGCAAGATGGTCAATTACACTTCATGATGTTTAGACAATGGATGCTTTGCAACAGTATATACTAGCATCCAGTCAAATGACCCATTACAACCTTTACTAATTTCTAAGAATTGTTACTCTGTGTACCATATGTGCTAGCTTTCAGTTAGCACCTGTCTCCACTGTGTCTCAGCTTCTCTGCCAGTTGGTTAGTACTGTGCACAATGATATTTACAACAAAGAAAGTTAAATTTCCAGTGTCAAGCATTTAAAGTAAGAAATGACACACTTGGGAGGAGGCATCACAATTACTTCTATTATTTTTTTAAAGTAATAAAGCAATTTGACAATGACACCTTACATGGAAATTTACATCCTGAAAAGCTAGAATTCTGAGCAGCTGAAAAGGACTCTTCCTTCTGGAAGAGCAGCAGCTTACCTGTAGGGCACCTGGGATTTATGTGCAAGTGAGATCAAAATGTAGAACCTAGCCTTAAGAGTCATGTATGTCAGCAACAGAAACCTCAACTAAGAAAGGCAAATGAAACAACATGATGTTCTTAAAAATTTCCCTCACCCTGAGGGACCCACAGCTGGCTGACTAGGGCCCCAGAAAGGGCTGAGCGTGGACAAGTGTGTGGACTCAGTGTGTGCCAACACTCAGTTCCACTGGAGTCCCTGTTATATTGAATAATAGTCTTTCTCACCAGAGAAAGGAGCAGTGCCAAGAGCCAGTGGAAGGTCTGGAAGGTCAATCTACTGTCAGGAAAATCAATCTGCTTTAAATTCCCTGCAGTTTGTATTTCCCTGAGCTAGTAAGGAGTAAATCAAGAATTCTCTTAATGAAAATCGAAGCTTTTTACCATTAAAAAACCCAGAAAACAGTCTTAACTATAGCTATCTCTTCAGGTAAGTATCTCAGAGTACATGTGAATAGGATACACTAAATACAACCTAGATAAGAGGTCACACATTTTCTCTTCCCAAGTGACTGCAGAGGAAAGCACCCAGAAGTTTCACTGAACTGAAAGCTACCTTAAATTACCTTATCAAGGGCAGTCTCCATCTTAGATATTTTTTCTTTCAGACGTTTGTCTTGTGATCTCAGGATCTCCAGTTCCCCAGCAATCTTGGTATTTTCTGCTGTAATATAGCTCAAGTCTTGACTTAGCTTATTATTTTCTTCTTTGAGGTAATGCTTCTCCTGAATTTAAGATGAGGACAACAAAGTACAAGTCAAAAACTTGTTACTACCTACATTACACATACTGGTTTTCTGCAGTTATTTTTTTTCTTTGAAAGATCTGAATTAACCCTTTCAGAAGCTTAGCTATTGCATCCTTCAGAAAGATGAGGTTTTGCAGCAAGAAGATAGGTATTATAAAGAAAAGTACAATTGGACAGGTCCTGATGAAATAACATCTTAGATTTTAGATCCATTTTGAAACTGGAATTTTAAGCTTCCAGATCCACAGGATCCAAAGCCAATAAAGGAGGAGGACAGGTTATAGTGATCATTCAGTAAACTCCAGCTATTGGTAACTGAGTAATTTCTTTGTCACAGAAAATGCTAGAAAGACCTCAATATGCTAGACAGACTCTGACATACAGAGTTTACAACCACAGCTGCAAAGAACCACCTCAGAAAACAAAGAGGGGAAGCAATGTGGGCCAAATTCAGAAGCATACAGAATGCATTAGTTGACATTTTTAGAAAGAGCTGGTATGCAAGAGCCGGTATGTAAGAGCCTGATTCTCATTGAAACTAGTACTGTTCTTTCATGGAGAACAAACATAAACTAAAACCTGTCTTTACATAGAGGCTAATTTATGTGGTGGAGATATTCTCTGATATATGCTAGTAGGAGGACAGGGAGGGTGCCCATTACATCAAGTAAAATTCTTTTTCATCCTTCCTGGGCCAATTGTGCTTTTGGCCATGCATTCCTCCAAAGAAAAATTTCTCTGAATACAGTTAAATACTTTTACAGGGAGCTCTTGTGACCTTAGCTGCATTTGTCATTGCCTCTTCCAAGAATTTAATCTTGCTCTGTAATGTGTCTATCTGTTCTCTCTTGGCTGTGATCTGCTTCTGCATTCCCACTGCAACTTTCATGGCTGTAAAAGACAAGGTTAATTCGCAATTAACAACATTGATTATGCATTCTGAGTTCTGATAAAAGACTCTGGAAGTCAGTTATCAGCAATATGTTAGAATATGTAAGTTGAACCAGGATTCCATAGTCACTTATGTGTGCAAACCACCCACTAGAATCAGCTGGAGATTCGTCCAAGGTAGTGGCACCAGACCCATCATACACAGAAGACAAGAAGACAGCATTCCCTGGAAATATGCATAAAGATCACCCGAGAAAACTCAAAAGTTTTACAGTATGTAGTAAATGGTAAAATGAAAATGTTGTCATCTGCAATACTGTTTATTTCACAAAGTATCTGGAATATTATTATAGCATCTATTGAGGGATCAATACTTACAAAATCCCCTTGTTAAAAAGACAAATGTGTGATTTTTGAGAAATGCAATCTATAACAACCATTACCATCAGATTCCTCCATATTCTTTAGAGCAGTCCTGGTCTGCTCCAGTTCAGCTTGGGCAGATTTCAACTGCATTTTCAGTCTGTTTGCAGTATTTTCCATCTCCTTGACTTTATTCTGGTAATCCCACTTCAAATCTTCAAATCCCTCTGGTAAATAAAGTAAGTAAAGATTGAAATTATAGTGTCAAAAAATTATCATTCTTCTAGACTAAAATTACTGATCTGTCACTTACCCTCTTTAAAGGAATATTAGATATGCAGATAGCTAAGATATAAGGCAAGTAACATCCACTGCTAACAAATGCACAACTAGTAGTTCATTGTCCTGCATGTCAGCAAAAGCTGTTTCACCCAAAACAAATGTGTTCTTTGGTCATTCGCCAAAGCAAGAGTTCAAGAAAGTGATATAAATCCCCATTGCTGAGTTCCTGTTGCTAGAACAAACTACATATCGTGAAAGTTAAGGGCATTAGTGAGAGACAGCATTTTGCCCTGGCAATTTTTCTCTCCAGCCACGCTTATAACCACTTAGGTCTGAACTGATGTAATTTGTCAAGCATTCCACTGCAACTCCACTTCTTAGCTCTGTTTCTTATCTCTCTCTTCAACCCCTCTTACGTCACTCATACCACTGCAAGCCAGCTCTGTGCTCAGACTCTATCAATGGCTTGGCCCTAATTCCTCTGTGTTTTTTCACTCCGATAAGCCTTTCCTAAAGTTCATTCACCCTGACAGTACTATACAAACCTAAGGCAGACCTTTCATGTAAAATCACAGTATCTGTTTAATTCTTACAAAATTTAATGAGTTTAGAAGTATAGCCAAGTTGTGAAGAAATAATGTTACCCATGGGTATTTTCTAAGAGTACAGGGGTCTGTAGAGAGCAAAGCATGTGAAGAGTATCATCTGGCTGCAGTGCAGATTTAACAGAGGAACTCCCTGAATTCTGGTAGTTGTCTTGGGTCCAGCCCCTAATTTTTTAAAATATTACCTTTATCAGCTTCCCCACACAACAGTTGTGAAATTAGAACATAAACTTTTAAATAACGTTGTAGCAAAACTTCACCAAAACAGAAACAAAGTTCCACTGTAATTTGACCATAGATGGTTAATGGGATATACTATTGCTCTTAATTAACACTCAAGCAAAAGTGGCCAAGTTTCTATTCTGTGATTTACTAGATCTGCTTCTTTGATCTCCAGAGTGAAGCGGCTTAAGTATTTTTGCTCCGGATAGTGAGAGACTGCCATAAAGACTGCATTCCCATCATTCTGTGTCAGAATCCCAAACCATGACATAGCTCTCTGAAGCAATCTGACCATCCCATGCTGGCAGGGAACCTTCTTGTGTATCAGCAGCCATATTTGGATTCAGCAAGCAAGCTGCTCTTCTATTTTTAACATCAGCCCAATTTAGCAGCTCTCGGAGCTGAGCTAAGTTGAGGATTCCTACCTGCAAGGCCAGCTAGCTCACTCTGACTGGCTTGGAGTTCGTTCATTAGCTTGTCTTTTTCCAGTTTCATATCATTAAGTGCATGGAGCCTCTCAGTGCATGTGTTAACCAGTTTAACCTTTTCCAGTTCCAGTTCACTCAGTCTGGCCTCCATTTCATGTATTCTGGCTTCTTTCTCATCCTTTGCAATCTACTTACATAAAAACCAATAGTAACTATGTGTAATATACATAATTATATAAAATAACCACAAAGCTGTGCAGTCATCATCATCACTTTAAATCTCAATTGTCAGAGAACAGTTTGGGGCAAGAAAGAAACAGAGTAAAACAGACAAATTACTTTTGTGAAAATTGCTAATCCAGGCAAAAAGGTTACAGCAGAATCTGACCTGATGGCTTTACAGCATGTTTAACCTTACCAACCATACAACACGAAAATTATTTCCATCCTCTTGTAGCAGTACCTCCATATTCAGTCCTAATGCTCAACTGAAGAGGATGAAATTTCCTATCTGGAGTGATTTTTTTCTGAAGATGCTGACCTGCATAAGACTACCATATCCTGTAATTCTTGTCTGAGAAATACACAGTTATAAACAGTGTCGTAAGTTAGGAATTCTGAGTGCTCACTGTCTGTTATTTCCCAGTTACACATTGTATTTCTGGTTCTGTTACTGGTGTGGACAACTGTATCACCCAGGACAGCACGTTATATTCCAGCTTTCATAAGCCTTTTGGCAACGGCTTTTCACTGGTGAATTACTCATTTTTGGCGGTAATGTGGTAATATCATTCTTCTCTGCCCACTAACTCTTTTAGTGCTGTTAGGCTTCAAGGTGCAATGTCTGACCTGCTTTAAAACCACAGTATTAGCCCATTAAGATACAGACTTAAAACCAGAAAGCATTTGCTGTCTTACAGGGACATATATATAGTATCATTTGCACACCTTAAGTTCTTCTACTTTGAGTTTCCAGTCACTTATTTCCTTTATAAGCTGAGATTTCTCAACTTCCATTGCTCCAGCAGTTCGATTGTGCTGACCCACAATCTGGGTCATGTTATCAATTTGTTTTTGGAAGATCTCAACAATTCTTTCCTTCTCTAACACCTGCAGTTTCAGCGTTTCACATGTTGACTGCACACTGTGTAAACGGTCCTCTTCATTCTTTAGATCCTGGAGCTCCTGCATCCTATTGCCAAGTTGCAAATGTAGTTTCTTGATTTCCTTATTGGTAACCTCAAGGGTTCTCTCTTTCTCCTGCAGACAGGCTGTCAGATTTGACACTGTCTTCTCAGCAGTCTCCACATTGATCTGTTTGGCTGTAAGATCTTCTTTAACTTTACAGAGTGTTTCCTTGGTTGACTCCAGTTGGACAGTCAAAGAGGAGATTCTTCTAATGCTTTCATTTTTTTCTTTAATTGCAGCCATCTGAATAACAGCAATATAAGGATCAACCAAGAGAAATGTTTATTTCTACCTTTAGAATTTCCTGTCACATTTCTGGTTTACATCTTAAACACCTAAGTTTTACAGAAAAATTAGGTCAGTATGGTCTGGTCTACAATGACTGTGTGATTCTTCTGGTTTTCTTTCCCCTTTATCCATTTTAATAAATGAAGTGTTGTTTAGAATATTGGATTTTTATCCATAGAAAATGAAAAAATGTTAAAATGATGTAAAAAAAATGAATAAACCAGAAATGTTAGTATAAAACTTAGGCTAAAGAACTTTAAGTGTTAAAACTTGACTGACTGCACTGTAAAATGGGAAAAGAAGTACGTACATGAATAATTTATTTCCGAATTTATTCCTGCAGGCAGCAATGTGCACCATTTAAAGCACAAAGTACTGTGATTTGGCAACTGCTACTAGTACAAAATAGAAACCGAAGAAAATAATGAACTTCCTGGTGGGAGGATTTTAAACGAAAAAGACTGGATTGCGAAAATGTAGAATGTGTGAGGTAGCACAAGTCTGTGGTTTGGTGGGAAAAAAAGGAATTAACTTGATCGTTATTCATAATGCAAAGTGGGTTACCTAATTACAGCTCATTTTTGAGGGGCTGAGGGCTTGAAGAAAGGGGAATGTACTACAAGTCAGTGTCTAGGAATCTACTCTGTCAGAAGTAATTCTTTCTGACATAGCACTGCATTCAGCTTAGGGCTATAAACACAAACTTCATTAAGCACTACATAAAGTAAAGCATTATGAAGGCCTTTAATTTACTACTTATTCTTACAGAAGCACTCACTACTGAAAATACTATCCTCAATAATTTGTTTGTTACATCTGGCAGCACCAAAACAACATTTTGTAAATTTCCAGAAAGTTTGGAGGTTTACAGACAAAATCAAACACACTATCAGCAGAACATTCATCTTCTCCCAAGGTTTGTACGTCAAAAATCAAAATTAAAAATTATGCTTCTATTTCCTCAACAGTCAATGAAATGAAGGCTGGACAGGTCAGATAATAGAAAAAAAAATGCAAATTCTGATTGTCATGTATCTGCATCTTTGGAAGGAAAAGTTTGGCACATGAGCTCCAGAGGCCTCCCCACCATGATAACCAGAGTTACAGTATTGCTCTCCGAAGTACAGCCCCCAGTCAGTGCACTTTCTACCCTGCACACTCTCACACTGTGTTGCTCACTAACCTGGCGCTCCATTTGTCTGTGACATTCAGTCCTCATTTCCTTCACTGTGTTCTCCATGAGCTGCAATTGCATGTTTTTGTTGTCTAGTTCTCTCCTTAGATGGTCAATGGTGATGCCGTTGTCTGTGTTCCGATCCCAAAACCTCTTGTTCTGCTCTTTTTCTAGACTTAGTTCTATCTCTTTTTTACGAAGTTCAGTCTACAAGAAATTAAAGTCATCTCCCTCCCTGAATCACATTTAGGATTTTTTTGTTCTTTCTCTTAACATTAGCAACATTCAATTACACGATTCCATACCTGAATAGGGACTCCTGCATGGATTTACACTTAGCAGAAGACAGGAATATTGGCTAAACCTGTCTGACACCTCCTACATGTTTTCTTCCAACAAAGCAGTAACTTTCAACTTTGTATATTAGTGCTATAATTATTTTGAAGCATGTAACACCTCAACACTGAAGTCTTTCATGTCATTTATATCTAGCTCAAAATCAGTATAAGCTACAAAATGAAAAAAGATTATATTGTGTCAACATAAAATGAAAAACAATGAAGCACTACATTACATGCCAAGGAAGGCTGCTCTTAATAAATACCCATCTTTATCACTAGCAAGAATTGTTCACTGCTTGCTTCATTTCATGCAGTAATCTGCCACGTTTTCCAGAGCTTAAATCTTCTCTCCCTCAGACATAATCCCAACAGTACATAATTAAAATTATAAATGATAATTTAGAATTTAAATACTGTTAAAAATACTGATATACACATTTTAGAGCTACTAATTTCAAAAATATGAATTTAAAATGTGCCCAAACTGAATTATCAATAGGCTTTTCTGCTAATGATCACTTTTGCTACTGTTAACTATCAGCATATTGTTAAAGGTGAAGTAGAGAACTAAGTAGGAAGCTCAGAGTGTTGCAGAATGAAAACATGAGCTGAAGACACACAAACAAAAGGAATCCTAAAATTAGATTCCTAACCTTCAATTATGCAATGATTATTCTGACTTCAGTCTTCTCTATAGTTACGTACAATCTAGGAAAAGATTTACACTAACATATTCTTATATGGAATGAAATAATTTCAACACCTCCTTCAGAAACACTGTGACACTAACTGGGCAAACAAACCTAATGAAACCACACAAATATCCCAAAATTCAGTAATTAAGGAATAATCTTATGTAAGAAGAAAAGCAAGGCTAATTATAGTACATGAAGCCACTGTGATGAAACCAACCCTATGTGGGAAAATTTTTTTATACTGTATGTTCAATTTGTGAATATTCTCAATTAGTTACAAAGGAATGTTTAGTACTATTAGGAAAATCCCGGATATGTCTTTCAAAATATGTGTTAGGGACCAAGGTTCCTTAACAGAGGAATCTAAACTGTGAGATTAAAGTGAAGGTGGTTCAGCAACTTTCATATAATTTGCATAGGATTCAAGGATTCTGAATGAATCTTAAAGTTAATCTTAATTCTATATGTCCTGCATTGCTAATGGTAAAGGCCTTTGGGAAACTTTCTTCACAGCTATTTCAAATTTCTAGTAAAAAGTAACCCTCAAACTTAATTATAAGGGGACTGCTGCACTTCCAAACAAGCAATGTGCAAATCTGAACACCAGCAGTAAGGAAAAGCTTTTAGAAAGCAAGATTTTTTCCAACACTATCACTTGTTTTTACCAACAATTGATGAATCTGGCCATTCAGATTTCCAGATTCTTGGCCGTGTTGATTCTGTTCTGTCTGGGCTTCTGCTATCTCAGAATAAGCTAGGTGCAACTGCTTCTCGAGATCTTCAACCTAGAATAAAGAAAAATATTCATTAAGATTTATCTTAATGTTTTCTATTTTAAAAGTACATTGGATTTCTTCTAGTTTTCTTCTAGGTTCTACTCAAAACAAGTCCAAATGTCATCTTTTGGCTCAGCAGAGTTATTCCCTAGGTGTATTTAGAATTATGTTGTCTTCTTTTAGTGATGAAGCTCAATTTCATTGCAGAGTTAACTGAGATTCCTGAGAATGAATTGGCTTCCATCCTGATCCACAGCTCTTCAAAAATTCCTTACCTACACCAGGAACACTGAATGGAATGGGAAAAGCGTTCAACCTCCTTCCTTGCTTGATTTGCAGTACTACTAGTTAGAAAAGCCAATATAACACAAGTATGAGTAAAACACAATTTACATGGAATTTCCATGAAATTTCCTACAGTGCTCTTCTAATAAACACTTTAGGATCTGCAATCTGTCTTTTGGCTAAGAGAATGACCAAAATCTGGGCATTTCCCTTCTACTTCCTTAAAAAGTTTTGTCAGCTTGTGACAAGAGCAATAATCCCTTCCCTTCCTCTTCTGCCCCCCACCCCCTCTTTAATGCATCCGATTAGAATGATGACATAACTCTTTTCAATTAGTAATGGACCATTTATGGAGGGCTAGCCCCAAAACCCCATGTCCTTCACCAAACAGGGGCTGGGAACATCAGGATGACACGAGAGGATGTTGTCAAGAAAAGTTCTGAAGATCTTTTTATGAAGTTTTTCTTCCCCAAAATCGGATAAAATCAGTAATCTTCTCTTTCTAGAGCTCCAATGCCTAAGCAGTAGGACATTATCAGGGCCATTTCTTCCTGTAATTGCCTGAGGTCCTTTTTGAAAGGGGTTTTTCTCATCTCATGGAGCCCTCCATCAGGAGAAATCTCAGTAAATCCTAGATTATTTCTCCCTGTAATCCTCGTTACACAACTACTCCATACTTCCACAGAAAATCTAAGCTTGAAGTACACCTTCTACAGAGCTCAATGGCAACGTACATTATCAACAGGGCTTTTGCAGACAGTGACAGAAAGAGCTGTCCTCATACAGGGCCTCTCCTATACAATTAAGTTGATTTAGGGAGAATTTGGTCCCAAGCATATATTCAGCCATATTCACTTTGTGTTTAACGATACAGTGAAGCTCTTCGGATGGACCTAGGCCTAACAGCAGGTTTGATGTACCTAAGGTACGGAGGTATATTCCTTCACTATGAATACATTAAGAAACCTACAGGCAAACATGTTTTGCTCCAAGTGGTAGTCACTTTCTCTGACAGGATGCAGGCGTATGAGATGATGGACCAGTCTACAACATTTTTTAATAAAGATATTAACATAGGCATATCCAAATAGAACACTTACGCATTTACATTTATATCCACTAAGTACCAGATTTTCTGACTGCTGAAACTGTCTGGTATCAACAACTTAGACTAGCTTTAGTTTTTACACACTCCCTTGAAAATTTTAGTTGCTAAGGTGTTTTCCTACCAGAGAAGCTGTAGAGAAATGCTTATTGTAAGAGAGACATACAGTTGTAAAGGCTTTATTTAGATTCTCTCTCACACCTTCCCAGGAATGACTCCACATAACAGTCTGAGATCAAATGATCTCAGCTATCAACTTGTCTCTCACTAAAGTCTACCTTAGCAATTCAGTGTAATATACTTCCTATTCAAAAGCAATTTTTATTGGACCGAGTAGTATAATCTTTTATAGATATACAAACCCAACATTTTCTGGAGTTGGTAGAGTGTGAAAAATAGCCTTAAACTGATTCCCAGTTTCCAATTTTACACCTGTTATGAGGTAAACATTATGAAAGGGTACATGCCTAAGGAATACACACGACAGTTATAGCTATATATGTGATATGACCTTATGCTGTGCACTGCATGATTTAAATAAAAAGAATTCAGGTAAACAGACCTAACATAAAAAGCATACTGTATACTGTACTCTTTCTTGAGGGTGAAATACAGTGATGGAGATTAATTTACAAATTCTCCATAGTTCAGTTATGATGCTGTGAGAAGTCACTTTTGGAACCGACTAGTTTGAGTTTTGGTATGTGTTAATTAATGGGATTGATAGAAGGGGAAACCTACAGAAATGATAAACCACAATGTCCTTCCTGCTTTGCTTTATAGTTCAAGTACACATACACCATGGCTCCACAGGCTTGATCTGCACATCCCCACCATTCCATTCTCAGACCTTTTTGGATCAGAGACTATCAGCTCTGCCAAACTTCACAGCACTTCTGTGACCTGAACTTTCCATTTCCAGTAGTATGTAGGAGAAGGATGCCTAAATCCTCATGACTTGTAATTTAAGCTTGATTTGGATCCATCAAGCATTTCTGCGTGGGTCAGCTCCACTAATTTTTAAAGGGAGTGGAAAGCAACTGTTTTCAGGTCATTTGCTAAGGAAAACATGAATTATCTTTCACCAAAACCAAGAAAGAATTTAAAGACAGTCATATTATTTATAAAACTGGAATCCAAAGCAGAGAAACAAGTGAAAGATGCAGCAGATGTGATATGGAAAGGGGATATAAAATGCTGCAATTAGTGACATGGTGGAGATTCTGTGGTGGCACTGCAAGAAGTTCTCTCCATTTGTCAGCAGTAACTGCCTGCTGTACTACCTGGAAGAAAGTTGGTGTTCAGAGAGAAACATGGTTAAAAAAACATTTGTCAAAACTAATGTTTTCTAATGGGATTAAGAAACGGTTTGAATACACAGGTGCTGGCCAGCCTCTCCTCTTTGCCTATATTATATCTTGCTGATAAGAAGTCTTTGGATTTCAACGAATGTTAAAGATTCTTAACTCACAATGGGGCATCTCTGGGCACCTGAATGCTCCTCAGACGCTGCTGTAATCAATATGTTCTCCCATCCTTGCACTTACCAAGAAAAAGTTACCACAGAAATTTTCTGGGCAGTACAACTTAAATAAGAAGCTATTTCTACTGCCTGTTTTTTGCTGAGATATTGTATAGTGGTATAGTGGAACAATGTTCTTGTCCTGCATGTGCAACTGATGTCTGTGGTGCAGAATCATTTTATGTATTTCCAGAAGGCATCATTTATAGTATGCTCTCAATACATTCAGCAAAACTTGTTTGTATTCAACAAGTTTTGCAAAGCTATTTTGTATTAGAGAAAGATAACTTGTTCTTAAAAATAATACAAACAGAGTTAAGGATAATGTAATTTATCTTATTGTCCACACATTTTTTCTGAAGCAATCTCTTATCAAAAGACTTTCCTTATGTATCCGGAACATTTCATATAACCCCATACCCAGTTGCATTGTCACTAATGCTAACACACAAATCCATACACACCTTGTCTTCATACATCCTCTTAGCTTCCCGTAATTCAGAACACAGCTGAGAAACTCTAGATTCCAGGTGACTGATTTGATGTGCATGCACTGAATTTTGGTTTCTTGTTTGTTCTCTAAGAAAAGTTTTAGGTGGAGAAATTAGAAACTGTAAGAACCATTAAATTGTGAAACATTTGTGGTTGTTTTCACTGCAATCAGTACGACCACTTAAAACTTACTGCCTTGAAGTATGATTATCATTCACAGTGGGATCACATAAAAATTACACCTTCTTACTAGTTAATTTGCTCTCTGACATCTATCTCACATAAAATTACATAAATTGTAATCTTGATACTTTTTATTCCTGATGATAACTCATTTATTCTCGAGAAAGTTCTAAGAAAGCTAAGTGTGCTTTCAAATGCACCCTAACTATTCTACAAGCAGAACTGAGAAGCATTTTGTTATCAGCTGTTCAGTCTCAACTATTTAAGTCAGGTATTAATGTATAAAGATATTTAAATCTCATCTTAAGTTTGCAACACTGCATGGCATGTCCTCATTTAACTGATATACTGAGCACTGATTTCTGAGTCATCAAGTGGCCAGTGAGAATTAGTGTCTTTATATTCTCATGCAATTGTTACCAAAGTCAACGGTACCAACATAGCTATTTATCCCAAACGAAAATTACCCTTTCTTTAAAATTACCATTCATTACTATTTGTACATGTATGCAAACAATCCAACTGTTTATTCATTCTTGGTTGTGATTCAACTGATAATGCTGCTGGAAATTAATTTTTTATCCAAATCCACAGAACATTTAGAAGGCAAAGGTGATGGTGCTATGCAGCCACAGCTCTTAGCTTACATTCTCTTTTGTTCATTAACTGCACCCATGTACTCTGCAGAAACTGTTCACAACTCAGATAAGAGATTCATCATTCCAAAAGCTGGTGGCAAGAACAGACCGGACAGCTCGAGCCAGTTTGAATTTCCACTGACTTTGCTGGCCTTATTCTTCTCCTCAACCGCAGCGGCCTGAGAAGAGAATCCGAGTTTCCCGATTCTCACAGTCGAGAACCAGCCTGAGTCTCCCGATTCTCACAGTCTGCCTAATGCATGGCTATTCTGCCTCTCCTCTATATAGCATGGTTTCATGGGTTTTTTTTGTTTTTCCATTTTTTCATCATTCCATAATTTATGCAAGGACTGCTTAACTCTTCAAACAAAGACACTAAGAAGCCAAAAGCGTAGGGCAGAGTAGAGTATACTAGCAGCATAAGCTTTCTCTCAAATTAAGGTTACTCTTAACATTTTTTACACTATAATCAAAAAACATACTGAATGATCTCCATCTGGCTTTGGATACTATTTGCATAGCTGTGTGCACTGTTAGCTTTATCAGTTAGTGCTGCCACCTCCTGTTCGTGCTCACTTATTAGCTGCTCAATCCTGTTTCAAAAAGAAAATACTGGTTATCATTTTAGTCTTGGCAAACTGACTTCTCCACTGAAGAGGTAATGATATTTTTTAGTAGTCAGAAAACAATTTTGATGTTCTGTTACGAATGAAATATTCTGTATCCAGTCACTGACCCTTTTATTTTGATTACTGTATAATTTATTATACCAAATTTTATTTGGTTATTGTATAATTCAGGTGGATAGCTGGAAAAATTAGGACTTCTTGAACAAGGAAGGATAAAGCTTTTAGAGAAATTAGTAAGAAAAAGCTGATGTAACCACCAAAGTGATTACTTTCAATCTTTTCTTTTAACAGTGGAATGAATCTCCCAACAAATTCTAGATGTCCACCTAAGTGACCAATCACACTTACAAAAATAAGGTGTACAGATTCTTCCAAAGTAATTTTTGATGCTGTGAATAAAACAGGGAATTGTCAGCATGGAAGGAAAAAGCAGCAGAAAGTCAAGAGCAAATAAATATCTGGAATGGAACAATTACTAAGTCCTCCAAAACATTGCTTGCTGTGCCCCTGCTACTCCCCACCTCCTATACCATCATCATCATAAAAGAATTATCTGTGGAACATGGGAAAACACATCTATTTATGTTTTATCAATAAATAAATGGAGAACAGGTACCTATTTTGATGTTGCTGAAGCAGAAGTTGGTTTTGGGTCTCTGAATCTTTTTTCAATGATTCAAGTTCTTCTTCCACCTAATGTAAACAGATGACAATGCTAACCCCTAAAGAAAACACAGTCTAAATAGTAGTTTTCAAAGTATAATTTCATTCCTTTTGCTTCCACCTTGGAACTGTGAAATTATGTACAGTAAAGGTTAAATTCCAGCAATAAATGCAATCTCAAGTTGGGGACAGTGTAAAAGGCTGGCATACCAGCACCCGCCATCTTAACTGCAAAGTAGCAATTGTACCTCTTTATGCCATAACCATTTCCTTAGGGCAGTTTAGATGGGAGCTCACGGAGTTCTCAAAAATATTTTCTAAAAAACAGAACACAGTGTGTTGGAAGGAAAAGTAGCACGTTCTTCACATACCAGGACAACCTTTTCTTTGAGGTATGACACCTCTGAGTCTAAATCTTGCAGGATGTCAGCAAAGGCTGTGCTCAGGTTCTGGATGTGTAGGCTAGTAATATTCTCATGCTCATACAGTTTCTTGCCTGTGCTGTCTTTGTAGTCCATTAGGATGCCACGTAGTTCCAGAAGTACTTCCTCGCGGCTGTGGACCATCTTTTTCAGATGCTCCGTTTGGCTGTCAGCCTCCCTCAGCATCTCCTCCTGCAGCTGGTTGGCAGCTTCCAGCTCTTGAATAGTATTTTTTAGCTGTATTTTTACATTCTCCTGGCTCTGGGATTCCTTTTGTCTGAATTTGGAAACCAAAAAATAATTTAGAAAACAGGATTCACAACATGGATTTTTATCTTGACTAATAGGTATAATACTTATGTTGATTAACTGCTGTTTTTTACAACTACATATTAAGCCATTTTCTAAACCAAGGTGCCATAGTCTCATTGTCTTCATTCCTGAGGGCAAGTTTCTCACCTAGGAGATCTGGTGTGCCTCTCAAAGCCCATACATACACTCTCTATAATACATCTCTCTTGGTCTTCATACCTAGCATCCTGAAGCGCATCTCTTTCCAACTGCACTTCCATCAGTTTGGTCTGCAAATCAGCAATGATCAGTCTTAAATTGATTTTCTGTTGCTCATATAGCTCAGTCGTCTAAAGGAGAAAAAAAACAACTGACCAAACTGAACCAACCAAAATACTCGAATACGTAACCTAAAAAAATGAGGCTGAGAGCAGCATGGGTATAGGAATGAAGAGATTTTAAAAATTTTTTATTTTTAAATATTTCTTAGTTAACCAGCTAGTCACATTGTGCTGCAGTGGACTGACTGTGCATGGAACACCGTTACAAGGATCATGCCAACAACATTACGTCTCATTGCCTATTTCTGTCTGTCAAATGGTATGTGGGAATCATGATGGCCAAGTATAATTTACAGCAGCCAAGAGGCTACTCAAAATAGCACTGGCAAAACTGTTCAAAGACTCAGCGATGACAAAAACAACAAAAGCTCATTTATACTTAAGAAGCTGTCTCAAATTTGCAACTCACTTCATTCAGTCTCTTCTGCACATCTCTACCTTTCCGTGAGTATTCTTCCAGAATGTTTTCTACATGTTCTTCACCAGCATCATTTACAGTTTTCTCCTCAGAATCAGTATGTATTTCATATTTGGAACAGAAGACACTATTGTGTGGACCGCTACCAGTATAAGAAGAGGCTGAGTTTTCCATCACTGTGCTGAGAATGGGAGAAGCTAAAACATTCTTATTGCTGAGAAATGGGCTAGCAGCACCTGAAAGGCAGATAAATTTAAGTGTTGAAACAAGAGTTGTTATATGAGAATAAACCATCATCTGTAAAAACTGGGCATTAGTGCCTCTCAGAGACTATCTGTTGATAGTCAAACCTAGGAATCGTCTTTTCTAAGGACAACAAACCCAGCCAATTCTAGGGTTGCACACTGGGTGGGGAATGCCACAGTGTTCAGAGGAGAACGCTTCAAAACTGCTCTGCCTTTACCTTGGGCTTGTGTCAACAAGAGCTGTTCAAGATACAGGGCCTAAAGAGGATTCAAAACATGAACTTATGAGCACCTTTCTAGATCACATAATAGTCTGCAGTGTTTATAGTGATTTACTCCAAAATCTTGTTCTGAAATCTGTTTAATACTTGCCCACGGAAGGCCTACTGCCACTTGGTAAAGATTCCTCATGACTCAAAGAATGTATCGTTGATTCCACTGGGAATTTGGTGGTTTCTTCATGGAGTTTCAGAGCCTGTTTTGTTTGTCTTTCCAGAGCCTCCCTGCAGAATAGCACATAGAAACATTTGCTGAAAAGGCAGGACTGAATACAGAAGAGTATCCAACTGCAGTGTGTCACAAAAGCAACCTGAAATGAATAACTGAAAAGAGAAGTGAAACCAAAGAATTTATGCGGTGTTGTTGTGTTTTCCTGGTTTGCACTTGTATTTGGCCACACAGTGCCACATCTTCACCTGCTGCAACTTCAGTGTATTCACTTGAACTATCATGTTTTGCCACTAGCAGGCATAATGTATAAAAGTCCAAACAAGTAAAATAACACTTCATCAAACAAAAAGAACTAAACTGGTTTATCTTCTGAAAAAGGATTTCCTTTTATTTCCACATTTTTTCTCCAAGCTGATCAATAAAATGCAACCTTACTGACACAAAACTGTTACTGTATGGTCAGTCAAACACACAGAAATCTGTCAAATACTTCACTGCAAACATAACAAGAAACATCTCGGAGAACCTGTAGAATCAAAGAAGCGTTTCATTATATAAAACCTCAAGCACAGAAGACAGGAAACCTGTGCTGATTCACACCATCTTATTTTACTGGAATTGATCAGGCAACAGATCATTTGCTACATTCCTGGAGGAAAGTGTGTCTGCAAAGAAAGTAGACAGATAAGGAAAAAAAAAAGAGCAAAATTAATTTTTCTGACCAAAAGAGAAAGAAATCCAGTCTAAGTGAGAATAATAGGTAAGTTTTGGCAGTTCACCTATAAGCTGTAAATAGAAGAAAGCTAAGAGGAACCACAAAGAAAAAATAGTTGAGGGCCAAAGAGGAATCTGAAATTATGGAAAAATATTTTAAGCGGCAAGCCTACAGGTGAGGGAGGAACATGAGATCAGCAAGGAGAGCAGCTCCTTGTTTCTTAGCGTTAGTAGTGGTGTGTTTACATAGCAGAACTGTGACATTCGCAAATGACCCAATTACAACATGCACAGTTGATTTCTGCCCACGCAGCACTTTTTTTTTCACAATGCAACAAGTCCCTGTGTCTATGCACTGCACTTGTTATGCCGCCTCTACGTTTGTATTAACGCATCCTGATAAACCTGAATTTTCATTCTATAACATTACTGATAAAAAATATTAGAGGAGACAGATGCAAGCAGAGGTGCAGAGCAGGTGGAAAAACATCCTGAGGAGTCTGTTACCCTGAAAGTGGGAAGAAGGGGCATCAGCTACAGGCAAGGGCAGAAGTTCTATCAACACTGTCCTGTTACTGTGGAGTATAACCTAAATGCATGAACAGGTTAAAAGAATGACTAGACAAATCCCCAGGACTAATAAATTTGACAGTTGCAACAGACATTCAGATTCAGTAAGTCTTTACATTCTAATTCCCTGGACACTGAGATACTGAGATATACTAAGCAAAAACATCACTTTTTCCTGACCTTTTTTCTATGCATCTACTACTACACACTGCTGCAATAAGCACAGTAGTGAGATGACACTTTGGTTTGATCCATCAGAGACTGAGTCAACCAGTAAATCAAAGCTTTAGAAAGAAAAATACCACCCCCATTCTTCTCAGTTGGCCATTAATCTTCAAACTCATTCATGATCCTTCTTTGGGAGAAACTTTCAAATATTAGATACACAACAGTATATAAAAATCACTAAATCCAACCACCACCTTCTAGGGGGAAAAAAAAAAAAAAATCACCCAAACCAGTAAAATAATTGAATTTCACTTGTCCAATGCTGAATGATTCTGAATCTAATAGTAGGCAGAATCCTGGACCCCTGCAAATTCATTATCAAAGGGCCGTACTATATCCTGCTATTTGTGTAGAAATCCCATTGCCAACAGGAAGAACTCATTCTACTGTGGATAAAAATTAAGCCGTTATCCTGGTACACAAATCACAATGATCAGTGTAATTCAGCCTTCACAGTAGAGTGCCTTGGGCACCATATCCTTAAATTTTGTGTTCATGTCTTTCCTGTCACTTTAGTATAACAGACTACACCTTAGGAATCTGTTAGCTTCCACTTTCAGTGAGTGTGCCGTTTACTGTAATGACAGATATCAGGTACAGGAATTTGGAATTTATCTAATAAGAAACAAAACCTGTGTAGTACCTTAATGCGTGGATATTCTCGCTCATTGTAACAGCACCTGTGAAGAAAAAAAATCTGTCTTTATATTCTAATATAGTAAGAATCAATTTTATGTAATAAAAAATTATTTTTGCACATCTGATTTTAATACTGCAGGAAGAATGGAAGGATATTGATGGACATAGTTTCTCGCCTTTTTAAAGTCTTATGCTTTGTTTTGTCAGGATGAACACAGATGTGGGCTTTTATAAGTGCTTGTTAGCATCACCTGTTAAGTTTTGCAACAGGAGTTAAGTGGCAAACCATATACACTACCACTTTGCTATGCTGTTTCCAGATTTTCTCTGCAAGAAACACTGATGATGAGATTTCTGTAAACAACTGCCTTGATCTCATCTACAAAGGTTGCCTATCCCAATCTGCTTGATTAAAGCCAAACGGGCTTTTTTTCTCACAAAAGTGCTTTTGGAAGTATGCCCAAAAGAAAAAACTGAAGTCTGGGGTGAGCCCAAGGTGGGCAAGTCTAGACTTGTATGTTTTGAGTTTTGAAAGCACGATTGCTATTAATATATTGCCCAGCCAAGTGGTATTTGATGGGGTTTTATTTGCATTAGTTGGATTTTCCTGGGTGTCTGGTCCTCTGGGAGACATGGGACTACACTGTAAGTCAAGAGGTAGCTGCAATAGCAGTTTCCATACCATGGATAATTTGACACCTTCAACATACCCATTTGACTGAAAAAGACCATCATGGGTGCTTCCTAAGGGCACGTAATGGAGGAAGGGGGAGCCCTTTATCCCAGCCCCCAATCCCAAATACCAGAAGCGCTTCCTTTACATGAAAACATTGCCTCCAACCCTCACATAGCAGCCCCTGAAAGTTCAACTGCGCCTTGACGACAGGACCATTTCTCTTAAATCGAGACAGACCCTATCACTCCCCCCTCTCCGCCTGCGTTTCCCCTGTGGAGGAGGGTGAGGGCAGCAGGGGCTGTAGCTGGTGGATCTCCCTGGTGGTGACAGTGGTGCAGGTCCAGCCCAGCAGTGACAAAATGTCTGCCACATGAGAACACCTGCCTTTCCATGGCGGGAAATGAGGGCGCCCCTGAGCGCCCCGACCAGCATCTCCTGCCTGTGTGGGTCTGTCCCAAAGTCCCTCTACCCTCTCTAAACCCTCCATACATCCACTCCAAGGGGCTTTTTACCGCATCAGGGTGTGCACCCGTTATTGGCTCCCCTGAGAGGCTGCTCCCTCACGGTGAACTATCTCACTCCTTTCTCCAGCCTCCTCCCTGGGAAGGGGCTCTGCCACGGGCTGTGACCCAGTCCTCTGGGAGCTGCCCACTTCATCTCAGCATGGCCTTGGGGAAGCTGTGACATGGAAACCAGTGGCCATGAAGCCCAGGCACCATCCCCACTCCCTTCTCACACCAGCGCTCAGCCCCTCAGGCCCAAAATGGCTGCTCACATATGTCCCCCTTAGGCTGTGGGCACAGGAGTTAAGGTGCCCTCATGGTGGCTGGATTGTGACGGCAGGAGATTTAATTATGCAGTACTTAAGACTGGCAATAAAAATCCTCTCATACAGGTGTAGGGGAGAGCCTGGGTCATCTTCCTCGTGGCATTTGGCTAGCAAGGTAGAACATTTCAGGGGGTGACTGAAGGCAGAAATTGGGGTGAGGAGACGTCTTCCCACCAGAGAAAAGCCCAGAGGGCCAAAAGCATCTTCCCAGAAATCCAGTTCAGAAATAAAAATTAAAATATTTTTAGTTTTACACCCAACTCCTCAGAGATTAAATGTTTTTGAATTCCCAAAGGTGATTGCCTGACCTGTACTTTCAATTCACAGTGAGGGAGTGGGTGCAGAGTGAAGAGATGATCATTCACCAAAGAAAATTATGTGGCTGACTGTCCCATTTTGGATCTTGCTTTCAGGAGTGCCCATGCAGGTGTCAACAGGCTGACACACCACATTACAAGTTTCCAGGAACAGGCATGTGAACTGGGCCCAAAACAAAATCATCAGAGAGCTGAAGAACTTAAGTTGGAGCAAACTTAGGAGACATATGTTTATATACTTAAATACCTGACTAAAAACACATAACCATCCCTCAATGGAGAACACACCATTTTAATTTACAAGAGAAGAAAGCCAATCACCTAGTGCTAAAAGACAAACCTAAAGACAAAGGAGGAAACATGGTTTTACATGGACTACTTCAGACTGAGCTAAGAAATGTAAGAACTAGACAGCTGAAAACAGACCTCTGGTCTCCACTCACCTAGCTGCAACCACGCTCCAGAGTTGTCAGTGCACCAGCAGCAAAAAATGCAAGCAGAAGATGGAAAACAGCTTGAGACAAGAAGGATTTTCTATTGCACAACCCAGAAAAAGAGGCAGCACTGAAAAGATACGTTTTTCTTCTATCCACAGAGAAAAGAAGCAAAGGAATTTATAGGCTAAGTATGCTATTCAACATCCTGAAGCCAGATTTCAGTGCTTAGTCTCAGGTGTTAACAAAGCATGAAAACTCATCCGGCAGGCGGCCCGCACCTACCTCTGACAGACACTGGTGAGGTTTGGTTCTCTTTTATTTTGGACGGTGCAGTGAGGTTTTGCTCCTTGCTGTGGGGCTTGGAAAGGAGGGGGGCACTGATCATCTCGCATTTGCTCCTGCTTTTGCTGTGCTGCAGGCTGTACATCCAGCTCCCAAACCCCTCCTGAGCCACTGGAGCGGTTGGGAGCCATTTACCCCTTACCCTAGCCCATTTGCCCGACTCCGTAGTCTTGGGAACAAACTCCTCCTCTGGAGCTGATCATGTGCATGAGGGGGAACCAATAAACGCCTCATCCAGTGTTTGATTTCTCTGCAAAGTGGCATTCAAAGTCCGGCTTCAGCGGGAAACTTGATAGCTTTTCCCCTTGATTGGGGCCCTGGCGGGGTGCTTTCTGCAGAGCATTACCTCTCCTGGCAGCAGGTGCCTTTTTTGTCTAGTGTTTCGTGAGAGATCAGGTCTTGAGCACCCCAGCCTCTTTGCCGCTTTCCCCTACCACTCCTGAAACAGCAGTTATAACCTGGGGACAGAATAACTCTTTTAGGATGTAATTCCTGAATAACTTTTCTCCTATTTGTGGAATATCTCTGAGAAGAAAAAAAAAATCTAAGAACCACCACGGGTTTGCCAGCAAGATGCAAATATAAACTTCTTGTGTTTAATCCATTACTCCCACAGAGAGGACTATGAGCTATGCAGGGGAGATACAGCTTCAGAGGAAGGTAATGGAGTAATTTATGCCAGCAGAGGCATTCTAAAATACCTGGGCCGCACCCACCAGTTATTTCAGATTTGGTTAAATGCATTAATAATGGATTTAATTGTTAAATAATAATCTTATTTTGGGGGAGAAACACACCCACCACCAGCCCCCCCCCCCCCCCCCCCGAAGTTAATCTGTCTGAAGCTCCTGTGTTTCTTCATACGCCACATATCAAACATAAATGTCTACAGAATTTGGCCTGCTCTTTATAGGATGAGCTCAGACACAGGGCTGTGTTATCACAGCTTGCTGCATTGTCCGGCTTAACAATAAGAGCACCTGGCCATGATGCCTCGGGTGACTTTAGCTGTAATCCATCTTGCAAGAAACAATTGCAAGAAATATCTTGGCACAGAAACCTCTGATCTCAGCAGATGGGTATATCTAAAAGCTGTCCAATCGTGTGCACAGCGCACTAAGATAGAGATAAATATTACACAGCTGTTCAATTAAATGAGGTGATAGCTGCCCTGGGCATTTTGTGCTTCTCTCTTTTTCTGAAGTGTGTAACTGAGTCTCAACAAGGGAAACCCCTTTAGCATAATAATACTCGATAATTCCATGTAATCATGCAATCTTTTATTAATTTAGTGTTAGAATGAGGACTTATCTTTGATGTCCCTGCTTTTGTGCATCTTGTTAATTTAGTCCATTCAGAGTGCAAAATGGCTTGTTTCTCTGAAATATATAGAAAATTAGAGACTGGTATTGCTGAAGTGGCCTCAGTGTTGTTACAGTTATAATGCTTGTATGACAACAACAACCTACACGTTGTAAGGTTTTGACTGTGATGACTCTTTTTTGATCCCTGGTTGCTGATTTGAACTCTTGTTTCAGCAGGGTGATACTCTGTGCATTGCATCAGATAGGTGAAAATTCAGATGTAGAGAGAGCATCTGCAATTCTGAATTCAGATACCCTGAATTCACCTCCTTCAATTATGACAGCACTTGTGCATTCCTTAGAGGGATGGATCTATTCCTCACCTTGGCTTGTTGCTTTTCAGTTTGCTTTGAGTAACTGAGGGACTCAGAGCTATTTTGTGCCAGAGGCAATATTATATGGAGAGGCTTTTTTATGTTCACCAAAGAAAATTCTTTCTTTTCAGACTTCAAAGACAAGTGCCTTTTCCAACACAAAAAGGATTCATGGGTTTTGCAGCTTACTTATGTGTCTCAGCTTTGTTCTTTCCTTTCATTCTCAGATCTCAGAATTTCCCTTTCTCTATCTGATTTTTCATATTTTACCTCAGGTCTGTCCAGAAAAGCAGGTTTATTCTGTGGCCTGGAAGGAAGATGATCGCAAATACAACCTGGAATCTGAGCAGATCTGCCCTGTGTAGGCCTAGGAATGTCTCTCTAGAAACAAATTTTGAACACTGGTAGTTGATTGCAATCCCTTTGAGGCCATACATGTGTGTTCCTTCCTGTAATTTCTTCTTTCAGATGCAAGACTGACATTTTACTGAGTGAAATGGATTGATATGTTACAGTCAGCTCAAGCTGTTTGTAGGTAAGTATAGAAAAGCTGTATTTTCTATTTACTTGTTTCTAATTTTTTTATACAGTAAACCTTCAGGGAAATTGTAACCCCAAGAAGGAATAATTCACTTCTTAAGGGATGCTGGGCTGATTCAGGAGGATTGTGTCTTTTGACACGTATTTTGTTCCGTCCTACTGCAGATTTAGGTGAATAGCTTCAGGACCCGGGGGGAAGGAAGAAGCTGTGGCCACTGGTGCTTGAAGGCTGACTATTATTATTTAAAATTCCTGAAGCTCTTCAGCTTATACAGAGCCCTGTCTGGAAGAAAAAGAGAAGTTGTACTGTGATAAAACCAATTAGCTAGGAAAAAGAAGCACCACTTTCATTTCTCAGCCTCTCATGCTTCATGTATGACAATGAGCAAGTCACCCATTCCCTCTGTATCTGTGAAAGGTACGAAGACCCACATTTCTATCCCCTTTTGTTCACCTTGCCAATTTAAAATATAAATTCTCTCAAACAGGGCTGTTGCAAGCCTTGTCCTCCCTCAGAAGCAGTTTGTGCACAACTAGAAATACAAAAGACTGCAAAAGCAGGAGCAAATGTGAGATGATTCGTGTTCTTCTCATCCTGAACTTTTTGTCGACCTAATTGTAATGACAATTTTCTGACAAACAAAACATACTGGGTAATCAGTTACACTTCTGCTCTTCTGATGTCCAACTCTGAGACATTTTGGCATGTTACTCCTCAGAAGTCCTTCAGTACAGATGAGGGCTGCTTTATTTTATAAAGCTTCTCTTTAGAGGTATTTGCTTCCTCTGAACTTATAGGATATAACTAAAGAGCAGGTAGATTTGAACTAAGCATAGTATTTAATTCCCCAGCCAAAAAGCCAGTAACAGGTGTGTACAAAATTTAGGAGCTGAATTTCCTTTCATTGATTTCTAGGTTTACCTTTAATCTGACCTAATGACTTGCCACCTCAGGGACCCAGGTAAGACCAATAACACCACTCTGAATATTTAGTAAAGATTATGCTTCCTTTCTGAATGGGAAAAGCATAGCAAATGCGTATTAACTAAATTGTGAAATGTTTGCATTTAAATCAACTAAAACTGTGACAACCGATACGGCCATCGGGTGGGGGCAGTATTGCTCTGATGAACTTCATTTGCAAAAGAAACTTAGAATATTTAAAGGAATTTAGGAAAAGTCAGAGCAGCCACCAGTAAGGAGGCAGTGCCTTTACTGATGATGAACATAGGGTTTGATTGTGGACTCTGAAAAACTAAATCAATGGCAATTTCTCCTGCTTTAACGGTGCAGTACTTGACAATTGAGGGAAAAGCTTCTGACATGACTCTAAATTTTTTTTTCTCTTACACTGAAACTGTGCAAAATTTTAACTCAAATATATTATTCTGTGTGGACAGCACTTTTCTGAACCCAGGTCTCTTCTATTGCACCCCAGCAGAAAGTATCTCAGTTCTGTCCTGAGAGGAACTCCTCATAGAGTAATTCCTTTCTTGCAGCAAACAGTGCTAAGATACTGGTGCTATTTGAGGTTCTTGCCAGAGGCAAGATGAGAAAAAAAGGTTTGAATTTAATACTTTGAAGTGTTATATGTAGGTGAATGATGAATATTGCTTTAATTGTATTCAGCACCGAAATCTGTTTCTAAGAAGAATTAGTTTTCAGCTAAAGCACAGCAATGCTCAAATCCATGTAGTCAATCCCACTTTCTTCATCAATAGTTGCTGTATGTTATTAAGTTATTTTGCACTGGTTTTGTTTGCATTGCGTCTGGCAGGAAGTTAAATCCCACATGTGTGTGCTGGAGTTGCTGCCATCTCTAGTGTTCCAAAAATCCTTTGGTTTCTTTGGGCATCGCCAAGAGGTTAGCGTTGTGAGGATGGCCCAGACAGTTTTCTTGATGAGAAATGTGTGAGTAACAGATATGTGAACTGGGTTGTACAAGCACCTGACAGATTTCTAACTCCTGTGTGGATTAAGAGCCTGCTGAGAAAGCAGCAAAGTATCTGGCAGCCCTTTTTGGGTGAGAGATTAAACCTTTTTCCTTAGTTGGTCATGGGTCTCTGATATATGCAAGCACCTGTATGTGACCATTTTAGAGCTGGATTAACAGTATAAAGGACTAGCAAATCTGGAGGTAGTAGGGGGAGAAAATGATGTGCTTGCAATGGTGACAAATTTGATGGAGTTACTGGCAAAAATTATGTTGGATTCAGCACCTGAAATGAGTTGCAGTGCTGGAGTAGAAGAAAAACTGTACCTCAGAAATTATGTGGATAACTTAATCATCACCCACTATAGGCACCGTGAGATATATAGCTTATTGGAATTCTGGTGTCTGCAGACGTTAGGTGTAGTGACCAACGTTTTGTGTTGGAAATTGATATAATCCAAAGAAGTACCTTGGCTTATTAACAGGCTGGCATGCTCTTACACAGTCTTAAGTAGTCCTGATGGCTATGGATAGGAGGATGTATGACCCCAAGAGACAGCTCCTGGAGCCTTAGCCTGTCTCTAGAAGGGCTGCGGAGGGACAGAAATGAATTGCTCTTTGTGGTGACTTGGAATGAGGTTTTTTACACTGAAACACTAGGAGTGTAAAACTACAGAAATCTGATTTGCGTCAGGCTAAAGGGTGAGTTCTGGATAAAAGCAAACCCTGAGCCTGACCAGGATGTGAAGCTAATGAAAACTCAGCCCCTGGGAAGGAAGCAGAGGGAACAAAGCTCAATATAAGCAAGGATTGAGGATCATCTACCATGAATAATAAAGGGAGGAGCCTCTTCTGCATTCCTCTTCATGGCTATTGGAAATGAGAGCTGGGACACATGGGGCAAATAGAAGGCTCTGGGGAAACTGTAACCTCCTAAAAGGGATGGGAATGAGGTGGCATGAAGGGCAACAACAAATGCAAAGATTTCTGGTTTTAGAGTCACAGCTCCAAAGCTTTTACCCCCACAGTTCATTATGGGTTTGTTAACACAAGTTCTTCACAGCTTTCAAAGCCCAAAGGAGAAGTAATGCATGTCCCAGGCACTGTAAGATCATAAGTGTGGGCACCTTAGAGGCACAGGCACTACTATTTGTTTACTTAGCTATGCCAGCAGGAAAGAGAGTGGTCTGTGGGTTACCCTGTCTATCATCCTGTTCAAGGGCTGATAAAAACCAGAACGCTTTTTGAAAGCCTTCAGTGGTATATGCTGTCAGTACCTGTTAAGTGATGAGTCAAATGCCTAAGCCTACATGGATATATGCAAGAACAGATGCATGCACATCACTACATTCTACAGTAGCCATTGGCGACTGCCTACATTAATAAAAGTATCCGAAGTTCTTAGTGTTATTCCTTATTCCGTATATTGAGAAAGCATTGACCTTTTATGACAATGTGAATGGTGGAAAGAAATATGCCCAGGGAAGTTGTTAGGCTCCATGCAGAGGAAGAGCACTTTATGAGAGTAAAATTATTAGCAGTGCTCCACTGTGCTGATTTGGAAGAGGTCCATTGTATTTTCAGCAACTGGCAGTTTGGATTGTTACAATTCCTTGGCAAGTACAATAGAAAGATGGTGGTTTCCGGGGGCATAATAAAAGGGTGAGCCCCAGCTTTTGCACACTGCATTTTATAATTGCATGCTTGATGTGCACAATTGGGCAGCGCTGCCTTACTTGCCTTAATCCATCTCTCGCTCACTCTCTCACTTCCTCACTCTCCCTCACAGCAGCAGTAGCTGCTGCAGCTTTGGCAGATCATTGGGGAGAGCACAGAAAATGAAAAGAGCTCAGTTATCATCTTAACATTTTTCCCAAAGGATTAATTTCACTTGCTTCTCCAGTTTTTCTGATAGACTTTTTTGCACTTTTTAATACAATAAGTATGGAGTTGTTTCACATTTTAAACCCCTCTAAATAGTTTTGGGAATGGACTTTCTCTCTCCTCCTCCTCCAGCCTTTTTTTGTTTTTTGACAAGTCAGAAAATTGTGAAGTAAGCGGACAGAGTAACTGAGAGCACGAGAGGGAGAAGACGCTTCCATTCTTTTAGTGCAGTGGGCTGAAGCAAAAAGGCCATTGTAATGGTAAATCGCATGCAGAAAGGAAGAAAAGACTGATAATCAATCACAAATGAAGCATTCGTTTGGATCTTGGCAATTTGCTGGCCAGGGACTTTTAAATCTATAAACTTTTTTTTTTTTCTTTTTTTGCCCGCATCTTTAAAAGCACAAGTTTGGTATACTGAAGACAGGAAGAGAAATCTTTACAAAGATATCGTGCCCAGAATACCTGGGAATGGGGAAATCACAGGGCTGAAACACCAGTAAAACGTTGCAATTCTGAAGGAGAAACAGCATGCTGAAATGTTGATGGGAAATGTTTTTAACCCGTCACCTTGGACTCCAGCTCTGAAGAAAAATATTCTGTCTCAGACTCTTCTTGTTGCATGTGTTCAGGGATGACTTGTGGTGGGCTTCTGGGGAGTTTAATGTCCAGCTTCATTGTTCTGTGATTGCCTGAGTGGGTTTTGTATTTGACTGAGTATGTGATAGGACAAATGAGGATGTTAGATAATATTAACACCACCATATCATCTTCAGAGTCCAGCATTACCCATAAAGGAAGATATATCTACCTGGAGGCACTGCTTCAAGGAGGCGCTCCATGGGGATTCACACTGAAAGGTGGACTGGAGCACGGGGAGCCATTAATCATCTCAAAGGTATTTTTCTTATTTTAAATGAAATGTAAACAAGTTAGGAGTGGAGCCTGATTTAAAGGGCAGGAGTTGTAAAATAACACTGAAATGTTGTATTTGACACTGTATTTGGCTTGGATTTGAAAACTTGGTTGAGCACCTATTCAAGTCAGTAGGTTTGCTCAGGAGCTACGTATTGAGAAACACATGAGAGCTCTTGGCATTGTTTAACTATCGAAGTGCAGTTTTTGTCCCACAGGAAGTATCTCAGCTTGCACAAATTGGTTCTATTTATTTCAGTATTGTGAATGGGAGTGAGTAGGGGACTCTCATGAGGTGATCTTATGTCACAAAGTCATAGCATATCTGAGCATGTTCACTAATCCATCACCACCTCTTCTGAAGAGAAAAGAAAGTAAGTGCTTTAAATCACATGATGTGATGTTGGCTAATTAGAAGTGTGTATGTGGAAACAGAATAATAAATACTTGTACCTATTTGATATGTGTATATATTACGCTACATTAGCAGTTTTCTCACCCTATGTATGCTCTACTTACTACTATCTGTTAAGTATGGTACGCCTTCAAGATTTTTATTATTTTAATTATTCATGATTGAGTATTGTCAACAGGCAACTAGTAACATAGCTCACAGGGATATTTTGAGGGGAAGAAATGGGAGAAAGAGTTCGTCATTCTCATCTGAACTGGACTATTAAATGTACATAGGTACCTCAAAATGCAGATACTTAAGACAACGGATTTTCAAAAGCATCAGATTGAATCTGTGAATATCTAAAATATGTTTGACCTATAGCCCCCAAACTGTTTTGAAAATAGGATTTAGTAATTTGAAATTTTACCTGTAGTGGTTCTTAACTATACTTCTCTTCTGTGTCATCTGTCTGGTGCATTCTGCTTGTTTACAGTGTGCATTTATACAGTCAGCTGCTAGGTTAATGTATGTACTTATGTTTAATCTTACCCCCTCCTGTAAACTGGGATGTATGTGGGGAATTCAAAAGATCAGAACAAATGTCAGCTAAAAGAAATTGCTGATACTCAGAATCAGTGGTATTCAAATCCTGCAACTCACTGTCCAAACACACTCACATGAAGACTATCAGTCACTTGAATAGTTCATCTGAAACAAGTGATTTGTAGTTAGTACATCTACATGTTGAAAGCAAAAAACGGGGACTTCCATAAGAGTTCTTTCATCATAAAGAGATTTTAGAAATTTCACATAATCATCTTTCTTCCAGGACCTTAGATATAGTTTGGCATAGCCACATAAAGCAAAACTAGCCTCACTGAAATGGTGTTATATTTTTTCATTTTATAAACATGAGAGACTAACACTTTGGGCAGGTTGTTCACTTTTGTTGGTAGTGTTCTGTATTTGTGAGGAAAAAGTTTCTTTTTGCTTTGACATTCTTCTGTGATGTAAAAAGCGCCACCCTCTTTTTTTTTTTTTTTTTTTTTTTTAATTGGGGGCAGGGAGGCAGAGAGGAAGAGAGATAGCTCTGGCTGCTGAACATTAATTAATCTATGGGATTTGGTTTCCACAACAACCAGGCCCCTTAATGTCAAACATGCCTGGAGTGTGCATAGGGCCACTGGGAGCTGTATGACTTGTGCCTGCCTTCTGTGAAACAGCACTGCAAAAATGTGGTGGGTTTTTTTTTGTTTTTTGTTTTTTTTTTTTTTTTTTAACTTGTAGCTACTGCTTGGTTTGTGCTATCAATGTTAGTATTTCGTTGTTTTGCTCATGCATCAGTGATAGAGAGCTGGACAATGGCTTGCATGTGAAAGCTGTGCTTTCTGGAATTCATGCAGCACCTAGCTGTTTCCTGGTTTCTAGTTTCAGCTGAGAAGTTCCTCTCGTGTTTGCATTCAGTATGTCCTCTTCAGAATTAATTGCATTTTAGCCATTTAGCTAATTCAGTATTCTTCTGATTATTCTGTGAAGTAATGAGGAACTGTGGAGAAATATAAATTGAATGATGTTATATGTTAAATTCTGTACTCGCACAAGAGTACTTATAGAATCAGAATGGTTTGGGTTGGAAGGCACCATTAAAGATCACACTACTCATGCGGGTATGCACTAGGAATGATCTAGTAATAGTTCTAGATAATATTACCTATAAATATCTGAAAATGTGGATGTCAGTTTTTCCATTTCTCATTATTCATAATTAAGTTAGGAGTTTTATTCGTGTTTAGGCTTCCTATTCTGTTTTGGCAAATACATTATATTTATGTCCACTTAACTGTCTGTTTGCATTGACAGAGTGGTGTTAAATGGCCTTAGTGTAAATTAAAATGTAGATTTCAGCAAATATTTAAGCTGGTACCCATGAAAGCTTGCAACATGACTTAAAACAATCAAAGTGACATTGATGTATTGTTATAGAATACTAGTCAGATAGCGAATCTGTTTGAATGCAAATTCTTTCTAGCCATCAGGAATGGATGCTCATTTGGGACCCACAAATATTGGCCCATCTCAGCTTCAGACCAAAGGCTGTGATAGAAGTTAAGAACCAAGATGAGTGAATTTACAAAAGGCCCGGATGCATGAAAACTTGTTCTTGCAGCCCTATGCAGTTCTTTGGAAAGCCAGATTTTTCCACCAATAATATGCCAAGAAATTACCTAAAAGCAATGGGGGCAACAGTTGGGAGTGTAAGTTGCAAAGACCAGACCTATATTCTCAGCTGGTAGAAAGAAGGTGCTGTTTTAGAGATCTGATTACCATGGCTTTAGTATCGCCTTCAAAATAAGAACAAGTTATCTACCGCCTTCCAGTAAAAGTCCCTTTGCTGTATAGACGTATCGCTGTGCTTCTGTATAACAAGACAGGCTGATTTCTCGGTGTGTGTGTGGTTGAGTGCACAGATAGGCAAATTTACAGTTAAACACACTAGTAAACGCTTTGCTGAATCAGCCATGATGCTCAGCACATCATGCAATGAAGTCTAAATCAACTTGTCAGAAATGTTGGTTGTGCAGCTAACATGAATTTAGGTAGTTAAAACAGATGACCTTTTTATGCTAACGCTGTTCTTTTTTTCCCTGTGAAAAGACAAACCTATTCTGAAGCAGTTTCCTGACAGCTAATTCAAAGTCCTCAACACAGGTCTCTTCGTAATGTATTTTGCTGGAGGCGAGGGCATAAAAAACAAATTTATTACATCCAACACACATTTTCCCCTCTCTGCATAGGAAGCTTGTTTGACATTCCCTCTAGTCAACTTTTTTCTATCTTGTTTCTGGACTGACTACATACAACTCATTACATGAAGGCTGTAGAATCATAGTATGTTATGATTCTGGCTGTATAGGATATTTAAAAGAAGATACTGGTTTTCAATTAAAAGAAATTTGGAAATGCTAACAGTGTGTCAGCAAAATGGAAACTCAGGGTGTTGACTGTCCTAGAGCAGCACTTAGCCATCTTGGGAACATAAGGAAGTTCTCTTTGTCTACTGGAGCTCCCTGTTGGGCCACAGTGCTTCAGGATTATGCATGGTATTCCTGGTCTGCCACCTAAGCACAAGCTTGTGAGGGAGCCTCAGAAACAAGCTTTGTGGAATCTTCCTAATATTAATTTTTGTTGTACCAGAAGGACAGAAATGGAAGAATGGGCAAAAAGTAGTCAGTTGCACATTCCTTTTCCACTGCACCTCAAGGGAACGACCAAAAATCAGTACCAAAATTAGCACCAGAACATCACTGATTAGCAAAGGGACGGTGTCCAAAAAGATGAATCATAGGCTGCATATTAACAAAATGTATTTTCCCTTTTGTATTGATTCTGTGGTATTAAACATGTTGTCAGTGAAGAGTGTAGGTGAGAGTTTGAAAGGGAGCTATAGTCTTAACATTCTTCCTGGGGACGAATTTCTCATTTATTTGAGCTTAGAGAATAGCTGTCAATCAAATTCTTTATTTGGAACTATTCACAGTTCCTCCCCATGTTATCACATAGATAAATGTCTTGTGGAGGTGGAGAGAAAAAAGAGGTTGGTGACAGTAATAAGGCACCTCTGTAGAATGAGCATGTTATGCTAATTTCTTCCCAGCTGAGAGAACTTTGCAAGTTTATAGACCTCAAAGAATCTAGCCTACATCTCCAGAAAATACTCTATTCATGGTTATGAAATACTCCTTTGGCAAGAAGGTTCTCAAGCTTTTTAATACTTTCCTTTTATTAAACATCACAGTTTTCCTCTTCTCTCAGTTGGTGTTTAAAAGGTAAGTTGCTATCATAAATGTGTCACTAATACTTCAGAAACAGTAGAAGTCAAATCCCCTGTAGTGACCTCCATGCCTCCGTTTTCAGATCTCGGTTTATATAGTTCAAGTTCCGATTTTTTGTTATACCTGTTTAGTAATTTAGAACCATGTAAATGTGGCCCAGATTTGGGGACATTTGCTCACAGTGGAAATCTCATTAAACAAGTGATTTCTTCACCTGGAACTAGAAATTTCATAAGAAATGCAAATGTGATTGCAGGGGATACCAGATGTTTAATTGGAATCTGATTTCCTTTGGCCTCAAAACCACGATAATACCCAGAAGCAAACCCAGATTTCCATTTCCATATTACTTTTTTGGCTCATCCTGAGCTGTAAGGTCAATATTGTAAAAATGAAAGCCCTGACTGTTCTAGGCAATAAAGGCAAACTGCTAACAGAAGTGTTCATTCCCTCTCAAATTCCTGCAAGAATTTTTAATTTAAGGTAATTATTGTTAATCGGTTTCAACCATTTTGGAGCCAGGCGATCTATTTCTGCAGTCTGATTCTCATTGCTACACACAAACCTTTACAGAATCACATAATCACAGAATTGTCTAGGTTGGAAAAGACCTTGAAGATCATCCAGTCCAACCATTAACCTAACATTGACAGTTCCCAACTACACCATATCCCTAAACTCTATGTCGACCCTACTCTTAAACACCTCCAGGGATGGGGACTCCACTACCCCCCTGGGCAGCCCATTCCAATGCCTAACAACCCGTTCTGTAAAGAAATGCTTCCTAATATCTAGTCTAAACCTTCCCTGGTACAACTTGAGGCCATTACCTCTTGTCCTATCGCTTATTACTTGGTTAAAGAGACTCATCCCCAGCTCTCTGCAACCTCCTTTCAGGTAGCTGTAGAGGGCAATGAGGTCTCCCCTCAGCCTCCTCTTCTCCAGACTAAACAACCCCAGTTCCCTCAGCCGCTCCTCGTACGACATGTGCTCCAGACCCTTCACCAGCTTCGTTGCCCTTCTCTGGACACGCTTGAGTAATTCAATGTCCTTTTTGTAGTGAGGGGCCCAAAACTGAACACAGGAATCGAGGTGCGGCCTCACCAGTGCCGAGTACAGGGGTAAGATCACTTCCCTGTCCCTGCTGGCCACGCTATTTCTGATACAAGTCAGGATACCATTGGCCTTCTTGGCCACCTGGGCACACTGCTGGCTCATGTTCAGCTGGCTGTCAATCAACACCCCCAGGTCCCTCTCTGACTGGCAGCTCTCCAGCCACTCCTCCCCAAGCCTGTAGAGCTGCTGGGGACTGTTGTGGCTAAAGTGCAGCACCCGGCATTTGGCCTTATTGAAACTCCTACAGTTGGCCTTAGCCCATCGCTCCAGCCTGTCCAGGTCTCTCTGCAGAGCCTCCCTACCCTCGAGCAGATCAACACTCCCACCCAACTTGGTGTCATCTGCAAACTTACTGAGGGTGCACTCGATCCCCTCGTCTAGATCATCAATAAAGATGTTAAGCAGGAGTGGCCCCAAAACCAAGCCTTGGGGGACACCACTCGTGACTGGCTTTGGAACAGTTTTAGCTGTCGTAGGCCTCTGAAACATCCTTTTGTTTTGAGTTCCATGTTGACGATACTAACAAAAGAGTTGTTTCTCTTGCCTAGGAATTGAACATCTAAAGCGTTCTTTCTCGGGTGGTGGCTATGTAGGAACACTTTTCACATGCTGTGCTGTAGTTCATTGGTTCCCTTAGCTCAAAAGGGTAGGCCATTTAGAGGGACCTCATGCCAGAAGCATGACACGAACTCTGAGATTTACCTCTCAGCAGGGATGTAGGAAGCAATAAAAGTTTAATAAAGTTTAATAATAATAGGAATAGCTTGAGACAGAGCCTGAGAAGTAAGGTGTTTAAACCTTGTTAGGAGCCTGATCCAACTTCTGATGAAATGAATAGCCCTCTAGCAATCGGTGCTTACAGGAGCTACATCAGGCTGTCTTCCATGAGGCTCCCATGCCTGTGCTACTTCTTTGGTTATGATGCCTTGTTCACCTCACTTGAGTGAGCTCATAGAGCAGTTAGTGACATATAATGAAAATTGTTTCACTATTCTTGACAAAACAAAACCCAAAAGGCCATTCTGGACCCCAGCTGGCCACTTATCCCCATCTCTGCCTCTGATCAAAACACTTGGAGTCAGTGTTCTCCCCTTAGGTCAGAACCAGGGGCCCATTGCTTTCCCCGCTCAAATGCCCAGAGTCCCCATAAACAAGTTAAATTATGTTGTGCACTGACAGGCAAAGTTTCTGTGCATCCATTCCCCATATCTCTGTGTGTGACAAATGGCAACTTAGAAACTGTTAACCTTTTTGTAGTGCTGCAAGCACAGAAGACAGGCAATGCTCACATGAGAGAAACATGTCTGAAGTTGTCAGAGTCATGATAGACTTATTGGCCTGGGCATGAGAACATGAAACTGATCCAGAGGCATGGTGACTTGTTCTGTGATTGTTTTTTTTTGTAATTATTTTTTCTTTGAAAGTTTCCACACTTGTTCATATCTGGTTAGATATGGGCTTTATTTTTCTCCTCACTGCTGAAGAATAGCTTGGGGCCTCTGTGTTGTTAATGTTTAAAAAAATATCCCTTTTCACTATTTATCCTCCAATATACTGCAAGTGGACTGATGAGGGTTTCCATTTCAAAGCCACTGTATCCTCATGCTTCTTGCAGAGCATTTTCTGCACTGGTTATGCATTTAGGGCCACAGATGTGGATGTTGCATATAACGTGGCAGGTCCTTAGAGATGTGTTTTCTCTTGTGTAAGACCAGAAGAAGAACGGTATATAAGAATCGCGGGAGTGCTGATCTCTTACTATTTAACTACATCAGCTGACAGGGCATGAAGGGTTGGCACGTTTGTTATTCCTTCACTTCTTGTATTCACTGGGAAAAGCAGTAAATGAACAGTAAGTGGGCAGTAATTTGTCTAGGACTAAACCATAATGTAATTGCTTGTGGTTGGTCTCAGTCTAAAGGCAGGTGAAAAGGTGATCCTGTGAGCAAAAGGAAGTACAGACCTGCACTGACTGGCATCATGTCTGGGTTGTAGTAAAAAGATCAAGGACCAAACCACCCTGGTCAACAGAAATTATTTCTTTCTGATTCCTCTCTCCCTGCCCCTCAGTACTTCTTTTAGGTTTGACACTGGAGAAAGGTGTGCTCTCTCTGCTGATGAGCTAAGGGGTTCATTGTGCAGAATCATCTGCCTGCACGTCTGACTCTTGTTGCTAGACTGTGGCAACACACCAGGCAGATGCCTGATCCCAGGCAGCAAGGAAGTCTGGATGGTGCAGACCTTTGCTTTCAGAGAAGCAGAAGGGAACTGATGCTGTAATTGTTTCAGCAAGCAGAGGGGCAGTTCCTCACCACTCTTCCTTGTTTCTCAGGGCTCAGATTAGGGCCTCACGAAAGACTGCTGATGCCAGCACAAGGGACAGGATCGTCTACCTTTTCTTAAAGCTAGGGAGTTGCTTGATGAAAAGGCTTCTGTTGTCAGCCCCCGCCATTAGGCTGCTGATCATTCTCTAGCACAAAAAGACTTCTGTTCACTTCCACAGCACTGAATTAGCAATTGCAGACAAACTGACTGACTTGATGTGAGCAGTGGCTTGCTGGGCATTGCTTTTCAGACTGCAGCTAGGCTGTCTAAAGGGGTAATGCCAGCTGGTCTGTGATGCATCATGATGAGCCCATCTATCGGGAATACCTTGGTTGTCCTTATTACCAAAGATCAGCACAGATGAATCCCAAGGTGCAGAGACAACTCAGTGGTGGGACTTTTATGAACATGCATGTAGAAGGAAATTACCCTTGAAAAAAGTCATACCTTTGTGCTGACAAGGGGTGGGCATGATGACTGACATGTGACTGTGTCCTGTTGACCAGTCATGCTTTAGAGTTACCTCCTTACCAGAGATCAACCCAAGCTGCAAACTTTTAGTTCAAATCCACAGAGATGGCTGGTCTGAAAGATAAGGTCTCTACCACTGCATTGCAATCACATGAGTTATAGAGGACCACATGCAATGTAATATCCTTCAAAGTCACAAAAAGGCGTAATAGAAGAAATATTTTCTTCTCAGGTTCTTGGACAGAAAGGAATCCTGTGTGATTAAATACAACGTGTAATCCTTAGGGTCAATAAAGGGAGCCTTCATAAATCGTGCCCAGCTTTAGCTTACATGAAAAAGATTAGACAAAAAAATGCCATGTATCCTTGTTCACTTGGCTGTAGCAGGTATAACCAGAGTTAAGATTTACACCGATCCTAGAATGAGAACCAGAGAATGCACTCTTTAAATCGGTGTTTGTGCAGAATAGGTGATTGCTTGTGAAAGTCTCTACTACCTTCAACCTTTCCCACACTTCTTGGGAGCCCAAGGCATAGGAAGAAAAATGTCATCGATAATAGAGCTGGAGCTGAGCTAATCTCAGCTCAAATTTCATCAGTGTTTGCCTTCAGGATCTTTTGATGAAGCTTAAAACTGTGGAGCATGAATCCAGCATGGACCTATTGTGCATGAAATACTCATGAGTTTGGGAGGGATCTTTGAAAGTGAAAATTAGATGAACTCTAATTTGCTTGCCAACAAACATTGGTGGTTAAAGGAAAAATGTCCAGAAGCCTTTAAAAATAGACTGCTAAACCACAAAATCTTTGTCACTTATTTGTGTATTTCCAAAGCCTTGAGTGGATCACCATCTGGTGGCAGCAGAGAGCATCCAAGACCAGTGTCAGAAAACCCTGAAATGAGTTGGTAGCCATCAGCCCAGGAGGCAAATCTCTCCCCCACTTAAGAGTTGAGACAGTAGACTTTGCCTTTGAGCATGAACAACAGAAACTGATGGGTGTTCTGCCATCATTCTGGAGTCTCCAGCTGCGTTTCTGATCCTGCCTAGGACACAAACCTGTCCTTATGCATAGAACAGGGGATATCCAGTTAACAATAGAAAAATACAATTCAGCATCAGGACTAACTTGTCTGCAGGAAGATTTGGCATCCTCTAGCTGCCTAGCACCCAGCCACATCAACCTCACATCTTGGATTTCTTTCTGCGAAGTCAACAGGGTGGTCTGCATTATGAATGCCTGCCAGCGTGGGTGCTGAACAGGACCAAGCCTGCTTAATGCACATCAGATGTGGAAGTCAGACCTGTGGGTAGCCTCGACTATCACACACCAGTGATGGAGCAAGGGATGCTAGATATTTGGAGGTTCTCTGAAATCTTGCTTTGGCTGGAGCAGGATATTGGTCATTGCTGTATCAGATGAATATAATCTAGGAAGTGTAGGAAGTGCACTAAATATGTTTCTCCTTTTCCTTATAATCGCATCTTACATAGGCTGTCATATGTGTGTTTGTGTCTCACCCAAAGGGTTCCTGCCTTCTTTCTAGGTCTGCTTAAAACCCTCAGCTTTGTCTCACTTACTAGATCCTTGTTTCTGAGGGAGATCTGGCCTGTATACTTCGGAGGGACTTGCCAAAACCCTAGCTCTTTAAAGAGACTCAGGTCAGAAGTTGTTAAATGCCAGGAAGCATCTTTCCCCTGCGGAAATACAATCTGTGTCTGTGTATCACACTTAGTACTCCAAGTGAAAAAGCATCTTCCTGAATGTTGTAAGTTTGTTTTAAGTAAGAGGGGGCTTGTCTAGCTTCATTCACATGGCTGAGCTGGAAATAGAGTTCTGGTCTTCCCATTTTGAGCCAGACACTGCCTAAACCTGTTTCCACAACTCTTGTTACTTTGCCAAACTCAAACAAATAAATGATTCCAGGTTTCTTGGTCAGTTGAAATTAGGAAAAGGACAACAGGAATAGACAAGGCCAGCTTATCCGGGACACAGCGTGTTAACATCCTAACTGGTATTCAAGCATAATATTAATTTTTCACACTTGCATTAAAAAATCCCACCAAAAAAAAATTCAAACCCCAGTGAAGAATGATTCCTGCTGATAAGAAAATCACTGTGCTTAAATTCATTAATAGAATAGGCTGTGGGATACATTTCAAAGCACAGGGTGAGAAATAAGCTCCCAAATCCCATTAAGAAATAACAGGATTTATGTGCATTCCTCCCATATATTAACTTTCCCCTCTGGAAACGTCTTGTGCTGAGTTGGTGCCATTTTTCAGGCAGGTGCAATGTTTTGCAGTTCCCACAGACCTCTCCAGATAATCTGCCAGTCTGAAAGCCATTCCCTATTCTCACTCAAGAATGGGGATTTTCTGATGCACGGATGAATGACGAGTTTGGCTGACGAATGTCATAGCTCCATGTTCTACTGGGATTCAGTCACACATTCTGCAACGATGCTGTAAGCAGTTTTGTCCTGTCCATATCAGCAGTTAAAATGTTTTAAACACCAGCCAACAGAGATAGAAGAGATACCAGTTTTTAATAGCCATTATCAGTAGTGGGTCATTTTCTGAACATGACTTGACATATAGAGGTACAATTTGTGATGCTGAAGTCTTCAGGGAATTGGTTTGTGTTGTCAACAGGGTCAGTTTTTATTAGCACTGCTAGAGGTTTTTCACCTTTTTATTGAAGGCAAGTTTTTGAAAATATGCCAAATCCTCACATTTGACATTACTTATGAAGTTTTCATGACTTTTTCCTTTTAAAGGCATGGATAAATGTCAAATGTTAATTCACATAAAAATGGAGATAAAAATATTATGGAAATATTTGCCAAAGAAATGGCAAACATATCCATTTCAAAAAGTGGAACGAGTTTCATGGGGCAGAAGGAGGCCAGAAGGATGTCTGGGATCCCCAAAGAAGATACATGTTGTGGCAAGAGGTGTTTATTTCAGAAGAATTGAAAGAGCATACAGTCCACTACATGTTTCAGAAAATTTCCTAACACCTATAGAGAACGACTGACTTCATGATAAAGACTGTTAACTATAGTCATACCAAAGTATTTTTCTTGGTTTTCGGTTCAGCTTGTAATCAGTATTTATTTTATCTATCATGGTAGTGCCAGCAGGTCACAGTTGAAAACTACAACCCCTTTATTCTGTTTATGAGTGTAATAAAAAAAAATCTGCTTCTGGGCATTCAGAATTTATAGTTGTGATACAGTCACAAGATGAAAATGTAAAAAAACAAATACAGCAATGGGTGAAGAGTGAAGCAAGGGTGAGTCTGCAAATGCACTGGTGAATTTACTACCTCATATAATAATGATGTTGCTTGGAGTTTATGCATTACTTAATGTTGGATTTTAAGATGTTTACAATGGAACATAATCACTGGAATAATTGTGTCCTTGAAAACTTGCAGTATTTTTTTATTTATTTATTACTTGCTAATTTTTTTATTTTTCTGTAAAACTATGCATTATTTAAATGAACAGTTCATTTAGAAAAGTGGATTGGTCTCTGATGTCAGACTTCGTGTTTTTATACATTGATTGATGACCAGTCTTGCCAGTCGACTGAGAGAGTTCCACATTTCTCAAGTGCAGTCTCATAGAAACTGGGAAATGAGCTGATGGAATTCAGACCAAAGATCTGGCTGTTTTCCAGGAGCAAAGACATGGCAAGATGCATTTCCACTTTCAAGAGAGAGGCTTGAAATGGAAAAAGAAATATGAAACATTTGGACAGAGAGGGGTGGAGTCATGGGGCGAATCTTCATTTTATCAATGATCCCACTCCCCTCCCTCCTGCCCTGCTCCATTTCATGTTTGCTTAAAAGCAGTTGCCAGCGTTTGTTGAATAGTGTCAGCACAGAAGAGATGCAGCCACTGACCTGACTATAAGGCAACAGCAAAAGGTTAGTAGAATTAGTCTTGTACTGCAGACTTGTATTAATAGTTGTATTGTGATGTTGTTGGCACAAACGCCGCAATTAAATAAGTTGTTGGCACTCTTCCCTGGGTTAAATTACTACTAGTGTTCCCCCTGCTTGCAAGTCAATGAATACAACACTTTTGGGGAGGCAAGTTCAAACATTTTTGTTCTTTTGGGATTCTGCACATTTCTGATTTCAAGCTAAGAGGTTTCTGCTGGCTTTCCAAGTAGACCTCTGCTGTTGTTCTGTCTCTGCAAACAGCCTGTGCAAACTAATGCTGGAATAACCAAGCAGGGAAGGAGGTGGGTGAGGGGGAAAGACACAACAAAAGACTGATGTAGAAACAAATGCCCTTAGAAGGGGTCCTCACTTTCTCTCATGCTTGGACCCACGGATGTTTCTTAGCACTGAGCTATTGTTGTAGAGGATTAGGTTTCCATCACAGCTTCATCAGGGGCAACTTATCCTTTTTATCAGCCCAGAAAGACAGCCACAGATGTGGGGGGAGGGGGAGGAATCCCCACCTATCCTTGCCCAAAAGTGCAAAGCAGGCACTTTTTCCAGCCCAAGGCCCTCTTCCTGCTCCTTTTAGTTGATGACAGTTGGATTTGGCCCAGGGGCCCACGCACCCCTCTGTGTTGTTCTGCAGGGGCCACTCACAGCAATACAGCTCCCCAATCCTGCTAGCCAGAAAACTTTGTCTTTCCAATTTATTAAAAATTCCTTCTACTTTGGGAAAAGGAGTCCTTGCGCTTCTTCCCAATGCTGGCCTACCAGACAGCACCAATGTCTTCACCTATTCACTAAGGGGTAGATCTAAAAATCTCTCTTCCCTGGCATATCATAACTTTGGTTTTCTACAGTGCTTTTAGTAAAGCTAAGGAGTCAACCGCAGTCTGACTTCTCTTCATGACCTACATTAAGACTAAGATGCAGTCTAGTCCTTTGGGGTAGCAAACTGTAAACATCAGACAGAAGAACTGGAAGTGCTTCAGTCTCTATTTCCCTGTGGCTGGTGTTGAAATGCAGCAAGACTTGGGGGGGACTGTGCTACTTGCCGTATGAGTTCAGAAACTTGTACATATAATGGTTTTCTAAGAAACTGGTGTTATACAGAAGAATGTCTGGGGAGATCTTTAATCTGTGCTTTCCTTAAGACTGGCTGTTATTTAATCATCCTCAGATGTTAATAATGAACTTCATTTATAGGTTTCCCTGTCTACCAATGACATAATCTTTCTGTGGCTTATATCAGTGTTTAATGGAGATTAATAAAGAGTGAGCCACTAGCACATCAATAGTTGGAGGTTAGGAGAAAGGAGTAAGCAGAAACAAAAGTAAGTGCGGTTGAGTGACTGTGTGTCTCTACAACTTCTTGTGTATCTCATCAGCTGCTAAAACAAAAGGTTCCTCTGCTGGTTGGAGCTGAAGAGAACCAAAGCGAGCATCTATTGTTCTATATGTTTTATTATTCTTGGGCTGTGATCTTGTCAGCTCTCATTAGCTTAACAGGTTGGACTGTGTCACTCCTTGGATGGGAGACTTTGAAACGCAATGATAAATGACACAAAGTGGTTCAGTCCATAGCCCTGCTCCCTCTGAGTCAGTGCTGAATCACTGACCCGTCAGAGTTTGAGGTGGAGAGAGTGTGATAGCACTGCTTTATGAGACATTCTGGCTTTGGTGATGAGATATTATAGAAGATCAATCAGTGGCATAATTTACTAGAAAAAAATGTGATCCCATGAGCCAAATTCTGTTTGGGATAAATTACATACCAACAGCACCGCTATCATCTTGATTTTTTCTTGTTCTAGAGCAGCTAAGGGTTGCGGGTAGCTCGTGTGAGATGCTTTGGTAGCAGATGGCAGTGCCTGCAGTGAAAATGTATTTTTCTTTCAATCTATCTATCTATCTATCTATCTATCTGTGTGTGTGTGCACACACAGGTGTGAGCTGAGGGTGCTTATAGTTTGTAATCCCATAAAATGCCAGGATGAAAAAAATTCGTGCTTTTGAGCTGAGCCGGAATATACACTGGAATATAGAACTGAAAGGTAATACATAACTGGATTTGGAGGGGTCCTGCACACCAATTGCATACTTTTCTCTTGCCTTATATCAATGTTTTATAGTCGGTGAGAGAGAACTAGCCATTGGCACAGAAAATGAGAGATGTGAAAGTTAGGGGGAAAGGAGTAAATACGAAAATTCAATGTTTGTATAATACACTTATGACATTTGGATGGTGACAACATACAACTGGTGCTAGTTAAGAGGTTGATCTATGCATCCAGTCATCTCAGTTTTAAGCCCTCTTTATAAATCACAGGAGGTTGTAGTCTGCCTTTGTACTTTTGGTGACCAGTTGTAGACCAAGCAGAATACTCAGTCAAATGTCTTTGGCTAGACGTTGAGTCTTCAGAACTCAAGAGCAAGTCTGCTTTTCTTTAGGATAATTTGAAAATGGTGGTAGTATCCTGCCATTTTCAATAAAAGCATTATTTTTCATTACGCCTGTGGCTGTGGCATTCACAAATGACCTAAAGGGTACAAATGTCTCCAGTGGCAATTGAATCTGAGTGCCAGTGTTGCAAGGCTCCCTACAACTGTGCGATATCATTGGCCCTCTTCAGTGGCAATATGTAGAAATCTGCAAGGCAAGTTTATTGTGCCAGAGTAGGCAGTTAAAGTATTCCCTAACAAAGTCGTTCAAGGTATGAATGAATAGATGTTCTAAAAGTTGGTAATGTGGGAGCTAGGTAAGGAAGCCAAAGTTAGAAGACAACTCTCTGCACGTGAGAGACTGTGCCTTTCCAAACTCTGCATATATCCCTGAAATCTCCCTACCCGAAAAAAACCCCAAAAAACAGGAAAGAAAAAAAAAAAGAAGATGACCGAAAGGAAAGTGTGGTTGTCTCATAGCTGCTCAACAGCCAACTCTGAGATCTTTCTGGCAAGATCAACTGAAGCTGAATTTGTCATTGTTTGGCTTGTGTCACCCAGCTGGTCGGGTCAGAGAGCTTTTCTGACCTGAGCCCACAAGTGATGGACAGGTCTGTAGAGGGCATTATCACAACATAATCACATGAAATGAAAGGAAAACCGTGTGTGCCTTTCTTAACATCCCCCCCCCCTCCAAATCTTTTCTTATTTTACTCTGAATCTGTTAATGCTTCTATTATGTAATAAGGTTTTCAGAGCAAAATATGGCCTGGAGAGTAGTAAATAGAGCTCTTCCAAGGATCCACAAACATCTGCAAAGATTCTGTTGCACTGCTAAAGGAAGCATTCATCATGGTCAGAAATATTTCCTGCTGGGTTGTAGTGTGCTTTCTGGTTTCCTCTGTCCCTCAGGCACTAGTGGAAATTCCAACTGACAAGGAGGTGTTTGTTTTTTTTTTTTTTTTCTGATTTAAGTTAACTAAATTGATTTTGGAATAGAACAGAGGGTCTGTAAGTTCTTAGTGGTAGTACTGCTCTTGCCAAAACCAACAGCACCCAGGAAGAAGAACGCTGGAAACCCAAAGACCCTGGTCAGGAGGAGACCAGAGGAAGAATTCTGTTGGCCTGGGGACTTTGAAATTCCTTTTATCTTTTTGTATATCTGTACATACACGTGTTGCTGGCTTGGAGGGAGTGTAAGCGGAGGTGTGCATTTGGAGCAGGCAATGTCAGGAATTTAGTTGTTCACTTGGATTTACAGGTTTGCAGTGTATTGACCACAGCATGAAAAATAATTTTTAGTACATGGAAAGCTTAAAGAACATAGAACTATGAAATATTCTTGGTTTGGTGGCCTGTATAAAGAGAGTAGTTCTTGTGGACCCTGAACCAAAATTGTAGAAAGACAAAAAGAATAGAAAAAAAAGTAGGGGTTTGTGGTGAACTCAAAAGTTTTGTTCAACTCTGTAAAATAAATGCAGGTGAACTTTGAAATGAAAATAATGACCGAAAACAAAACCCAAATATTCTGCTTCAAAAATGTCAAAGTTAAAAGTTTCAACCCTTTAAAATTATTCTTTCTTCCCTGCCTTTTAGGCATCAACACCATTTACTGCATTTAACCTGCATGTGGAAGCAGCCTTGTTCTTGCCACACAGAATCACACTATAGCTACATAATGATGCTCTGCTCTTGTCAAAATACATCTTTCAAAATAAAGCTCTGCTTGAATGTGGAGCAATTTAGACTTCATACAACCTATGAATGACATTTCTATTATCTCTGTGGCTTATTTTGACCTTTTGTCTCGTGGTGAAATAGAGCTGAAACTTGCCAGAATCCTCCTTTAAGGCTTTTTCTTAATAGTACAAGGGATATATTAAGCTCCTGGGAAAATTTAGGTAGTGAGGTAGAATTTTCATGAAGGAATGGTTGTGATAATATCCCTGGATATTATTCCTGTGCATTTCATATTTCTAATGCAGTTGTGATGCTTTGAAACACATATTTTATAGGGCTATGTAATGATATCCACCAATTGGCGCTGTTGCTCTTTTTCCTCTTGTGTATAGGAGCAATAAGGATGGATCGGAATCACCCTGTGCTGTATAGTCTGAGCTATAGCAGTTGCTGAGGCAGGAACTAGAGGAAGTGTGTCTCAGATCAGCAGTTCTCAAACATGCTCATAAATGTGTCAAGAGCTGGCAGAGTGCATCAGCACATGATGGTATTCTGCTCCTCTTACAGCTCCCCGAATCTCCTCCAAGCATGGCATCAAGTGAGGCCATAATGGGTACTCTGATACCAGCTGGTGATGAGACACAGGGCCTGTGGCTAAAGGCTGTATAAAATTAATAATAGGAAAGGGAGCGGCAGTCAGGAAAAGCACTACTGGGTGACAGATGGAGACTTGGTTTTGTTATGCTGTGTTGCGAGCATTTTTCCAGTGTGAGAGGTGTCAGTAGAAGAGTCCCAAAACACAGAGTCATTCAGAACCACAGGTTACTTTCATACAAAGAGGTGGTTTTTTTTCTCTAACACTTTCATATTTCTGCTTGCAAGAAACACTGATTCATTTCATCCTTGGCTACTGACACAGTTTTACAATGTATAACAAAAAAATGTTCTATGGGCCTCATGATCCACTGCAGCCTATGGAGTAATGTGAATCAAGCAAGTGTTGGTCAGCAGGTCAGAGATGCAGGTGAATGAATCCTTTGTTACTCGTGCACTTGTGAAGTTGAGGTACCACTCACATTAAGGAGAAACTAACTTTTAATATTTTTCAATTACCAGTGATTCTGAAAAAGGCAGTCTGAGCTCTTCTGCATGGCACGTTATTTGAAAGAAAAGGCATCTCCACATGAGTACTGGTCTCATGATCAGATGTTACTGATAAATAATAATATTCACAGGATAAATATTTATTAATTTACATTTGGGCTGTATATGCTGTGTGCTGCTTAGAAAAACATTCTACACTGGTAGCCATTATCCTCTATGGCTGATGTACATATCACAAGCCAAGGACTGGAAATGGCTTGTCTGATATCAAACGGTCAGTGCCACTTTCTCTAATCCTTAGACATATTTGCAATCGAATACCTGCTGGCAGAGATCCCTGCACCAAACCTCTGTTTAGAGACTCAGCACTAAATGCAGGAGATACTAATTTTTGTCTTCTACCAAGCACCAGTGGCTTGCAATTTTCCCTTCAAGTTTACCCAGGAAAACATCTCTGTAAGTAACATTGAGCAATGACACAAATGAGTGAATGCATTTTTGGAGACTGACAATCTCTGATGGAGAGTAGTGCGATAGGTAGTGAGATGTACAGAATGATCACAGAATCACAGAATCATTCAGGTTGGAAAAGACCCTTGGGATCATCGAGTCCAACCATCAGCCCTACTCTACAAAGTTCTCCCCTACACCATATCCCCCAACATCTCAATGACCCTTAAACACATCCAGGGATGGTGACTCCACCACCTTCCTGGGCAGCCTATTCCACTGTCTGACCACTCTTTCTGTGAAAAATGTTTTCCTAATGTCCAGTCTGAACCTCCCCTGATGGAGTTTAAAGCCATTCCCTCTTGTTCTATCACTAATTACCTGTGAGAAGAGACCAGCACCAACCTCTCTACAATGTCCTTTCAGGTAGTTGTAGAGCGTGATGAGGTCTCCCCTCAGCCTTCTCTTCTTCAGGCTAAACAGTCCCAGCTCCTTCAATCGCTCCTCATAGGATTTGTTCTCCAGGCCCTTCACCAGCTTCGTTGCCCTCCTCTGCACTCCCTCCAGCACCTCGATATCTCTCTCATATTGAGGTGCCCAAAACTGGACACAATCCTGAAGGTGTGGCCTCACCAGTGCAGAGTATAGGGGGACTATCACCTCCCTACTTCTGCTGGTCACACTATTTCTAATACAAGCCAGGATGCCGTTGGCTTTCTTGGCCACCCGGGCACACTGCTGGCTCATGTTCAGCTGCTTGTCAATTAGAACCCCCAGATCCTTTTCTTCCAGACAGCTCTCCAGCCACACCTCCCCAGGCCTGTAGCAATGCATGGGGTTGTTGTGGCCCAAGTGCAGGACCTGGCACTTGGCCATGTTAAAGCTCATCCCGTTAACATTGGCCCACCGATCCAATCTATCCATGATGTTACACATCCCAAAAGTGCATTGTCATCTAAATACAGGATTGATGTGCTTTCAGTCTTTGTGTGTGCTGGGCATTTTTGGCTGCTTGGTGAGTTGGATAGAGTTGATGTTACTGTATAGCCTCTTTTTCTGATCCAAACTGCTGAATCTAATCAACTTTCTCTGGGATTTCTTACGCTTCTTACCAGCACAGTATCTATTGTGTGAAGTCTTAGATGAACTGCAGGTGTGGAAAAAGGAAGATTACTTATGAAAATAATTTTTCCATGTTCCCTCATCTGTTTGAAGTCAACAGAGATTTTGTTGCTGCATGGGGAAATAAAGGCCTACAGTCTTTGTACCTTAGTGTTATCGTACCTAAAGGTGGTTGCTTTTTACATTTCTGACTCCCCAGAGTACATCTCCTGGCCACATACTGGAGCAAAGATACATGCGTCCTGTTCTCTTTTCTTTCTATATCCTGAGAAAGGAAGATAAACATACGCTGTCTTACACCCAGCTATCTATATCTTTTGGCTGTAAACAGTGTGGCATTGTCAAGGCATACTTGGGAAAGATCAAGCAAACACAAGACTGCAAAACAACTGTGCTCTTATTCCACTTCCTTGTGTATGAAAGGCATTTTTAGAAGTCCTTGTCTATTTGATACACATCCATGAAATTATTTCTGTAGCATAGTCATCCAAGGCTCTCCTTGGCTGTCTATAAAACACTGGCCACATGTAGCACCTATCCTGTCCCTGTATTGCATTGCCAGTAAATAGTGCTGCCAAAAATCTGCAGGGAAGGTAGGGAAGAAAGATATTTCTCTTTCTGTATTATTGTTGGTAACTGGAGCTGAGTGAAAAATGAATTTTCAGGTCACTGGATGTTAAAAAGATATTTGCACTTGATCCAGATTGTTTCAATAACAGTTTTAGTTTTGACAATTCCCAGAAATAACTTCAACTACTAAAATCAAATCAAATAATGAAATTTTAATTTAAACTGAAAAATTGAAACTTTTTGTTTTAAAAATAGTGAACTTCAGGCTGTTGTGGTTTTTTAATGAATGTCTTATCAGAATCAGCATGTGTTTGGAAAATGTTCTCACTACTAGCGTGTCACCAATTGGATTTAATCACCTAAGTCACATAGGCATTAGAAAAGTTGATGAGCAGTCTTTAAAGCAAAGTAGATGAGAGCTGGATTTGCAGGAACACTTAGCGTCCACAGAAGTTTCCCTGGTCCTTAGCTGTAATACTGAGTACTCTTAAAAAAAATCTGACTTTGTCACTCAAGTTCCCCATTGGCTACTGTTCTTATTGATTAATACTCAGAAGTTCTCACCCATGGTGTCTTTCCACCCAGAGGGGATACTGTGGCCCTTTGCCCATGAATACTGCAGTGGAGAGAGGCAGGGAAAAGAGTAATGTGAGGTTACTCTGCTTTGATGGCCATCATCCCCAGGTCTGGCGAGGGGACCTCCATGGGAGAACAGAAGCTCCTGCTGCCCAAGCTAAAAATCTCAGCTATAAGCAGAAGGTTGTGAAGAACTGGATAAGGCCAAGAAGGAGACACTGCATGCTCAACATTAGTGCTTAACCTTCCCCCACAGTCCCAGCTGCCCAAACCATGTTATTTCAACTATTCCAAATAACTTCTGAGATTTGTCTCTAAATCTAGGGGTAGGACTAATCCAGGGAAGAGGTAGTGTAAGGCCTTGTCAGAAGAGCAGCGTGTGAGAGTGAAGCAGCTTTTCTTAAAGCTGGTGTGTATACACCAGTCTAGTACTTCTGTGCCAGTGTAAGCTCTTGACTTTGCGCTAGATTCGTGCACATAGGCTTCATGTGCACTGGTGCCATATTGCATGCATTAGAGTGACACAGACATCCCTAGCCCAAACAGGCCTGTAGCTCTCCCAAGGCTGAGACCAAAGCTTAGACAACTGTGACTTCGTCACATGTTCTGTCATCCTTTGCTCAGTTTTGTATGACCTGCACCTCAGCCACTTAGCTCGGTCTCTGACTGCACTGTGCATTTCATGTTTAGCATCTAACTACACGTTGCTGTTTTTTATCAGCCTGATGGAGCATGGTGTGGGAGTGGGAGCTACCTGGGTGCTGGTGCTCAACATAACCCTCTAGGAGCCCACAGCAATGTCAGCTGGAAGGTCCTGAGACTTGGTGTTTCTGCTCAAACTTGTTCTGAGTTAAATGTTGAGATTGCTGTAATTCCCAGCACATGAGTTCTCACCCACAAGGGCTGCCTAACTCCCCAGGGCTTGCCTTGGCTGAGGAGTCATGGCGTTTAACCCACTGGGCCAGCCCTAAGGTTAACTGAGGACAACTGTTGTATACAGGATGCTGGCTTGCCCCACACTGGCCTCATGCATCTCCTCCCCACGTGAAACATGGGAACAGTCAGAACGGTATTTGAGAGAGAAGGGTGGGAGCGCAAGCCAGACCTCTCTGGGCTCTGTGCGTGTGTGTGCTAATGAGGCCCAGAGGTGATGCCAGCCAGCTATCTCAAAGTGTAGTTTGCACATGAGTGCACCAGGAATGCACCAGCTATTCAACGATAATAAGTTTTTATAAGCACACGTTTCTGACCATGTCAAATTTTGTACCCATTCAGCTGCTAAAATCCATGGAATTTGACACTGGGGAAACAATCACATTTGAGAAGAGCTTGGACAAAGGGGAACTCACATTGCTTCCCAGCTAGAGCCTGAGCAGTTGATTGGCTTTTCTAACACAATATCACACATTTATTCCTTAAGCAAGATTAAAACTTTAGAAGAAGAAAGATTAGTCAGCAAGATTAGAACAGAAAACATTCTTAGAGAGTTATATTAACCATAAAGAACCATCTGCTCTCCACAACTGCAAAAGTAAAAAGAGATTTTTGTTCCACTGTTTTGGACAGTAGAGTTCTACAAACACACAAATGGAGCCTAGTCTGTTCTCAGCTCAGAAATCCCAGTATTTTCTCTAACACTACTTATGCGGGTAAAGTGAAACGTGCTTAGGGTGTGAATAAGATGAGCAAACAGCAAAGAATCATTTTCCTAGAGATCTTGTGTGTCCAAACACCCAGACAACACCAGAAGATGCTGATGTGCCCAAGGGGTGCTCACACAGAAATGAGGGGAATCTTCTCCATTAGAAAAAAATGCTGGAATCTAAATAATTCCTGCTATAGAAAATCACTGGTGAGAGAGACTCAGTAAGCATTAAGGAGGGATGATGGAAAGATGTGGGGCCTGGGAATGAAGAGAGAATAGGGATCAGGATGATGCTAAAAAAGAAGAGAAAAAGAAAGCAAAATTTCTCCCACTCAGGTGGGATGAACAGGCTTGAGCTGGTGTCAGGTTTGAGCTGGTGTAAATCATTCATTGATGTCAGGAGGTTCACCCTCAAGTATATCACCTCTTCCTACTTTTTAAGACCATCTTGCAACTCACATTGCCTTTCAGTACTGTCCATTCCTTAGTTTAAACAGAAATGCTGCCAGGGTGAAGTCGTTCCCTGATTATGGGGATGTCAGCATTGCCCTAGCAACAAGGTGTCATCCTTCTTAAAGAGAAAAAAGCTCTTAGATTGAGTCTTTTTTGGCCACATTGCCTTCCTGAATGAAGTATTGAAGTACAGCAGATGAATGCACCGAAATCGCATTTCCCACACTGCTAGTTTGATATCAGTTTACCACAATAACCACTCTCTGGAAAAATAAACATTAGCTCAGAAGAAGGCAAACTACAAAATACAAAGAGATGAAATATTAAGGAAATTGTGAGCAGTCACTTGAGCTTGTACAGAAGCACTTAACTTTCTCACCCCAAGGGCTCAAGTGAGGTGAGTGGAGTTACTGAAACTCATTAACCATGAATCCATTGTTCATTTTAAGCTTTTTCTATGGGGTGATTGATACTTCAAAAACTGCGTGGGAACTGAAGGCAGATTAGGAACAAATCATAAAAGTGAAACCAGATTACATGCCTGATCCTTTCTCCACTGTGGTTTTGTGCAGTTTAATTCCTGGGCAGTGAAGAGAGCAATATGGTTCAAGAGAAAGGGCCCTGTGGGAGGACCAAGGAGCTTCTGCTTGCAATCTGATTCCACCTCTGGTCCCCACTCATGCCATCTTTTGTCTAACTTTTGTTTTGGGGCTGGAAGAGACTGAGCAGGCTGTTGAGGGTGAAATAAAATTTTCAACTTTGCCATGACAAACTTTCTGTCTTTAACAATGACTTTGTAGAGGGCCTTCAGCAGTAAGGTGTGGTTTTTCAATAACCCGTGGTTTATATAGAGTCCTTTTCTGTGATGCAAAATACTGCTGAACCCTCCCCAAATATTACACCACCAGAGCAACCTGCTGTGGGACGGCACACAGTTTTCAGGCTGAGGATTTGGATCAGCAACATGTATATTACCAGTTCAAGACAAAAATGCAATAGGAAAATACTCATGCTTGAGCTCTACCCACTGACACATGGGAAATGCATGACAAGAGCAGTTTCAGTGGTAGCAGGTGACAAAGTAATAGCTGTAGGTGATGGGCCGTGAAACTAAAATGGATACAGAAGGCTTTCTGAAGTGTTGCACAACAAGGACTTTAAAAGTAAGACTGCCGAGTGCATCTGTGAGGGGCATGATGAACCCCCAGGATGGATATCTGCTCTTGAAATTGTCTTGTGGTAAACCTGGAAAGAGTCAGTGAAACGTCGGTAGTATTTCTTCTGCTGTGCACTGACGTAACTGAAGCAGAATTTGGTTCTAGCTATTTAAGTATGATGGATGAGCATTATTATCTGCCTGGAGAAACTGGGAGACGATGGCAAAGTCATCCAAGGACAGCCCTTGGGAGTTGGCCAATATCCCAAATTTGTGCTATGGCATCAAAAGGCAGCATTTTTTCATCTGAGCTGCTTCTCTCCCAGCAGCAGGGGAAATAACCTCTTTACTGTCTGATACACCTTTGCTTCATGCCTCCCCTGTCTTTTCCAGATCACAACTGGACTTTAAATTAGCTGTTGGTGGGAGAAAGAGAAGTGGGAGCTGTGCCTGAGCTATGAAGAGGGGATCTTTTGTAGGATAGAGAAGCCAGACCTTGCAAAAAGATCTGTCTCACTCTGGGATGGGATTTAAATGATTTAAATGATTTAAATTTAAAAGGAGCTTGTCTGAGCTTATTTCAGCATGCTGAGACTTCTCCTTTCTCAGGTGCAGACAATGACTGAGCCCTGAATGGGCAGATAGGAACTTGAGCAAAGCGACTGAGGCTGTAAAGAGGGAAAATTATGGAGTACTGCTGTCAGCTGGACTGGGCTGGTTCACAGCCAGTGGAAGGGCATGCTCACAGGATCATGCTGTCTGGGGAAAAATAAAAAAAACAAAGAGGGAGGAATTGTGTGAATAAAGTAGAATTCATTACTGTACAGAAATAAAATATGGTGGCCTTCACCTTTGAGTTCTGAAGAAATATGTATATGATGCTGAAGAGCCATGTGAGCTTTTTCTTAGATCGTGGGTCAATTTTGCCTCCTCCATCACTCCCATGAAAGCTACCTGATTCATCAAATTAATCAAATATAATACAGGTAGGAATGATTTCCAGAGGCCAGTGCTTTAGCTGGTGTAAATCAACACATTGATTCTACTGGAATGACACCAGGATCTCAGCTGAGAAACTGGCCTGTGTTTTCTTTCACCGTTTCTTTCACTGGAGTGAATAATGTGTCCCTAAAGTACAAAACTAATTACTGTAGGCGTATTGCTCCCTCACAAAGGAAAGACTCAGAAATTCAGGTAGGCAGTGTTAGGCATAAAGCTCAGGCACAATGTTCAGCAAAATTTTGAGGGAAAATAATCTTCCAGCTGTCTTTCAGACTAAGTCTTTTGGAAAATTCAATTGCAATAGTTGCAGTGGTGTTTTCCAGCCTTGCCCTGCTCTTTGAGGAAGGATGCCAGCAAGACCAGAATAGGTTACCCTGTTATATTTGCTCTTAGAAAGATGGCTTCTGGGATGGAAATTCAGCAGAAAGAAAGCAAGAGTAGAAGTGACACCATCTTGTAACAGAATTTCATGTACTGCTTCAGCAGTACATTCAACCTCTGACATTTCAAGAGGAGGAGACAGGAAAAAATGCAGGGAAACTTAATAAATGCATCAGGTTGTTCAGCTGAGTGAGTTCTTTTCCCACCCAAATAAAGAGCGACACAGGTTTTGTTCGGAGAGGAGTCTTTCCGGTTTGGCAAGGAGTGCTTCTCATCATCGTCCCAAGTGAGAATCTGTTGGCTAACATTTGCTTAAAGATCAGCCACTTCCATGTTTGCTTGTGAGATTGGAAGGGATCACAAAAGAATTGGATCAAGCAACAGCGTGTATATTACAGTGTTGGAAAAATGGTTCCAAAGCTGAAAGTTTCTTAGTCTGTACTATGGATGGGGTGTCTATACAATACAAAAAGCTGTTGCAATGAATGATATTACACAAGAATATTTTGTAAGATCTAGTGCTATCGAATGGGCTGAGGTCCTGGTTTGTATAATGAAATGTGGTAATTAAAGTCAATGTGCCTTTCAGCTCTTGCTGTTTCATGCGCTTTTTATTCTTAATGTTGAGGGTAGAAAACAATAGGTTATATATTTCAACTCTATCTTCTTTTCTGCTGTATTGATTCTGAATGCCTAGATAATTTATAGGGACTCAGCCTCTCGCTTCTGCTTGCATCTGATTTATTCTTAACAAAGGACAATTGACCATATAAATTTCACATTTGTGTATGCTTGTGTGTTTTAAGTCATTCCTCTCAGGGTTTGTGTATATGTAGACTTGCAGGATTCTTAACAGAGTATTTGAAACCCGATGTAATAACTGCTCATGGTCTGCTTTATTAGCAGACAGTATTCCTCTATGATTCTTTCTCCTCCTTGTGAGAAGATGAATAAGCATTGTCAAGTATCAGTGTTACTATTTATCATATCTACCGTACATCTTAGCCTGACACTTCAGACAAAAAGATGGAATTGCCAAATGTGTCAGCCTTCTCCTGAGGCCTTTAAGCGCTGGAAGGGCAGCTGGTGGAGACGTACAGAGAGCAGATAGTCAGGGATGATGGTGAGTGTGGGTGCAAAATGACAGTTGTGGGATGTTCCTTAGCACTTCATATTTGTCATTGAGCATTTGTGAAAACTACTGAGTAAATATCATCTGGGAGAAGCAGAATCTGGGCTCCACAAAAGTTGTTTGTAAATCGTGATCTCATGAAGCTCAGAGAATAACAGTGGGAGAATGAATCCAGCGGGAGCTTGTGCTTTCTGATGAGAGAAGAGGTGGTTTGCTGGGTAACTGAGATCTCTGGAACTGGCAAGTTCTCTTTTGGTTATTTTTCTTATCTTTGTACCAACTTGACTGGTATTGGACTTCTTTGCTGATTACAAGCTACCAAGGATGTAAAATGCTGCTGTGATGTTTGCTGTTCTGGCATAGTCTTTGTTCTCTATGGGCATGGAAAAACCTAATCTGCTGAAAGTACTTGCAGTTTCTTTTTATGTATGAGGTTCAAACATGCCAAGAAAAGGAGCTGGGTGGTCATACACAGATACATTTCTGGCCTAAGGGAACCAGAATAACTCCAGTGCCTTCAAGTCCAGTTAACAGGGCCTGGGGAGCTCAACTCTATATGCTACATGGCTTTAGTTCCCTGAACCCAGTGAACCATCTGAATACAGTGAAACCTATGGCCAACTTCTAAACCTTCTGCTGAGTAATGGAGCTGGACAATGCAAGAACCACTAGATTTTAAAATGTGGTCTATGTTTTTGGACTGTTAAGGACAATGTTGTGTTAACTGGTTTTAATGCATTTTCCTATCACATTAGGTGATCTAGATGCATTTCTTCCTCATCAATCAGATAGTCAAATTCTGATTTTAGAAGGGTCTTCTGTTCTCATAGTACTTTAAAATCTACAAGGAATTATATATACATGTAGGATTTTGGTGCCTAGCTCCAAACTGATTTCACCTGTGTGCATTTGGGGACCTGGGACTTTATACTGCTCTGCATTGACTTCTTCTTCCTGAATGAAAGAAGCATTTCTGAAACTATGAGAATAAGAGATACTACAGTATCTCAAAAGGCAGCAGACACCGAAATGTATTGTGAGCATTTGGGTGAAAGCCATTGTTTTAAACAATAGTTTTTATACCTAAGCAGTAGGGTTGCAGTTTTGCCAGAGTCTTTATTTTCTATTGGGCCAGGAAAAAGCCATACTTGAAGTTGTAACAAACCTGCAGGTTATCTGACTGTATTTCAGTCTGCCTTATCAGTCGAACTGGCATTTGTCTTCCAGTTCCAGAAATGTTATTGTGATGATGATGTGTGAAATGGAAACAAGACAATTAGCGTTTCAGACATGCCAAGCTGGCACTCGAACCAACTAACTCAAAGGGAACAAATCTGACATGGAGACCATTCAGTGTAAACAGCAGCTACAAAAGAGCAGTATGCCTTTATTTTCTGATCACGGTAGGTTAACAACTGCTTGTTAGTCCCAAGGTGTTCTCTCCTTCCCCAAGTCCATTACTTTGGAAAAGAAATGGGTTTTTCCCTTATTATTCAAATTAAGAGTTTTGATCATAATTCTCAGTAGGTGATGAAGCATGTATTATGAGCTATTACAACTTTATTGGCAAGTGTCAGGGCAAAATTGTTTAGGATCTGTGAGCACAGGAATGGTTGATAAGAGCCTTTTAATTTATTAATCACTTTAGTTCACATCTGAAACTCAGCCAGCTGAAAAATAATCGGCTCTGGAGAATGGGCATGTAGAGCAGAACACGGTCAGCTCATAGCTTGGTCATGACATCTGCATTTTACTGCTTGTGCTTTAGGAGGATATGCCAGGTTTAATGACTCCAGACAATGCTGAGAAAAGGTGCATTATATGCGGAAGTTTATTAGATTAACTGACTAGGAGACGTTTTTTGGAGAACTTCAGTGAGACACTGCCAGTTCTGATACTTTACGTTTTAAACTGCATGTTAAGTGTTTTCAGTTTAACTACAAAAACTACATCACCAGTGTTTGGATGCTGAAGCTAAAAGATGTCATTACAAACAAGGGGTAGCTTTTTATTTGTGAAGGGGCATTTATCAATGGAACAATTTCTCAAGCATCTACCACAGCAGCTTCTTAATCCTTGGAAATTTTAAACTGAAGGTGGGATTTTATTTTATTTTTATCCCCCAAAAATGTTTCAGATTGGTTTATGCAGGAGTTAATTAATCATGAACCTGTGTTGTTATGCTGAATGTTCACAATCGCGTTTTCTGGCAGCATAATCTAGAAATTTATCTCATGGGGTTTACAAAATGGACTAACTGCGGGAAAATTATAGAAGTCATTGCAGAAGTTGTTACAAGTTCACAGAACAAATGGGATAAGCCTATAACTACTTCCTTGGGGTCACAGATCTTAAAATCTTAGAAAGGCAATACTTCAAAGACATTCTCTGGACAAATTTTCAAGTGATTTGCATTCACAAGTCATTTGTGCTTGCCAGATTTTCTGGAGTTGTTCAGCATCCACCTTACTAGTACTTCGGGGCAGGAAGGTGATTGGTTGTGACAATTCAGTGCCAAGATTCAGTGTTGAGCACTGCTGGGTACAGTTGAACTTTTTCTGACAAAACCTGTTGTAAGGTATTTGTTCATAGAAACGGAATAATATTCTTTTCTGGCTTCCTACCATCCCTCTAGCTGTCTTGGGATTGATCGTGTCAGCTCTCAGTATCTTGCAGAGAAGGGAAGGTAAGATCAGGAATCAAACTGTTAATCTGTTTGAGAGGTGAAATCAGAAACATTTTTTAAAAAACCTTATTGCACACTCACATTTAATTTATAAAACTATCAGTGCAGTGTCTAGGTGGCTGTATGTAGTGCTATGACTGTGTTAGTGCTAAGAGAGTGTTTGCTCTCAGGAGAGCATAAGGGAGCATGATTTGCTCTCAGGAGCATCTTGCTCTAGGCATAACCAAAGCATACAACAAGAGACAATCCTGATCACAAAGAATATATCACTTAACTGAAGGGATGGAAAAGAAAAGCAGACACAGGAAGCAATGCTGTTTGGTTTGTAACAGAGCTCATTTGATACCAATTCCATAGTGTTAGCCTCTAGATGATTCAGTTTCTTGCAAAAGGTATGTGTATTCAGGAGTCTGGGCTAGACAAAGTTGCTGAAGGTTTTAACAGCTGGACTGCAGTCTTGGTTTGCCAATATCTGAGACTTATTTATTTGTTTGAGGGCCAACAGAAATAGCCATGATTGCTTTTTTAGCTCTCAGAGCCTATCTGAGTTCTAGAAGAAGTCTTTGAGACTTAAATCCCCTGTAGCCCACGGAGATGGAGGAGGCAATAGATACCTCTGATAGACTGATGGACCGGATAGCCGATGCTGTGAAGCATGTAAAGTCCCACAGCCTTGTAGGAGGAGTGTGTTCATGTGGGGAGAGGAGTGCATTTGCAACCACATCCAAGAAAGCCTTTGACAGGTACTGATCAGCCACATAGAGCTGTCCGTGTACCAAGGTTACCCTTGCTGCCACTTGGAGTGGAGGGAGAAGGAGAGGATTTAAAACATTTTTGTTCGTTAAAATATGACAAAAGACCTTATTCTGCCCAGGCATACAGCCCACAAAGCTGTTTAGGGACTGAAAGAATCAATTGAGGCGATCCAGCAGTAGCAGAACAAAAGATCTCGACCAGTGTAATTAGCTAAGTACTACATGCTGTTCCTTCAGCCCCCACATAGTTAATCAGTCAGGACACTGAGTGACAATGCATATTTCAGGCGTATGGCTGAGTGAAAAGCATCTCGTCCTCTGATAGGCAGGCTGAGATCATACACTGGCCAGAGTCACCTGGGCTCCTCTGAAAGCCCCATCTGGGTTGTGGTGTTTATATGCATACATTTTATCAGTAATTGAAACCAACTTCCCAATATGGATGTGCAAAATGAAGGCAGTCATGCCAAATGATGGTAATACAAGTGGCAAGTATAGAAGACCAGTTTTGCAAGAGCTCTGTAGGCAGTGGATGTCCTGTGAAGTGAGGGGTGTCTCAGTGGTTTATGCCAGCTGAGGTACTTCCTGGGGGAGAGTAATGGCAGCATGCTTAGTGCTGAAATGTAGTCACTTGAAAGGACCATTGTAAAAGGAGTGGGGAAAAGGGAAGCTTTTCCTAAAAGGTGAGTTGGAGTGAGCTACCAGGAACAGAATTGGTCCCTCAGGGTGCAGCAAAAGCACTCAAAAATGTGGACTCCTTCAATACTTAGATAGATAGCACAAAGCTGAGCGCTGTGGCACACATCGTCACATGCCTCTCTTAGGCATTCAGGTGAGCGTCGCTGTGCAGCTGCCCCAGTTATCCCGTTGCAGCAATCATGAGCTAGCGGCCGTGGAGAGCACAAGCACTGTAAGAAACTTAATTCCTTGTCCCCAGAGCTGCTAGTTAAGCAAGCCTGACTGTGGTGCAACAAGGCCTGTTAAAATACATCTCTTTGGTTTACAAATTTGGGGAGAAATTCTAGTAAGGACGAGAGGAGGGCAACTTTATTATATCTAGCTTCTGATTCACCAAGACTGAGCTTCCTGACAGAATTTCTAAGGCAAAGGAAAGATAAGCAAAAGGGCAACCTAGGAGCTAAACATTGGGCTAAGGACTGAGGAATGTCTTGGTTCAGTTTTGGGGTCAGTTGCAGGCTGCTTTATGCAGTCGGCAAATCCCTTAATCTGCCCACACTTTCACCTGTGAAATGGATAGCGTAGTACTCCATCCCTATCTATGCCTTGCATGTTTTTTAATTCTGTGAAGGCATGCACAAGCATACTGTTGCAGCTGTAATTTTGGTAGGGATCTCTAGGATTCACTGTTGTGGCAACGGTAATGGTCAAGAGGCCACCACTATCACTGTGCTGTTTTCCTACATATTGAGAAACTCCATATTTTGGCTATCCATGTGATTAAAGCATTAATTCTTGCCCCAATAAGGGCCAAAATGCAGGAGAGAATCAAACTGCTAAGCCTCTCTTAAAATCTGGGAGTCTGTCCTGTCAGCAAAAGGGAGATTCAACAAAAAGAGGGTCAGCTGGCTCTGGTCCTAATTCAGCTTGAGGAACAGATGCTGGGATTTTTACTGTAACTGTTGCTTTGTGCAGCTTTTCAAAGGGCCAGCACTGTACATTTTTAATTATTATGTTGGCAAGGGTTAGAGTGAACAGCAGCAATTCAATATTAGTGTTCACAAAAGTCTCTGCTGGGACAGCTGGAAAGTCAGACTTGCAGCCCTAAGGTTTGTTGTCCCGTTTCCCTGTGGTTTTGCTCTTCTCCTGCCAGGCCCTTTGAACATGATCTGAAGTCTCTAAAGCTCGTCCAGGCTTTTTCACATGTTCAACACAGTCTTCTTCGATACAGACTAGACAGTGCCTGTTTTTAACTTGCTAGGTTAAAGATACTCCCTGAGTCAGAGGATTTCTTTAAAAATTATCCCCTCCATGAGATAGATACCCTGCTATCAGCCTGGCAGATGTGGGTGCAGGGTCACACTGCTGCTCTCACTCTGCGCAGTACCTTGCTCTCTGAGTAGTGCTGGTGGAGGAAGGGCTGTGGTGGTGCTTGGTGTGAAGAAAGCTGGGAAAAATCTTGCCCAAGATTTAGATCATGAGTTAGGTTCTGGGGGGGGGGTTTATGCATAGAGTCAGTGGCACAGCTGACAGCAACCGAGTTAGTCTTGTGAATCACTGCTCACTGCTTCTTGGATTAAGCCAGGCCTGCCATGGACAGCGGTTGTTTTCTGAAGTAGTGGATCGGGCTATTATAAAGAGGAGGCTGCAAATTTCAGGGTTCAAAGTGTGGGTTTGCTTTGGGTTTGAAAGCATTGAGGAAGGGTTGCTACTGGCCATCTTTAGTCATAGCAGGGTGAAATACCCATTCCAAGCCCTCTTGCAGTGGGAGGACTTTTTCTCTGAAAAATACTTCTGTATAGGCTTGATCCAAACCCCGTTAAATGGAAAAGACATATACTGAATTTAGCAATGTTTGGTCAAGTCCCCAGAAGGATATTAGTTAAACTAATTCCAAACAGCCCGAGCAATGTCTGCCACAATATTTGTGCCTTAAGGTTTCAAGTGTACTTTTTGTTCTTTCGTCTTAGAACTTTTACGCAACCTAAAAGTTTTCTACAGCTTGTTTGATTCAAAGCTGTTGTTGCAAATTTGTTTGCCAGAAGGGACATTTTCATCATTCACATGACCTATTTTTGAATTCCACAAAGATTCCTTAAGTGAGAATGATATCCCGGAGAACTGTACAGGATGCTGTGGGTATGGCAGCTGATCCCAGAGACGCTGCAGAGCGACTTGGAGATGAAACAATTGACCATATTCATTGAAGTGGCAGGGAGACCATAGGGAAACAGAATGTAGTTACCTTCACTGGAATTTGGCCAGCGTCCCAGCTACCACTAAAGTCTCTGTTCTTACAGGAACATCCTGGGATTTTCATTAATGTATGATTCAGCTTATAAAAACATGTGCCTGCTGCCTTAGCCCCTGGAGCTAAGGCAATTAAAGAAATGCTGTTTAGCCAGTGTAACGACTGGCTTTAGCAGGCACATTCCCTTCCTTTCTATTTTTTCTGCTCCCGTCCCCTTCTTTCTCCTCCCCATTCCCAAGATGCAAGAGTAAAGTTTCCAGTGCATTGCGTAAACAGCACACGCAGTGAGCCCCTGTGCCCCGTTTCAGGTAGTGTTCTGGGCATACAGTCTTCACGTAGCTGCATGGTCACAAAAGAGTGCTCTGTAAAATCAATTGAATAGGTGTCAGAGGGGAACCACCTCTGAGAAGGCCTGATCCTGGCTGTCAGACTGACTTACCTTCTGCCAGGGAATGAGGGCCCCATGGATGCTCTTGACTGCTCCCATCATGTGTGAAGGAGGAATATGGTTTTTTGGTGCTTAAGGCTGAAGCTAAGAAAATGGAAAAGGCTGTGCAATATTTGGATATAAAGTGCTCCTTGTACCTGGTTCAACTGAGCCCATATGCATTCATACATCACCTTGTGTCTTTAATGCCAATACCCCCAGGACCCAGCACTACATGCAAGAAGAGCGGAGGCTAGCAAGTCAAATGGGCCTTCTCCTGATGCAGAAGTTAGGTCACTTTTTGTGTGCTGCTCTAGTTTAGGTATAAAACCGAAGTAAGCCTAGCAGTACTCATGGAAAACATGTCTTTGTAATCCAATTCTTTCCTGAGATCATGGGCCTTCGCTGCTGATAGGCGAACAGGTCATTTCACATTGCCCTTGTTAGTGGGAAACTCATAGTTGTTTGCCCTATCAGTTTATTTTCAATGACATTTTTGGAAACAGAAGAGCAGCAAAAAAATTTAGAGAACTGTGAGAAACCAGGAAACGGTACCAAGTGGGGGACAAGGCAGGAAGGGAATGCATGTTTTCAGTTTATATTTGAGATTCTTGTGGTGGACTTTTCTCTGGCACATATGGCAGAATAAGAATTTGAAATCCTTACTCTAGAAAGGCATTTACATGTCATACTGGTGGGTATAAGCCCTGCATTTTAGATGCAGGGCAAGGTGCAAATGTAAGCTTCCACAAAGTTAGCAGCCACCTGGACTGAATATTGAGGTTTTTCTTCACACAGAAAACAGTTTTAAAAGACAAGCTTAAGAGCAAGAGCTCTCTGGCATGCAGGAAGGAGGAAGACAGTGGGTGCCTGGTGTTTTTACAGGTATGTTTACCTCATCCATCTTCATGGCACCTGACAGCAGCACTGGCACTGGAAACTTGGACCTGCCTCAACCTGAACTGCAGCTAAATTCATTTATGTGTCTACTGTGGCTAAAACCAATTGCATCAAAAAGTCTTTGGCTTGATAAATGAATAAGCTTGGAAATGCAGCTATTAATCCCCTTCCCTAAAAGAAGGGCTTGATAAGACAGTTCCAAGAAAGATGTGGCTACTTCAGAGGATTCAGTCAGGGGGAGGGATAGGTCTTAATGAACTTCAGTGCTGCTAGTACAGCTGGGACAGGGCAAAATAGAGCAGAACCTTACTGCCTGAGCTGTTAACTTGATTTTCTGGGGCATATTCTGGAATCTGAGTTTCATGCTCAGCTCTGCTGCTGGTGATCCTGAACTAGCTAAGTTTAAAGTCACCCCTGCACATCCGTATGAGCTGCAGTGGTTTGGGAAGCTTGTGTCGACTGAGAGAACTGTTGAGCTGAGGGAAAAGCTGCTGTGCTCATGAGAGGATAAAGGCTGGACCTTAGGAAAACAGACGTACTTTATAAGGACTAGGAGCTCTTCTCATGCATTGTCTGTCAGGATACCTGTAAAAGAAACACAGAGAGCAGGCACTAGCTCTTACTATTGTGAGAGTGGTTTTAGGGAGTACCTTTCCCTGTCACCCACATCTGAAGGGATTTTTTTAAGGTAGAAGAGAAGAAATGTGCTTCCTCACATACCCTCGTAGTTTTTGCATTATTAGTGTCTGCATCTGCAGTGTAAGATTAACAAGAAAGATCCTGGAATGCTATGAAATGCCTTGCTAATCACTAGCTGAGCCTGTTCTTATTGTTCTACTTTCAAAACTGCTCCACCATTTTCTTGAGTTGGCAACACCCCCCACCCCCACCCCACCCTCCGCAAAGATGGAAGACATTTAGGCTGACATGTGGGCAGGGGATTCAGGAGTGAACTTGGCCTCTTGGGCACTAGTTAAAGAATTGACGTGGAGCACAAACTGAATTAATTCAGTGCTTATTAACGTGAATGTTATCCAATGTTTAGTAGCCTAAGGTGTTTTCGGGACAAACTGATAGGGAACATGCTCTGAACCACAAGGTTAAGGGTACTATTGCAAAAATGTTAGAGAGCTGCAGAGCAAAGAGACCACAGAGATCATGACTGGTGGAGTGGGAAGGATTGAAGGATCTCAGCCAGACAGGCTGAAGAGGTCAGGACCCCTTTTCTCTCATTTTGTAATTAGACAGAGGACTGCAGCATTCCCTGGTGAATCTGACTGGGTTTTCAATATGTAAATTAAGAAATAGGGTAAATGCCACTGTTTAACATTTTATTCTTGCTTTTCCATACCGTAAAATTTATTCATGCATCTGCCTTTGAACCTTTGAGATATTTACTCTGGCTTAAGTGCAGCAACTGCTCTATTTTCACAACAGTAATAACTGAATGGCCTTTCAGATTAATTTGCTGCTCGTGCATAACTCATGTTACTGAAAACAGAACTACCCATAGGTTTGAAGGGTGAAATTCTGATTTAGGATTAAGCTGACAGGGTTTCATTCCTCTTCTCATTAACACCACACGAGCTGCTCTTTTAGCCCGTCATTAGAAAAGCATCCCTCACGGTTGAATCCCACGAGCTACAAACGAGATACTGGCGTGGAGAAAAGCAGTTGTCCCTTGAATTTCGAACTGCCGCAGGGTGGCAGCAGGGGACAAGGATAGTGACTGCAGGGTAAGGGATTTGCACAAACCGACCAAAGCTGTGTATCTCCCTCGCAGAGTTTATTGCTCCGTCTCCCTGATGCTCTCAGTAAGACCAGGGAGCCCTGCAAGACACCCACAAGGCCTGAGCAGGAACAGGCTTTTCAGTTCCCGTGCTCTTTTCCGTTTGGATAGGACCCCCTTTAGGAAAACGCTCGTGCACCGCTAAGACTGCACACTTTCATGTGTGTTCATGGTGAGTAGGTTCTCAAATGCTCAGCCAGCCTGTCCTGGCACAAAGTCAGGGGATCATGTGCGTGTGCAAGCAGGTGTGTGCACAGCAGTAGGTGGATGGTGGTCAGAAGTACACAGACACTTTGATCTTTAAGATATTCGTTCTTCCTGTATGAAGTTGAAACTGATGGCTCCACTCCCTCTTGTGCTTTCGATCATTTCAGAGTATTTGATTGTGGTTCTTTACTATTTGGGGGTTACAGTAGTGTCACAGAAAAAACTGCCAGGGAATTCTTTTCATGGGTTGATTTGGGGCAAGAAGATTCTCATAGATGGTGCCATGACGTGCTCTTCACATGGACACCGGTCCTGCAGATAGCCATGCCTTTGTACAACATGCTCCCATGCTCCATCACATGGGGGACCAGAAGCAAGACATTTTGCTGCACAAATGCCCATTTTTTAAAAATAGCCGCTGTGCTTGGATCTGTGGAGCTGACCATCTCAGCAGCAGCACTGAGGATCTCAGGAAAATAGTCTTCCTTTTGTCTCCAAGAGGCTCTTCTTTCAAGAAAGCACTAAAACACACTGGAGGTGCAGTGGGAAGAAAGGAGCAGGGAGGAAGTGTGACAAGCTGATCTGTAGGCAAGGAAAATGAATCTCCAGGGCTGTGAGCCTGGCATCTTTCATGGACACTAAATTCACTTGAGAAGACTTTTTAATAATTATAGAAGGCTGGGGGAATAAAGAAGGGGTTTGCCAAGTGTGATGTGATGACAGTGGCTTGGACTATAAAATTCCTCTTTTGTACTGTCACCGTCACTCTAAGCTGCACGCTGTTGCCATTATCTGGTCCGAGGGGAGTTCTCGCTGTGTTATTGTGGAGTGTGTGTGACCTGGCAGTGAGTCAAAAAGCATCCAGCCGCCGTGCTGTGATGAACCGGCCCAGCTACTTCTGGATAGTCCGTTAGCATTTCCTTCTCATCACCTAGGGATGCCAACAGTACTCTCTTGCCCGGAAGGACATGTCTCTTGATCTTGGGCTGTGTTTTAATTGCTGTTGGCTGCTCTAAGCTTCGATCTTCAAAGAGTACTTCAAAATTTTGGTGTCTGATTCTCATTAAAATGAGAGAGAAGTGAATACCTAAATCCCTTAGGCAGCTATTGAATACCTGACAGGAGCTCCACCTAGTTCATCAAGCATGGCTCTGCTGCTTCGTCTGTTATTTCTCCTCTCAGATATAGACCATTTAGTGGTTATTAGTTTGTATCAGTAGGTTTGGGGAGGAAGGAGGAGCATGATGAAGAAGGGAATATAGGGCAAAAGAAAGAAAGGGAAATGGTAACACAATGAGGGAGAGAACAACCACAGCAAATAGAGGAGAATGAAAACTATGGACACAAGTGAGGGACCAGAAATACAGATGGAAGGATGTCCAAGAGCACCTCCTCTTGGATGTAGAAAAGAGAAAATTACCACGAGAGAAACTGGCTCAATTCTGGGGACATGGTAGAAATATTAAATCAGGGGAGTCTCATCTGGCATCAGTATAGTGTGACCTGGCAGTCAGAGTAGAGAGTGAAATTCCAGCACTGATGTGCAATTCTTTCTGTGACCCTGGAAAAGTTACATAAACATTGCTTCTGTTTTTATTCCTCTCTAATTTAGGAACAATACTTCCTGCTGTCTTTCCATGGTGTTGAAAGGTCAAATTAGCTAATGGGAGGAAAGTTCTTGAGGATCATTACTACTGTTGTCATTACTATTATTATTGCTATTTATAACAGGTATAATGGAAGTGTTAGTATTGGGGAAGGGAAATAAGGGGAAGAAGTGGCACACATCAAAAGCAGTAACTGGTCATGCTGGGGCCAAGGATCTGTCTCCAGGAGAGGTAAGTACTACCTGTTCCAGTAGCCAGAAAATCCCATAGTTTTAGGTTTACCTAATTTATGGAATTACCTGATTTCAGGGCAGATTTTCCTGACATTTCTGGTTTGAATTCACATGAGCAATATGCCAAGGCACAAGTTCACTGTCTAATCATGTGGTGAAAAGACCCCTCAACAACTGTACTTTGAGAGCCTGCTGGCTGTCTTCTTTTTTCTCTGAACCGATCACATCTCAGCCATATTGTTTTACATGGAAATATTTTCCAGTTACCCCAAATGACACAATCCAAAGAAAGTCTCATGGCAGTTAGTCACTCTGTCAAGCTACAACTTCTAAGGGTTATGGCAATATAGGTCGTAACAGCAAGTATAGAAAAGTAATACAAAGTCTGGGAAGACATGTAAAGCATGCTGTAAAAAAGGGCACAAGGCAGTGCTATGTAACAAGGATTGAAAGGCAAGTTCCAAATGTTGTCATTTGCTTCTTGTTTTCAGAACAGGCAGGAGTGAGATCAAAGAAATAACTAGATTTCCTACTATGGCAGTTCCTGTGATGCTTGGTTTGGCTTTCCCCAGGCTTGAAAAATTGTCCTTGGAGTACGTAACAAATATAATTTTGCAGACGCATCTCCAACTGGTTTGTTTTCCTGGATGGCAAAGACAGGAGGAGGGAGGGTATGTAAGGTCATGCTGTGAGAAGAGAGTATGCAAAGCAAAAGAAACTGCCAAGAGCAAAAAAATAATAACATGTTCCTATGCCTAATCATTTGCACTCAGTGCAAAAGGTGACATTTCTTGAGGTGGGCCAGTTCTTCCACATTTTACATTTTGGTTTGTAAGTGAATGTTGGTTCATGACATCCCACAATTTGAGGGATACACTGCAACCACCAAGAAGGGCTGTTTGGAGATGGTATGGGGGGTCTGTACAGGCACCTGTGAAAAGGATTAGAGAGCAGTTGATGTAATTGACTGAAAACCCTAGGGTTTGCAGGGTTCAGGTGGTCCCTTAAGAGTACCTTACCTCAGTTTTAATAATCACAACTGTTACCACAGGCCCATCTTCAGCTTTTTCTGGGGCATGGCACTAGGTGAGAAACATTAAGCGCTAGGCTCAGTTCATCTCTGTGGGTAAAGCTGGTGCATGCTACGTTGGCTCCTGCCATGGTGATCAGAATAGAGACGGTGACAAGGATCGTGAGTGGCACCCTGCACACCAGGAACACAATGGGAAGAGGAGTGGCTGGGGAATGGGAATGTGATCCTCAGCTGCCATGCTCTTCCAAGCTGCACTGCTGCGATGGACTCAGAGTATGTGCAGTAGCTTTGAGGCAGTGCTCTCTCATATGTTGGGTGGCCACATGTCTGATAGCCTAGACTAATGTCATAGGAACTGGGTTTTTAATTATTGAAACCTAGTGAGAAATGTGAGAAAGGACTGTGAAGTTGGGGGCAGGATGGCAAAGCAGGGTGAAAAAAAAGGAGCTCTGAATGTGGAAACCTTGGGTGTGTTTGGGGCAGAGCAGAAGACCTTTCCAGCAGACTCTTTGACAAACAGCTATTTTTAACTCTCACATTGCAAAGCAAATATTAACTCTCAGACATGTGCAGTCACTGGCTTTGTATGCTCTGGAGAGGGGTGAGCTGTATCAGATACAACAGGGTAACAGGGAACGAGTTCTTGTAGCCCCTTGAGCTGATATCGCCCTGATAATCACTGCAGACCAAACAGGATCAAGTTAACGTGCTCCAGGCCCCAGTATTTGTATCACCTGGTAATATACCCTCTGTGGAATCCATGGAATGGATTGTTTGCAAAAACCAAACAGTGAACAAAGAAGTAAGGCACTCTGATTCCCATGTGCACAGGTAGGGTGTGTTCTGCAGTCAAGACTCCGCTGGGATAAAAGCGGGCCTCATGCAGGAAATGGAGAAAGAGCAGAAGAAAGTGATTCCTCAAGTTTTAACACTGCAAAAGGGCAGGCATTACTCTGTACCTGCACAGGCATTGCTTTTCTGTAGTTGCTCTGTCTGTGACTCAGGTGCACATTAGTGCTTTTTTTCCTTGCCTTGCCCAGTTGCTGTGTGCTGTGAACAACAGGAGGGAAAGGTAGGAAGAAGCATTAATGATATTTGAGATATTGGCTCCCTGGACTCCCTGACATGGAGCAGCAGACAGCTGAGTGCCGGGAGAGCCAGGAAAGAAGCCATCTCCTGTCCTCCAGCCACCTTTTTCCTGTCTCTCTAGGCTATCAGGAGAAGGCCTGTTTGCTACCACTATAAAGCATGTCAGAATGTCATTTTGCAGTTGGTTCATGGGCATGTCACAGCTGGCTTTATGCTGGTTGAAAACAAGCTGATTTTCCCCATCCTGCAGGTGCTCTCACTTCTCCTTGCCTATGGTTCGGTCCATATGTTGCAAATGTCACCATGTAGCTGAGAGCGGGCTTTGCCACTGTCTTTCTGCTTGCTGTTGTTGCAGCTTTTCCACATCTCTCTTTCCTGTCCCTCTGTCTAACCTCTCCATTTATACTCTAGGGCTTGGGGCAGGAACTGTCTGTGATAATGTGTTTGTACCATGCCTCTAAAAGAGGATCTGATACAGCTCTAGGCGTTACTGTAGAGCAAACACAGATTAGTTCTTTGTCTTGTATATATGGAGAATATACATGGAGAGGTGGAGAAAATTTATTGTTAGTTTTGCCTCTTGTTACAGAAAAGATCCTGGAGGCTTCTTGAAGGCCTGAATCAGAGCTGTAGCATAGGTCCATCTTTCTTTGCATTAGTTGAAAGAAGACTTGATTTTCCCTGCCCCTTCCACTTTTAAATGTAAAAATCTCTGTGGGATCCTAACAGTTCTGTGCTTAAGAAGGTGGAAAATTATCTTAAGAGCTAAGCCTTCTTTCCTCCGCTGGCTTAGGAATTTAGAGTCACCAAGAGGAGTCAGACACAAACTCATCCAAGCATGTCTTCTTATCTCTTGTAGCTGAAGCCAGCAATCTGTTTTCCATTCACTTCTCGCCACTTTTTGCTGAGGGGCTGACTGGTGAGATTAACCTTGCTCCCAGGACAGGAAACAATCACACAGGAAATGGAAAGGTGTGGAAGTGTTGGAGCCTGCAGGATAGTCCTAGGACTGACCTTGAATCCTCACCACATGTCAGTAACTTGCATCCACCCTGCCTGGATCACAGTGGCATTTCTGTGGCTGGATTGCTGCTTTGGTGCCCACAGCCACTTTGCTTTTGTGCCTGCTCTCAGTAAATTATACTGGAAAAGGTCCTTCAGGGAGCGTCTGTCTCCATTGGTGCAGGGGCACTCCAGTATGTTGCCTGCTTTCTGGGTTTCCAGATAATCCAGGTTTGGAGATTACAGAAAAGCAGTCTGGTGACTCCTTTGATCCTGGGCTGGGTTTTCCCCTGAAGTGGGCCAGCTGGGTGTGCAGCCAGGGGCCGAAAATGGCACAAGGTCACTGATGATCCCTGCTGTCCTGACGTAGTGCAAGTGCAGGTGCGGAGAGAAGGGGTGTGGCTCAGTCATCAAGGGGTAGCAGGTTTCCATCTGGATCTGTAACACTTGGTGGGGAACAGGCAACAATTTGTTGCTGCTGGATGTAATTCATGTTGGCTTTTGGGAATATCCATGAACGGTGAGGTCCTGGTTCCCTTTGTATCAGAGGCTCTGTACCGTTTTCACTCAGGATCCTGGACAGATTCCAATTTGGGTAAAATAGAATGTGCTTGCCTGAAATAGGTTCTCTGAAAAAAACATGAGCAGTTCCTGCTCATTTCAGCTTTCAGCTCATTTCAGCTTTTTAGGCACAGACAAAATAAAGATTGCCTCAGGCAGCAGAGCAGGGGAATGGGAGAGGAGTAAAGTCACAGGGACTAGGAATGATTTCTCCCGACATGTCTTGAAGGAAGCTCCTCTGCCCCAGTGAGGGAATGATGGCCTTTCTGAGCAGCACCTACCTTTGGCCACCTGGAAGTGAGGAAAGCAGCTTTGACAGCACAAGTGCACCCCAGCAGAGGGGAAAGGAGAGGAAAGGGGCTGGGAGCTGGCTGTGCTCCTTGGTACCCCACTTTTGTCAGGGCTAGTTTCACCATTTTATCTGAAGCCAAGTGCACCAGGTGTTGGCAAAAGAGCTCAGAGAGGATACTGAGCTCATGCTGTCTGGGTCTCCTCAACCACCTGGGCAGGGTACAGCATTGGGAGAAGCTCTGTGCCACAGCCTTGACATGGAATTTTACCACCTCTGAGAATCAAGGCAGCATATTTTATCTATTCTTAGAGCATGAGCTGATGAATTCTGTGGAGGGGCAGGTGAGCTGATTTTTTCCTGACAGGTAGGAAATAAATGAATCTGCTGTCCCCAGAAATACATGCACACACACATGCTGCAAAGAACCCATGAGCTGTCTGTGGCAGTATGGTGTAGCCCTGAGCTCGTGACTCTTCTCTGTACGGGGTCAAATACCGCTGAGTTTCTCTCATGTGGGTCACCATGCCAAAATCAGAGCTGGTAACTGTCACTGCCAACATGGTGAGTAGATGTCCCTCTAGATTTATAGTGGTGCCTCCCTGATGTAGTATGTGGAAAATAAGCCGGGGGATGCCAGGAGTGTTAGAGTTGTGAATGGTAGGGGCTGGAGTTCTCCTTGCTAGGTGTCTTGCTTCAAGCCAAGTAAGTATATTCATTAACATGGTTCCGGTTGAGTGTGGAAGAAAATATGTTGTTTTGCCTGTGTTAAATAACAGATTTTTTTTTTTTTAAGTGCCAGAAAGATTTCATAGCACTGCTAACCCTTCAAAACCGTGTAGTTTAACTTGTTCTTCTATTGAATAAAGTTCAGCCTCTCAAGGTGAATTCATTCTATGTGAACCCTGTATGACTACCTGGAATAAATTAGTCTCTCCACTACTGTGCTTTGTACTAGGGAGCAGAATGTTGCTGTAGAAACAATCCAGAGCACTATGAGAAAAAATACCTTCCTTGCTTCCCTGCAGAATAAAACAATAACTAATTTGAAAACACTTGGAGTAAATGTCAGTAGCTAAATTCTCTTGAGATGCATGTCTGCATCAGGGATGGGGAAATCCAGCAGAGACACAGCTCCAGGGGGAGACCTTTGACTTAACTGGTTTTTTGATTGAATTGTCTTAACTGCTGCATCACGCTGACACAGAGGTTGGCAACAATGGGGAAGAATTTCTGTCTGCTGCATGGGGAAACAGCGGCTGCCCCCAAGTAGTGACATGGCATTAAGTCTGAATGAGGGGAGCAGCATATTCTGGGGAGTCATTCAGCAGTTCTGCAACTTTGTTTTTAGATTTGAGAACCATCTCTGAACTCCACAGGGGCTTAAAAATCTTCATTTCCAACATGAAGCCTAAATCAATCAGTGAGTTTACTGAGCAAGCCAAATATGGCCCTGTGTGCACTGCTCTGTACTGGGTGCAGTACGTGACTGATCTGGTGTGGCTGTATTATGCCTAATAGTGGACAGGTAAATGAATGACCCCAGTTGTTCGAACACCCCTGGTCAGTGTTCCAGTCTGGTCGCTGAGAAGTGATTAAAAACTTGTCTGTTGAATTTGGAAATGGATGCAGTCAGTTTTCCTGTGTTTTCTCTCAAACGCACAGCTGGTTTAACCCTTTCTCCCAAGTTCCACCAGTGCTAATGACCTCATGAGGGATAAGGAAGAGGTGAACCCCCAATTCACTGGAAATGCATCGTTCCACTGGAAAGAATGAAAATGGTTCCAGTAAAATATCTGAAAACAAGAGCTCTAAAGCAGAGAACATTTTTCTGTAATGCTCCTCCTGGGCAAGTCACAGGCTCCTTGCAGCAGAGGAAGCTACCTCTCTCAGTTCCTTCATGGAGCAAAATTTCTTCCTCTCTCACCCTGTCGGTTCCTATAAAATCTTTTTCAGCAGCTCAGGAATTCTGGACAGCCATCTCCAGCTGTTCATTTGTGATGCTTGCCTTCCCATCATTATAATATCTGACACGAAAAGGGCAGTAGTTTGTCATTTCAATTGCTGCTGCTTCTGTCAACACCCAGCTATGCTGGCTTACTGTTTTTTCCAGAGCATCTCCGGGTGTTACTCAGCAGTTGTACTAACCTGCTGCGTGGCACAGCTCTCACTTGTGTAACTGCATACAGTGTGCATACATATTTGCTTGCTCGGTTTTTTTTTTTGAGAAACTTCAGCAAGTAAGTTTACAGTTTAGGAATCACATGCACCATTCATAATATAAAGGACACAAAGATGGAATAATCCATCTTAAAAGCTACAGAGAATTTGTTGTTACAAAATCTCCTCAAAGAAAGGGAAGAGAAAAGAGGAATAAATAAAGAAAACTTCTTTAAAATAATCAAGAAAGGATCTCAGTTAGAGAGCATTCTCTGAACCTACAGTAACCATAGCAAACCAAACAAAAGACAGTAGTAATAAGTCTTATGTATCCTTGGTGATCTGCTTAAGCAACTTCTTGCTTTTACAGTAAGCCAAAAAAGGGAGAACAGATGGGTTCAAAGTCTGTTGCAGGATCTGTTGAATGGCAGGAAGCCTCCTCTAATGCAAGAAAATGGACTGGAGTGTTAATGCAAAGCAGGACCAGGGGTGGCCTTTGGGATTTTCAGGAAAGGGCAGTGGGCATGGAAGGCTTTACTGCGGTAAAGACAACTGAAGGAACTTGAGTTTGCGTCAGCCCAAGGAGACTATTGAGGCATTTTGAAGTGGGTGTATTTCAGGAGAGGCCAGCTTGGCAGGGAAGATCTTGTTCTCTCCTTCTGAAAGAACCTGAAAGAATGGGCTAGATGTGTTTGTGGAAAACAGAAGAAAGGAAGATGTGTGTGGGAGATGCTGAAATGACAGAAGTTTGATGGGATTTCACAGGAAGTAGGAACCATCTTGTAGATGATTGCTGGAACACCCACTGGAAGGGGATACTTTCCTGCTGCATGGTGCTAATCAGCATGGACTCTCCCCAGGGTCAGAGCCTGTGAATGAGGGATTCACAGAGACAGCCCCTGGAGTGAGAGACAAGATTTGGATCATCACCACCCACTGAGAGCTCACAATAGACAGGACAGACAAAGGTAGTAACGGTTGTGTCCATTTTACAGGTGGGAAACTGAGGCATGGAAACCAAGAATCCATATGCTATTGAGGAATGTTTTGCTGTACAGATGCTCCTGCCGATTTCAAAGAGAGGGGTTCTCCCCACGTGGCAGCTGGCTCTACTCAGAGCACCTCCAGTAAGACCAGCCATTGAATCCAGCCTCCTAAGGTTTAGCCCAGCACATGAAGGTCAAAACCAGCCTGTTTTTTAGGTATGCCTCCACCCTGTGCTTGTCAGAATCACCTCTCATAACTCGACTTGGCAGAGCAGTTGGCTCAATCCAGCCAAAAGGAAAAAAACTTCAGTCCCTGGCTGGCTGCTGCTGGCTCCTCCTGCTCCTGCTGGATGTGCTAATCCTACACCCAGAAGGTTTGCTGGCTGCATAGTATAACCATAAGTAAACCATAAGAGGTCTTACTGGCTATTGATTGACCTCTTATGCTAGGTCTTGTATCTGACAACAGTTACATTTTTGGCGCAAGTGACTGTTGAGGGTGATTTTGACAATTCTGTGGCTGCTCAAACTGTTCCAGGACAACTTGCACACTTAATACAACAGACTGTATCGCTGGCTCTGCCCTTGCTGACTGACAGCACTTACAACCACTTTAGATTTAGGGAACAGTTGAAGACTTGCCTTCTTATTTCCTCTAACTTCGGACCTGGTCCACAGGGTGAGGCAGGTTGTTCAAAGAAGGTAACCGTATGCAGAAGGGGCCTGTCTGCATATTTGTCTGCTGTCGTGCACATAGCTTTGCAAGCATCTTCTACCCTTAACTGCTCAGTGCATCACAGACCCAGCAGAGGCCCATCCTTGACTTTCTTTGTTCAGTCTTGTCCAGTGAAGCAGGTGTTCATTTAAATAGGTTACATGTATGCTGAGGTTTGTTTGATTTGTTGATAGTTGTTACACTGGGTAGAGATAGAGCTTTGTGTTTATAGTGTGGCTTGTTTTGTTTGAATCATTCAGTCTTTTCCTTGAAATATCACCACTCCTTAAACACAATTTTTTTCAATTTCTTCTCTTTTTAAGAGAGAAGAAATGAATGTGGAGCATCTGAGCCTTACTTTGGGAGACAGTGCCTTGTTTCTGGACTTTTGATGGAAACTTGGGAGTGTTTTCGCCTCTTTTGACTCTGAATGGTAGTGCCAGGTCACAGGCCTGTTGTGAATGTTCTCCTCCAGGAACTTCAAGGAATTTGCATCCAGGGAACCCCAGCTGAATAGATGACACAACTGTACCTAAGCAATAGACAGACGAGAAGGCTAACGTTATTATTAGATAACTATGTAAACAACAAAAGATCAATCCATATCTCCATTTATATTTTCTCTAGGTATGTAAGTAATATGGTTTTGATGCTGCCATCAAAAGCTTCTAATCACAAAAAGTGGGTCTTGTTTTAGGTCTTGCTCATGGATAGTTTAAGTACACGGGAGCAAAGCAGATCATTCTCAGCCTGTGGAATTACTTAGGGATGACTCTGTACTTGTGCTAGCAAGCTTCCCTTAAAGGCATTCTTTATCATGGTACTGTGAGTGACTACATGGCCTTGCATGCTGCAGTTTAAGAGTCCTTGGCATAGGCGTAAGCTGGAACACATCAGGATTTGAAGAAAGTTTTCTTTCAGAGCTGTTCATCATGTTAGCAACCTTATCAGAAGTATTGCAGGATTTAGTCTTTACTTAAAGTCTTTGATTTCACATTATTTATAAAGGTCAAATATAAAGGAATCCAAATTTACATTTTTACTAAAAAAGAGGAGAAAAAGAAATGTCTAACGCACATGGTTGCAAAGAGAATCTTAAAACAGTGATCCTGTGGAGTGAAAAAAACTAGAATATATAAATACAATTTGGATTATTAGAGTTTAAAGCACAGATCACAATTTTGTTGATTTTTTTAAGGTCAGGGTTCATCAAGGTAGAAGTTAATACAAATACTTCTGATGAGTCTCTCGGCCTTTGAAGTAGTTGATATTTGTTACAGGAGATATTTTTTCAAGAATGCCTTTTCTCCATTATATGTGATCTAACATAACAAAACAAAAACAAACAAAAAATCCCTTCTGGTGACTATATCACAAGTTAATCTAACCCATAGTATGCCACTCTATTGTATTTCATTGAAATGATACCCACTTGTTTTCCCTTACAGCAGCAACAAACTGGAGCAATACTGCTTTTTTAGTTTCTTATTTAGTTATGCTGGCAGCAGGGTTTAATGTTTCATCTCTCACCCTTCCTGGTAATTGTGATGCAAGGCGTTTTATATGAAGTCTCATTCCTGTGGTTTTATCCATTCTTAAGAAGAAAAGAAAAAAACTCATTCATCAGTGGAATGTCTTCCTGGTAGGATGAATGACAACGATTTTTACCTACCTTTGTAGGCAGTTCAGAGAATTTATTGGCTCATGTTTGTGGAAGTCAGATTTTAAGTTTTAGAAGGTACATGAGCTGGAATACTATTGTTCAGAAGAACAGACCGGCTTTGCCTGTGAGAAGTCACCATTCAACACTGAAACTAATATTCTGGTAAAAATCTGGGTAATACATCTACATGTGCTGAGTTACACATCTGGGTTATGGCTCAATTACACTTTGCCTGGCATGACTTGAAATAAAAGTAACTTCCAGAAGTGTGTGTGCAATTTCACTGCTCAGAAAATGGTACCCCTGCAAATAGCAGCCCTTTCCCCTGGCTGGATCAGAGTCTTAATCCAATTCAGATACATTTCTTTGTCTCAGTATAATGTCTGGGAAGGTGAAGGCCTGAAGGAAGAGATTATACTTCTAATGTGCCATGAGATGTTATACTTAAGTGTGGGTCACATGACAATTGCTAACACAGGTTACAGCTTCTGTTGAACAGGGACTGCCAGGTGCTTTGAATATCAGATTTTGTGGTGGCAAGTTTTGTAGTAAAAGCTATATCAGTTGCACTCCAAAACCAGTGGCACTCCTGAGTCTCCGGAAACTCTGGATTTGCAATGCATTAACCCATATGTAACCTTTCCCTTTGCTATACTAATATGCCTTTGCGGAGAGGTAGTGTGTTAGTGCACAAGACTGAGATTCAGAGATTCTGGGGCAAACTTTCTTGTCCTCTGCTTTGTCACTTTTTTCTTTGCAGAATTGGTGTATTTCTGCTGGCACACTGATGGAGAATCAATGTGCATGAAGGAGTACACAATGTACATGATGGACCATACAAAACAGAGGAAAGTGCCCTAGGATTCTCCTTCTAGCTTTACCACTACATGGCCTTGAGCAGGCTGCTTACTTTCTCATAAAATTAAAATAATTATCTACTTCCTTTAAATTCCTAGCTGAAAAACCCTATGGATGTGCTGCATGTCATTAAGTGCATACACCTATGTGCATCTGCTTTGTTGCTGGCCAGTAAGCAAGAAGCTGTTGTTAATCAGCTAGATCACGAAGAGGAGCTTGAACAGAAAAGTCACATCCAAGCTCTTCTAATCCCAGCTTTGCCCTTGAGCTTGTGCCTGGGTGCTCTTATCAGGAGGCATTCCATGGCCATTTTGCTGGCATTTACTGCTTCCAAATACCAGACTTTTCAGGCTTATTTAAAACAATGCTTCTTGGCAGAATTAATTTGTCTGATGATCCCCAGCTTCCATCTATATGAAATGTAGGGGAGGCAAGCACAGACCTTTGAGGAAGCTGTCTGGCAAAGGGAGAGAATGTTTCTTAGTCAGAGAGCTGAGTTTGGGGCTGGTAGACCTAATTCCTTCAACAGAAATGCATGCTCAGCTCTGCATATGATAGCCAAATTGTGGCAGGCGTGTCTCACCATTTCTCCTCTCTTTCTCGTGCAGGTTGAAGAGGGAGGTAAAGCGGACTCCCTGCCTTCCAAGCTGCAGGCTGGTGATGAAGTGGTGAACATCAATGAAGTGGAACTGAGCAGCTCCAGGAGAGAGGCCATCTCCCTGGTTAAAGGGTCCTACAAGAAACTGAAGCTAGTCGTCCGCAGGTAGGCAAGATCCAACACTCCTTCCCTTCCTCTCTGCTGCCCTGCAGGGTGTCACAGCCATTCCTCTCACATCTCCAGCAGAAGGCCTGTGGCTTGGCCTGATCTTGGCAAAAGCCTTGTTTTAAGCACACAGGCATGAGCCTAAGGGCAAATGTTTGTTCTTTTCAGCCAGTATTTCTATCACTCCTTTGTCACTGTTATGTCCAAGCATGTGAAATACTTACCCAGATATCTTCCACTACTCCCCTGGCACATGACAATCTAGGATTCCTGTTCAGTGATTTACAAGCAGTCTCATCTTCCTTCCAAGTGCTTGGGGCTCCCTGTGAAAGAGTGGCAGTTCTGTACATAGCTCTTGCCTCATTTGCTGCATGTTATCAGTGTTGCTGTGACAGCAGAAAGATTTCCACTGGCCTCAGCAAGATTTGGAGCTGTTTCATGTTCTGCAGGTGAGTGATAGAGTGGCTGTGCTGACCAAGAGCAGTTTGACCAATATTGTACACAGGATCTGATCTAGGGGGAAGAGCAGCCACTTCACCTGCATCTTTTGAGCAACAGCCTCTGTGCTATCACCAAATGAGGGATCTCTCACATGATCTATGTTGCTGTTTCCCTGGCTGTCAAAGGCCTTGTAAACGATAATGAGCAGTGATGCTGGCATGCTGGGTTTGATGGAGTGCTGAGCGTAACTCAGCTAAACTGATCCTCTTTGGTCACATGAATAATAAATATGTTTGTCAGGGTCAGGACACAGAACTTGAATTTTGATGCACATTCTGAATAAGAGGTGGTTGGGTCTGGAATTTGGGGGGTTAATAGAGATGCTTCCTGTATGTTTTTTTACTGTGGTCATGTCCAGTTTTTTCTGTGCCAGTTAGGTGATAACTGGTATGACTTTATGGAGTGCTGTGTCCTGAATTTCCACACTTAGCCAGAAGGGAATCTGGGTCAAGATCAGCATAGCTGAGGAGATTTCATTAGCCAAACAAAAGGTGTCAGCTTGGGTTGCTAAATTGGAACAACTGACTAACATCTGAGTGAGGATGTCCGAGTACGTCAGGCATGAACAGCTCAGACACCCTCCTGCTCTCTGGAGTATATTTTGTGCTTTTGCTGGCTATATTCTGTTGTTTACCTTGAAGTACCTTTAGGTACTGACTATGACCTTATGACAAGTTCTGAATATTCATATATAGAACTCTTAGATGGTTTGTGTAGCCATTGGGAGGATATTTGCAAAAGTAGTTATTACAATTTGGGTGTTTTCCAAAAATAAATTGTTTTTATTTAAGGCCCATGTAGACTGTAGTCCTACTGTAGTGACTGAACAAAACATCTAATTCAAACTAACTTAGCGAAATTGTGAAAATAGAACTCTTTTGTCACAGTTTAATGTCATTTTGCCAAGATTAACTGGTAAAATAACTGGTTCTGTTTGGTGTAAATTGAGAATTGTTTCTGGTGTTTGATCTGTCCACATAAGAGGTAAAAAGAAAAGGGAAGAGAAAAGGATAGACAAGCAAAGCCTGGAGTCCCACTGCAGTTGTTTTGTCCCAGAATTCTTCCTCTCCAGTTCATTTAGATATTTTCATTTGTAGCATTTTTCTGGTGGAGACTAAAACCTGCCTGTGTTGTGAATAGCCCTTTTGCAGCCTACAAACTGGAAAAAGTACGTTGGGGAGATCAGTTCCTGTGTGTCTCAAACTGGACACCAGGAGTGAAGAAGCACTCTTCTCTCTGCTTGGATATGTATGCACACACACATATACATACATGCACACATGCGCATATATGTCTTCATACACAGAGAAATGATGTACTCAAGGTCAGCAGTGTCATAGCCAGGCCAAAATTCAGCAGTTCCTTATATTTCCTTGGGAGGTGCATGAATCATGGGACATCTCTTAGAAAGCTTTGAGGCCTCTTTCTTCAAGCTAAAACAGAAAATGAGCAACTTTTTCATTTCCTTGACTGGCTTTTCTCATGCAGTAGGAATCAGGAGAGGCAGAGCAATCCCAATGGGCATTGATCACATCATTCTCGTTACAGCTGATGAGTTATTGAAAGAGGAGGTGATCCACCTCTGAAAAAATTGACTCAGACACCAGTGTTTTATGTTCTGAAATTACACTTCACAGTGTAACGTAATATTTTCTTTCTCCATTATTTTTAAGTTCCCAAGACCTTTTCACCTTTTCTTCTCCTTTTTAATGAGTATGCAAGGGTATTTGATGTTGTCATGGCTTGGAATGCTTTAGTGAACTTGAAGAAAATTTGGTTCGGAGTCTTTCATGGTTTCATTTCATCACCACTAGAAAGATCGAGCACGTTAACTTTAAGAGGTATTACATTCACATACTATTCCCTTGCCAAGGTACTTTAAGCCTTTCATGCACATTTAAAGCTCAGTGACAATCCATAAACTTAGAACTGAAAAACTGCAATTAAGAGCTAAGAGCCCAGCCTTCAGTTCAGGTAATTTGACACAATCCCAGCTGACCCTGCAGCACTGGCAGGAAAGTAGCAAAAGAACAAAAATGTGAGGTCCTGACTGCTTTGCGGGCAGTGGATCACAAGTTTTTCTGAATTCTCTCCATCACCAAAGGTGGTGAGACTCAGAACTCTGGCCAGCTGGTGGCAAGGTAGAAAACAAAGATTTTCTCTCCAGTGCTAGTGGGAAAGTGGATGCAAAAGGATAAAAGAAGGATCCCAGAGGAGAATGGTGAGAAAGAGGAAAGCAGCGAGGGGAGGTGAGTTTCTGCATTAAATAAAAGCTTCCAACAATACGAAATGAAATGAGGCAAGGTGCAAAAGAAACAAATTAAGGAAAGCAGCTCAGTACAGAACCTGAGGCACGTGGAACCTGCATCTCAGTTAGGGGAACGCTGCTGGACAGGCAGCATATCTGTGTGATGAAATGTGAAAAAAACCAAAAGTTTGCAAGCCAGTCTTAAGGTAAAGCTACAGCAGCAAGGTTGTGCAGATTATCCTTACCCCAGACATAATGAGTTTAGCTATTAAGACTGGTGAAGGAAGGACTAGTGTGCTTCCCACTTTGGGTTGCTTTTTGTTGTGTGGACAAGAAGATGATGTTTTGCAGTACTACATCATCTGAAAATAAATTATTTTTGAAGTGCTTGAGATACTGATTTTTATAAATTTGCCATAATGATTTAATTGAAGTGGATTATGGTTGCTTGCTGAAAATACCAGTGGTCTGAAAACTCAATGACCAGGCATTTGTGATCTGCATTTTTTGTCTGTGATTTCAGTATTCATGAGAGCTCTTGCTTAGGGAGTGACACAAACTCACACTGACATGGACTTTACCCCTTAAAAGTCATATGCAAACAATAGCAAGTCTGCTTGGTGTATGTGGTTTTGGTTCTTTCCAAAACATATTTAAGGTCAGCATGTTTTTGAAGGTTTGATTGTTTTTCAAATTAAAAACTCAGGAGCTCTCTACAGCAGTGTGATGATGACACCAGACATCACAATGGACAGAAAGCACAGGTTTTTTTATTCAGATATATTGTAGTGAGACCACCAAACAGAGGACCAACAGGATACATTTGACCCACTCCATACACTTGAGTAGTCCACATAGCATACTCGGATTGCTATTTAATCTTGTTTTTTATTTTAGGACAAAGGTAAGCTTTTAGTACCAGTGGCAGCAGAGTGGGCCTCTACTTGTGTTACTAAGCAAAAATTCATGTTACAACACCTTGCTAGGTCTGTAAACAGGCGGATGCAATGATGTGTTATTTCCCTTGGAATGTCATCTGCAAAGCTCAATATTGATGCGTCATTGTCAGTCTTCATCAGTCTGTTATTGATTAGTTTAATGGACGAAAAGCATGGAAATAGTTTCAATGAAGGGAATGTGAAGGGAAAATCAGAGAAAATTCAGTGTGAGAGGAAAGACTAAAATAGAGATGAGAAAAACTACCTATCTCACAAGGATACTTAATATTAATAAATATGAATGGTTATAAATAAGTAACCTATGCCAGAGTAGTTAGTACATGAGGACCATAGTCTGCCTTTTACTCCTGCATCCAACATCCTGTTGACATCACGGAAGAACTTGCAGTAGGAGAGACATGTACAGTTGTGAATTTATATGCTTTCTTCTTCCATGCTCATGGATTTACAGTAGGGCAGAGCCAGAGAACAACCAAATGAACCTTAGTGTTAAGTAAATACTGTGCCTGTTCCCTAAGATGATCCTTAGTTGGGAGATAACTGTGAAATGGTTTTTCATGGATGGTCTCTAGCTGCATTTCGTTTGTCTTATCCTCAGCTCAGGAGCCCTCGATGACAGTTTTCAAATGTCCAGCTTTCTCTGCTTCTTTAACAGGGCTGCTCATACCTAATTTGTTTAAAAAGCTGTTCCTAAAGTCAGTTCCTTTCTTTCTGCCCATTCCTTGCTGCCTCCCTGTATTGTTTTGTCCATTCATTTCCAGGACAATGGACTCAGACATGAATGTATTTGTTCATTACTGTAGACCTCAGGTCTGCAACTGGTGTGCTATGAGGAAGCTTGCTGATACTTCACAATTCATTGTGCTGAAGCCAGAATAAGCCAGGGGAAGAGCTACTCTGCATGTCAGGGAATTACAAAGCCTTATTGAGTGTACCTTAGGTGTGCTTTCCAGTCCCTGCTAAGTTGAGTTACCATCTCCGATCTCACATATCCTGCTGCTAGTATCTTTTGTGTGCTTGCTGCTGGCAAGGTGGATTTAGCTTGATGGTTCGTTCTAGTCCTTTTTCTGCCATCTGATTCTTAAGCTGTTTAGAATGGTACAAAAATTACCTGTTTCCTCCTTCCCCACTTTTTAATACAGGGCTTTTCAGGACACTTTCCTCTGCTGCCCTAGAAGAAAGCACATTCTTTTCATTCTGATATATTTCAAACCTGAGCAATCAGGCAAAAAGCATACCACTGCTTGAGTGTTCAGTCCTGCTAGCTGGATTAAATTGCCACAAGTAAATGGATTGAGTGAGGGGACCAGCCTTTAAAATCATCACTGGGCAAAGAGACAAGATAGCACTGTGCTACAGGGAAAAACAAACAAGTATTGCTCCACTGGTGACAGACTATGGGAGTGAGCCAAGAAGCGAGGTCCTCAGAAGAGAGGTCTCCACAAATATTCCCCGTGATAGTCTTCAGTGTGTCCGTATCACTGCTGGTGACAAATGGCTCTCAGTGAGGGTATGAGCAGAACCAATTCCATCAAGGCTGAGGAATCCACAGGCTGATGCTGGGGAGATGCTTTTGCTCATGATTTGCGAATTTAGGAACAGTAGGTGTGAATCACTATGAGAAACTGGAGAGACCAGTTTGTTGAATTTTGTAGCGGGAGACTTGCCTACTGTCCTCAGCAAACTACCTTAGATAGTTTTTGATACGCAGTTGATCTTTAACCAGCTGGAGGAGACTGAGTGCTTGAAAACTAAAGCTATAAGCCACAGAAATAAGGCTGAGTTGTTTAATTGTGAAAGACGGGTTATTTTTTCCAACTTGTTTTTGCTGTCACTTCCTCTCCAACTTCAGTATCTAAGCAGAGTTGGGTACAATTAAACAAGACCCAGGCCTTTTCAGTGGTATCAGTTTGATCTAATTGTGTTGTGCATGCTTGTATTGCTGAAGATAAGGCTCCAAATGTGGGCATTGCCTTGTCTGGTTTACAACGACCACAGTGGCCTACAGCAGTTGCCAAAAATAGACTTTTCCACAGGTCAGTAAGCAAGAATGGCTGTCAGAGCGTCACAGTGTTTACATAGTTTTACATTCAACGTGTTCGTAACAGCAGCAATTAGATCACTGAGGCATGATGGCAAATGTAGCTGTTCTGCAAATATCATGCTGAAGGGAACCACAGTCACAGGGACAACAACTCTCAGACACCCTTTTTAACACAAACACTGTTTGGACTAAGGCCTCCTACAAGCCATTCCTTAGAGTTGCTGTGGCATTCACTGTTGCCTGGTGCAGGGAGGGCAGAGGTGAGAACATGAAGTCATTCTTGTTGAGACGACAGTATGTTGTGAAGTGAGCTTGCCATGGGCAGTTTGCTCCATGCTCTTGGTGGGTGTAAAGCAGCTCCATGGACTTGAATGGAGTTCAGATGAGTTATCTCAGGTCAGAATTTGGTCCTTTGATTCTTTAAACTCTTGGATCCAACATCGGTCTCGGTTAATGAATGCAAAGCTCTATTAAAATTTGCTAGTGGAACAGCAAGTAAAAATTTTATGCAGAGAATTACCAATGTTTTAGGGCTTTACTCTGTACACACTGACATGCAGGAGTGCTGCAGAGCTCTTCTAAGGTGTTGTTTTTAGGGTTCAGGCCAGCACATAGTTTCTGCCTTGGGATGTGAGGGGCTCTGATGGTGACCCTTGCATTTTCAGAGCCAGTGAGACTGAGTGAAGTATGAATCTCAAAAGAGCTGTGGTTTACAGCAAAACTGCATGCCTCCAAAGCGCACAACGTGTGTTCTTAGCATATATCCAATCATACAGGTACAAGCGACCATAGGAAGCCTGTTCCAGTATTATTTATGTGGTACATACTATATCAATATAGTATACATATTATATCAAAGATTAAGTACTTTCAGTTCCTATAGCATATAGTTGCCCTAACATCTTGTTGCACACTCAAAGCTCAAGGCACACAAGCTTAGTGCTTCCAAGACCACCACAGTAAAAGCCACCACTCAATCTTGTTCTTCTCCAAAGCCACCCATGAGCAAATCCTCTGCTCATACAAATCAGCAGTAACTTGAATGGGGATCAGGTGTTTTGGGCTTGGGGCTAACCATCACTGTTGAGATAGATACTGCAGTTAAAATATGTGGCTGCTGCTGCTCCTGATACCTATTAACAACTTTACTAAGAGCTTTACCTGTCCCAAGAGTGTGTGTTTGCCCAGTTCTCATAGTATGTTTTATGTAGAGTGAAGGACATTTGACTGTATCATTTCTCTCTTTCTGGGGCAGCTCTGTAGTGAGGTGTAAGTAAACAAAGAGATACAAACGTAGTAAAAATCAGTATTCAAGGCAGTTGATTTTCTATATTCAGTGTTAGTGGTTGGTGGTTTGTGTCTGCCTCAAGCTTAGCAGTGCTTGCAGTTCTTTTTCATCTCAAAAAGCCTTATCTAAAAATACAAGTCAAATAAAGGAGGAGTGGGGATAGAAAACATGATCCTCATTTTCCTGTTGTGCTAAAAACTGTACAGAAAGAAGGGATTAAGCTTATCCTTGGCTATAACCGTAATCTGCATGTTCGTTTTCATGCTTCCCTACAGATTCCCTGCGTCACTTGGGTTATTCAGCTTATTCTCTTGACACATCCCTGTCCCTGGGCCTCCTTGCCTGAACGATGAGACCGGGGGGTGATGCTGGGAGAAGTATGCAGATGAAAACCTGTTGCTACGTGCCAGGGGCCATCTCACGCTTACACAGTCGCTGCACTGCAAACTGCTGGGATTGGGAGGACGTGGGATGTGTGGGTATATTTGTTCTGCTCTTATCCTCTTCTTGACATGACTGCTTTCAGGTGCTGTCAGGGAGAAGATGCTGGGCTACATGGGTCTCTGCTCTGCCACAGCATGGCCAGTGTTATGTTTTCAGACAAATCTGGTTCTAATCAACTAATTTAAAGACCTCAGTGGCAAGATCAGGAATTAAACCCACGTCCCGAATACTTACATCTATGCCATAGCTACAGTATTGTTCTTCTTTTGTTAGCAAATTGCTATAACTAAGACTTTGAAAAAAAGTCTTCCACTCTACGTGATAAATGACCCAATCGAAGTGTCAAAGTGTGGGAGGAAGATGTCAATACAACTGACAGCTGAGGCTCAGAGCCGATTCAAGCCCATGAAAATTGGTGGAAAGATTCCCACAGACTCAAAAAGGCTTTGGCTCAGACCCTCACTGAGCAGTGATTTCCCTCATTGACCAGGAGAAAATGGGCTGTTCCTAGAGAGAGGGGAAACTGCTGGCATTTTTACAAAAAGACAAGTGCCAACACAGTTCTTTAAAGAACTCTGTGGACTAATCCTTTCCTCTTATGACACTAATGTAATTTTGTGTCGTATTTGACAACATGCCAAAAAATTGCATCGAATAAATCCAAGTTTTGTGAATGAAATTAATTAGAATAGGCATTGGCTCCCGCCTCACTCTGTAGCAGTGCAGAAGCATGTTTCCAAAGACCTGCTATGCAGTGCAGTTATTTTTTGTTCAGTGATGAAGACTGGGGAAGCGGGAGAAAGGAAGGTTTCGTGCACATGGAAATGTTAAGACTGACAGCTTGAGAGGCCAAAGCTGGCATTAACACTGATAGAGAGCTGGCAGGATGGTCTTGTGACTAGCACTGTTGTACATTTGGTTGTGAACTCCTCCACAGTTTTCCAGTGTGCCCTTGGTCATGTCTCCTTGTTTCTCAGCTCCCCATCTACCAGGTGTCACTGATGCTCTGTTGTGTGAGATCTTGAGACAGGGTAGAGGTCTTTTGAAGTGCATCTTTTTAACACTCTAAAAAAATGAGCCTTCAGTTGGAGCCTTACATGAGGAGACAGCTCCTCAGCTGATGCAAACGGGTGCGACCAGCCAAAGCCCATCGGGGTCCTGACCCATTGTTTGTATGGTATTTCCAAGGTCTATACAGCCTGTTCCCAGGTAAGCAAAGGCTTTAAAATTTGCTTGCGTGTTGGATCAAACTGATAAGTCTTTAACTGTCTCAAGCATCAGTATTTTCATTAGAGGAGTTTTCTGTGCATTCATCAAAATGTTTGCAGTTCCTATCTCATTAGGAAGGGTCAACGTGAAACACAGGGCAGACAGCTAAGAGGTGAATAGAATTTAATTTTGAAATCACTGGCAACAGGCTTACTGTCTAGGATTTAATTTGCTACAGCTTGGGACTGCCAGGCTTTTAGGAAATTTCCCACAGTGAGTAGTAAATGTGAAGAAGATCTAGATATGATTTTTGAAAAAAAGATTTAGGCCACTGATGGGAACAGTGGGAAAATGCCTTGGGAAAAAAAAAGCCAGCCACCACAATGTGTTATCCTATATGGGATGTTAAAGACTGACCCCTCACCTAAAACTGCATTAGAAACACAGCAATTTCTAGCCACTGCCACTCTGCATTAGCTGCTTCTTTCACGGAGTGCATTTGGATTAGTTTGCCTTCTTCAGGCAATAATCAAACTGGGGTTTGATTTGTCAGAAAGTGACACTGGAAAAGCTGGGAAATCTCTGCCAGCACCGTACAAAGTGCTTTTTAGGGTGTGAATCTCCTTCTTTTGGAATTTCCTGAGGATTAAGTTGGAGCTGGATCAGATCACGATAGTATGAAAACTGGAACAAACAACCATGTGTTCTCTGACTGATCTGGCCTCACTTCTCTATCTGTGACTGTGTCTGGGCTGACCTTTAGTCGATAGGGCAAATACCTGGACCTGTGTGAGATTCTGGTTACCTGTACAGGTGCAAAGGACTGCAGGATGACAGCTTCACAGGACAGCTGCAGGGGAGAACTGACAATAACTGAATTTCATCATCTTCAGTGTAAGAAGCTGTAGTTGCATGGCTTTAATTTCAAGAGCTGACTATCAAGATTGATTTATAAGGGGTTTGTTAGTTGTGTGGCATTGTTATGTGCTGTTGTATACATATCCGTAGCCAGGTTAAATGTTTATTTTGCTCAGCTACACTAGTTACCCAGGAATATACAACAATTCCACAAAAACTTTTCCATGTTTTTCCTACTTGATACAAGGTTTCCTCTGAAAGGGAGATGGGGTCAGGAAAGTCTAATGAACACTAATGTAATCCTACTGATATAAATTGAGTTTGCCTGGATTTGTTTCAATAAAACAGATGTTAGGGTGTAGTGGTCACTGTGACTACATTTTTTCATGAATGGACCTGTATGGGCCATGCAAATCCCTTGGTATTGTTTCTCCCTTGTGGCTGGTTAAATGGAATATCTCAGTCAAAAGAATAATGAAGGGCAGAAACTGCACAGACAGTATCAAATGGTCTTTTATATGCACGAATCTTCGTGTTTGTAGTGAAAGGCAGCCTAACTCACTCACAGAAATGCAGGTGAACAAAGAGTATTCACGTGTATGCACCCGGCCAAAACACTGGCTATACCAATAGCTCTAGAATATAGAACTTTTTTTTTTCCAATACCCCTTTCTTCAGCTTTCTGCCTACTTTGACTTTGACATTAGAAGGGAGACAGGGTCGGTCTTCAGTACTTGTATGTAAAACATTTTCATGGAGGTTATACCTGCGTAAGTAGACCATAACCTTTTTTTTTCTGTTAAACAATGCCTAAGCTAATTAAAATCAGAAATATTGGTTAAAAAATACATCTTTCAGATGCTGAAAAGAGCCAGTTAGCTCAGAGTTACGTCTTAGTCTTCTGTGTTTACCAGGCTTTCAAAAATTATTGCTATCGTGAGGTGAAATTGCAAGAGGTGAACGGAGGCAGTCAGTGCCGTTCTCTGTCTTGAGGAGATGGGAAATTCCTCCAGTATGCTGGTGTTTGGCCTGAGGCACTGGGTTTGGTTCCTCCTGCTGATAGATATTTTTATGTGGCATTACTCCTTATACTCGACTTCCTCATAAAAGGGAGATAGAGCTCTGTAGGGTGTTAGGAAGTTAACTGCATTGAAGGGGACGATGCATTCAGACTCTTGAGGTAAAGGAGACATTGAAGTGGAGAAAGTATGGTAAAAATTATGGGTCAGATTGTGAATAACGTGTTTTGATCTAAGAGCCTGACTGGGAAAAAAAATATTTAGGGTGAAAAAAAATATTTAGGGTGAAAAAAGTGGATGTGAAATTGTGTGTTCTGTCTGGCCTGAAGTTAAAGATTTTGGTCCCCATAGGAAAAGCGTGTTAATTTAGTGTATGTAGCATATATTTAATGTGGGTTTTTAGCATTCTCTTGGATGTTAAGGCAGCCTGGCTGGGTAGAGGGTAACTGAACCTCCCTAGTTGCATCAGGCTGACATCCTCTGTATGAGAATGAGTCTAGTGTGTTTAGTGCCACATACTTTTCTGTGATATTTCCTTGGACTTCGTACAGAGCCATATGCCCACAGCCTTCTCCTCTGCTGGGCCTCCGGCCTGGTGCTTTGGCACAAGAGAAGAGGCAGTGGGACCCACAGAGCTGACGGCTGGCAGAAGGGAACCATTGTGGGCATCTTTTTCAACCCTAAACCTACAGTCAAATTGTTGTGCCCTAACTTGTGGGCCAGTGCGCAACAGAGACCAACGTCCCCGCTACACCTCCCCTCCACTGTGGGTTTTTATCCTCTACCCTTACTCTTAATTAATTTTTCAAATTAAATTTGAGTGGTGAATTTCAAGAGACACAGTAAATAATTCCTGGCTGGCTGAAAACACTTCTTTATTGGATATAGTTTCTTTTCTCCTCTCTCCCTCAAAAGCCCAGTGTTAATTATAAGAGGAAGCCAAACACCAAAGGCAGGGAGTCAGGGCAGAGCTGACTGGCACTTTCACTCAACAAATTTCCCCTTTCCTCACGGTCTCTGCTTCTGTCTGTCAGGCCTGCTGACGACTGCTTGGTAGGAGGGCAGTAATCTGAGCTGCCTCTGCTGAGCAAACCTCCTGCTTTTTACTGCGGGATTAGTCCTGAGGTGCCTCTGTGCACAGCACCTGTATCTGCAACTTGTTATCTAAATCGCTATGCTCCTGTTTCTCCAGTTTCTGAGGCGGTAGTGCCATTCCCTCCTCCGAGGACTGCGCTCACCAAATGGCAGGCTGCCTCTGTCTCAAGGATGGAAATACCTGAGACTTGGTCTGGTGTCTCAAAAGGTAAGCAGCCTCTCAACAGCTACAACAAAACAATCCAGGCACGGCTTTGTGTCTGTGGAGGCAGTAGGACCTTGCAGCAGGGCTTTGGAAGAGGGAGGACAGGAGTCTTAAGGACCCTGTTGGTCCTAAACATCATGAGCATCATAAACTTCGGAGCAAATGAGTGTCCAGGCAGCACCATGGGGGATTTTTCAGCTGCTCTTTTAAGCGAGCTCACAGCAAACAGGGAGCCAGGGCTGCGCTGCTGCTCAGGTTCTGTCACTGTGAAGCTGTTGAGAGGTGTAAGCGAATCTATTGGGCTTTATGCTAGAAAAGTGCCAGAAACTCTTAGGAGGGGTGAACTTCGGAGAGCCTCCAGAGTTGTACAGCATGTTTAAGGCCATCCCCTCCCTTGGTGTCGAAGGGTGCTAATAATAATGCCATGCACTTGGGAAGCTGAGTCTCATGAGCAGAGGATCAGACTCACATACACACCATGATGTCTCGGGTGCATTTTACAGTTTTATCATCTGGAGGAGTCTCTGCTCAAGTAAGAGGCACTCTTTTTGGCCTTCATCTTTTGTAAGTTGAGAGTAGTTTAAAGTGGGTGTCAAACCAGGCCAACACTTTGCGTCAATGTTTAATACAGATGGGCTAGCCATACAGTCTGAGATATATTCTTGTTTGATTAATATGGTAACATTGCAGACAGCAGAAAGGGAATGTGAAGAGACTGATTCTTAAGAGATGGCAATCAGTACAGCTCCAGTATGGGCCTGCAGAAATTTACATTCATTGAAGACCTATCATATATTATACACACTTATACGCCCTTTTAGATTAGTGGTGAATCATAAAACTAAGTTCATTGAACTTTGATTTTGATTATTTCCTGAGACATTAACTTCTTTAGCAAACCCATTAACTAATCTTTAAACTCATTACCTGCTTCATTGCTATTAGGTTATCTTTAACTTTAGGTTTGTTTGGTTGTTTTTTTGTGAATATGGGCCAAACTTTTAGCTGTGCGCTTTGTCTGAAATTGTTGTAACTGTGTTTTTTCTAGTGTGGTGATACAGTCTATTTAGTGAAAGTCAGCAGTGCAGGTGAAAGCAAACTGAAGTGGTGCTAGTGGAATATTGAGGTCTGTGTCCCTGTCTATGTAAAATGGAGTATTTTTTGGCTGTAGATTATCTGCTTAAGCAAATCAACTTGAAACGGCCTGTTCTGAAGTCACAAATGCAGTCATGACTTGCCTAATACGCACTCATTATTCCAATATTTAAAGAGCAGGGAGATTTAGACAATAAAACTAGAACTGGTTACAGTAGCAAATTCCTAGTCCTTTAGATTGCCCCAAACTTCCTCCTTTTGTCTTGCCTGAGACCGCTCTTTAAAACCAAATTCAAAGAAGCATCTGGCCAGGGAAAGACCATCCATGTGCTGTCAGCTTCAGTCCTCGGAGCACCCCACTGGCTCCTCACAAGCCGGCTGTCCCATCTGAGGAACACATGTGCGTGGTGAGCATGTGTATATTCCTGCCTGCATGTGTTTGTCTGGTCCCAGGAGCACACATTTGCTTAAGTACATGCCATCAAGGGCAAAATTAGTCAGCATGTGAGCAGCCCTAGAGAGGCAGTGGAGCTGACAGAGATCCACAGCATGTAATGCAACACAGATCCCATCACCCTGAGGCATAGTCTGGTGCCTGCATGGATGGGCATGTTCCCAGGCTGCAGTGATGTGAGGAACCTCCTGTCCTTCGCTGGAGGACACATACACATACACCATGAGGTTGCAGGGAGCTCTGCAGAGGACAGCATCAGCTCTCCCCCAGCTTGCATCTCTCGCATGCTGTGACTCTCCTGAGGCGGACTGCAAGCTGGCAGTTTTGTGAACAAAGTGTTCAGCTATAAATTAGTGCAGACACTCATGTACAGGCAAGGGATTAGCTTGGGTCCTAATCCACTACCTGCTTGAGTGATTTGACATCTCCTGTTGTCTTCATATCAGGTTGCAGATGAGCCAGACATATTTCTTCTCTGTTGCTGGGAACAGTTTGATCAGAGTGATTAAGTGCTCTGTCACATGTAATGTGAAGAAAGGTGATGTATGTAGTATCTGAAATTTGAAGAGATGCCTGAATTAAAGAGATTTGGTGATCACCTCCTTCAAGTGAATTGAAAAAATCATCTAGGGGCGATGTTACTGTTTTCTCTGGTCTGTTACATAGTGTCTTAAATATAAGTCTTTCTGAAGCCTTCAAAGGGTTAAAGACAATACCGCATAGAAACCCAAGTGGCTGAAGAAATACCAGATATTAACATTTACTTCAGTTGCCAAAGCCTGGACATTTTTCTGCTTTTTAGAAATTATAGCCTGCAGGGACCATTTAACAATAAATCGTAGCAACTTGGCTGTTATAGGGCAACCCATGTGCCTAGGCACTTCTGGGCTGTGCCAGCATCTCCTTTGTTCAATAAAAGTAACAGCAGGAATTTGATTAAAGACTGATAGAAAAGAGAGAGAGAGAGAGGGAGAAACATAGGAAAGATTAAAGAAAGAAAGAGCCACCTGGAAACTTCATTCCTCCTTTATTTCTAAGTTAAGCTCATAAATACCAAATCTAAACCATTGTGTGTGTGAGAGGGAGGGAAAATTTCCTGCATGCCTGCACAGAAGAGACTGCACATGCAGTCACACAAACCAACTTTTAGCAAAAGTCATACTCTTTTCTCAAACTTAATGCTTGTTCCTTGTCTGCATCAGAAGAAAAGTGAAGCAGAAAATAAGTTTATCCCCTGGTGCTTTGGAAAGACAACATTTAGGAGGGTCAGGCAAGTCACAGCCATAAAGGAGAGTGGCGAAGGATTTTGGTTGAACCTGCCGACGAGCAGCGAGCACATTTTCCAGGCTGCCTCAGAGCAGCCCTGCAGCTCAGCACAATGCAAATGCCCAGCTGCACATGTCCAGCACCGCTCTTCGTGGTTAGTCTACAGCATCTGCTGCTTTGTCTCCATAGTTGTTGTAACCCCCCATCCCAAAAAAAAGAAAAAAACCCCAGTGACTCCAGCAGCCAATGCAAATAAGCCCCAAAGAGCCCTCTTATGTGTGATCAGTAAGCGACAGGCAAATCAATTCCAATTCCTTACTGCAGAGCCAACACGTCTGTTGTTTGGGTTTAGGAGACCAGAACGGTAACATTAAGTGTCAAACGTACGTGTGGGAGTGATGGTGGGTTGACTTTTCTTTAGCCTGGTTGTGCCCTGGGAGCTGGGAAAGCTTTGCTGTGCGGTCGGAAGCATGCTTTGGTTCTCAGGCAGGGTTTTGCAGGGCGCAGAGAGGAATGCTGAGACCATGAACTCCCCAGCAATGGGAACTTAAGAGGGTTTTGCATATTTTGCAGATATCTTGCCCTACACTAGACTGGATGGAGCACCAAGCTAGAATGCTGTACCTGGAGTTCATTTCTGCTGCTTCTGGTGTCTCTCTTCTATATACCTGGACATCTCTGCTGCTTAAATCATGATTTTCCCCACCTGGTACTTCTCTTACTCCATCTTTGCATTGTTTTCCCTCTGCACACTTTCTCTCACACTTTTTAGCTGTTAATAACATCTGTTAGACAGTGCATCCTTTCTGGCAGTGACCATGGCTTTGAACAGTGCTCCCCTAAAGTGTTTTAGATGTGATGATGTCCTCTGCAGCAAAGAGGATGTCTCTGCCTCGGTCCAGCCTTCCTCACCTCAAACTGTTGTCCTGAAGGCTGCTGCCTTCTCCGTCCAGGGAGCAGGAAGATGCCCAGCCCTTATCTGGACCAGGCCCTAAGGGGCTGTTTTCTCTCTCACCCGGATTCAGACCAGTGTGTGCATGCAGAAATTGGCAGTGTCCAGGACTAAGCCTCTGGTTAACAAACTCTTTTCTCCCCGCAATTCAAACTCTCAGAAGATAAAATATTGAAATTGTATATCACAACTCAGTTGTGGGAAAATGCAGGGATGGAGAGGGATGGTGAAAGGCAGAGGAGGCGGGAGGACTGAATGTCAGCCAAGAGGACTGCTTGCATCCCGGCCCTGCAGCTTGGCGCAGGCACCTCGAGGAGAGAGGTCGGCGGGGCGTCGCGGGGTACGGGCTGCCCTGTGCCGAAGCCGCAGGGCCAGAGGTATGTGGGGAATGCGAATGGTATGCTTGAGTGGACAGCTTCAGAGCGAGGCGCGGGGATGGCTCTCGCTGCCATCTGTTGTGAACCCCGCAGGCCCATAGCAACAGCGTCTCAGGAATGGGGATGCTTTTTTTTTTTTCATAAAGAAATTCTTCCTTGCCCTCTTCCCCACTTCTGCATATGCATACTCATGAATAAACGGGAACAGGGCTGGGATTCCTGCTACAGTGATGCGTGCTAAAGGAGAAAAGGGTCTTTTAGAGCTCAGCTTGTATTTGGTTTGGGGAGTTTTCCTTTCTGAGCTGTGACATTCTAGGAACGTGAGCCGGTGTGTGTAATTTATTGTTAACTGCCAAAATCTCATTTTATTCAAATCAATAGCGGATCTGTATTTGCCATGAAGTATATTCAGTAAAGTCTCCAATGGATGTGTAACCATTCGATTGTCCTTCTTGGTAAAACAGAGACCCCTTCTGCCTTCTTATTACAGGAAACAAGGTTATAATCAGTTTAAATAACCCCAGTGTATTGGTTTGTTGTAACTATCATTTTCTTCAGGCCCTGCAGCGCTTCTGTTCCAGCTAAGGGGCTTTGCTGCACAGTCAAGTGGTGGGACCAGATTCTCAGAGGTTATAGATAGCTCAGCATAACTGGTTTTACTGAGAGATGCAAACTTTTATGCCAGGGAAGATTTTGCCACATAAGAACTCTGTCTCCTAAAGACAACAGCATTGATACAGCATGCTGCTGGGAAGGGTTAATGCTGAAAGAACCTTTATTCAGGCAGCAGGGGTAGGAACTGTCTGTCTGTCTGAGTGAATGGTTTTACTCTTTCCTTTCCCCTGGAAATTCACTTCTGAAATGCAGACTTCTTTTCTCCCCACACCTTAACCTTTTATCCTGCTGTCAAATAACTGTGGCCTCATTCCTGCAAATGGCTCAACCTCTTGCTGTGACTCAGATTGTTTTTAAGCAAGTGTTTTAATTCCTTTAAGACAAAGAATTATAAGTTGTAATTTTACATGAGAGTTTTTTACAACAGGTTTGAGGTGAGACATTCAGAAGTTAGGGCTATTTAACTTTTCCAAACAGTATATTGATTTCTTTAGTATTTCTATGCCTAACAGCTTGCAATAAATACAGAAACTTGCAGAGAAGCCTCCACAGACAAGAGCAAGTCAGGGAACTGGCAAACTGAAACAAATCTCTGAGTTATCATACCATTTGCGAAGAGATGTCTTGCAAAAGGAGAGGGAAGGAAAAACAGCACCCCTCAGTGCTCAAGGCTGTGTTGAAGCTGGGCACGTGGCTATAGTGGCTTGATCACAGAGAGGAGGGTATAATTTCAGTGAAAGCTGATAGATACATGGGGGGGGATGAAGCTCTCCCTATTACAGGTATTTATTATCACTTGACAGCTGTCAGTTTGCAGTAGGTGATTTACCTTCCTGTCAGCTCTCTGAGAACTAGCTATATTTGCCTAAGGTTGTAGAGAAGGGTAAAAATCCTGCTTTCAAGTGCAGGTATCATTTGACCATGATAAGAAGGCAGGTAAAGCATTTCTTCTGCAAGACAGCTGTGGAGAACAGGGAAGTAAAGTCTTTCTGGTCCTACCGAGATGGGAAAAAACAAGTCATTAAAATCTGATACCTACCTGCTTTTAATGAGAGAAACGTGGTTTGAAGAAATAATCTCAGCCCTATCACCACCGAACTATTTTCGGGACCCATTAGCCTTTCACCTCCTCATATGTTTTTTCTTTTACTTTTGATCTCATTCAGGAAAACCGGCAATGCTTCTGCAACAAGAGACTTGAGCTTTAGCTTTAATCAGAAGCTTGCTCAGTCATAACCATGCTCGTACAGCCTTTCCTTTCCAGTAAATGATCTGCAGAAGAACTAAGGGAGTAAGGCATAGAAAACAATACTTGAAATGAAGCACTTGGTGTCTTTAGTCATGATTATTTCTTCAGTGAGCCAGCATGGGTATTTTTATGGGTTCTGCAGTGCTCCCTTCATCTTTAATCTCTTCTTCCTCACCAGAAACTTTTTTTCAGCAGTTGGGGACTATGGTCTGTTAGTTGCCAGCTTGAACGACAGTCATGAGGCTGTTTTAGTATTTCTGGCCTAGCTGGAAAAAGCAAAGAAGAGCAAGCTGTGAATGGATGTTGTGAGCTGCACTGAGTAGACACAAAATCCGATTCAATTTAACTATACCTTAGCATCAAGTTATACCTTTCATTTCTTTGGTTCGCTGTATTCTCTACTTGAAAGCTGCTGCAATGTAGAATAAGATCCTTCATCCAGGCATGGATGCTCTCACAATCCCCCAGCTGTAAAGAAAAGAATCAAAGTTGGGTTGTTTTAGTTCTGGACAGTGGAATCAGTAAAGGAAGGTTGTAGGTGACTGAGCGCTATTAAAGTTCAATCTCATTCTCTCTCTTCAGTGTTTATTACAGAGTTCTGTACTTTGCAGCATTCTGAAGAGCATTTTAAAATGAAACCAGGAATGCAGGCTTGATTCTTTGCTGAGACAGAGTGCTATTGCCAGTTTATGTGACATGCAATACTTGCTTTAAAGCTTCAGCTCCTGACCCGGGAGATTTGTGAAGCTATCTGCTTTTCAAGTTTCTAGCTCTCATGATTCAAAGCTTAGAAGACAAGTCAAAATTCTACATATACTAATTGTGACATGTAGATGATTTTTAACCTGCTCATGTGATTTGGGAGGGCCTATTCATGCTTTTACACAATTGGAACATAATGCCTCAGGATAACACAAGGGGCAGAGAAATGTGCCTTGTGATATTCAAGTTTTTCCTTCCTACAAAGATCACTCGCTTTCATCACGGCTCCTGGCGCTGTGTTACCCCTGAAAATCCAGTTCATGGCATCAAGAGAACATCCATTCATCTCACAGTTTTGCATGAGGCTGTTCCAGCAGAAATCTGTCTTTTTGCAATAGTACGGCAACATTTATCATTGCATTATAGTAACTTCTTTGGGGATGGGGGAGGAAGGAAAATGAATCGTTTTCTTTGGCATCATTTCATTACACTCTTCCACCCCAAAATGCATCAAAGTTTCAAGAGTTGAGAGGAGAAATATCTGCAGAAGAATAACTAATGAAACCCCCTGCTGAAGGGGGAGTTCTCCCTCCTTGTCAGTCTGTCTTTCTTCACACCACAAGAGGCTGGCCACAAAAGTTGTTAAATCTTGAGAAAATGTAAAGCCTCTGATCTGCTCAGCTCTAGGAACAGCTGCTGATTGGTTCAACAAAGAGGCTGTGGAAGTTGCCTGTTACTTGCATCTGACCTCCCCAGAAATGTTTCCCAATTCCTAGCTTCATAAGGCATCATGTAATACTGGACTATCCTACTGATTCACCCAATCTGAGATCTTGCTTCAGCCAGTGACTGGTAAAGGAGGTTCAGAAAGCAGCCCCTTAAACACATACTTGGACAAAACCCTTGTGACAGGAAATGTCATGGTGATTCCATGTGGAGTCTGGCTCCAGGGTAGGAGAACTGCTGGTCCAAACTTCCAAGTCTTTCCTAGCTGATGCAGCTGTAGATTCTGGGGACCATGACGATCACCAGCTCTGTGTTAGTCTTCCTCTAGCAGCCTGGTCCCATCCAAGAGTTCACCCACCATCTGTATTTAAATGCAGATACTGTGCCTCTAGCTTGAGATGAGAAGACAAGCTGTCTGTATCCTCTGTCTCATGTTGCCCAGGAGTCCATTTCTCTATATAAAATTTAGCTGCTGTTGTTGCTGTTCCCGCACTGCAGCAGGTTTCCAGAGTCCTTAATGTTCTTGAATCTTTTCCATCTCAGCCCCAACATGTAGCATTAGATGATCTTTGATGCTGATTTTTTTCCCTTCATTTGTTTAATTCAGTCTGGGATCTGTTTTAGTTCCAACCTAGTTTTATTTTAAAAGTTATCCATCATCAGTACGTAAGGAAAGTTTCTTTGCTAAAGACAAGTGAGTGAAAAAGAATGTGAATTATAAATGAGATAAAATACATACATGTTTATTTTAGTGCTGCTTGTCCATATTTCTTTATTTCTTTTCCTTCCTTTTATCTATGGATATCAAAAAGCAAAAAAATGCCAAGAATGTCACATCCCATTGAAGTTATACTGACAGTATATTCAGAGCAATCCGCTGCAACAGCTGTATTGCCCATATATCTTCAAGCAGAAAATTGTACATCATCTTGGACAATGCATCACATTACAGATCTACACAAGGGCCACATTGCAGTCACGGTGGGAACCATCACTCGAGTCCCCTGGTTTGTTTGTGTGCACAAGAATCATGCTTATAATATTGCTGTAACATAGCAGTTTGCATCTAATTTAAGCAATACTAGGGCTTTTGTTTGTCTTACAAGGTCTAACCTAAAGACAAAAGACGTAGTCCAGCCTGAAGTTTCTGAGACATTACCAGACATTCATGTTCACACATACACGCTCCGTCAGAGGAATTTATGGCCATTACGATGTTCTCTAATGAGTACAAAATGAGACCGTTACATATTCACTTAATTAGTTTGACAGATTTTCATTTAAATATAAAAAGACTTCTAGTCTTTAGAGAACAAAGGGAGGGCTTTGTTTCCAGTGCAGTTTTTGACTCTGCTTTGCTGGAGCAGGAGGTTGGGGGTGACAACTGAAGTGAGATGATTTAGTGTGAACAATTCTCATCTTTTGATTTCATGTTGCCATTTCTTTGCTGCTTTTCCAGTTCCCCTGGAGCACCTTGAGGAGAGCTGTGTGATATGGTCCTTTCAGTTACAGCCAGGAAAGCCCAAGTGAGAACTTGGCTTTTCCAAAGCATGATGGATGCTTTGAGATTTGGGGTGGTGGGAGGAACTCTAAGAATATTAGAGAGCTGCTGTGAGCCCTGAGTGAACTTTAGTCTCCAAACCTATTAGCTCATTCTGTCTCACTGTTGGTCTAGTTCTTTGGCCTAACTTATGTCCCATAGTATCAATGTAGGCAACTCCTGCTTTAATAAAAATTGGGAACTGGTGTTATAAGTTTGCTTGCAGTTTTATTATGCTCTTTTAACAGCTCTGTACAAAGAGTTCTACAGTACAGCACAAGTCTTGACACACAGCAGACAAGTAGTGCTGGGAGTTGATCTTTGTGGGAGCCCATTAATTTGTGCTCTTTAATTGAATATGTTTTCTCAAATGCCTGCTTTTGAAGATTAACTATGATTCCATGTCTCATAGGATGAAGTGGAGAGAGCACCATACTCTGGTTTCTTTGTATCCCTGGAGTGAGAGGTGTATTGGTGTGGGCCCTGGCGCTCATAAACTCCTTTCTCATCTTTGTAGCTGTCCCTTGAGAGCATAAATACCAACAAAGTGAAGTTGCTGTCTTCAGCTCACAGCTGTCATTATAACATATGCTAGACTGGACTCTTCTGGAGCCTTTCCAAAAAAAACTTAATGGTAGTACAGCTATCCCTAGAGCTGCACAGTCTACCTGCTGTAAGCTTAGTGGTGTGGTCTCCAGTGTCTTGATCTGTGTGTCCAGGCATCTCCTAGGCAGAATCAGACAATGCATTGGTAAATAAATGCCATTGTCTGAAGGTGTGTTAGAGATACAAACTCTGTCACACTTGGAGTTATCCACATGCCATAGGAGCAGGAAACATTTAGAGAAAACGTGCTGCAAAACCAGTTGCCATCTATGTGGCAAAATGTTGATGTTTCAGCAGAAATCTAATTTTTAACCTGTTTTGGAAAGAGAGGTGTGTTTTGTTCATGGTTATCACTAAGAAGGGGGAGAGTTTGTAGACTAACAAGTGACATGTCTTCCTTCCCTCTCTGCCTGTATTTTCTACTTAATGCTGCTGTTTTACTCCACACACATGGATCATGTGCAGCCTGGGGCAGCATAGCACTCCGAGCACTCAGCAGCAGTGGGTCTCTCCACCTATTTTTTCTGCTCTGGATTTAGCAAAGGATGTGTCTAATCCTTGCATTGTGGACTTGCAGATTTCCCCTTTGTCTCTCACTTACATGCAAGCATAGTAGCATGAAAAGAAGCAGATAGCTGCCCAGACACACCCAGCTTTCTGCTTTTTATGGCGTTTTCTTAATAGGATACTCTGGCGGTCCAATTTCTTCTGGGGGGGAAAGCCCCTTTGATCATATGACTCCGCAGATTTCTGTAGGTTGAGTGAGCAGTTCTGGGTGGCAAAGCCTGCTCATGGAAACATCCGTTCAAATTTCAGAGACACGGGAGTTGCACAGTAGTGTCTTTAAGCCTCCTTCTTAGCACGATTGCACTCTGTATGATATTTTTCTGTAAGGGTCAATAGGACCGTTTGGGGTAAGGAACACAACAGGTTCTACCCTAGTAGTATGTCTCCTGCAAAGGAGGTGTGTTTGGGCCAGAGAGAAAATAACGTGGTGCATATGTGCAAATATGAGTGAGAGCAGCCTGAGAGAGAGAGAGCAAGCCACAAGGTAGCTCACAAAAGCTGCTGCTCTGGAAGCCTCATGTTTCCAATATGCCGAGGAAGATATTAGTAGAGGAAGTTACTCTCACAACTCCAAGGAATCATTTGAGGTTGGTGTAGGCTAAGAGTAAATGGTCCCTTTTTATTGTGCCACATTTCTATATGGGGACAAACTTGTTTGTGGAATTACTTCATTAAAGAGGTGAGCCTAGTCTCAGGAAATTACACAGTTTGTGGCATGTTATGTAGCAAAAATATAAAGCATGATCCTAGGTACCATCTCTTTGTCTGGAGGGGAGCTGAAGGAATGTGTCCTTGCTCCTCAAGCTGTCAATCTGTGTCAGATACTGCAGTGGCTGTGGATGGGAATACAATGACACTGATTAAAGATTTTTTTCACCTTAATAATTTTAACCAGCTAGAACAACATAAACTTTGCTACTGAAGCCACGCAGTGTGCGACCCCAGCTCTCCAGAGCACCAACCACACTAACACTTGTCACAGGCATCCCCTCGGTGTGCTCACCACAGATAGTGCCACCCTAAGGCATGTTCTCCATTTGCACCAAACTTCTCCTATCTTTATAGGAGAGCCCAGGTGATGAATAGCAGGTTTTGTGATACCTTGGATGTTATCATGGGGTACCTTCAGATAACAGTACCTCCTTTCCCAAAGTCCCTTACTGGCTTTGTTTCTTCCCAACATAGCAACAAGTTAATCTTAAGCAACCTGGGGCCTGGCCCTAAAAATGTCTTCACTGAATTTACATAGCCGAGACCGTATAAAATACAAATAATTTTGAAGGTTAATAGTACTTTAGCAACATATGAATGACTCTTTCTAAAAAGATCAGTGTTTCTTTTAACCTAGTGTTTTGTCTCTAGTGTAATTTAACAAAGGGAGCTTCAGAGTACATAGAATTAGCTCCTTTCAGTAATGTACCTGGCAAACAGTACACCCTGGAGACTGCTTCTGTGAGTCTTATTTCACTCTTGCATTTTTTAGGATCTTTTCCCAATATCATTCGGCAGCAGCAAGTTCTATTTCTCGGATACTTGGACATCAGAGAAAAAGAGGTGTTTGTTTTTTTTTAATTTTAGCTATAGTGATTCCTCTTTGGAAAGGTTAGCAACAACTATACCAGCTTTCTCTGTACCTTCTTCCATGCCTTTTTCACATCTCTTCTATCTGCAGTCCTTTGTCCTTCAGTTTATTCATATTTTTGTATTCCATATGCTCTACTGGCATCACTTCAGCTGTCATTTTTGTTCCTAAACTGGTTGGGATATGCAACTTTTTCAGTGATTCGTAAAGCAATATTTGCTTATTTTTGCTTCTATTTTTTAGAGGCTACCTGTTGGCCTGGTCATCTCTGCATGTGAGCACTAAGCAACAATTTCCAAGGACATTTCTGTACTGACTAGCAGGAATTCTTAAAAGTCAACGTGAGGTGTCCCCCAAAGACCCATGTGTGCATCCAGCATATCCAAACCAAAGCTCCTTGGATTATGGTAGATTTTAATTGCTTTAGGCTTGGATTACCCACCTCAGATCTGACATTAGTACAACAGGTTAGTGCCCTTAAACCATTTGAAGTATTTCTTTGGTTCATAACATGCCGTCTGTGGGGCCACTTGCTTTTGTGTAACCAGTTTATATCCTTATCAGAACTGACAAAGTTGGTTCCTGCCCAGGGGTTACATGCTGGGAGCCAGGACTAAGTGCACAGCTACTTTATTTACACATCTAAGTGCCTCTTGGATGATGCTGGTAAGTTCATGGATGCTTGAGGTTCCCTGAGATGTTTTAAAAAACAGCTTTCATGCTAGAAGATCTTGTGCAAAATACATACTTCCTCAGCTGTTGTGACACTTCCCACACCTCCCTTTAACCATTTAGAGCTTGTGGCCCAGTTGTTCTTTGGTTTACTATGAATGTCCCATCCCAGGACATGCCTCCCATACATTGTGTCCAACTGAGAGTAGGAGAAGTTTTACTCACGGGTCATGTGTGCCCACACTTTGGAAATAGAGCTGTGAAATTTATAGAGAGCACGAGGCATTTTGCCACTTTCATGTGTTCAAACCTCAGAAGTGCCTGATGTTTATCCTCAGCTGCTAGCATACCTGAGAAGTCCCTCTGCCTTGTCCTTCCTGGAGATTGTCAGGTTGGCTGCTAATGTCATGTAAGAACTGACCTTTTCCCCAACCAAATGCAAACACAGCACTTTTCATGTTTCATTTGGGATCCAAGCACTTTTATTCCATGTTGTTTATCTCTTTATCCCTTGCCTGGCATAGGCTTTTTAAAAATGATCTAACAAAAAGGAGTTTGGGCTTAATGATGAATTAGTGCTATTGGAATTTGAACTGCTCTTGTTTTTTCAAGTTATTCTTATCAGAGAGGCTGTGCATCTGGAAGAGGAACAGAGGCTGCTCCTTTTAGTAAAGCTGACAAAGCAGGAAATGATCAGCCAGCCCTTAACAAAATCATAACTGAACATTTACTTTGAGCCACACTGGGAGAGACCCAGACTCATAAATCAACCTATTAAGAGTTCAGACGTGAGTTTTTGGAACCTCCTAGGCATTTCTTTTTTCTGCTGCTGATAAGAAGTCTTTTGAGGGCACAAGCTTCGGAATATCATTAAGGACAAGAGCAAGTGATGTTGCTCCAGGCCTGTAATCAAGGCAGTGAGTGACCTTACCCTTCTAGAAACAAATACCAGTGACTTCAGCTCTGGATATTTATTATACATAAGCACAAACTGAAGTGAGGTACCAGTTTACCAGGAAGAAGAGGTGGTCATGTCTGCAGAAGAAGTAGAATTCCCTGAATTGTTTTAAGAAGGTACACTGAAGGAATCAGACCCTGTCAGAGCCAAATAAGTGATTTCAGAGCAAAGAAATGCATTCAATGAATGTAGCCTTTGCCCTCTCTCTTTAACAACGTGGAAGCAGATGCTGATACTTCATAAAACTGTCTCTTTTTTAAGACATCTTGATTGATACTCTGGACTAACCTTTTCCAGACCATGACTGTTTTCCAGGAACAACTAGCAGAGGTAGCAGTGTGCAGCATAAGTAGCCAGAGGGGTTGGCTGTGGTGTGTGTCCCAGGAGCTTAGCTTTGTCTGTGGTGTAGGATACAACCTCTTAGATCTCTGTGTGCTGCTGCTTCAGCTTCTTGGAGAAACATGGAGACCATGACTTTGTCTCATTTTGCTTTCTGGATTACTATCAAGGTGTGAATGGAGGTGTGAGGAAATGTCCCCCTTCTCCCAATCTCTTTGAAGAAGGTTTACAAGGACTAGGTCTGTCTGTGACCCAGCTCTCCCTAGTGCTAGTCATGTGGGTGGAAGCTCCATGCTTCCTTTTATTGCAGAGTCTGAGGCTTAAGCCTAGCCCAAGTGAGTGGCTGAGGAGGACACATCTATCGTCTTTTTGCAGTTCAATTCTGCACCATGAAAGACAGGAGGCATTTTGGTGTGTCTGAAATTGAGCCCTTCAGTAAGACCTGTGTGCAGTCTTAGTACATGTGCATATCTGTTGCTCAGCAAAGAGACAGCAAGCCTTCATGTGATGTCTAGGGGCAAAGAAAATTACAAACTGTCAGCAATTAACATCATTTAAATTTGGGAGTAAGGCAGCTAGTATTATTCTTCACTATTTACCCAGATCTAATCCCCTTGGAAGCTTAAGGAAAGAATGATTAACCAACATCTACTTCTAAAAAATCAGCAGTATACCTCTTTCCCCATAGAAAACATCAAAATAAAGGGCTGTAGTTATATTGTATAAAGTTTGATTACTAGGTGTACAATTTCAGATTCTTGCTGGATTGCTATAATAATGGGTAACCGTTTCGTCTTGGGGCAGTTTTGTGCAACTTGGTGTTTTGCTTTGTGCAGGCATTGGCTAGAAGCAAAACGACAGTGCACAGGCAGCTTAGCAATACAAGGATATGCCACTGGGCTGGTCCTGTAGCAAATGGGGTGGAAATCTTGTGACTTTGGTGAAGTGACGTCCATTTAACCTAGAGTAAAATGCTGGTCAGCATTCTTCTTTTGTCTCACACTTTTCATCAGAATAACGTAGGAGCTTAGCACTCAGGGAGAGCACTAGCCTGTTGGTCTTTGTCAGGTTGTGTGAAACTGCCAAGGGAGAAATATAAATGGTGGCTCCTCAAGAAAGAGGGCAAAGTGTAAAAAATCCCATCATTCCCCAGTCATCTTCCATTACTCTGAAAAGGGACCCACTGCTCAGAAAAGCAATTGCTTAGTACATAAACAGGCCTTTGATGATAAATGGGCCCTAGAGTAGCAGAGAAACCTATATCTTACTCAGCGAGTTGGCCAGCCTGCAAACTGGCAGTCTCTTTCTCCCCATGGAACAGGTCTTATATCAGTCTGAATTTTTTAGTGAGTGTTACTGACTCTTCTCTGTTTAGACTGAAGCACCTGCAGAGCTAAAGGGTCTCTGTGCCCTCTGCTCTCATCCTCTGTGCTTGCAGGGCTGGCTGGTAGGAGAGCAGTAGAACAGGGACCAGATCGTTGCTGCTGAGCAGCAAAGAGTTTTCTCCTTTGTTTGGAAATGTCAGGGAGAGATGAGCTCAAATATTAGAGGGCCAGGATGCCTGGGTTTCATTTCTGCCTGTGCCACATATTCACTGTGAGATGAGAGGCAAGATGTTTACTTTTGTGTATTTGCATTTCTCTGTCCAGGCAGTGTGTGTGACAGTCCTTCCTAAGGTGAGGGATGTTATGAGGCTTAATTACCATGTGCAAAGCACTTTGCAAAATACATTGCACTGCTGGAGGTATGAAATGGCAATTAAAAGGAAAAAAATAAGGTCTTTCTCTCTAATTTTCAAAGGAATGTCTTTGTAATTTGACTTGGTAGCTGTAACCGCAACCCAGGAGATTTTCCTGCTAAGTAGATGGTGAGAACTGCTTCTTACCAAAAGAAAAATATCTCCTTCTTCAGCCTCGGTCACCCAAGAATGGACATATTGAAGCTAAAAAGGGAACAGATTCTTCATCGTTCTCCCTCCCATCCAGCCTGTGGGAGCCCCCAGGTCTATTCAGCCACACATGCCCAGGAGCAGGAAGCCACCAGTTATAAGGGCAGGCAGGACGTTGCTGGTGGTGGTGAGAAGTAGTGTTCGAGCTTCATGCAGCTGGAAGGATGCCAAGATTGCAGTGCCAGGCAGGTAGTTGTGACGTCTCTCCAGTGCTTGAAAGATGGGGTTTCTGGTCACAGGGCCAGTGTACGACCTTCACCTTTCTGCTTCCCCTCCTCCCCATTGCCTAACTGGTCGTTCTGTCTTTGCGGTGGGGCTGGTGTCATGAGCACTACAAACATGGATTGTACTTTCAGTGCCCCTGAAAGTATGTGTAATAAACAGAGCACCCCAGGTACCTGTAGCTCTCCACAAGTGTTAGAATCTGTAGGATTTCACAAGTGAAGCTGACACTGTCTGTGGTCTGTTCCCTGCCCTCCCCATAGGTGATGATATTGGCTGAAAGTCTTGCCTCTTAACTCAGGATCTCTGCTGAAAATTACCTTTACATTTATAATTCTGGCATTTCCCTACCCCCAAGGTTTCTGCAGTGCTTCAGCTCTTGCAGGGTTCACCAGAAATGAAGAATGCATGACAAGGCACAGGAGGTACCATAAAGCTGTTCTGCCACAGAGGAGAACCCAGGGAAACGCAGCTTTGTGCCTTCCTTTACGTATATCTTTGTTTGTTTGAAGTTGAAGATAAATCATAAGCCACAGGGCTGGAAGCTATTTTACAGCTCACAGTGTGGGAATGGGTGTGTGTGGGTGTGGGCGCATGCATTGCTTCAGAGTAAACCAAAAGTAAGCCATATTTGTTTTGCGCACTTGTTTAAGAGAACTGTGCTGGGAAAGAAATGGTGAGGAACAACAGGCAGTTTAGTTTTGCTCTGCAAATTGTCCATATGTCTTTTGGGGTATTTTTTTTGTTTTGTGGTTTATGTACATAAGTGCAGCTAGTCACTAAAAGCAGGTTGCAGGTACGACTTGTCCTTCGATGGAAGTAGTGAAGCAAGAGCCTCTTCTCCTACACATGCTGTTTAAGGAGGCAGCAATAAGTGCTGGACTGACCCTGTGAGTTGTTGTGCAGACTGAACAGAACTGAGCAGCCTGAGCAGCTAATGGATCTGTAACACTGAGTTGGAACAGCTCTTGTAAACAGGTTTTGCTGTGATATATTTGTTACTCCCAGCCTCTGCCAAGGGTATTTCTATGTCTTTACATCCCCTATGTGCGCCTATGTGATGCAATGCCACACAATGACATTGCTACACAGCACATCCAGCCTGCGATGTGTGTGGTCCACCAGGAAACTGCCGACAGTTCTTTCCAGGGGCTTTTGCGTCACTGACAAGGACAAATACTAGAGGTAAGGAAAGACAAAAAACAAAGGGATGGACTGGGAAATGTGGAAAAGTCACAACAGATGAAGGGGCTGCAAAAATACCACCATGTATGTCTCAGCACAGTTTCCATTGCTAAGGCCTCTTCTCCTCCTTCTGCAGGTTTACATGGGCACCCCTTCCCCTCATGACTGCAGTGGGACTAATCAGACAATAAGGATTACTCATGTGAGTAAAAGCTTGCAGGCCTGAACTGCCAAGTGTTGCCCACGCTCAAGTTTGTTCTTCCCAGCATTGACCGCACCCTGGGAGATATACAGAAGAGTATTTTCCAGGGCCCTGAACTTTTTAGCAGCAGTCGCAAAGTTACTTTGAGCTGTCTTATGACCTTCTGACCCACGACATGTTCTGGGGTGAAAGGTGCTTTTCTCCTTGTCCCAGTTTTGTCTGAGCCTCTGAGGAATGGATAGTCTGAGGAGCTAATGTGCTATCCAGATAATGGATAAAGGTCCAGCAATGTCAGTTTTACTTGGCATTAATGACTGATCCTGAATTTCTGTTTTAGCAGATGGTAGAGTGGAGCAACTCCTTTGAAATGTCCTATATCTTTGTTTTTATAAATGGCTTGGTCAACTTCATGACCTGGTTCCTATCCAGTGGATGCTTTGGATCAGGTCTAGCCCTGTAATGCTTTGTTGAAATGAGGTAGCTGAAATGAGGGGATTAAGGAGAAACATTTTTCAAATAACTGAACAATCCCCTGCATGTGAGCTGGAGGCAGTAAGGTGTGCTGGATACAGCACTGGCCTTGGAATCAAGACGCTGGCTTCTAATTATTGCCAGTTGTTATCTGCATGGTTGTATTTCATACAAGCCCTGCTTGTGGGTTAGGAACCAACAGTGCTTTCTGCCATAAAAGCAGAGCAAAAGGCAGAGTCAGGCCCTCAGGCAGCAGAAATCTCCAAGTATGCCCTGTGGTATCAGGTAGTCCTCATCAGCCCAAAGGGCGTTACAGCCATCATTGCGGCACTACAACCTTCAGGGCTGATTCAACAGGTCACATTTATTTGTGACAGAAGTGCATTGTCTGTGAAGTTACAGGGTGGCGTTATTTGGCCCAAATACACTTATTTTATTAGTGACATTTGGTGTGAAGTTTTTGCGTTTGAAAAGCGCCGAGTAGCACAGCAGTGTGGCTGGTCTGAGAGCTGCCTTGAAAGCAGTCTTGAACTGCTCAAGAGATTTGTCTTGTGAAATAGATGAGCTTTACCAAATGCTTTCCATTCTCTGTAAAATCACTCTTATTTCTCATTTGTGATAAGAAGCAAATGTGATGTCCAAATGTTTTTGTGGTGATTGCACTTTTCATGTCATTTCTAAAGAACTAATTCACAAATAAGTGAAGAGATGCCGTTTTAATAACCTCATTAAGTAGGAATGCAGCTCTTTTTGAATGTATGGTATCACTTGTGCCTATTAGGTATGTGAGGTTAGTTCTCAAAGCAGCACTCGGTACCAGAAAGTCATGTGGTTTCTTTCTTATGCATTTATGCACTGAGCTGCATTCTCTTAATCCCATCTGCATCAACAGATTGGTGTTATGGAAAAACAGTCATTTCTTTTGAGAAAGAAATCAGAAATGAGAAATTTTGCAAAGTGTGCTGTTCAGTGACAAACATCAGTAGCTACAGTTCTGTACTCATCAGAGGTGGTGTAACTGATCCTTGCAGCCTTCATCTGCTCTACAGTGATTATTCGTCTTTCCATTAGGCTCAGACATGTGAGACCCCATTTCACTCCCAGCTCTGCCACTCATCTCCGGGGTGGCACTGGATTTGTGCTTTACGTTTTCCTAAAGAAAAGACCTAAGAGCTAAGCATTATGTTTTCATAGTTAAAGCGTATGTAAGAGGATCTCACTTTAATTTCAAAGTCATTAAAATATTTTCTGTCATGAAACTTAACGGGAAGACATCTTTCATCTGACTTACCCTGGGCGGGGGGGGGGGCTTATGAGAGTTTGTAACAAATGGCTTTTTAAAAGAATGAATAAAGGTTCGTAGTTACCATAAGCTGCCTAAGAATTCTGAAGGATCTTATCTTTTTAATGAAAATTACTCTAGTGTAAATCTTATGCCAGCTCTAAGTTCATGCTGTCACATTTCAGGTTCCTTACCCACATTTGCTCTTAGGGGCTAGTGTTCAAAGATGAGTTCACCAAGGATAAAATTTGCTTAATGAGAAGATTTTTACTTTTCAGTGTTGCTGCCATTTCAGCTTCCCTCCAGGGAAATGAAGAATACAGTATAATAGCTGCTGTGGTTGCTTGCTGGCTGAACAAAACAATCATAGTTCATGCTGGAGATGGTACATCACTATGTTTCTGTAAGGCAGGAATGAGTAAAGTTTATAGGAGTATTCCAGGAAAAGCATTCACTGATTACCTTTAGGAAGATTTCACTGTGATGGTGCGCAGCTGTGGTGCCCTTCCCAGTTCCTGTGCTCTGCCACTGGCTCTAGTGACTCCTCCTTCTCCTTTAAGAAGATACCCAACGTCTTGCTAGTTCCTTCTTCTGGAGAAATAGAGAGGAATGGGGTAGAGGCTGGGAAGAGAATCCTTGGGAATTGTCCCCACATCTTATGCCTGTGCCTTAAAAAAAAAAAAAGACAGCAATTACTTGACTGCTAGCCTGTGTGTTTTAAGGTTAAGCCAAGCAGGATTCCTGATGTCTCAGGGCCTAATCGCTAAGAGCCATACATATCGATCACCTACCTTTATTGCCTGACACATTGCTAGGACCGGAGGGTGGTGGTGATGTCTGTTCCCTAAAAGCAGGGGCAGGATTTGTTCCTGAGGTCAAGGGACCAGCTTGCTTCTTTGCCAGCTTGGAAGCACAACCTTTCCAACCAGTTTGTCAGCTCAATTGTTTAGCAACCTGCTTTGTTTATGCTATAAAACCTGGCTCCTGCATTGAATGTGGATTGCCAGAGGGCACAGGAAGAACAGAGTGAGTTGCTTTAAATCCTGTGCATAAACTACATCAGGCCTTAGAGGTCTAAAGAGGAGGTTTCTCTCTAGCTGATAAATTTATTCTCAGTCACATTCCTGTGACCCCGGTGGAGGAAACAGGAGCAAAATACAGCTCATGCAATGTGGTTAGAATAGTGAGAGCTCCAGAGCAAAGACCAAAACACATTCTGCACCGCTCAGGGATTAAAGTCAGGCTGACAGACAATAAGAGCTTTAACTCCCTGCAGATCTTTCACCTGACATTGTCTTTAAATCCATTTGGGCTCTAACAGAAATGAAGGTGAATTAGAGGGAGATTTTTCTTGAAACCTGAGCTGAAGAGCCTTGAAGATGTTAATACTCACCTTGGGCTCAGACCTGCAACATGCCTTTCATGGTGAGTCCCCAGAAGTTCAGTGAGCTGCTCCAGGCCTGGAGGTCATAAGGTTTTCTTTACTCACTTTACTCACAACTACTGACATTGTTAAAGGCAAGCCAAAAATGCATGATTTACACTTCAGTCTGGCTCTGACCTGTTCCAGAGTTTGGAAATTGCTCCACTCATGATTTCATTGCCTTTGTCACTTACTGGGTATGTTTGTTGCACTGCTCAAGTAAAAGGACATGTTGCCTGCAATCAGGAAAGTGCAGGCAAATCACTTCAGAAATGCCTTTTGCATGCAGTGGTACCATGAAGGTGATCAGCAGACCTGATAGGAAGGCTCACCAACATATGTGGTTCCTGAGTGACTTGGTCCCGTGCACTGCTAAATATTCTGGTTTGATCCAGCAAAGCTTTTAAGATCATGATCAGCTTTAAGAATGTGAGTAGTTCCACTGAAATGATCTGGATTACCCCCATGCTGGTGTGGGGACAGCATGCTCAGCCTTGCAGGATCAAGCCCTTGGCTAGAGAGGCCATGTGCTGGAGGAAGGGAGAGAGGTGACTGCCACCACTCCTGTCACAGAGTAGCACTCTGAAATTTAGGGCAAAAGCACACTGGACTTTTTTGTTTAATGCCAATCTGCCTGAAGTCCTCAAACTGTGCAAGCACAGATCAACAAAGGAGGCTAAAACCTCTAACACCAGTTTCTCTTATTTGCTGACAGGAATGTCAGGCACAAAATCAAATTCTTTCTGGGTGTCAGGTAAGTCAAAGACTGCAGAGTGCCCCAGAAGGGGATTCTTGGGGATTTATGTTCCATCAGCAAGATGAGTGATAATTAAAGCCTGAATATTTCTGCTAAGCTGGGAAACAAAAAAGAACTGTCTTAATTCCTTAAATTCCTCATGCCAGGCTGTAAAATATATTCCATTCATGCCTGTGTCTTGCTGCTTGTTCTCTCTGTGTGTCTTTCTTTAGTATTCAGCCACCTGTTTGTAACCAGTGTCCTGCAGGTTCTCAGGGCGGCTTTCTTCTCTGCTCTCTCTGCCCTTGGTCTTGTTGCTTTGACACTGAGGCCTTGTTGTCTGCAAGAGACAGTACATTAGAGCTCCCTGGCTTGCCCGGCTCCCATAACTTCATTCTTGGAAAGTTTCTGAGTTTCCCGGGTGATAAAACATGAGCAACATTTGCTCTGACCTGAATCATTTCTGAAGGCATTCAGCCCTGTTTTGTTATGAAGGTTACTCAGGGTGGGTGGTGGGGCATGAGAATTCCCAGTGATGGCAATTCCTGAAAAGTGTCAGAAAGTCGCTGCCTGCACCTTTTACGCTGCAGGATTGTTTTGATTAGTTTTTTAGTGTATGCTGAAAAATACATCTGACAAGCTGGAGGGTGAGAGACACCAGCAGAACAAATCAGCACTTTACAAGAGTGGCTGTTGCTGCCTTCCCCCAGCTCTCACCAAAAGGAAAAAAATAAAAAAGGAGGAAAGGAAAAAAATCCAAGCCCCAGCTCTGTATATATAGCAGCTATCAAACTGTCACAGATCACTACTATTATAGCTTGGTTTAGAATAATATAATAGCAGAGTGTTTGCTAGACTTGTAAAAACCTCCAGTTATTCACTGGAGACCAAACTAATGAATCAAGCAGGAGAATGTTTAAAACTGTTAAAAAACCTATAAAATGGCAAAAAAACTATCCAATAAATAGCTCTGGAATGTTGTGGGTTGACTGCACAGGATATTTTTTTCTTTGCTCTGCATTATTTATCCCCTTAAATTAATACTGTATGCATGATGGGTGCCTCAAGGCGTTACAGAGACTTACAGAGAAAGTTCACTACCAGTTCTCAAGCAATTACTTTGGAGTCTGATTCTGTTCTCATTTATTCTGGAGTAAATGAGAAATAATTGTGTGCACCACATGTGTATTTCCCTTGATAGAGCATATGCTAGGGAATAATAAGACTTTGAGTGTCGGGCCTTTGCACAGAGAGATCCAGGCCACTCCAAATACTCTCAGTCATTTTATCTACTTTTTACTCCATTTCTTGTGCAGAAGGATCTTCTGCTAGCATCGATGTGTTGGCTTCAGTGATGACATGCTGCATTTCTGCTCCCAGTCCCAGCTCACAAGACCAGGATCACTTCTAGTAGAAATGAAAAAGCTTCAGTTTTGAACTTTGGAAATATTCAGTCACAGGTCCAAACTTTTTTAAAAAACCCCAAACATTTCCTTAACAGCTTAAATAAAAGACTGGAACTGAACCAAAGCCCTAGTTTTGAAAACCCCAGGCTTGGAGATGAGCTGTTTTCCATGATAAGGCTCTGAGATCTTGTATTTTCACTTTTTTATTCTTGTAAACATCATTTATCTATAACCAACAGTAAATGAGTAATAACATTGGTGTGTCTGGCAGTCCAGAACCCAGCCACCAAAAGAAGACACCATGGCTGAATCTCTGGGATGGATCTAGTGAAAACTGTCCCCTCAACCCTTTTGGAAGGGGGGGGGCGGGGGGGGGGGGAAAGCAAGCACATGGAAATTTGAAGACCAAAAGCCAAATTATTTCCACTCTAGGTGACTCACTCTTCCACTCTCTTTAGAAGCCTGTGTTTCATGATGAGATGTTATGTCACACTTTTCACCACAGTTCATCTGCCTGGAGAGAAGAGGTAGGCCGTCATGAGAGATGTTGCCTGACCAAACCTGGTAACTCGATAGCAATCTTCATAGGGCAGCGTGGTGTCATTTCCCAGTCCCATGACAGCAGTTGGATGACACTGGCTTTCTTCATGAAAATAATCATAATTTTCTGCTCAAAAGAAAGCATTTACTTTTTAGATTGAAACTTCATTTCCTCTTAGAAACACGTGAAAACTTTGGAACAGAATCATTTAGCAGTCAGGTCCCCAAACAAATTGACTTTGCCTTTCATGAACCTTACCAGCACATTGGCAGCTCCTGCCAGCATGGCCAAAGGTCATTCTGCAGCATCTCTGACATCAGGAAACAGGAAGGTTCATAGCTAATAATATGACAAATTAACAGACAGGGTTTTAATACAACATCAGTTATGTATGAATACTTGCAGAAGGAATCATAGTCCTGCTTTAAGCAAAACTCTTGGGCATGCACTTCAGATTAACATAAGTACAAGTGCTTTCTTGTGTTGTGTCTTGGAAGTGATGAATGCCAAGTTGCCTTTATTTTTCCCCAAACTTGCTTTAAACATAAAAAAACTTGGCTGTGACAGGTAACTTGGAACCTTTTCCTACATATATTTTATCACAGTGGAAGGAAGGCAGACTGAAGAAAGCCATCAAGGAAATCTTATCAGGACTTTTACACTATGATACCAATGAACTTTTGAAGAACTTCCTTGATGTCACATTGTGAAGCTTCACATTTCATTATTAAATGTCTCCAAGATGTGAAGGAGCTTGTGGAGATCAATCAGTATCACTGTTTTAAACAAGATACATCATCCAGGTTCTGCAGGAGAAAGATTTATGTGAGATCTAGTGACTAAAGAAAACTCTGGTTTTGATCTTTGGAAGTAACAAGTTGCTTGTCACTGAGATGCCCTCCTTTCAGAAATCATTTTGCCTCCAAAGAATCAGGATTTTACTGATGGAAGGAGGCAGAATGTTGGATGGGAACCTTTGTGCCCTCTCAGCAAACAGCTGATTTTCTTTCAGAAGGAAAAATACGATTTTTCATCTGGTTATGATTTGTGAGGCTGCTGAACCCAGTTTGCTGAGCAGATCCCTGTACAAAGAAAATTGGGTCCTGGTACTTTTCAGTCAGACACCTCAGACACCTGTATTCAGGAAAGCACGTAAGCCTCTCCGTCACGCCAAGCCTGTGCATGCATCTTATTATAGCGGACTTCAGACCATGCTGCAATTTAAGCATGTGCACAGAATGTAGGGACATGCTCAACAGCCAGTGCCGGCTTCAAGCACCCTCCCAAATTAGGGTTCAAAAGTAGAAGCTGGTAGTTCTTTCCATGTTCAGGGTGACAAGGTGTCGGAGAAGGTTTATAAGAAAGATCATGCTCCTGTTCTGTGCCGCATCAAAGTTAGAAATGGGACTTATCTACACAAGGATCCTGAGTGCTGGACAAGAGTAAATTACTTTGCATGTAGGATAACTGAGTGAAAAGTTGTGTTGTAAGTATGTCCTTTTTTCTTTAGAAATATGGAGGTTCTCAAGTATCACAGATTGCATAATTTGAGCTTCCCTCAAAGTTGTCTGTTTATCAAGCCATGGAGTCAGTATCTTTGGTGAAATCCTCCAAGAGAAGCTGTTTCTGCAGTGAGGCCTATGTATGTGAAAACCCAGTGACCAAGATGAAAGATGTTTCTGAGGGATTTATGCCCTGCTGGAAGAAGCTGGTCGCCCAAGACCTGCTGGCTGTCAGACTGCAGGTAGTCATCTGTCCTGTATTCAGAATCCTTTTGCTTTAGGATTAAAAGTAAGGGGGTGGCTGAAAGTTCTCTAATCAATGCAGCTTTCTTTCATAGCTAGCCAGAGTTTCTGGACAATTTGTGTCTTCTGTTTGGTCAGGTAACTTGAATGCTATCAGTATTTATAATAACCCATGCTTTATCCATTAAGGAATAGAAAGGTTTCAGCTGGGTGTAAAATAAAGGTGCTTACTGATGTATTTGCCTAAGTAGGATATGCTTCTGAAAGACATGTCACAGCATTTATAAGAGATCATGGTCTCTTTTTCTTATCATGAGCAGTGTCTGAATCAGAGCTTGACCATGTTTTCTGCATGCAGAATAATTCAGATTAAGAAGCTAAATGCAGCTTTTATGTTGCAATAAAAGGAAGTTTACATTGCCTTAAAATGTTCTGCCACATTCCCTGTGGTTGGAGTGCTTTTGCTTCAATCATTGTTCACTGGCTTTATTTAATTCCTTGGACTCACACAATGCATTTCCTTGTCATGTCATGTGTATCAAGATCCACACTTTATTTTCAGCATCACGGTTACCTTTGCAACTGCTTCTTGACATCATAAGGGTTTCTCTACTATAATAGAAATGATGGCTCGATGAACTTTGGAAAACAGCATGTGCTCAGAAATGCCCTGTATTAGCATCACCCCGCCCACTTACCTGAACTGAAACCAGTAGCAGAGACAGATCCTGCTTTTCCTCCCATGTTTTATGGGGCTTGCAAATTCTGACCATGGAGCAAGAATTAGAGACATTTCATTTCCCTTTCGGGAGTACCATTAACAAGGGTTTATATTCAAAATATGACATGTGAATGAATACCCCACCATTTCTGCCCTGTTGTGTCTTACTGTTTAATTACAGTGTTACACAGAGCCCCTGTGGGGTCTCACAAGTGTGTGGACAGATGATGTTAATCCAATCAAGACAAATTCTAAGGCAAAATCTTTTAATGCCCGCAGTGTTTGAGGAGAGCCCATCTAGCAAGCCATTTTGTGAAGTATTAGCAAGGCCGTGGTTGGCATCCACAGTGACCTTTAATCCAGGGTGTAGCTGCTTTCATCGTTAGCAGCTTCAGAGAGGTATACGATGAGGAGGGAGGAACCATACTTGGATAATTTGACAGAGCAATTGGCTACCTGGCAGTCTAGTGACCGAATGTAATTAAAAACATTCTTGTCTCCAGCACAAGGCTTGTGAATCTGTCCTGGCTGTCTGTAATTAGAGATGTTGAGTGGATATATTGTTCTGGGAGTGAGATTATTGGTACTTTCCTTGCTTCTGGTCCTCCTGTTTTATGGTGGCATGTTCTTTGGGACAGCTGGAGGAGTTCAATATCAGAAGTGATCAGGGAAAGAACAGAGCAGGAAGCAGTGTGAGCAGGTTGAAGATCAAAGGAGAGCGCTGCCCTGCTGCTTGTGTACTCTTTAAAGAAAACATTCTGAATTTCAGCACACTTAATGAAGCCCAAGGTAGACTGATCTCCTGTTACTGATATAGTGAGAAGATGTAGACCCCTTGCATGGGAAGGGGAAAGTAACCATAAATTTAGCAAATACATGCTGTACCAGGACAGGCAGAGGGAAGAGCAGAGCTCATTTGGGAAATCGAGCACGTTCCCCTCAGAGCGAACTTCCCCCAGAGCAAGCACAGCGGATTACAGTAAACTGGTGGATTACAGTGAGCTCCCGTGCTGAGCCTGTAACATGCTTGCACCTTCATTTTGCTCAGCCCTGCTTCCCATCCCAGCCCTGACCTACAGGCCAAGCTTTCAATCAAAAGGGATCCTTGTCTTTTTCCTTCTTTTCCAAAACTGTGTGAATGGCTGAGCAGGACTCTTTGAAGTCAGCGGGGTCTGCAAACTGCTTGGTGCTTTTGAATCTCAGGCCATGAATTTAGGCACCTGCTTCTTTAAGATCTTTTATTTACAAATTTAGCAGTGCTTCAGCTTCCCTATCTATATGACAGGTCAAATAATTCTTGCTTTCTTCAGGGTCTGAAGTGGGGAGTGGGCCAAAAATGCCCTTAGAGGAAAATCTCACTTAATTTAATGTGGATGGATACATGATGGACATAACTGAGCCACTATCTTTCAGAATATAATAAGGAATTAAATCATTTTCATAAATGTTTCATAAATGTTTTATAGTACCCTCTATGAGAAAATCAATTATTTAATTTGATAGGATGGCACAAAATATGCACAGAAAGGTCACTTTGTGCGATTCAGTAATGTGACCTTTTCTCATAAGGATTCCCTTGTCTGCCTTTCTCTGGGTTTCTTTTTCTTTGTGGTTTCTCTGTCATTTAATTTGGGTTCCCTTATTAATGTCATCATACTGGTCCCTGTCTTTTTCATCTCTTTCTCTTTGCTCCGGGGCAGGGGAGAAGCAGCAGCAGAGAAGGAGGAGAGGCATCTGTGTGACAAGAGCTTTTCCCTAGTCATCAGCCCTGCATACAGGGAATCAAAGGACTTTCCCAGAACTGGTTCTCATTGCTGGAGGAGAAAAGGCGATATCTGAAGAGGCATTATCTGAGCCAGGAAAGACCAGGCTATTACCCAACCACAGCCTTTAGTTCCCAACGTAAGGGCTGGGTTGAGAGCACCTGTAGGCGTGGTTGTGAAACTGGCAGTAAAATTTGTTTCCAATCTCTCCTCGTGAGTATTAGAGATCACACAGGGTAGCTGATCAAAACGAGAAGAGATGTGAGAACTGCTGGTATTGCCTCTGTTTCTTTTTATTATCATTTCCCAAGGAGCCATGACTTCACTGTGAATCTGAAATAGGAGCTTTTATAGTTATTTATAAGAACATTTCAGGCCCTGAAGAAAGTGTCAGTATGGGGCTGAGATAAATCATCAGTCCTTTGAGCAAGTCTGTGTGGCAGCACTGATCTGTTTGAGCTTTGACAGCTCAGGATCACTAAAACGTGGGGACCTGCCATTAGCTTCATAGTGGATAGCAGTGCTTTTCTAAGGAGAGACAAACAAGGGGTCAGCTTCTCCCTCTTGCATCCCTTCTGCTTTTCCTTCTGCGCTTTAGTCACCCTGCTCTCCTTAACTCTTGGCTCATCAGCTCAGTGCCTGCAGCGATGGCAATTACTGCAATGTGAACATATAACAAGCTATGGCTGTCTGACTGCTGGTGAGTGGAGCTCTGTCATTATTACTGCCTGCCTGTTAAAAGGGTGAGCAAGGCTGGCTCCTTCTCTCTTCCTGCCCCTTGCCTGCCTCACCTTCCCCATCACAACCCACAGTGCTGATGGTGAAGGTACTTTACCCTCCTTGCTGAGAACAGCCTCCTAGCAGAGCTCACGATGCAGTCAAATCTGCATGCACTTAAGAAGATCCTGGCCTTTTGGACTGTATCGCGACGGTGCGTACCCCAGCTTCATGGGTTTGATGGGCTTGTGCAATTTTTAGTCGATTTGGTGTTCTACACGCCACTTGGGCCCACTGGATCTTTTGCAAAGCACTCCCTGGCAGGCCTTTTGCTGTGGCTTCCTTGTCTGTCATGAAAACTTTTGCTCCCTTTGGTGACAGTTGAAGGCAGTTCACTGCTACTTGTTTTGTCTATCTTGTTTTGTGAAGGATTGCACACTCAGAGACACGGTGAGCTGGGACTCTGAATTTTGCTGTCACCTCTCATTCTGTTTCATGTCGTTTTCTTCTTCTTTTAAGCATGAACCTGTATAGGTCAACACAGTTGAATCTGTTATGCTGATACGACCAGCTGTGCGTAGGAAATGGCACTTGGCTGTGAAGCAGTTCCAGCCTACCCCAGGCCCACTAGCAGCAACCTGTGAATGGTGCTGTCAATGGGCTGGTTTGCTTTCTTCATTTCTCTCATGCTCAGTCCCTGCAAAGACTCTGTACGGTCTCTATATTGTTACAATGTAAGTTTCTGTTGTTGAATGTATTGTTATAGATGATGATAATTTGATCAGAATAGCATCATATCATACTGGGAGCTTAATTGCAGGTGGGCATTGTGTCATTCGGGCAAGTCCTGTGTTCACCTGGTTTGCATGTTTGCTCAGCGGTCATATGAAGTGCATAATATCTGCTCCTTTCCTGTTGGTTTGTTTATTCAGGGGCGGGGTATGAGATTCAGTAGTTGGTTGAAGTACTAGAGAGTGCAGGAGAGCTGTTTTCCAGATGCAACACTGAATTTGAAATCTTCCAGATTTGATTCTAGTTGACGTAGCACTTAGGGATATGGTGTAGTTGGGAATCTGTCAGTGCTAGGTTAACGGTTGGACTAGATGATCTTCAAGGTCCCTTCCAACCTAGATGATTCTGTGATTCTGCGATTCTGCCTTTGCACAGAGGCAGAAATGACCATGGTGGCACTGAGTACTTTTGCCCAACAGGATTTAGGACCTAACAATACCAGGTGTGGAGCAGCCTTGCAATATAGCAACAGCATACTTTATAATTTAATCCTGACCCTATAAAATTACAGGACACCTTCCTTTTCTGCAAGGGCACTCTGCCTGCCAGTGTCACCACATAGTGCAAATTGCTCTGAGGTGTTTTGTAGGGTGGACTCTCTCTTCTTGAGAGCGGATTGAGGGCACGGGCTCGTTTTCAATGGCTGCTGCTCAGCTATTAAATGGTCACTCTTTCAGAGCTCTGTTGTCACATAGTCTTGAATTACTATGTGATTCCTGAAGACATCGCTGTTCAAGTGGTTACTTCACTTGGGGTCCAAGTGTTTGGGTATTAAAATATAACTGGCTTGGCTTCTCAGAAATACTTAATATCTATGACAAACCCAAGGAAACTGTCATGAGTTGCAGCTTAGACATACTTAAATCTAGGCATTTTTATTTAGATGTCTAAGATTTTAGGTGTTTTATCCAATTCTAGATTAGCCATTCTCTACCACTTAGAGATTCAAGTGTTTCTTTTTTGTTATTTACTTTAAGTGTTAAGTGTGAATTCCTCTACTTGGCTTCTTCCAATGTAAATAAACCACAATTTCTTTTAGTGATGGAAGCTAACAAGAGTTTAATTGTATGACAGCACAGGGTGACTGACATCATGGTATCATGGCATTGGTGTTGCGATGCTGAGTGGCTCCCTGGGCAGCCATAGCAGAGGGCTTTTCCTTCTGTTAAAGCTGTTAGACCACAGGGCTGAATAACAGATCGGAAATGGCAGGGGAGATTCTGAAAGTGCTGGTGCAAAAAATCTGAAAAAATACATCAGCACAAAGTGGCAAGACCTATAACTGTTCCTTAGAGACTGATGCTAAAGAAAACAGTTTCCTTCCACTGAACTGAGCCTTGGCCTTTTTTTGCAGGCCACATCCTTGTTATTTTCTTTTGGCAGTCTTGAGCTCATGCCTCCCACCAGTGGATGAAACAGCCCAGGATGGATAGTTGCTCAGTGGCAACCATGTACTGCTGAACACCTCCATGGTGCTCAGAGCATGGGGCCAGCTCTTCCAAGGGATGCCTGGGAAGAACAGAAGGAAATTGTTTCCAGTAATGCCTTGTTGTACCACCTGGGACAGCATTGGTGCGAAGAAAGCCTCCAAGCCAGCCTTCACCAAGTAATGCTGACCTAATTAGGAGCAGAAATAAACCCTTATATATACATGTTGCAAGTGAGATTTGGCACTTGCCAAATTCTCCATCCCTCAGTCTGGAGAAATAGCTGCACAAATTCTGTTCTCCGTAAATTCAGCAATAATGTGTAGCCACAAGATTTATACATGACCTGTTGACTTGCAGATAGTGACTTGATTCATACAGGGGAAGCAAAATTTTATCCAACTGTAAAAGGGGATGTAGGCACTTAAAATTTTAGTTTGGAGGTTTTGAAAGTTAAAAAAATAAAGGTTAATTTAAGTGTGCCTTTACACATATGGTAAGTGTAGTTCTCATTTCAGGAAATAATTGGTAAAAGGTCTCATATAGGAGTAATAACAGGGTAGAACAGACAGAGTCATCGTTATGTGAAATAGCTCTGTGTCCTCAGAGTGGGCATAAACAGTAACTACTAGCAGTGCATGACACAGACTTTATCACAGGCTTGTTCCTGTTTATTACAAATAGACAACTCACAGGATTCTTGTTCTCGGGAGAGACTTAAATGAGCTCAGCCTGTTAGGAGATGGAGCAAGAAGACTTTCCAAAGGGATCTCATAGGATAACAAATAAATTCATTTCATCACCATCTTGAAAATGTCTCAGACAGTTCATTGCTGGAAAGCAGACCGGAGTAATGTGTTTCAGTGGTTCTGTGCACATCAGTGGTCAGTGGTCAGTGGCATGTCAAACCTCTTATAAGAACATACTTGGCCTACAAACCTGGTGATGATAACTTGCAGATTTGAATCCACCTTTGGTAGCTTAGAGGTTTTCACTTCTGTGGGTTGTAGCTGCGCTGCGCTCCCATTGCAAAATTATTTGCATTTGAGGTTCCCTTTTCGGTTTTATCGCTTTGCATAGTGGTTACTTGTGAAACAGCATGTGAAGGAAATGGAATTACTTCTTACCAAGACTTTGAGGGATCCGTAGTGTATTTTGGCATCCAGACCTATTAAATTTGAGCAAGACTCAGGCGCTTGTCTTTCCCTATTGATTAAATAATATTCTTCCTTTCAGGAAACAAATTCCAGTTGACTTGAGCCCTTGCCACAGAGGTAGGGTCCGTGTATACATAGGACAACTGATATCACAGCTCCCACATTTTGACGGAATTAGATCTGGATCAGAAGCTTCACACTCCTGATACCTTTCAAAGCATTTTTCATTGTTTTCTCCCAAACCATCCAAATCTTTTGTCTCTGTTTTTGGGTGACATCATAGCAACCCTGCAGGCCTGGTGGTCAGGGTGCTGGGATCCTGCCAAAAGCTACAGAAGGGGTGGCTACCTCATCATCATGAACTCACATCAGAGTTGTACAAGCTGTATTTAATTGCAGATTACTAGGTGATAAGTGTCAGTGCTTCTTACTTGCTCTTAGATTACACACCTCTTTGTGAGTTTGGTGGAGGGTAGAAGAGAGATGGCAGCAACTCTTAGGCAGAGCAAAGCGAGAGAGCATGTTACATGTGGAACGTGACACAGTCTGTGTAATAAATATGACACTGAGCCCACAGAAGTTGTGTTGCAGTTGAGAAGATGGCTATGTTGGATAGATTGAGGTTTCAGAAGTTTTCGTCGGCAGGACACAGGCAGGATTCACAGAGGGTTTGTAAGAGGCAGCTTTGCATGTGGGCAGCTCACTCTGTGACTGCCCCAAACAAGCAGCCTGCAACTTAAAACAGTTGGAGGCTGGGTACTGCGTTTAATGGGGCTCTTTGCAGACCTGTATCTTTCCTCACCTTGAAGATGTTATAAGGGCAAATGCATATGGATGGGACATATCTTCTGTGCTCTGGTGGCTCTGCCTTCCTCTACTGGTTTCCCTGAGGTTTGTCAGTAATTCAGTGTAAATTACCCCTCACTGAAACAGCAAGAATCAACTGAAAGCTGCCTCTCATTAAATGTTAGGCTACTGACTTGCACATAGGAATGCAAGCTAAAGCTCCATTTGTTTCTTAAACCTTTATAAAGCCATTAAAGTAGAAGTGACCACTGACCTAGAAATACGGCAGCTGCATCTCTGGCAATCACTAAAATAGCCTTTTGGTGACCTAGTTTCTTCTAGCAGTGAGCATCATGCGGCACAAACATGAATCCTTCCTAGCAGACTAATCAATGAATGCTTCTTGCCACTGAGGTTTTGGAGAGGTTGCAGTGAAGTGGCAAAATGGGAGGAACTGTGAGGCTTATAACTGCTTGGAAAAATCTGGCTTTAGAAAGCCTCAGAGGCAAGAATCATTCAGTTGTGAGTGAAATTTTTCGAAGTGTCTGAACAGCGGCTTCAGATTTGAATGACCAAGTCCCAGTTTTCAGACTCAGCCCAAATTACACAGAACCCATTGAAATTATGAACACCAGAATTGCTGGACGTTTTGGGAAGTGTGACCTTGTATCTGTTGTTTAATCCCAGAGCTGCTGTGCAGTTTGCTCTTCCAACCACATAAATACTATAAGGGCTTTCGAAATGCAAAATCCAAATAAAAAACTACCCTGATTTTCAGACTTTGGGGCAATTTCTCAGTGTTTCCTTCCACAGAAGTGGGAGTTGCAGAAGTTATGGAGTGTGAAGTAGAGCAGAAGTTGATAGCCTACCCGCTATGCAAGCCCTGTCTGTACACGGATGTCTGATTTCCATTCTGCATCTTTGTAATGGTAGGTGTGGTAATAGCCTTCCTTTTTTACACATAGCTATTAGCCTGGCCTTATCTCTGTAGTTAACAGTATGATACGTTAGACACGCAGTTACGAAGCCCCTGAAAAAGCTGTCCAACCTAACCGGCACACACCAAGTTAGAAAGTGTTAAATGTAAGCCCTTGCGAACTCTCTCCTATAAGCTTATTTTGTTTTAATTATCTTCTTTGCTTTCCCATTTTGGTTTATGTAGAGCAACAGTGACATCCATTGGCCTATTAAGCTAATCAAAATACTGTACATACAACATGTATTTACTCAAGGTGGAGGGCTGTACTGGAGGCCTCCAGCACTACAGTTTCTCATTTAAATAGCAGCTGCTTGCTCTCCAAAACAACAGCCTCTCTCCTTCTCTAGCAACCTGTTTGCATCCTCATTTCAGATACTGACTGTTCATTCCTGCTAGGATGCTTAAAATGTACTTTTTAAGATGTAGCTTAAAGCTAGGATCCCCTTTTCATGCGAGATACCAGGACACATAGAGGCAAAGCTGCAGTTATCCTGAAAGCAGAACTGTGGCAGCTCAGAGCTGGTGCAGTGACCTTTCTGCGTGCACGTGAGAGATTATAAAATGCTGAATTCTTTGAATAATTTTCAGCACTGCAGAACCAACACAGGTAGGAAAAAGTTAAAACAATTTTGCTTCAGCTTATTTGCTGGTGATAATATGTTAAATTTTTGCATCCTTTCTTGAAGACAAGAAGATTTAGAAGGGCCACAGAAGAGAGAATTGGGAGAGACGGGGACATGTGGTGGAAGAACTGACAGCCAGAGGGTTGTTAAAAAAAGCCCAGTGGATGAAAGACTCGAAGTCAGAAATAGATAGAGGATTCAGTGGCAAAAATCAAAACTAAAAAAAATATGCATCTGAGAGGGAGAGCTGGAGGATTCTAATTTCATTCCAAAAACCTGAAAACAGTTCAATTTATTTTTAACCTTGTAAGTGAATCAGTAGATGTTTCCTGCAGACGTTTCATTGAACAGAACCAGTGTCTGTAGTAAATTTTTGACCAGCTATAGTTACAATCCCATTTCAAGGTCAAACAACCTGCTTCTGAAAGGGAGTCTCTTTGAGAAGGAGGATCAAACTCCTAAGCCTGTGGGCCCATTTTCATTGCCCCATAGCACAGTGCAGCTATTGCAGTTTGTATCTGCAATGAGATTCAGCCTCTCCCTCGTGACTGGGACAACTGGAACTTTTACCCAGCAAGGTCAGCACAGGGTTTTTCCCTTCCAGCATCATCAAAGATAGAGGAAAAATGAAGTTATGCTGATTCGTGCCGTCTGATTTGGAGTCTAGTTCATAGCTCTTAATTAGAAAGGAAATTGTAAGTGCTGTGCATCCTTCTTTGGAGTAATCATAACTGAGGGGAGCTAGAGGTGCTCAGCATAAGGTCTTACGTTCATTTCAGCAGCTTTGGATCAGACATCATGTCCACAGCACCTGGAAGAGGGATCTTCCCTTTATTTAGATGATTATTTCCAGCAGGAGACCCCAGGAATCATTTCCAGGTGATGCTCAGTGTATTAGAGAATTTCAGACTGGACTTTGTGAATGTGTGCACAGTGAGCAGGAGGGAAACTCGTGAAGAAGCTTTGCCTCCTGTCCCTCCAAACTACAACATGCTGGAAATGATTTTTTCCAGTTTATGTGATTTTAGCCCTTAGAGTATCTTTCCTTTACCTGCACGTCTCTTGCATTGCCACTTGTATGGTCTCACAGCTTGCAAATCTTTCTGCTGGGTATTTTAGATAACTGCTATCTTATACAGCTCAATCCAGACAGTCTGTTCTCTTTAGACACCTTATCTTCTCCCTGCCTGACTTTGGGGACTTCTCTGCCGAAATTTGCAGATGCTTTCCTTGCTTTCCCAACTCCCTCTGAAGTGCTTCCATGCCTCTGCATGGATGAATGACTGTAGCTAATGCCAGTGCACTGTTGCTATGCTTTCATGGACCGAAAGAAGAGCACATAATTTCTTTTTTCAGCTCTCTTACTCATTCTCTGGCTGATTTCTCTCTCACACACACACAGCTGCTTTGCAGGTCAGCTACATACAGCATTTGGGTTTGCAAGGGCTGATCTTCCCAACCATTACTAAACACTGGAATTTCCCTGGGTGTTGACTTGATGCCTGTTGAGTTCTTTTTCTCATTCCTGCAGTATGTGGTTTCACAGGGAGTGGCTGTCTGTTGGCTCAAGTTTCTTTGACTATACTTTGTATACATTTTCCATGATCAAGGAGGAAGAGCGAGCGCCTGATAAAATCCTGCTGTTTGCGGATAACAACGGATAACATTGTTGTGCTAACAGACATTTGCATAAGAGATATGAAAACAGCCCCATTCATACCCTTCTGTGACGGTGCTGGGTCTTACAACTGCTTTGAAATTTGAGGTGGGTTGTTGCTCGATTGCATAAGGCAACTGGCATTGCTACAGCTTTCCACAGGCTGCAGGTGCACTGGACTTACCTGTCCTGGGTCAGCCTGCCAGCAGTGGGAGGATAAGGACAGCATTCCTGCCACTGCTGCAAAGCTCCTGGTGTCCTAGGGGAAACTACAAACTGCTTACAAGCGTCTAGTCTGCAGATTTCAGAAGATGGAAGGGAAAATATCACATTTGCACTCCAGAGCAGGCTTAGCCCTGTTCTTACCCATAAAGTAGGTATGATTTAGCAAAAAAAAATTCCAAATGCCTTTTGGTAATGAATAAACCAAAAGGCAGTCTTCTTTCTAGAGAAAATATTGACATTTCATTGAAAAACGGAATACCCCAAAAGTGCAATTGCATGTATAGCACCATACACAGCAAAGACTGCACCAGCCAGTTTTTATACCTGTGAGGACTGCATTTATTCAGTCTTTCCGGTGAAGACAAACAGGGTTATCATTCCCGAGTGTGCTTGTAGCCTGCAATGAAAGGAAGGCTTTCTTTCCTGTGGCTAAGAGGAACAAGGGTTGATGTTCTCCTATCACACAGGGACCTTGTTCTGTCTGTTTGTCCCTAATTAATAACATCCTGTGCGGATTGCTGGTGTCACACAGTAGCTTCCAGTACTGCCCACTCAGGTACTTTATTTTGCTTGTGCTGCTACACCAGAGTGGCAAAATGCAGTAGATTTGAGGAAGCAAGGAAGCTTTAATTCAGAAAATTCTCTCTTACATGGGATTCTGCTAGGAGCTACTTTAAGACTTGCATGGGTGTCCAAGGTGGCATGATGTTGCCCATTTCTCTGCCCTGCCTGGGATACCCCGATGGTTATGGTACGGACGAGTCCCTGCTGTGGGCTTTCATGATTTGGCTGTAGCAAAGGGGAACTAGATGTTTTCTCTTTTGCTGAGCTCCCAGTGTTTCCGTGCTATCACACACTGGAGCTGTTTGCATGTTTTCAGCAAATAATGCTTTATTACTGTCTTGGTGAAAGGAGGAAGGCAAAATTTAAAAAAAAAAAAAAAAAGAGAGAACATCTTGTGAACCTGCTGTTCTCAGATCTCTCCGATAAGGACAGTTCCAAGTGCGTGAGAAGTTTCCTACTCCGAGATTTATTTACTCCTGAAAGAAAAGCCACCTTCATCTCATTATTTTATTTTCAATACAGGTTTTAATTTGGTGAGAAAATATCTTCCCCATAAAGAACCTATTCTGCCTCATTAACTCCTATAAAAAGCATCCCCCCCAAGCTTGAAATGTTAAAAGAAGCATAAATTAAGGCTAAGTTTGTTGTTTGCTGCTTTAATCAACAAACAACCTTAAAAGGGACCCACAAAAGGTTCTGTAAACTAAATTTATTAGTGAGCAGGAAAACAGGCCTTCAGCTGCGGCCTCCTCCCCTTCCCAGCCCCCTGAATTTGAAGGGGGGTGGGTTTTTTGAGTGACTGGTTTTGTTTACAGTGTCTTACTCTCTTACGCAGGTTGCTGTGGTCCCATGGATCTCTGTCAGACTTTTGTGATGCAGCTGAACTGAAGTGACTTGGGACAGAGTCTGTTAATTAGGTCTTCAAAGCCTCCTCCTTTTTTTCTTCACTGTACAAATGTCCTTTTTTCCTCTTCTTTTGCCTAAATCTGTTTGTCAGTAGCTCAGAAGGAAAGAGGAGGTTTTTCACAGCAAAAGAAAACTGCCATTCTGCTTGCCTTCCTTTGACCTCTCCAGGATGCTAGAGGAAAAGTAGATGCACATCTATTTTCTCCCCTTTTCCTCTCCTTGATATGCTTGAGAACCCTTCTTCTATTTCCTCTTTATGCTATCATCATTAGCATCATTTATGTCTTAGGGATATCTCCACTCAGAGTGGTGCTCACGGTGACTGCCATGCCAAAAACTGGGGAAGAGCTTAGGGACAGCTTTTCAGTTCAGAGGACAAGATAGTTGGATAAAAACATTAAGAATTAACTTTCCTGAGTTGGCACATGTGAATATGTAATTTCTTTCTGAATTCCCCTTGACCTAACAGTGAACTTCCTTACAAGTTTCTTGCATTCAGATTCATTTCAATCTTAAACCAATTTTTCACAGGTTTTATTTGTGACAAGCCTCCATGAGAAAATGTAATAATAGATTTTGTTCATTGCTGCAGGGTTTGGACTTCCTTGCTTCTTCATTCTTTTCACAGCTATCTTAAGTTCAGTCTGAGATATGCAGTATAAGAGAGCTCCAAAAGAAATCACTTTTGTTCACTGGAAAAAATGGCCTTGACCCATTAGAGAGCGGTTTCTGATATTTATCTGAACACCTCCTCACCTTCCAGGAGTTAATTTGAATTGGAGATGAGCCAAGACGGGGATTTTCTCTAAACTTCCCCCAGGTTTATGGGCTTGGATTCAAACAGTCCTGGCTCTGAACAATTTGTGGTTCAGGTTTGCAAATCTAAAAGGCAACTGGGCACGTTTTGCAAAACCTGAACCTCCCCTGGAGTTTTGCTCTCCTCTGATTGATAGCCCTGGCTCCAGCCCCTCCTTGCTCTCGCTCTTCATGGTCTGTGGGCAGGTCAGTGTTGCAAAAAACTCCTCAAAGGAAATCATCCTTCTTCAGTGCAGCCCATGTCTTATTTCAAAAACTAATTTCCCCTGTCCATCCCACGCCTTCCCTTCCTTCACCAGCAAACGTGACACAGGTCTCGCATTTCACACCAGCTGCCTGAGCAAATGCACAAACTGGTCCAAATTTACCGTGGCCTGGCATCTGCATTGGCCAGCAAGCCAGTGACATCAATTACAGGCACAAGACAGTTTCCTTTTGGGGCATTTGACATTGTCCCTTCATCCTTCAAATAAGATCTTTTTTCTATTTCTGTGAGCCAGCTATAGCCCATTTTTGTGTCCAGCAGCTCGTGTTGCAAGAAACTAGAGGACGGGGAGGCAGGGGAACGCAGGATGAAGGGAATGCAGGGAACTGGGGCTCACTGCTCTTCCAGTGCCATGCTGCTCCTCCAGTGCCATCGCTGGGGCCACATGGGCATGTGGCGCAGCTTTATTTAAACAGGAAGAAGGAAGTTTTCTCAGCAATCCAGTGCCGTGGGAGCGTGCTGTTCATGGAGCATGGCAGTACCTGGCCTCCAGGCGCCAGGGAGCCTGGGGCCAGGGAGGTGGAGAACAGGAGCTGGCTCCAGCACTGTTGAGCTTTGCTGCGATGCAGGGCCCAGGTGCATCAGGGTGAATACAGCCTCCTCAAAATGCACTTGGCACTCACATTCTCTGTGATACCTGGGCTTTCTTGTTTGGCCAGTTAGCCTGTATGTTTCTTTAATTTGCTGTTGGTCCTCTGACAAGTCTCTTAATACTTACTTCCCTTTGGATTTCTTGCTGTTCATTTGGAAGGGGTTTTTGTGGCTACTAGAAAAAAGAGAAAGAGAAAATCTCCCAGATGAATGTCTGAGCCCTTCGTTTCCCCACAGCACAGGTATTCCTGTCATCTCTGGTGAAATACATGGGGAACAGGAGGTATGTGGAGTTATTCATGGCATCAGAATGAAAAATGTGCTTGAGTGCTTTGCAGGTCTAGGGCAGTTGTACCCACTTACCCACTTACATGCATTGATCCTGCTAATATGCACTAGCCTCAGCTCGAGGAAACATGCTGTGTTTATTCTTCCATCTCTATTACCAAGTCCATCAGTGACATGAACTGAAGCAGGTAATAGCTTGAAAGCCTCCATGACCCTTAGAAATGCCCCTAACCTCCATTTGACAAGGTGTGCAGCTTGTGTTGTGTGGTCCGCTGACCAGAATGCTAGATTTTATTTCAAAGTGGCCACTGACAGTGAACAAATGTATGGCATGCAAAGTGGGCAGCTGTAACCTGACCCTCAAATCCTCACCACCATGGGTCAGCTCTCCCCTTACCGTCCAGAGCTCTAGTTGTGTTGGCTCCTGCAACTGGTTCCCAACAGTTATTTGCAAGAATGGTGCAAACATAGCCCTAGGGCGTCTTCATCTACTCCCAAAGGCAAACACAGCAAATGCTTGTCAAGGTGGTGTGTACACAAGCCTTTCTTAGGCTATCTCCCCCTGCTCCAGATCCAGCTGGCAGGCTCCAGGGCTGATGACAGCAGTGTATACACTAGCTGTTCACTGTGACGTGGGAGCTAAAATGAAATTGCCTGCCTGCTTTCAATCTGAGTCCTGCCATTGCCAGGTGGGAAGGCGCAGTGAGAAGGGCACTCACTGAACATGTACACGTATCTCTCTCTGCCATAGTTCGCTCAGCTTCTAATGCAACTTGCTACAGTTGGGAGAAACACATTGGAAAGCCAACTAGAGTCCAGCTCTAGTTTCTTCAGTTTTTCTTTTAAGTCAAAGGGCATACATTTTCAAAGGCAGTGAGAACACCAGCAGGATGGAGGAAAACCCACTATACCGATGGTTGTAGTTTGTTGAGGGAGACTGTATGATATCTACTCTTGTGCTTAAATAGGATTAAACTGTCATCAGAAGCAAACAGCAAGCAAGAAACCAAAATCCTGCAAAAAATGTTAAAAAAACCCCTCTGAGTCCTCCTCCTGATTCTTACTCCTTGCAGGATATATAATTTGATACTGGTGTCACAAGAGTCACCCAGTGGAGAAATCATGCTTTGCTATATATATTCTTTCATTTGTTTATATGGAAGGGCTTTTCTTTCCACAATAAGCACTGTAGGGCTCAGCATTTAGCCTGGTCCCTGCTGGAAAAAGTTATGGAGGTAGTTCAGTGGGAGTGAGAGGTGGCCCCACTCCGCATGCTGGCCTGCACACAGACTGCCCTGTGACACAGCGGCTGCTTAAGCACGTACAGGACAGCACGCCATCCAGGGCTGCTCTGACCATGCGGTGAAAAATCACTTTTCTGTTGAAGCAGGATCAGGAGAGAATTGCACAAAGGCCAAAGTGCAGTTTTCCAAGCTGGAAGATGTGAACATGGCTTTAAATGTGAGCAGCATGGGTTTAGCTGTGTAAGGCCAGTGAGGGATCCTAACTAGGACACACCACCACCACTCAGCAGGGCACTGGTCCAGTGATGGTACAGGGGGTCAGCACATTCCCCTACAGCCTGGTTGTATCCTGCAGGAGAATGGTCCGTGCATTTTAGAAAGATATTGCCGTCCAACCCAAAACTGAAATAGTGTCGCTGATGCAGGAGACACAAGGCAAGCTGTGGACACTGAGCACCTCCTAGATGTGGCTGTCCAGCAGCCAGAGCTACCAGCAGCACCTCAGCTCCCCAGCGTGGATGTTTGGCTGACCCATGCCTATTTAGTCTAGAAGACAAGCTGTGGTCATCGCTCCGGGGCGGTATGGCTGAAAGTTGGGTTGAAGCTTTCCTTTTGTCAGCAGTATGTGCTTGTTATGATCCCTCATAGTTAATTCCCACTTGGGCTAGCTGCCTGTCATCTGCCTCAGGGTGAGTACCTGTGCTATCATAAGTACATAATGCTTAAATAAATACTCAAAGGTTATGGGGAGCCTCAGGTTTATGCTACAGGTGGTAATTTTTTTGTTGTTGTTTTTATCACAGAAGGACAAATGTTCATGAGCTTTTATGATTACATCCAAAAAAGGACTTTGTTTTATTGCCTGGTAACTTCTGGGAAACTGTTTACCACTTGGTATCTCTCAGAGTTGCTGGCCAAGATGCAAAGTACACTTAAAAGAGTTTAAAATCTCAATAAAACCATCTGGAATCATTTCATAAAGCAAATTATTGCGGGTCCATCTGGCTCCTAATGGAATGATCCTGAACAGGTGACATACACTGCATATGCTGTGGGAATATACAGTGTTCCACGTAGCTTTCCAGTCAGAGGGAGAAATCACTCTCGGGAGAGGTGATAGTCATGCCTTTAACTGAATGACGTTTGCAGGCAGGAGCTCTGCTGGCAGCAGATAGTCATGCTGACTTGTGGATAAAGCAATTGGCTTTTTAGTTGGGTGGTGGGTGTGTTTGGTTCAGATCAGAAAGGGACCCTTGCCCGGAAAGGGAACCACAGGGCAGGCGTCACCTGAGTAATCTTTTCTCACCATTATTACCAGGCTGTTTGTTTAATCCTGTTTCCAAAACCTGACCTTTCATGTCATAAGATGGCAATTTAGAGATGTTGAAATGATGAATCCATTTTGATGGCACATCCCCTTAGGCACATGCACGGGAGGAGTATGTTATTGTCCTCCGATGGAAATCTGATTGTGATGGCCATGCTAACTGTGTAGCATGCTCAAAGTCATCACAAACTGGGGCTACATCCAGGTGTGTGGTAACATGCCAGATTTTATAGAGACAGATATTTTTCACTAGAAAGCACAAGTGAAAAAAATATGGGAAATGGTACTTACTCTGCTGTGAGAGGTGCCACTTCATGATGGGTTTCATAATTAAGACTCATAGCTAATGCTTACTGCCTTTATAACATCACCTCAGGTGTTTCTTCCACATCTCACATTCTGGTTTATCACAGGCTCTATGATTTATGCATCTTGTTGTTAAGCATTTTAGGCTGGTGGTTATGAGAGAACAGATGTCTGCATGAAAAGTAGCACTGGATGAGCATAATTTAACCTGATATAGATGTACCCGTGCAAAAGGCCCTTAAACCAGTTTTATTATTTTGGGGGAGTAGAATATTTTAGTTCAAATAAGACCGACAGGAACCATTTTAAGCTAAGACAGAATAAGTTACTTATGAACTAAAATAAAACTCTCCATGTAACCTTTTATGATAGCTTAACGGTGGGTGAATAAATGGCTTCAGGAAAGCCAGTGCCTCTTTCTTGTGAGGAGCACATTGGGGAGTGGGATCCTTTCCCACTCGAACTAAGGGCACATCCCTTTTCCTCCCTCTATAAAATATTAATTTCTCCCTCTATAAAATAGGGATACTTTTGGATGGCCTTTGGACATTCATGGATAAAAGATTCATTATGGGTCAGATACTGATGTTGCGAAGAGCAGCTTTTCCAGCATCTCCTTCAGTCACCTCTTTGGGGTCAAAAGGTATTTTCTTTCCTTCAGTGAATATGCATCATGTTCCCCCCCGGTCTTGTCTTCCTTCTGCACGGCTCTCTGGTGCTCCCAGCAGCCTGGAGAGGAGTTGGAGTTAAGGGGTGTTCAAGGCTGTAGTGTCAGGAGCTGGTGCCGTATTCGCATCCGTGTGCAAATCCAAAGAACGAGGGTGAACATGGAGCGACCTCTCGAGAGGAAGCAGCTACTGGACAAAAACCCAGGAATCCTAAAGGAGGATACAGGGCAGAAAGCGAGAGGAAGGTGTTAGGCATCAAAAGGGCAGGAAGGTGCATGGCAAGTGGCAGGGAGGAAAAGCAGAAACCGATTTCATTTCACCTGCAAAATCTGTCATCACTGGGAATGGGAAGGTGAAATCCTGCAGTCTTCAGCCAGGAAGACTTCCACAACACAGTCTGGCCACTTTAATTCCTAGACATAAACCAGCTCAGCTCAGTAACAGCACTGTGCTCATTTTATACCAGCCAAGAACAGGGCATTAGAAATATAATTTCCTGCTTTAAGCTTTAACTCCTTCCCCTGTGCATAACATAAATCATTCCATGGCCTGAAGAGCTTTTTTTCAGTTATTCACGGCAAATATGAGAAATGACAAGTGTTTATTTATCTTGTCTCCACTTATCATCTTCATTCATGAGACAGAACAGTTCAGCTTCGTGTAGCTTTTAAACTAATTTAATGTAGCTCATTTGCTGATTAAATGTCCTGTACGAAACAAACCTAGTAGGTGACAGCAGATGCTGTTAACGTGGCTTGCTGTGCCTGGTGACACTCGCTCTCGAGGACTGCAGGGTTGCCACAGCGCAGGATCAGCATGCCAGCCGAATCACCCCCAGTGCAGCCCAACGGCATCTGATTTATGGGACGGTGGGACTGGACTTTCACCGGGACAGGTCAGGGAGAGGATGGCGGTGCTCTGGGGGGAGCCCAGGTCTCCAGGGTCTGCGCACCACCACCGGGCGGGAGCTCATGCTGGTGGCAGAGCCCCCGAGGAGCCGTGCGGGGAGGGAGAGCTGGGGACCCAGCCAAGTTTTGCAGCGTGCGGCTGCTGATTTTGTGCCCAGCCATCGCGGCCATAAAAAGCTGGTGGCGGTTGGGTGCAGCGGCAAGATGCGGCGGGCAGAGCCGCGGGGCGCCCCTCGGCCTCGCTGCCTCGGCCCCGCACCCCGCGCTGGCCGCTGAGGGGACGCGGGCCCGCACTAAGAGCTCACAGAGGAGGCTTCAGGCTGCAGCCTGCCTGCGGCCCCCCCGTTGCGAGGCCGCTTTTCCCGCGGCAGTCCCGGGGCCGGCCGGCCTCCCCGGGGCCGGCGGGGCGGTGCTGGGGGCGGGCTGCCCGCCGCGGCACCTGCCGGGGGCGGCCGGAGGCGCTGCCGCCGGGCTCCGGCGCCCTCGCCCGGCGCGGCCGTGAGCGCGGCACTGCCACTGGCCGGGAGCTGCCGGCGCCCCGGGGCACGGTGAGTGCGGCCGCTGCCGGGGGCGAAGCCGGGGAAGAACCCGGGGCAGCGGGCTGGCGGCCGGGGTGCACGGGGAGCGGGGTACGGGCGGGGCACGGCGGCCGGGTGTGCGCGGGCAGCAGGCTGCAAGGCGGGGGGGGGGGCGGGGACGGCGGCAGGGGTGCGCGGGGAGCGGCCGGAGAGGGGGCTGCACGGCAGCCGGGGTGCGGGGGGGAGCCTGGGGATCTCCCGCTGCAAGGGCAGAGGCGCCGGGGACGGGCAGGGCGGGGCGGGCTAACAAAGGGTGGCGGCCCCGGAGCCCGGCTGGTACCGGCGGAGCCTCCCGGGGGAGGGCGGTTGGAGGCGGTCGCCCCCCTCCCTTTCCAGGTGGGATCTTCATGTTTGATGTTTTTGGAACATTTGGATGCTGGGAGGGAGCCCTCAGGGAGGGAAGGGGTGTAGGATCAGACCCCGCCGTGCTGTGCTTCCCCCTGTCCACATGTGAAAGCTCATGAGTCGGCGGGCTTCTCCAGGTGTGATTTAAACCCCATCGTTTTGCCCTGACTGCGTGCACACCTCTAGGACCACACCGCTGAACTGGCCCGTCTGCCCATGCTGCAGCTGGCCGCGGGCTGCGGGGTTTGAAGGGTCCCTTTACAGCACTTTCTCTCGAGGAAATTGCTGGGCATCTGAGCAGCAGGAGGTTTCTTGTTGGCGGGTGCCGCGTGGCTGTTGCATGTTTTAGTAAGTAGTGTAGTGTTCTTGGAGGTGGTTCTGCTGGCAGGCACCTTGCAATGAGATACTGGGACAGAAGCTGAGAAATTTTATCACCTGGTTGGAATGACCCACAAACTTGTTAGAACGGCTAAGAGCAGAATTATATTCAAATGGAACTTTATCAACCAGCACATTTATTTGTAAATTTGGGAGGAATATGACCCACAGACTTCATTTACCTATTTGCCTTCACTCCAGTTTTCTCCTCATCTTCTGCCCACAAGGCCCAGAGGTCCCTTTTTCTCATTGCCTGCTATAATGCCTTTTAAAGACTGACCTCTGCTTGTTGTTTTGCTTATATCCACCTTAAATTTCCTATCCATTCAGTGCCTACTGCCCATTAAGTAACACCGGCAGCATCTGCTGAAGCACGTGCATTTTTCATCCCAAACCTCAGTCATGTTTTGCCCTCTTTTGCCCAGTAAGCAATGGGGTGAATCTCAGCAGCCCAGTGTATTTTCTCAGCAGTGGAGGCCTGACTCGGGTCCTGCTAGGTGCTTGCCGAGGTTTTCCTCGATTCCAGCAGGAACAGTGTTAGGGAAAAATCAGTGCCCTAAAACTCCTTTGACTAAAAGAGGTGAAGTCCAGGCCAACCTACACTTGGGAGAGAGAGAGGTGCTCCTGCAGGTCTGTAATACAGGGATTTAGAGGATCGAGAGCTTGTTGACCCATATTGAATGGTGCTTGGCACCTGTGGTTCTTAAATCAAAGAGGGAAGTTCAGTTTGATTGAAATAAGGATTACTGTAATTTTTATGGGAAAGTTTGGGCTGTCATTTAATAATCACAGAGGCTTTTCTTCCAGGGGTCGGCAGGCCAGAAGTTTAGGTATAAATCATTGCTAAGAAGCCAACACACTACATACACAGTTAGCACCAGCCTCTTTGGCATCGTTCTGCAGAGAGGGCTGCTACCGCAGCAGGTGGGAGTCCTGCTTCTGGGAGACAGGCAAGCTGTGATTCTGCAGCAGCCAAGAGCCTCGTCAGATGTCCCTGTGTTCAGTAGCTGGCAAACAAGCAGACCCTGGATTTTTCATGAGAAGAAAAGCAGTGTGATGTAGAGCCCTTGTCCCTCTGCATAGTGGCCTAGCTCTTGGCAACAGTGGGAGAAAAGCTGTGCTCCTTGCAGTAGGATGCAGTCGGTGTTGGTTAGCAGATGGACTCAAGAAGGGTGCTGAGGGAACAGCAGTGACAGGGAAAACATCCTTACTGCATTTGTTTAGTTAGGGTGAACCATACTTCAATGGTAAGTCCTCTGAATGAGCAATTCACCATGGTGTTTGCAGAGCATCTGGCACAGTGAGGCCTGGTCCATTCCAGGGCTTCCTCACCTTAGTGGTGGTATAAGTAAATAAATAAGCAGGATATATCAAACAGGGTATTTTATAACGCCACTCTTCCCTCGCCCTGCGTGATTTCCACCGGTGTTTCTAGCTTGGCTAATATTTGTTTAGACAATGAGTTATTGTGGCCAGCACTGGGTGTTTGGTAACCATGGCTCAGTGTCTGGCCTTTGGACATCCGGGTGAAGACTGCAGTACCTCTGCTTCTGGAATGGCGTTATGGGTGTAGGAGAAGGGGTGAAGGCTGAACCCCTGTTTTGAGGGCCCCAATTCAACAACACACACTCAATTTTAAATCTGGGGTAGGCTGACTTGACCTTTAGCATGAGTTTCAGTAGGACTGATGTGATGAGTTCTTGATGCTTGCAGTGGCAAGCTAGCTGACTTTAATGGATGTGGGAGTAGAGAATGGCTTATTGTCAGCAGGACCAGGCCCGCTGTAGCCACACTATTCACAGCATATCAGATGCTCAGGTTGCTGGGAAGGAAAGCCTGTTATCGACATGGAAATTGAATGAAGCTGATTTTTGCTAGCTGCAGACCTAGCCCCAAATCTGTGACAGGTCAGACATTTGAAATTAAGTACTAATTGCCCATTACAAATGCTTATTCATGAGTGTCCCCAAGTGGAAGCTTATTTGTGCTCTGGATTCCTGTAAGAGTGCGGTTGGGAGTCTTGAGTCTTGCCACACAAAGCCTACCTTTATATCACCAGGCATACAAGCAAGCTGCACAGTGGGGATAAAGTGTATTGCCCTGAATGAACAATACGTAGAGCTCGGCTAAACTCCTGTAAACCAAGGGAGAGACAATGACAGTGTTTCCCTAATTCTTGTACCAGTTTTAGACAGGCCCTGACTCCACTCCAAAAGTAGGATTTCACAGCCTCCCGCTGTCTCAGCCATCCTGTCTGACAGCCTCCAGGATGGCACTGTCCCTCATTTTGACAGCGGCAATCAAGCAGAGAGGGGGTCACCCTTCTCCTGTCACTGAGGATGTCTCTCTCTTGTGGATGCAACAGGCGTGTTCACTGAGGGTCATCTGTCCTGCGGGGGGACCAAGAAGGATGCAAACTGTTGATTTGCATGCTTGTCTTCATAAGCATTTCCCTTTTCTTGGCAAGTGTTGTGTGGAAAATAGATGATTCACTCCAAAGTACCCAAAGTTGCAAGAGGATATAAATATCTAAAACTTTGTGATACCCAAGTGGAAAGAAGAGACACATAAGAAAAGACTGTGTATGTTTGAAAGCGATGATTAGGGGGATTGTTACCAAGTTTAAGTTGAGTGAAAAACTTGGCTAACCGTAGTGTGATGCATGCTTGCCTGTATTTAGATGAGAGCCACTTCTCTAATCCTTTACGTTCTAGTTGCACCAGTGCTTGAATTAGTGGCACTGTCCTTTGGGTTTAAAGAAACATGAAGAATTTCAATCATCAGTTGTTCTTCACGGAAGAGGGTTGGGTGGGGTTTTTTGATGTAGTGGTAGCTGCTGTATCGGCTCAGTTCTAGTAGTAGGGAGGAAGATCAGAAGGGTAAATTTGTGCCTTTGAAAGAAATCTGATGAAAATGAAACCAGCTCACTTCACCCTGCTTAGATTTCATCATGTTGTGACTTCAGAATGCCTTTAGCATCCTGGCAACAGGGACAAAGATTTGAGAAATGTCCAAAAGTTAAAAGGACACAGTTCCTATGGATTATCAGTGTATCTGCTTTTTTTAAAAAAAATCTCATCTTTGCTATTCTTTCAGTAACTTAAACCGACATTGAAGAAAAGTATTTGGGCAGACAATAAAAATAACCAGGCCAAGTGCTCTCCAGCAGTGACCTGATCCCGTCTCGTGTGTTACAGAGGGCACAGATTCCTTTGCAGTTACAAACAGGCTCCAGGCTGGAGACAGACTCCATTTCAGACTACTTTGAGTGAAGTACGTGATGATAACTGATGGCCAGTGCACAGTACAGTTATAGTGGGGACAGGGCCCCCTGTGCGAGATGGCTGCATCCTAATCGTGCTATGGCAGCTTAAGTTTCCCTGGATAGATGGGAGCAAATATGTGCCATGAGGCATAGCTCTAAAAACTAAGCTACAGCCCTGATGGAAGGATCAAGCCTGGAGTGTATTTGTCTTAATACTGTATTTTCCCATCTAGACAGGGAGAAGGAAACCATATTGTTACGCAGCTCACAAGTTCTTCTTAAGTGGTTTTCCCAGCAATTTGTCTGTTAAGGGTATGTATTGGTCCTGGCTGCTCCAAGCAGATTATTAGATCCCAGGTGCAGAGGACAAGGAATAGAGTAGCAAGCATTAAAGAGAAACAAAAAAATGCAGGGGTAAAAGGAGGCCTAGCAACAACATATCAACAAATGCCAAATTTTGCTTGTATCTCAAGCAAGGGGCAAATACAAATCCAAATACCTTCACTGAGGTACATCAGTCAAAAGACCTGGCACCATCACTGTGTTTCACCCAGCATGAACTCCTTTTTGGGATGAGGTGCAGAGGAAAGCTGGGTCTGTGTCTGGGCTCTGGCACAGGCACCTTCAGCAGAGTCATCTGGCAGAAGTTAAGCTGGTCTGGTTCCCTTCCCTGGTTTGCCGTGCAGCTGCACGCGGTGCTGTTAGCACACTCAACAAGACGGTGTATACCACCACCCAGGGGCAGGAATGGTCTGCAGGGAGAAGGAGAAGCTGCGACATTTGAAGTAGCTCTTGCAGCCAAGGAGTTTGCCTTGTGAAATCATCGTTTTATTTGTTTGTCTTCCTGTGCAGACATCTTTTGCCTGGCAGCTCTTTTACTCCATGGTAATTTGAGTGCTTAATGCACTGCGGTCCAGACCTTAGGACAGTGCTGCTCTGCATCAGGGAAGAGAGCGGTTAAGCCAGCAAAGCCTCTCTGGGCCAGAGAGAGGTGTTAAGAGGTAGATAGAAAGAAAAAGATTTTATGGCGTCCGGTGGCTTTGCTGTGAAGGATGCCAAACCTTCAGGCTGGAAACTGTGGGCTATCACTGTGCGAAGCAAAAAAGGAGCTTAGTTTCTAAGTGGCTAATGAGTTTACTACCTTGTTTCTGTCAAGGGTTTTGCAGGGGTGATGCTGATTAATGTCATGTCCTTTCCCCAAGGCTATCCCCTTCCTCTTCCAACTCACCAGGCTCAGTCTGACACCATTTATTAGGCTACTTGTCCCTGATTTGTGAGGAATAAATATTGACACTGATGGCTGCTTAATAGGATTTGGGTTTGCCGTTCGCTCTGTGAAAGAGTTTGGCACTTCTCACTCAAATGGCAATTTGTGTTTGGGCCTGGCTCCACCAAGACTTAATTTTGGAGAGTTTTTTCTTTAATGAGGATGGTCATAACATGTCCTGTGTATGAGGAGAGGCTGAGATAGCGGATATGTATTGCTCCCCTTTTTCCTATTGCCAAGCAGAGCAGAGGTTTCCAGACTGTGACTACAGATCACTGCATGTCCCTAGCAAAGATGCAGCTTCCTTTGAGAAGGTGCTCGGTTCACATTGGGGAATAATAATTTACATGTGAGCTGTCTTTTGTTAACCTGTAAATGGCCTCCTTCGGCTTAGCTGTGGAAGACCTCAAGTCACGCTGCCAGTTGGCGCCACAGTGGGTGGACATCTCCTCTGTGCTTTCTTAATGTGCTTGGAGCTGCTCTAAGAAAAGCAGTTCATACTGTTTCAAACAGAGTGGTTTTGGGTGAATTTTTAATATGTGTCTTAAGTGTCTTGTGAGGAAAGTCCCATTAAAAGCTGATAGGCATTTGGGCTAAGTCAGGTTTTCCAGGTTTCCCAAGAGCTGTGAAACATTCTTTATCTACAGAGTAGCGCCCTCACGTTTCTGGGCACCCAGCAGGATTTGAGACATCTTCCTGGAAATCAAAGCCATATGCTGATCTGTGGTGTAATTTCTCGTAACTGCTCCTGGAGGTGCTTTACCCCATTGGTACTCAAGGTCGATATCACTGGGGAAGACTCTGACCTCATCCAGGTGAGTGAGTGAGCTTCCCCTGGTCTCCACAGGTGCTAATCCAGCCCTGCAGTGCATGCAGTAGAACATCCCAAGTCCTAACTTCAGATCTTGCTTTGAGCCCAAGGACTGACCTGAGTCTGGACCCAGGATCGTCGGACCAAAACACAGTAGACAAGGTGGTGGGGAAGAGTTTTCCTGTTGGCAGGGCACATAGAAGAGCTCCAAGACATAGGGCTGTGTACAGGAAAGATGCTTGTAGTATCTTTTCAGCAGGAGGCAGGCAGAGGTCTATTTATGCTTCTAAATGGCCCAAAATTTCTACATTGCCCAGTCCTCTGTTTGAAAGAAAAACATTCATGACTTCTTCACTCTTAGCAGTTGTTCATGTATCAGTGATGATGTTACTAATCCCATTTCTAATGTAGGCTGTATAAGACTTCATTATGCAGGCAGAGACAAGTTAACTCTTTACTTAGCTGTGCCATGCAAAGACAGGCAGCATCCCACCAGGGGCTGAGACCCAGCTGCTGGCAACTGCGAAGATTTTTGTGGCTCTGGTGTTAGTTTCTCATCCATCTCTGTTTGGTGCTAATCATGAGACTCGAGACCACTTGTCTTTTCCACCCTTACAATGCTTCCCCAGCCCGCCGAAACTGGAATAATTGCTTTATTGTTGCTTATAGTCCTCCCTATTCTTCACCTCCCTCCCGCTTCTTTTTTTAAAATTAGCTGCTTTGTGCATGTCCCCCGGGCGTACCCCTCACTGCTTGTGGCAGGAATGTGCGGTGGGGTGGCGGGGCCGCCTTTCCTGCACCGTGGGCACTGGGCTCAGGGTGGCTGGTCCCCCACTGCCCCACACTCCAGCTGGCTTCGTAGGGCAGGGGTAGGTGGCCGGCCCTTGCCTTTGTTGGAGGAGCCACAGGTGCTGGGGGCCTCTGTCACTGCTGGGAGGGAGTGGAGTCAGGAAGGCCGGTTCCTCTTTGAGGTGGTTTGTGTGAGCACAGTGGGGATGCACTGAGGCGTAGCGCCAGGCAAGAGGGGCCACGGGTTCCTCTCTCATCATCTGGTGTGTCTTGTCATGGCTGCAGTCCTCATCCTTTCCCAAACTCCTGTCAGATAGCTCTCATCTCTGACAGATGCTAAAAATAATTTGAGTGACAAACAGGTATTTATTTATTTTTTAGCTTAGCAGCCAGCATTTCTATATCTCGCCTTGGGCACTCTCATCGAAAGTCAGAGAATCACAAAATGTTCAGAGGGCAGAGCCTTAGCTTGGGCACGCTGTTGTAACTCAAGTGGCTTCACTTCCATGGGCTTTGCTGCCCACATTGATTTTTAGCTGCATTTATGGCTGAAACTATAAAAAAGCTGTGATATCACTGCTGCAGGGGTCGGTAACCACAGCAAACTCCCTGAACTCTTTAAAAATAAAAGTGCAAGGAGGTGATCAGCCAGATTGCAACTCTGCTGTATTCAGCAGGCTTTAGTTTGCTCCATGCTTATACCATGCTCTGTGGACTCTGTATGTACCTGAAAAGCTCAAGTCTTTCTGCTGTTGCCAGGCTATTTTTGTGCCCTCCCTAGACCAGTACATTGGTTTTCCACTGGACCTGTCCAGTTAACATGGTGCAGAGGAGGTATGATGAACCAACGATAGCATTTCTTACCTCAGAGGTGGATGGACAACTGACAGGCATAGCTGGGTTCTATAGTAACTGTATTTTTCTCTTTGTTTTTCTATACAGTCCCTGAGAGCTACAAGTCTCTAACTCTGTGCAAAATGATGCTGCAGGTGCTGCAGAGATTGTTTTGTAAAGCAGCTGACCAAATCCTTATCTCCTTACTCAATCTATATTCATTTCTCACTTGAGCAAATCTTCTGCTGAAGTCCTGAAGAAGTAAATGGGTGCTGTGTTGAGTAAGAGATTCAGGAATTTGTTCAGGAAGAGGTGGGTGAGTGGGATGGAGAAGCAGCTCATAAGAAGTAGCTCATATTCTGGGGATTAGGCATTGCTACACCCATGAAGGTGATTTAAACCTGTAAAATGCACCCCACCCCTCAAGTTACTGCAATTAAAATCTGGCATACCAGGAAACACTGCAAAATAATCAGATTAGAAAGCAGAGACAACTCAGCTGCAGACTTGAGTCAGTTCTTGATGCTGAATGTCCACCATGCCTGTGACAAATGTGAATACGGGCCTTTCTTCTGCCCCCTCAGAATAGTGCTCAGATTATCACTCACTCAATACCAACCACTGAGACCAATTTTTTCAAAAAACAGCTGAACTACTGTTCTAGCACGTCAGTAGCATCCATATTCTCAGAGGAGAGCTGCTAGGGTGAAATTTCAGGATATGTTCCTTAAAGTCCAATGCATATGCAGTCCAGGAAGGGAGATCCAGCTGTGCTGGCAGAAGAGATTAATGCCCTCACATGCTCATCAGTGCCAGAGATCTCATCCATCTGCCACTGGAGCAGTTCCTGTAAGCACTCCCTTAATCTTTAGCTTTAAACCATTTAAATTGCTGGTCTGAACTGACCTAGTTTGTTTTGCCTTTAACATATTAGGAAATGCTCACACAAACCACTGCACCAGCAGATCAAGTCTGGCCCCAGCTCGTATGTGCTGTTAGAAAAGGTTCCCAGTGAGGGCTAGTCTTGCCTTTCAGGTCTCAGGTCTGCAACCCGTGGCCAGGTCCCAGATGGGACACGTCTTTCCTGACATTCAGACCCCTCCCTAGGACGGTCCTTTTGTATCTGGAAAATATCACTGTTCTGAAGGGTGAGTGTAAAAAGAGTAATTCTGTAAAAAGAGTATCTTCTGCTTATTGAGTGTCTTTCTGTGAACATAACTATTTTTTCAGCATGGAGGGTTTGTATTCTTTTCCCATCGAATCGTTTGAATTCTCTAATCCTGAAATGAAAACCAGTCCTTATTTTATATGTTTGACTTTTGCTTACTTCTTACAGTTACCTTTCTTTGTAGGAGCTGCAATTATTTTTTTTTCATTTACACTTGTCCTTTAGAGCCGGCTTGTGCTTTGTTTTGTGTTACGTAAGAAAAGTTAAATGTTGTAATTTATACAGAATGACTTTGTTGGGATACCCCAAAACCTGTAAAGGTAACACTGTTTTTACCAGTGTGCTGTAGTCATGGTCCTTAAAGGGACAGATGTGTTAATGATCTTCCTGCTTGCGTGAGCTGTGTAGTACATTGTCTTCATTTCGGGCACCTCGACTAACAGATCTGAGCACTTCTGCACCTCAGGGATAGTTGATCTTAATCTTTTATGGCCAGGTCTGAAAGACTGTTCCTAGTGGCCTCCTGGTCCTGAACCAACCGTGAAGAAGGGTGACACTGATTCCCCAAGTAAATCCCACAGCATCCTCAAAGGCCAGTGTGACTTGATGTTTCTGAAGAAACTCAAGAGATTTTCAATAATGGTCAAGACCAAGTCTATAGATACTTCTGTTAGTCCTGGGGTAGAATAGAATGAAAATGTCATTTATCTGTATTTTTACTTTTGTTTTGACACAATAAGTAGGTAGACCTGTTTTCCAAGGGGGTTAAAACTCTCTGAGCACAAGGTGCAGGAAAACATTTCACTTACGAGTAGAGTCAGGATGCAGGGCACATTGCACCCCACTTTTTGTGGTGGTACCGTTGGACAGACCATGGCAGTTGTAACCTCTCAAGTCTCACCTCCTGAGAAGGTGAGATCTCCCCTGAGCAGGCAGAGTGCTGCTCAAGTTGATACTAATTTACACCAGCTGAAGATGAGAGTCCTTTACTCCCATTGAATTATATCCCAAAGTACTACTTTAGAGAATTAATCCATGATCCTGGAAAGATTTGGGTCAGAGCTGCACAGAGCACGCTTTACTCGTGTGGGAACACCAGTAGGCTGGAAGGGCTCCTTGAGCTTGGTGGGTAAAGCAAAATCATGGCCAGTGGCCAATGCACCTTGTGCACAGACAGCAGGAAAAGCCCGGCTATGCACAGAGTTGGTGCTGTGGCACTGGGTATTTTATAGGAATTACTATAGGAATTATTATTCCTGTAATAAAAGGAATGACCTTTTATTTTATACCAGTGTGTACAACCCAGGAATGGTGGGCTCCAGTGCCTGAACAGGCAGGCTCTCTGGGTGGTACTGTGGCACAAACAGTAAGCTATAATTGAGTATAACTGTAAACTTTTATTAGAAAAAGCCAGGATTTGACTAGAGATAAAAGGTAATTTCTCAGCCTTACAGGTTCTTCCTTCCAGCTAGGGTCCAGGTCTTTTTTGGCAGGACCAGGCAGGGAGCCATGCACTCTGACCGCTGGCTCAGCAGCACAAGAAAAGACTCCGGTCTTCAGGGCTGCATGCCCAGCTGCCTGCCTGCACGCTGAATTCACATGCACTGTCTGCAGGCAAACTACTCATGCAAAGCAGGGGAAGGCCCACATTTCAGAAAGCGATGATTTAGGGTGTCTTTAAAAGGATGGCAGTCTCTGGGGTCGAGGTCTGGGTGCAGTGGAATGCCTATTGTCAAACCTAAAGACCAAAGCAAACGCTACATATTGTGAACCCAAATGCAGCTGGCACAAACCAAAAATGTGCATGTGAGTGCCTTTCTAAGTACCCAGTAATCCTCCAGGGCAAAACGAGGATTAGGTCTCTCTCACAGACAAAGAGGGAGTTCATTTTCTCAAAGATCCCTTGGCCAATACCAAATGAAGTGAGGAACCCAAATGAATGTGAATACTCCTTTCAGATCTCTGCTTGCAAACAGGTATGGCGCCGAAGCAGCTTGTTTGTGCGTTTGTGGAGTCTGTGCAAACACAGCGCAGCCAGATTGTGGGATTGAGGTCAGGTCAAATAAAACCCATCCAATCTCAGAGAAAAGGGAAAGCCAGAAAGACACTGGACAAGTAGAACTAGATGGTATTGCACAGTCAAAATGCGGTCTCCTTTCTCCAGGTTTTTTCTCAGTGGACCTGAAGGTCAGTGGTCATTGAAGCTGTTTAAGTTGGAGTTGCATAAGTGAAGAGCCCTCCTAGAAGGAAAGCTGTGAGTCTGAATTAATTACAAGTGACTTCTGAGCCTCTGTGTTTCTTTGCCCTGAAATACCGCGTGCTTGGCATGACCGCATAGGAGCCATTAGACTGAAAGTGATGGGTGCTTGAACGTAGATATATCCATCTAAAATTTGCCATCCCAAGACAGCTCCGTAATTTCTTAGCCCTTTAATTTGCCTTCAAGCAATGACCTGTGCATTTAGAAAAGCACAAGCTGCCTCTGCACTGTTCCTGGAAAATGTTTTCTTTTCCCTTTTGGTGATTGGCTTATGGCATGCAGATCAGCTCTAGTAATCCTGCCTTAACAGTTACCAGCATGGATGTGCCTGTGATGCATACGAAAAAATTAGTCCTGTTCCTTAGAAGCTGCAGCAGTTTTGCATTATGTGGGTTTTTTCCCTGAGCTTTACTGAACCATCTGAATCTAAGACATGGATATTATTGTTTCTACTTGCAACTTGGATCTTGCTACAGAACTCTGGGAAGAATAGCTAGTTCGGCCCCAAGATTTGTGTGCTCAGTGAGCCTCACTGAGATTTCAAAACCTGTCTTGCTCTGCCATTAAGATGAAAAAGTCCTTCCAGGGGTTTCCACAGGTGGAGCCTGTTGCATTTTGAAGTGTCCATGAAATGGCCTTGAATTCCTCATCTGCCTTATTAGACTGTGGACTTGAACCTGGCTCTTCCCCCTCTCAGGTGAGTGTCCTAAGTGGCAGGCTAGAGATTTTACTCAAGAACTGAGAGACTTTTCCCAGTAAAAGCTTTAGTCCAAACTGCATCCCCTCCAAGGAGAAGTTTCAGTTCAATTTATGAGATTTTTTCTGACTAAAAAATTGTTTTGTCCACGTATTTCCAGCTGGTCCTGGCTCTTTATCTGGATCAGGGGTCCCGTGAGCACAGATTAACAAACCTGTGCGGACGTTGCTGCTACCAGCTAAGACCCACATGTGCTCTGTCCAGGAGAGGAGCTGGGCTTTTGTGCTCTGACACACAGGGCACTTCCACTTCATCCAAAGGATATTCTGTGAGCGTGACAGATATGTGGATTACAGGCTATTTCTGGACCAGGCACAGGAGGTAACAAAATAAAAAATACGTAAGCAATCCAGTCTTTTCACTTCAGGCGGAGCAGGAGGATCTACAAAGCAGCATGCCCACTGATGGGTGCCATGTCGGTGCCCACGATGAACATGGTCTCTCTCTCCCCTTTTGCAACCCTGCCCCAGGGGAGCCCTCTCCTTAACAGCATGGAGGAGGCAGGAAGGCTTTCTGTTCGCCAAGAGATGAGGGACTGTTGTGGAGGCAGCGTTTTCATTCATAAGGAGACATAATTCCAGGTTATCAGCTGCTGAGAGCTTGCCTGTAGGCTGCAGGATGTGGATAGCCAGAGGTGAAGCTGCCGAACTCTCCTTATGTCATTTGGCTGAGCTGGGGATCTCAGGATGCCCTGTGACATTGTGTAACATGGGGTGCTATGAGGATAAAACATCAGCCCTAACTCCATCTCCCTCCCTGCAGGGTTGTCAGAGCCGAGTTCTGCTTTGTTGCTGCTGCTTATTTTTGTGTCTGTGCTGTGCGGTTGGCTGTTTCTGTAGTGGAGGAGGGTTGCCTCTTACGTTCTGATTTAAGACAAAGGGAAAAAATATCAGGAAGTGCCTACAAATCACTGTAGAACTTTGAAGAGGAGTTCCTTGCTTTAATCTCAATTTCAGAATCATCAGCGTGTGAGCAGTTATTTTTCTAGGAAAGCTTTTAATTCTGATAGTGGTTGTAAACACTCCTGTTGATCCTGAATGATTTAAAAATCAGAATTTAAGCTCCATCCTCTCTTCTAGGAATAATACTGGGCTTAGGAGTAATGAGACATTAAAAATGACTAAACCTATTAACATTTAGGGGTTTGATCCTCTGGGACTTAGGTCTTCTATTACCGTGGCAGCAAACCTGGTGTTAGGTTAAAATAAGTAATCGTGTCTCCGAGAGGTGCAACCATTAGAAAAATACCCATTTTGGAAAATTTAAAAATAAAACTGTAATCATTTTTAAACACAGTTCCAGGTGCTGTTTATGGATGATGTCAGCCGTATCCTAGACTCATACCTGGAACTACAGACAGCTAAGCAGAAAAGCAGAGTACAGGATGGTAGTGCAGACAGAAGAAGTGTAATGCTGATGTGCTGGAAAACAAATGCTATGAGCAGATAAAACTTCAGAAGTTTGGTTTTGTACGGCTTCCCTGTATAAAATCTCTCTCCTCTGGGAATTGTAGACCAGCAGCTGAGCTCACACCGCAGCGTTTCCTCAATGAGAGCAATAATTTATGCTACTTCTATTACTCAGGGAGCTATTTTCATGAAACAAGGAGTTTAATTCATTGAGAATAATATCTCTGCAGACCCTGGCTGAAATTGATCGGCTGGTTCAGGCATAATTGTTGGGGGATCTGCTGGGCAGAGGTGCACACCCCCAATTATTGTCTAGGCTTGATTTAGGAAACCAGTCTGTACTGGAATGTGAAGATTATAAATAAGGATAAGGAAGACCAAAGAAAATGAGAAAGAAGAGCCAAGAGCCCAAAAGGTTAAGATAAATGCTATGAAACTTTTCAAGTATGCAGGTAACAGGAGGTCAGTGCAGGAGGAGATAAGGTGGTCAGAGGAGATCAGTTGTCTGTGGTCAGAAGCAGAGAATCTTCCTAAAAGAGTGCATGAGTTCTGCAGGGATTGTGGCGGCTTGGGAAGGACATGAGACATCAGATGACAGCAACAGGCAAACCAGTTGTGTAGGGGAGTTGATTAATATAAAATAAGGCCACTCATGCTTTCTTGAAGAGCTCTGAAGAGGGTGGTGAAGAATAAGGAAACATTTTGCAGATGTCTGCTTCAGAAAAGGCAGTGCTGGATGTGCAGAGAAGATGCTGCCGCATGGGTCAGGAGATGCTGCCTCTTTCTTCTGGTGGCTGATGCTCTCTGCACAAGGCAGAGGCAATGAAGCTGTGGGGCAATCAAACTTCTGAGGAGCAGGCTTTTCTTAAAAAAAGGCTTAAATCTGTACTACAGTGTTCTTTTGCTGTTGGTTGAGCAAGCATCAAGAAAAAATTCCTAACAGGCCATATTTTTAGATGAGGGAAAAGCTGAACAGTGTCTTTGTACAGCTACTCATTAACATGTGTGGTATTAAATACCAAAGGCACCACGGAAGCAGCAAGTATAAATAACAATTCATAATTAAACACAAACTTTGCAGAAAAGGAAAGATTTCAGAGGTAGCTGCCAGCTTCAGGTGGGAGGTAGAGGAGTTTTAAATAGACTGCACTAGGTTTCCTGTCTCCCACTTGCAAGCTTTAGAAACAATGTGATAACAAAAAGAACTGCAAGCCACTCCTTGCCACGGATACTTTTTAGCTATGCAATTGTGAGGCACTTCGCAACATCCCCGAAATAAAACCCAGCCCCAACCTTAAAGAGCATCTCAGCAGGCTGGGTGCTGTTGCAGAGAGCCATCAGGCTGTGCCGTCCTGGGGACAGCTCAAGCTTTAGGAAAACAGTTGCTCTAAGGAGAAGGCGTGGATTGCGACAGTCAAGACTCAAGGTAGGCCCTCAACGTCTTTGCACTAGAGTGACTGCTTCCATGTTACAGTTGAAGAAATATCTTTATAGAGATTAGCACGCTCCTGATCGTTAGACTGGGCTGCATTAGAAAATGATTTAGAAATGTCTTAGAAAATCTTCCGGCATAAGCAGTCAGGTCGCATGACTGAGTGTGAGGCAGGAAGCTGCAAGGGGAGGAAAGGTGCTGGGTTTATGGGTCCTGTTTGGGGGAGGTCTCTACCTCTGCAGCTGCAGCCCTGATGCTGCCCTCAGGTATTTTCCCTGCTCAGCCAGCTGTGCTCTCGCTGGAGACACCCCTGCATGGGTATCGTCCTCTTTGGCAAAGTGCCCGGTGGTGGCTGCTGCTGAAGAGCTGCTGTGCTCCATCCCTGATGTGTGTGTGCTTCACTGGTGGAAGGATCCTCATGTCTTGTGTTCCCCACTGGGCTTGATTAATGGTCTTATTTATAGGCTGGCTAATTAGTTTTCAATGTCTTATTGAGCCCGCCGTTCCACACAGAGCTCAGTAATTATAGTTTTTTAAGAGGCTCGGGAAAAACTCCGTTGCATTTCCTTCTTACCCCTGAACAACAACCCCAGAGCCCATGCAGACACTAATTAAAGTTTCTTTGTCTCTGTGAGGTAAACCCCAAAGTTATGCATGCTGGCAAGCATGGGTTTCTCACTGTGCGAGGGGGAACACCCAAGCTGCTTACCCTCCCGCTGCTTGTAGCTGCCAATTGTGAGGGTCGGATCTGTGTGGATCCATATGGGAATGCTTGGAAGTGACTTACTCACAAAGCTCTGCTCGCAGCTTAGTTTAGTCTGTGTTGTCTCTTGCTTTCTTCACGTGCTTCGAAAGCTGTATTTTTTTTAAAAAAAAAAAGACCCTAAGTGCTGAAAGATCACTAGGCTGTGGTGACCGGGAAGCTGTAGGCACTTACTGCCTTATATCAGTTTCTCAGGCTGCTGATTATTCTTTTTAATGTATTTGGCACAGGGGCAATTTCCCTGTCCTAAATATTGTTACTGGCTACTTCGGAGATAGCTGACCAGAGAGAAGACATGAGCAGCTTTACTCACTTGCAGGAGTACAGCTGTTGTGTAGCCTCTGAGAGCCAAAGTCTGCTATTTAGAAAATGAATAGGGAAGTTACAACTGAGCACTGCTGGAGGTGTGTTAGGAAAGTTCATTGCTGATCCGAGGCATCTCCTATGAACATGGCAAAGATCTTCTTTTACTGTGTCAGTATCTGCTTTCAAACAGGCTGAAACAGCACTCTGAGAACTGTCTTAGAGAAATGGCCTTGACTTTGTAAGTGTCTTGGTGTTGTGATGAGGGTTATAGTGCCGTGGCAGTTGGCAGCACGTTGGGACATCCAGGTGCCTTTTCCAGAAGGGTCCAGCACCATTATTGCCCCTCCAAATCAGCAGGAGCCACAGGCATTGGCAACTCTGCATATAAGGCTGCTAGGCCAGCCTCCAGTAGCAACCCACCAGTTCTGACTTCTGCAAGGGTTACCCTGAATCAGGAAGGTATGGTCACAGCCAAGTGCCTGTTCTCCCCTTTACACTAAGGTAGTGTCACCCCAACATGGTACTGCCTGTGAAGGATCTTCAGGTAAACTCTACCTGTTCTTCATGGTCCCGTTAGCAAACTAGAGAGGTATAAGGGGTGGTAGTTCCCTGTGTGGGAAAGGAGGCCTGAGTAGGGAGGTCAGGATTTGCCCCAGAGTTAAGACAAGTGCCTCTGCTGACATCCTTTCCCCTCTAATGGGATCCTGCCACGGTGCTGTCAGTGAAACACCTCATTAGGCTTCAGCATGATATGCAGCAGCCTCGCTGCAAATTTGAGCTGTGTTTAAAACGCTCCCAGGGGCTTTGTGGGGCCCCTTGTCACAGAAATCTCTCAGGGACAGTGTTGTGGGGGCAGAAGTGCCATTCTTTGTGGCCGGGACCATCTCTCTGGTGTTTCCATACAAAGCCTTAAACAGAGGAATTTGTCCTCTAAACACAACAGCTAGAAATATATTTTACTTAGAAAATTGTATACCCATTTGTATATAAATTGTTTATGTACAATCTTTTAAATCCTCATCTGTAGCAAGCTTTTGTCCTTTTTCTATCTTGCAGTGAAATCTCCTCTAAAAATTAGTAGTTTTTCATAGTAAACTTGGTAAGCAGAGAGAATTGAAGCAGTTAACAATATTGGCACTTCACAGAGCTGCAGTAAAGGAGGTTTTGCTCCTGGTATATAGCAAGGCTGGTACAGGAGCAGGGAGGGGGATCCTTCTAGTTTGATGAGAGGCTTGACATCATCTCAGAGGAGAGGGCTGCAGAGACAAAACAGAACGGGATTTGGCACATGGAAAGAAAAGGCAACTAAGGCAAGATTTGGGGTAAAATTTGGATGAAGATAAGCAGGGCAAGCAAAAAGGCCGTTCCGGACCAGTCGCTTTCCCTAATCTAGGTGAAAGTGCTACTGCGCTTCCCTGGTATATCTCATCCGCAATGTGAGGCTTAACATTCCTGCCTGGCACGTGGGGGCTTGGAGAGGGAGCGTGGGGGAGGACCGAGCCGGACACAAAGACGGCTGGCCTCTCACCGGAATGGCATCCAAGCCATCTCAGCTATCCAAAGCCCCAGATGCCGACATGTGCGCTCAGCCTGCAGCCTGCTAAGCACACAACAAGAGGCAATTACAGCACACCTCGGGCCACGGCCTGCTGTGGGCGAGGGGGGCGCGGAGGGGGTCCTTTCAGACGCGCTTTTATTCAGCGTGGGGGTTCCTTGAGCGGGCAGAAATTTAAAATCTCTCCCGCGTTTCAGTGTTAAAAATGGAAGCAAGTGGGAATACTAGATAGTTTCAGGCTCCCCTGTGCTTGGGGGAAGGAAGGAGCTGAAGTGATGGTTACATGATGTTTGTGTGACTTCTGCACGCATATGATGAAGCAGGGTAAATATCTGTTTGGTAATTTTGTGGAAATATCAGTAGAGAGAGGGGATAGGCTTCTCTTTCTTGCTCTCACTGTGTGGACCTTTCTCTTAGCTTTTTTCTTGTGTGTTCAGAGCATTCTCTGAGCTCTCATGAGGTGGGAAGGGCATATCCCACAGTGGAACCCCTGAACTCCACACTTAGGGAATTAGAGTCCCAACATGCAGATGCAGGATAATGGGTTTTGTGCCGTGGATGCTGCATCTGATCCCACTTCCGTGTGCCGAGAAGCAGTGCTGCGGTGTTGTGCAGCTCCTCCAAAACAGTTGTGAGGGGCACACGCAGGGACTGAGCACTGCCTAGGTATAAAGTAGAGCAAAGTATCACTTATAGCCTGCCTGGGCAATGACATAGAGAAGAAAAGGGGTATACATGGCTTTCTGTGCCATTTGCTTTGCACTTTTTAAAAACGAGACTGATACCCCTGCCTTGCCCCAGGATCTGTGTATTGCCTTCTTTCCTAAAATCCATATTAAATGTAGGATACAAGGACTGAGGGTGTTGTGTGTCAATGTTTATGTGGGCTTGGTTTCTTTTGACAGGGACACACATGCAGCAAAGGGATGCACCGACCTGTCTCCCAACCCACTCAGTCCGGACTGTGTGACCACTGACTTTCAGCCCAGCAAAACCACGTGGTCGGGAGGAGTTAAGTTACGGCTGAAGACCAGGTTAGAATGCGTGTATCTGTGTTCCTATCTGCTGGGTGTGTTTTGTGGCCACTGTTCTTGGAGAGCGGCTAGCAAACTCCACTTAACTCTTGCGGGAGTGAGGACAGCAATAATGCTGGATTGGAGCAACATAAATCCCCAGTGTCTGCAGTGTTAGGCAGAGGAAGAGGTCCAGGACAGTTTCTTAACCTCACACCCACCTTTTCCCAAGGCTTCCTTGACCCTCAGCACGGTGTCAGAGAAATGAATTCACCTTTTGGGCCTTGAGTCAAGCATCAACGTTGCTGCATGTCAGGAACATCTACATAGGTCTGGGTGTAAAATAGTTACTGCTTTGGCTGCCAGTATGCTTGAGGGTGACTCACTGAGAAGGAGTCCAGGAAGAGGTGTCCTTTCTCCTCAGAAACTTTTGTCGGTGCTGGTAAAGGTCATCAGAGATGCTGACCCAAAATACCTCCACAGAAGTGGTGTAAGCTTGCTGTGGCTCCCCAGTTTTAGGTGCCTGACTTTCTAAAATCACCTGGCTTCTTTTGAGCCTCTGAGTTTCAGTGGGAGTTTGGCATTCATGACAACCCTGCTGCGTGCTCATCTGGATTTTTTAATGATTAAATGTCTTCAGAAGTCAGTTTCCTGAATTGCTCTGGATCAGCCAGTGTTGTGGCAGAGCCCAATTTCTTTCCTTTGTCCGTGCAGTTCAGGACCAAATCCTACAGCATTTACTCAGGCAAAGCTTTTGCTGGTATCAAAAGAGCCTCTTACATCAGTCAGATGGTAATCTGGATGACCTCACAGATTTTTGTGTCTGTCTTCTGAGATCTGCACCATGAAGTCAAAGCTGTGGCTTTCATTGGCAACATTGCATTCAGGTCAGACCTTGACCTATTTGAAGTCAAGAAACTACACTGATTTCCTATAGCTGGAGGAAATGTGGCCCAGCACCTGTTGGTGAGCAGCTGAGAAGGGAATGTGACATGCTGAAGTCACGTTCTGATCTTATCAGCAAGGATGCACTTCTGAAGCAAACTCACTGACCTCAGTGGAGCTGCTCCAGCTTTTAGCCACTGCAAACATTTATGGATGTTGACCCTGCACCACCTGGGTGGCCGCAAAAGAAAGAGAAAGGGCTCAGCCCTTCTGCCCGTGTTCATGTGTGTAACCTCACTAAATTTGTATTACTTTCCCCTAGATGAGGATTTGCACCTAAAATTAGATCTTTCTCGGTTCGAGCAGATTTTAGAGGCTGAAATCTCTCTTCAAGCTATTTTATCAGAGAGGGATTTATCTCTGGGGTATGGGACTCTGCAGTTCCTGAGGTATGTGACCCACAGCAAATTTGGGAAAGGAGTTCCCATAAATCCACCACCTTCCTATAGCATTGAGTTATTCAGCATATGCCCTCTGTAAATCCCTGTCGATCTAGTAGCAGATCTTTGCAGAAGCTCTAAAGTTTAGCATTTCACTTGGATTAATTTGTCTTTGGATGCAGAGCCAATGTTTTGCTTGAATTTTCCAGCAGTGTTGGAGGCTGTGTCTGCATATCTCAGTTTAATTCGGGCTGAAGCTTTGATTACGAACAGGAAGTTGCTTTAATGTATAAGAATTTGAGTGTGGGAGGGTATTTCAGACTCTGCGGCCTTTGCTTTGGCCGTAGCAGCAGGTGCAATTCCCCTGCTTGTTTACTTTCTGCAGACTCACCCTAGGCAATGAAGGCAACAGGCTGTCAGCAGTCCTGATCGGTTTCTGAAATTTGGGGTGATGAGTGAACGTCCTTTGCCACAAGGGAAATCCAGAGCTCAGGACTGGTTTCTCAGGTGTTGCAGTTGAGCATCTATGGGAAGGAGCAGCACAGCACCAGCCTGCAGTTCACCTTCCTCAGTGTACACTTAACGATTGCTCACCAAAGCTTGCCTCATTTCCTCCACTGCGCAAAATAAACAAGGCCAGGGTAGTATTGCCAGCCAGTGCAGCTCTACCCTTCGGTAGAGGGCAATCTGAGATGAGAAGGAGGGAAGAATTAGGTCTAGAAATCCAGATGTAGGGGTGTCTTTCACCAAAAAAATGTTTATTACCAAAGTGATTAAAAGTTTCCCTGAGGGAGAGGACAGGTTCGTTAGCCATTCTGTGGCCACTTATCTCACCCACTCTCTGCAGGTACAGTGGGAAGGTAAATTCTCAGCTAGGAGTAAATCATGAGTTCACCTGGCTAGCTAAAAGTTTAAACTCTCCTTGGTACCCTTTGCCTTTTCTTTTTCCTTGCAGTACCTCAGCAAGCAGTCTGTTTGTGACCAGATCCTCCCCACACACACACATGAACGTGTGTATAAATGTACATACGTTCAGCGCACACACCTATAGGACCTTCTTCTTCTCTCCCGTTTATCATTTCTACATTAGCACTTGGTGTTGAGTTTATTAGCATTGCCTGTGATTTGTAGCCCTGTAACTCAGAGGAGAACCCAGCTACTGCCTGAAACAGTTGCCCTGAAAATCCCCTTGGTTACCTGCCGTGACTCATTGTCCACGTTACGTTTGGATAATCAGGCTCACAGGGCAGCGTTTCTGCTGCCAGCCACCGAGTTCCTCCTAAGCAGTGAACAAGACTAGGAAAACACATTCCTTCCATTGTTTCTAAGTCTCTCCTGTTGCAAGTTGCTGTGTGTTTGATATCAGGGTGCGAAAGAATCTAAGCTATGCTTGTTTTTCTGTCTTTTTAACGAATTTACTGACTGGAGAAGAATGAGGAAAAATTATTTGAATTAAGCCCGTTGGGCTAATTTATCAATATGGATAAATCAGTGCAGCTCTGTGACTTCTGTAAAGCCATGGGCAGGGGAGGCCACTGTAGGGTCTGGCTGCTGAGATTTTCTGCCCGTGCTCTGAGAGATGATGTGAATGCCTGGAGAAGACAGGAAATCATAGGGTCCTTCTCAAAGACTGTGAGTCAGTCAGCTGTTTCTTTTCCATGTCTGTTCTTTCTTCCTGTTTTTCTAGCAAAGGGAACAGAGTAAAACTGTAGCAAGAAGATGAAAGTTGCAGAGGGTCTTTAATCCAGTGCTCACCAACTCCTCATTCTAGCCTACACATGCTCTAAGTACCAGTCAGGAGGCTGTCTTGGCTTCCACGTGTCTAAGCCGCGGTCCTGTGTGAACGGCGCAGATGGACTATCCTGGTGGCAAGTACTTTCTCAAAATAAAGATCTGAAATACTCTTTATTTTGCAATTTAAATCATACTTATCATGTTGCTTGGTAATGCTTTCCATAAAAAAGAAAGCTGTCAGAAGATCCCAGTAGGACAAAGTCCTTGAATCCAGTAATCAACAAGAATGAAGCTTGTATACATCACACTAATAACCAGAGCCCCACTGTTCCTGTTCAAGCCTCTTGTCTGGTTAGTGTCAGGGAATGTCAGTTAGACCCTTTCTTTGTGTAGGGCAAAGTCCTCGATCTAAATATTGCCTGTCACACATACTCTTGGACAAAGGGAAAATGAAGCGGCAGCGCACGGCCCCGTTCCTAGCACAGCACTCTGCGGTAGGCCCGTTGGGTGATTTTACTAAGTCACTTCACCTCTTGAGGCCTTTGTTTCCTTTTCTGGAAAATTGATAAATACCCCTTTCTTGGATAAGACAGCCTGGAGGTTACTGAAGAACTGTGATAACACAGAGATGTCACATGCAAGACCAATAATCATTAATTACAATGTTTGACTGTTCTGAGTTCAACTAAGGAGCGACCGTTGCTCACAGCTGCCATCACCTCTGAGCAATCCCAGTACTTCCTTCTGCAGGCTGGGGCAGAGAGCCTTTCTTTCAAGAAAAGCCTTCTTTGGTCTCCTGCAAACTCTGGCAAATGTTGCTGCAGTACCTGATGTTTTCATATGTGCTCAGCCATCTGCACCTTGTCCCTTACCAGAGGCAGCATGATGAACATTGCTGTGCCCTTGGTCATTCCCATCCACAAAATAATCTTACTGCACTGTTTCTCTCTGCCTACTTTTGGTGCCAAGGAGAGAAGAGGAGGAAGAGAGACAGGCTGTTTCCTTCACCTGGAGTTGAGAAGAATGGTATTACAAATCTTATGTATATCCACATACATGGTTGTCATGTCCACTTTCACACAGGGCTTTTCTCTCCAGCTGTATGGTGAGGAATTTTTCCCAAAGAGTTGACAATGGTAAGGGTAGGAAATCTGAGCAGAAGCCTCTGATTTTCTGCTTCCTCGCCCCAGAGAGCTCAGTACCTGTCTCCCAGTTCTGACGTGGCACTCAGGACTTGGTCTGATGCAACCCAGACGTCCCAAGTGATGCTCGTCAAAGGGAAAAAACGAATGGCATCTGACATGGAAACTGGAAACAACACACAGGCACAACATCTGCCTGTGCCACTGGGAAAGGGGCTGGAGAGAGAAAGGAGGCCAGACTGGTCAGGGGTAGAGCCCTGAACTCAGCTGGGGTATTTTTCTCAAGGTTTTTTCTTTTTTTTGGTTTAAGACTGAGACTGCTAAAAACTGAGAGATACTCTGAAGGGATTCCCTGGGTAGAGAGTTGTCTTCTAGAAGTTGCAGAGATTAACATATCATGGAAAAGAAGGTTGTGTCCTGATATGAGAATATTCACACATTTCACCTAAGTGTTCTGAAACAAGGGGTTTTTCAGTGTGTTTTTTACTTAAGGAAAGCTTTAATCTGAACATAAAGAGGGGTGTGGGGCACCACTCTCCCTTTCCTTCATAGGTGAGAAGACACTATTGCCCAAGATTCATGACATGAAATATCATTTCATATACTTCAGGTCTTTCTAACAAGTCCTCCTTCTTTTTTAGTCAAAACTGTGAAGGGATAGAGCTCACTCCAGATCTCTCCTGCTCCAGAATTTACCAGAAGGGCTCTGTGAGCTTAAAAAGACAGATTCAGTGAAACACACATCAAGCTGACGCCATTATGGTCCGACTTCTTTCTAATTGGCCTCGTCTGTTATGCTTATTTTTAGAACCATGACTGAACCTTAATTAAGAGCGACATTGCTTTGAGTAGATTGTGGCCTCGCTCTGTCAAAATCCTAATAGGCTTCTGAGTGCTTTAGTTTTTCCTTCATCTCCTGCTTAATAGCTAGGCATAGGGACTGTAGCAGCACGTTAGGATATCTATAGAAGTATCCTTGTTATGCTAGCTCTCCTTTTAGATGTGGCCATCTTGGACACAGGTCCGCACCGATGAAAATTCAGATTGTTGTTTATGCTTTCTGTTGATGCAGGTACACAGTCACCCTGGGAGGGTACACAGGAGTTGCTGTGATCAGGATCTCTCCATATAGAAAGAGCCTGCTGCACTGTGCAGTGGGGTGCGGCTCAGGACATACTATCTCTGCCATGTACTTTTTGTTAGTTTAGAAATATCACTAGCTTAAAATCTTAACCACTGTGAGGGTGACATGGTAAGGATGGGCAGCTGCCTTCTTGACTTTCTCTCTTGTGACTCAGATCGGAGGGGCACAAGCTTTGCACTTGTGTACAAATCTTTCTCCTCTTCTGCAGGAGGAGGCTCTCCACTGCAGGGCCCCCATCCCTTCCCACCTCCCTAGATGAACAGGCCAGGCCATGGCTGTCCCTTCCAGCTCCAGCAACCTCCCACAGAGCCACCTGGGCCACATGGCTGCTGGGAAAGGCACAACCACAGGGACTGCAGTTGTCTGCGATGGCACAGAGTGACCCTCTTGGCCTTAGGTCTCTCTGTCTTCCCATCTTTCTTGGGCACGTTAACACCAGCAGCTAGTCAAAACCATCCCTGCAGGTCATGGAGAATGTGTGCTAGTGACGACTGCTCCTGCTTGGATCCACAGGTGGATTCTACTCCTTGGGGAGAGATGCTTTTCTTGAAAGGCTTTGCTGCCTTTATCTTCAGTGTTTCTCATCTCTGCTGAGGAGGATTTTGAAGTTTGCTGGCAGGGAAAAAAATGAGCACAGGGTCAGTGCTAGAAGAAGAATTGTTCACAAATGGTCTCTATTCAGCCATCTTGGATGATGTGTTTGACAGATGTGAGGCTGATGAAAACTTAACTCCCCGCAAGCTCTGTGTGTGTGTTGCAGCAGAAATAGATCCGTTTATTGGGGCACTGATGACTCTGAGTTGTTAACTGATCAGCCACAACATCCCCTCCCTGGCTTTCACTCATTAGCTTTCTAAAAGGCTGAGTTACATCCTGTTGTTGTCTGCAAGGATAAAATTAAGTCTGTGTTTCCTAATAGAAGGTGTTTTCCTTGTGAAATCCTTCTCTTCCAGCTTCAGCAGCTTGCTTTGATACCTTCACACAATGTCTAATCTGCACAGCAAGTACATCCCATGATATGCCCTAGGATCCTGCTCAGTGAAAGACCAGGACATGGCATGTGAGGGGAGGGAACTGCTTCTTTCCTGCTTCTCATCCTAACGTAGAAACCGGTCCCATAAATTGGGTGTAACGACAGTCATCCACCTGCAGCTCTTGTTGTCATGGCAGCAGCGGTCAGTATTGCTGTATTGATGTGCTCCTCGGCCTCAGCCAAAGTGTGCTGCTGGCCACTGGTGACCTTTTCCCCCTTCTTTTTGCCCTTTTCCCCCTTCTTTTTGCCCTTTTCCCTTCTTTAGGAAAAGGGAAACTTTTCTAGGCAAATGTAGGAAAAATGAAAATGACAGTTTGAAGAAGCTAGGTTCCTTGCTTTGGTTAAAGATGGGCCTTTTTACACAGAAGTATCTGTGCACTCTTGGAGGATGCCGGAGTACATTTGAATTGCAGAACACTCAGGTTGTGTATGTACTCTGGCACTGGTGAGGATCAATACATAAAGAATGGAAATTAGACCAAATACATTGTTCTGTATAGTTTTATTTTGTAACCTTGGGAAAAAGATGAATGAAACTTCTGGTTATACTGTGAAGAAAGCTTCAGATGGCTGTTTGTTAGATGCTGATTCATTTGTAGAGTTAGTGCCAAGGTATCTTTATAAAAAGTTCCATTACTGTTTTGCATACAAAGCATAAAAATAATCTACAGAGATTACAGAGAAGAACATGTTCAGCTCTTCCTAATAAGAGAGAGCTACAGAGCTATTAATGGTAAAGGGCCTCGGAAACGTCAGTATGGTCCTTGCAGCCCAGACTGCATCAAGTCTTTGCCAGACTGCGTTAGAGGAGACTGCTAATGTGCCGCTCACGTTTCTGTCTGAAAATGCTGTGACCAGTATAGCAACAAGGAGCACCCAGATAACAGCAGCTGGACAAGATTAAAGACTATTCTTTTCCCTTTGGTTTTCCAGTTTACGGTGTGAATTTGGCAGTATCTGGTATGTAATCAGTGTTACAGCTGCCGGGGAGCCTATTTAGATGCCAGCATTGCATCAGGGTCCACTGTCTTCTCTGGGTATCTTCATTCCGAGGCATTTGTCGTGATGCCAACCTGACCTGGATGCCCAGGTTATCTGATCACTGGAGGTGTCCACGAGGAACCGGGAGTCTCTTTTCCAGCCTTGGCATTTACAACAGAGGGATCACTTTCTCCATTATCTGAAGTGGAGAATTTTTTTAGTAATAAGATTGTCCAGACACTTTCACAAGTACGGTACAGGTGCAGCCCTTGAGGAACTAGTATAAAGGATAAGGGGATGAGGTCATTTTGTTATTCCTGTTGTTGTTATTACTACAGTTCTGCATTTTGAAATCCTACAACCTTCTGGACCGAAGTGTCAGCTGTTGCTCCTGGTTTTGTTGAAGGCAACTGATCTACGTCAAGTTTATAACAGTTAAAGATCTAATGATTTATTTGTTTTCACTCAAGTCAGGAATTAGCTGCTTCATTTGCAAGTTTTATCACTCAGTTTGTCTGGGATGAATCAGGATCTGATGTTGCGGGTTTTACAAAAACATTTCTGTCCCACTTGCCAAAAAGAGTTTAATCTTGCACTGGTTTTTATTGCTTCCTGAAAGTTATGTTCTGCAGTAAAGCAAGGGTAACCAAAAGCTGTTGCAAAATTGGCAGATTAACCACATTCAGCTCCTCCTCCGTCTGTAACGGGAGATAGCTGTTCTCCTTTAGACACTGTGGTGTTCACTGTCATACTGCACTCCAGTTCCAGTCCTTTTCCCTAATTAGGCAATAATGATTATAAACTAAGCTTGAGGAAGTAGGGTGAAACAAGGTGCTCTTTTCAGGTGTTACAGAAGGCTGAATCTAGGAACTTCTTGGCATTCCCTGAACACCCACACACAGGCACTGGCAGCCTCAGCTGTGCCTTTCTTTCACAACCTCAGTGCTCCATTTCAAGGAGAGTCTTCTGGTTGATTCAGTGGAGACTGCATCAGGCCCCCTGTTCTCTGCCTTTCAGTGCACATGTGTGCACAGAGACCCACCATACTTCCATCCTGCCGCTTCCTTGGAGATCACCTGCGTGAGTCTGCAACATGAGCTGAAGATCATGTGTACTGCAGCACTTCCTCTTTTGGCTTAAGCTCAGCTAAGATTTGGTTACCCTTAATCCACGTTTTCAGGATCAGGTAGGTGTGGAAACAATGCAAGGTTATCCCTCACTGAGCTGGTAAGACATGTCTTCTGACTTAAATTCACAGCTTTGCTGTCCACGTGTTGTATTATTACGAGGATATCAACCAGAAGGGTTTAAAATACCTGTGGCTCAGAAGGTTGGCTACACAGCTTCCTTGCAGCTTTTTACTGATCAAATCAAGGGATAACAAGCTTCACTTCTGATCATTCTGTGTGCCTTCCCACGCAAAAAAATAATGCTGGGGGCTCATACTACTTGAAAGTGGAAAGAGAGTCTTTAAATCCCTGCAACAGAAAAGGCAAGAATGCAGGTTATTTTTAGTAAACAGTTTTGTCAACTTCCCATCCGGCAGTGTTCATCTTCCTTGTTTCTCTGGGCAAGGAGCTTAACAAAAGAACTCTGTTTAAAACACACCTACACATGTAATGGTAAAACGATGAGCAGTTCAGCTCACCCTCTGTAAACCTCCAGTTCAGCTTTCCTTAAGACAATTCTGTCACAACAAATGGAAAAGGAAAAAAATGTCCCTTTCTTCTTCTTTTTTCTTTCTTCTGCTGATGAGAGAATGAGCTGTGAACTCTGAAGTCTGTATGGAAAAACTACTGGTGAAATGCTTCTACCTCTCACCTTCTGACAATGCTTTTCCATGTCATAGAACATCAGCCGGTGCCGATGTTAACTTGCGTTACTTACGGATTTGACCCTAGCAATCGTTTTTCACTTGGTACATTTTCCTGTATCGTTTCTTTCACAATCTTAAGCAGTACTAGGAGAGTCCTCTTTTGGTGTCTGGTTTACATCTGCAGAGGGCATTTTAATCTATTTACTGACTTACTCAGGACATGCTGTACTGTGAAATTTTCAGTGAGACAAAGACTTTAAAGATGCATCACAGCCTCCTCTTGCATTTATGCTTTATAGGTAGTCAAGGTTGTCCTGCAGACTGTCACATTTGGGATTTCAGTGGTACACAGTGCTGCTCCTCGTTCTCACAGGAAGAGTTAGAAACGGTGGAGATGAGTGCTAGAGATCCCCCATGGAAAGCAGAGGGAGGATTAAGGACAAGCCCAAAGGCTGGGGCAAAGGAGAGTCTGTGTGGCATGTTCAGGGTACTTGATCGCTAATCCCCTGCTTTGACTTTCCATTGCATTCCATGTGCCTTAAATAAGGTTGTCAGTGGTTGTTTTTCTCCTAAGAGCTGATAGAGGCCTTCCTTAGCAGTGGTGATTGAAGCAACCAAAGGCCAGCCGTGCTGTGCTGTGCCTGGGAATGCACCCAGGCTCACATGCTGCAGGGGGACAGCTGGCTGGCTGCAAGGCGCTGGGGGATGCCGAGGACGCACATTGCTGGCACTTGGTTGTCACGTCTCTTCCTGCATTTTTATCAGCACTGAGGAGAGATCAAAACAGCATTGTGCGGGCTTTCACCCCCTCATGGTATTTGATTCTTTAGATGACTTTGCCAGTCATCACTTCAAAATGAAGGGAACCTTTTGAGAAAAGCACTCCTTCAGCATCCATAAGAATCACAGGCGGCTGCCCTGCTTGGTGCATCGTGTGGGAGTCCACACGCAGCCCAGCCTGTAAACTGATCCCTGTGAATGGGCCCCCAGGTTCATCCCTGAGGGGTAAGGCTTCTGGCTGGGAGGTAGAGGGGAAGACCCCCCACATTCAGTGATAACCCACTTGTCTGCCCATGCCTGTTGCCTTGCAAATATGGGGGGGAGCGTGTTGTGTGAATGTCAGGAATGGTGCATGATTACTGCTTGGTTCACGTGGAAAAGACAAGAACGTAGCAGTGAAACAGAAGTCAGCACAAGCAATTTTAAATGTGAATATTGGTGTTACTTCACATTCATCTTCCTTGAAAGAGCTGGCCTGTTGCTGATGTGCAAAATCCTTCTGCTTTTACCTAGGCGGAGTGAAACTCCAGGCCGACCTCATTCCTGGCATTCAACCAAACTTGCGGAGAACCAACCCGATCCCAGCATGATGCAAATATCTCAGGGTACGCTTGGCACCCCGTGGCATCAGTCCTACCACTCCAGGTAAGTACTACACAGCTGTGGTCCTGTGCTGCATAGGCAGAGATGTAAAGCAGCATTTTTTCATTTAGTTTTTCATTTAGTATCATTTGTCCAGTTTTCACGTGTGAAATGAGTGTAGAAATCAGGCTCCCAAGCCAGCATGCCTCTAAATTAGTCCTCCAGTCTTATGTCCTTCCTTGTCTCCAGTGTCATGCTGGCTTCAGGGAGGCTCTGCCTCATGCCCAAGGATGTGTCTTGATGGTACTGACTACAAGATCAGGGCAGAGGAGTGAAGGAAGGGGACAAAAGGTGTGGTGGAAAAATGTTACCAGTTGCCTCCATACAGCTGGACAAGTTTACAAACAGCCAGGGTTAGGATTAGAGTTAGGAAGGCTTTGGTTCTTGTTTGGTTACCTAAATAAAGTGCCCATGTTTTCCTCCTTGAAGTGCTCTGTGAGGTGATTAACAGCTAGGAAGTGAACTGCTTTAAAAATCTCCCTTCCCATCAAGATGGGAGCGCAGCGTAAGGACATTAATGCAACTTTCTGTGGATCTGGATGTGGGAACTGAGGTCCTGCTCTGCATCCCATGAACTGTCCCCACGTAGAAACACAGCATTGTTGTTTCCCCAGCAAGGGGAAAGAAATCCAAAGTCAAAATCAGCGTATTAAAAAAAAAAAGGAAGACAAGGATATAGGTAGCAGGGCAACTGTGCCTGTCAGCATAACTGAGCCACTCTCAGGAGCAGCAGACAGTAGTGCATCACCGACGATACTCCCAGGGTGAGTTCAGTGAGGGATTTCCTGGGTTTGGCAACACTTTCTGCAGGGGTCAGCTTTAGCATAACTGTATGTGCATGACTGTTCCTCTAAGTTAGTGCAATGGTTTATCAGTCCCCAAAAGACTAAACTACTAACCTTAGCGCTGTTAAAAGAAGGTGGTATGAGGTGCCTCTGGTTTTGGCCATGGACCAAGTAGTGATATAGTCCCAGCCAGTTGGGGCTGTTTCCGTGAGGCCACGTGGTATGGTGAGTAGTGGAGGAGAGCTGCCTGAGCAGGCATACCCGTCAGCTACCCTGCATAGCCCCAAAAGGTGGGAAGCCCTGGGGCAGCTTGCAGGGGGACAAGTTTAAATTCTGCCTTTGGAGGATTTTCCCTGGAAGTGTAGAAGGGTTTGAGGAGCAGGAAACTCTCCTTAGAGCCACTGGGATTTAAACATCATTTCTTCTACAGGCGAGACTGAGCCTTGGCAGAGGGGAGGCAAAAGAAAACAGAGCATTAAAAAAGTGAGGAGATGGCTGCAGAAAAAATACATGTTTGACTCTGGCCTTCAGCACAGATCATGCTGTAGCATATTCAGTTCCCACTGAGGGGCTTTGCTTCCCAGCCACAGCTCCTGGCAGAGCCTTTGGCAGCACAGCTCTGTCTCCTGGGTGCTTGAAGAGGAGCACGGGGAACATCTAGTGGCCGGCTGGCCAGGGCTGTGCTAGGCATTGCCAGAGAGGTGTTTATTTGAAACTAAAATAGAGTGGTGCATTTAAATGAGTAAACCAGCTTTATCCTGAGATTTGCCATATCTCTTTCTGCCTGTCTCTGTGTTCCTCTGCATCTCTCTGCAGAGCCGCTGCTTTTTCCCCTTGTGGGCAGGCTTCCTTCTGCCTTTTCTTATCCTTAGCAGCCTTCTCCCCTCCGTCTGTCCTTTGGGCTTGTCAGTGTTAATCCAGCAGGGTGGAAGTGACCGTGGCTGGGATATGATCTGGAGCAAGCTTTAGGCTTTCCGGCAGATAGTTGTTAGGAAGGAGGTTACCAAACACACCTGCTGCCTCCTTGATTCCCAGGGCTGCTGTGCATCCCCAGCTCCCCGGCTGCACAGAGCAGGGTTGGTTTTGATATCCCACTGGAGCAAAGCGTGCAGAAATGGTGCTTGCCTTTCCCTGTGCCAGCTGAGGCTGCAACTTGCACCCTGGCAAATGCAGGCTCCTCTCCATTCCTGCCTCCAGCTCTGAGCCTTGCCCTGCCGCCCTTCGCGTGGGACAGCAGTCTTTCCTTTCCTGGTGCTTTCCTGTGGCTCTGCCAGGACAGTGCATATAGTTGCACAGGAAACTAGAGAAAGCGGTATCTAAGGAAGGGGAGCTGCGAATAGAGGGAAGAAAAGTGAAATCCTCAGGCTACGCTCCCCAATCCTCAGTGTATTTGCTTGAATCTGGGAGGAGAGATTAGCCAGGGGAAACTCCACATAGATTTGTGATATCTCCTTGTGAGGTGTAAAAAGAGCCATGGCTGGTGCAAGGAACTCCCTTCCCACTGATAGAAAGATGTCTGAATATCCTTGTTTTTGAACACATCCTTAGCAGCCACGAGTCCTCTTTCGACACGTGTGTATCTTGGAGCAGGTGCCAAGGTGTACCTGCACCTGCTGACCTACTTGAGGAGGCGGCTGTGAACACTTCCTGGGGCACTCTCAGACTGTTTCTATTGTTGCACCCCCACTTGCCTCCACGTACAAACACATGCATCTCTTCCCTGTCTTGTCAGTTTAGTTTTCTCGCAGCAAACAAACTATCCTTGGGACAGCTGAATTTCCAGGAAGCCTGCCAGGGCATAGCCTTCATCTCCATAAAAAGAAATGAAATGGGGTTAAAAAGAAAGAGATTAGATTCCCCCCAGAATGCCTCTCATGCTCCTCTCCTCCTCCTCGGTGGCGTCGGTGCTCATTCAGCTTTCCAAGTGCTTTGGATAGGTTTGATGGGTGGGGTTGATCCTCCCTGGCTCCAGAGACGCACTGTCTTTCTGTCTGTATTTCCCTCCCACCCTTCTGTGGTAAATAAGAGCCATGTGTTGCAATGTCAAGCAGTTCCTCTTTGTGAACTGGGATGACTGCAAACAGGGGATGGAGTAAGGCCCAAATATGGGTTTTCATCTGCACTTCTCAAAACTAAACATCTTGCTTCTGAGCTCACTTATAAGTTGTTGTGCCTCTCCTCTGCTGACAGTGGGTTTTTACTCTTCTCTCACTCTTCCCCAGCTCCTCAACCAGCGATCTCTCTGGCTATGAGCATGGCTATCTGAGGAGAAGTCCTGATCAGTACAGTTCCCGGGGCAGCATGGAGAGCTTGGACCACTCCTCCCCTGGCTACCACCCTTGTCACCTGTCCCCGGCCAAATCCACCAACAGCATCGACCAGCTCTCCCACCTCCACAGCAAGAGAGACTCTGCCTACAGCTCCTTCTCCACCAACTCTAGCATCCCCGAGTATCCCGCTCCTCCGTTCAGCAAAGAGCAGTCCTGCTCCACGGACAGCATGCAGTCCCGAGGCGGCCTGCAGGAGGGGATGAGGCAAGCTGACATCAGGTACGTTAAGACAGTCTATGACGCCCAGCGAGGGATCTCCGAGGAGTATGAGGTGAAGTCCTCTGCCTTGCATCCAAGCTGCGAGGCCCGGGCCTCGCTGGATGGTCGTGGCCACGGCAGGCTCCACAGCTTCAGCCGGCACAATGCAGCTCCCTCCTGGGCGCAGCCAGGCCAGGGCTCCTTGGACAGCAAGAGCCAGCCCCCCAAGGGGCCTCCCTTGCCTCCCACTCGCAGCGACAGCTATGCAGCCATCAGGCATCACGAAAGGCCCAGCTCATGCGCTGGCGTTGATCTGAACAAGCCTGGTCAAACCCAGCCGAAAGGGACCTGGCCTCCGCTTGTCAGCACCCTATCCCAGGGGCCGCTGCTGAAAACCCCATTTGGAGAAGGGCACCTGCACACCGTGGTGGAGAAGAGCCCAGAGAGCAGCCCCACCATGAAGCCCAAGCAGAGCTATTCCCAGCCAGCCCAGCCAGGGCAGCCCCTGCTGCCTACTGGTGTCTACCCAGTACCTTCCCCAGAGCCACACTACGCCCAGGTGCCCCAGCCTTCTGCAAGCAATAATGGGACGCTTTACCCAGCTCTGGCCAAAGAAAGTGGGTACTCTCCACCTCTTCCAGCCTCTTACAACAAGGCTGTAGCCAGCAGCACCCTGGGCTCTGATGAGAATGGAAACCAAAGCACTACAAACAGATCAACCATCTTCTACCAGCCCCCAGCAGCTGAGAGAAAGCATGATGCTGCAGCAAAACTTCTCCAGCAAAAAGCTCCTTGCACGACAAGCCCAGAAGTCTGCCTGACCACGTCAAGAAAGGAGGAGTTGTTACCACCTTACAAGGTAGCACACAGCAACCGAGAGACCTCGAGTACTGCACAGGCCTCCAAACACAGTTTTCAAGCTCTGCAGCCCCAGCTGAGGGATGCTAGTGAGAGGAAACCCCATTACCAGCCCAAAGAGGACTGGACAGCTGAATCCCAGGAGGACAAAAATGGCAATGCACAGAGAAACGAGAGAGATGCTGCTGCTCACCACCAGTGGGGTCACAGCAAGGCCAAGCAGTATGGCTTCTCCTCCCTGCAGAACATCCCAGAGAACTTCAGGAGGCAAAGCAGCTCCGAGCTAAAAGAGATGCAACCAGGCGAGGGTTATTCCAACACCAAACTGTCATTCTTGAACAGCAGCAGTAAAGAGGAGAAGGATCACAGGGGACAGGGGCACAAAGAGTGGAGTGATGTGGACCCACAGGCCTTTGCAAGGCAGGAGGAGGAGGGCACGAGTGTGACTCCATTCCATGCTGCTGAGCCAAAGTGCGAAGAGCCTCCTTCTCCACAGCACCCAAAGATGTCTGATTTTGGGAGGAGCCGGCTCAGCTCTAGCAGCACCCAAAGCCTTCCCTATGGCAAACCAGATGCTGGCAAGCCCCGCTGCTCAGTGCTGGAGAAGGTCAGCAAGTTTGAGCAGCGAGAGCAAAGCACTCACCGGCCCCAGAGTGCTGGTGTTCCCAGCTTCGGCCAGCACTACGGGCCGAGCAGGACGAGCCAGCCCTCCAGCGCACGGTGCTCTCTACACAGCCTGGAGGACATGCGGAGCAAGCTCCACGAGCCCGGCCAGCTGTCCAGTGAGCCAGGCAGGGTCTCCAGCCCCTCCATCAGGAATGGGAAGCTGGAAGAGGCTGACTGGCGCCCTGTAGAGCTGCAGATGGCAGCTTCGGTGAAGCAGGGAAGACCCAGCGAATACTACAGCCTGTGTCCTGGAAATGAGGGGCAAATAAGGATGGCTCAGCTACCAAGGAGTAAAAGCACATTCCAGCTGGGAGGTGAGCCTGAGAAGGAGATCCTCTGGAAGGATAATATTCCGGATGCCCACGGGTCACAGCTGGACACACCGTTTAACAGGGCCTACAGGAACAGCATTAAAGATGCTCAGTCCAGGGTGCTGAGAGCCACTTCCTTCCGTCGCATCAGCCCCCCGTTCGGGAGTGCACCCAAGAGGACAACCCAGAGGCCTGCCTCAGCCCACGTGGGCATGAGGAGCACAGCAGCGTCTCCCCACACCCCAAAGGAGAGGCACAGTATCACGCCAACAGAAGGCAGCCTCTCCACCCTGGACTATGCCAAGACACAGCACATCTCGCGCATCGGGGGCCGAAAGCGGCTGACAGCAGAGCAGAAGAAACGGTCTTACTCAGAACCGGAGAAGATGAACGAGGTGGGCATCTCTGATGGGGAGCCATCGCCTTTCTCCTTCCAAAAGAAAAGCATCCATTTTGTCTTCCCAGAGAATACGGTGGCTGATCGACGTAAGATCTTTGAAAGGGATGGCAAAGCTTCTTCCACAGTCAGCCTCTCCAAGCCGGAGCTCAAGCAACTCCAGCAGAATGCCCTCGCCGACTACATCGAGCGCAAAACAGGGAGACGGCCATCCTCGCAAGATGTCGGACTGCTGAGGGAGCGCTCCCACAGCTCCTACCTACAAACAGGTGGCCCAGACAGCCAGAGCCTTTCCTCTGCCTCCAGCATGAATTCTCTCCAGGACCAGAACCTTTACCGCCGGAGAGAGTCGGTAGAGCGGATATCGAGGATGGGGCGGATATCTTCTACCCTTCCTCCTGGGCTGATGGGCTGCTTTGATACGAGTGGAGATGAGAAGAAGACAGGGCACCAGGACAGCCCCATCACAAGCCGACCGAAAACAGAGAGATGCTGGGATTACAGAGCCAAAACAGAGCTCACCAAAGGCACGCAGACAGACCCTCTGGGTGTGCAGGGCCAGCCTTGCTACAGGAAGCAGGAGCAGGTCTTTGAAGCACCCTCTACCACCAGGAAATCTGGGAAATCAGTGTCTGTGGAAGACTTGCTTGATAGGTACAACAATCAGACAGTCCCTGTGCATATACGTTCCAGATCGTCTCCCACAGCGGATAAGAAACACCAGGTATGTGGAAACCAGATCATATGTGCAGGCAAGCAGGGTGCTCTGAACCAGGGAATGAGGGGGGATGTCGGAGAACAGGCTGATGTTCAGTCATGGCAGTTACTCTATTGGTTAGAGAGAGGTTAAATGCATGTTGAGATAGAGACAGTTCATTGCTTTTAAATTACCAGGATACTGTTTTGAACGTTTGCTGGTGGGGGACTGCTTCTGTTCAGCTTTCTTACTGTTGGGGCTATTTCAGGGATTTCAGAGGTGCTGGGATTTCAGTGCATATGTTGGTAGTGTGCGTGTGTTACTGCTGCTCTGGACATCCCATCTGAGGTGTCCTGTTCTTACCTGTCAGCATCACTGGCAAAGCACCTTTCTGGTGGGGTGTACCATTAAGGTGGTGATAATGCTGTTGCTGCTTTTCTGCCTTAGTCCACTTTCCTGGTGCAAAGTAGAGAAGATTAAAGGCTGCTTGAAATTGCTCTGGCTCCCACTGTGCCTGACAGTGCTGGGAAATGCTCAGTGAAGGCACTGCCAAGTAACCATTATGTTTTGCCTCCAGCCCTGGAGGGAAACATTGCAGAGAAAACTTAGTGGAGACCCTGGCCACTCTTTCCATGTCCCCTGCTTGGCAGTTGGGAACATTGCACTGATGTCACAAATGGGGAATTCAGCTGACTTCTGTGATGGTAAATAGTAGAAACAGGCTAACTTCTTAAAGAACAACTGCCCAGGCCAGCTCTTCAGCTGGCTGAAATCTTTTCAGACCTATTTAGGTAACTGCAGCTGGTCAAGCCGCACAGATTTACAGCAGTGGTGGGTCTGCTGCTCCATCCCCGTTTCCATGCCAGGCTCCATTCATCACGGGGAGAAGGAGGAAACAACCAAAACGTGCGGACAGGCTCCAGCTCCTTGCTCCAAACAGTCTGAGTGTTTGGACAGTCTCCCATATTTACAGGGCAGCTGAGATCCGGGACATTTCCTTCTACTCTTGCACTTGCTCTGGCCCAGAACAGGTTATCTAGGTGCAACAAAGTGGTATTGAGTCAAGTAATGCCAAGGAGGCTCTGGGCAGCATCTCCCAGAAACAGGCCAAACCAGGGTGCGGGGGTAGGAGCCATCCTCCCAGATTTGTTGTGCACTTCATTCTAAATGTCCTCCCTCGACAGACCTCAGATCCCACACTACGTTTTTAAATAGAATTAAAAAAGCAGCTTGTGAATATCAAGTGACCGGAATGCATTTCCATAACCACTGCTGTCTCATCCCATCATCAGTATTTTTCCACACCAGCCAGGCATCAGGCTCATCTGTGCAATTTTGTCACACTTGCTGATCATTAAGCCTTGCATTCAGTAAGAGGACAGTCCTTAAGAAAGAGTTAGGATGAAGGCCAAGCTGCAACTCTTTCTCTGCCTCCCAGAACAGTCAGAGTGGCAACAAAAACAGGCATCCAGAAAGAGAAAATCACTAAAATGTACTTTTCAAAGACAGGTTGGACGATGAGCAACCCTAGTTCATTTTTACCCAACCCACTCTCTCGGGCAGGGAGACATACAGGGTAGTTCCTGAGATCCTTATTTCCCCCTTGTGCGCTCATTTTTAATCTTGCATACGTTCAGCAGCCAAGCCAGAGTTTCTGCCTGTTGGAAGCTGGCTTGAGGAAGACAATGAACAGCACTGCAGACCTGCTCACAGGGTCTTAGTTCAAGTGTAGAAGAGGGGAGAGCCCTTACTGCTGTTTCCCAGAGTGATTTAGCTGTATCCGCTTCTGGAATGAGGATTTAGTCCCATAGGCAGCAAAGCACTTAAATCCTAATTCAAGAAAGCATGTTTGACTTCCAGCATATACACCAATCCATAAGTGTCTGTTTGAAAGGGAAGTATATGTTTAAGTGCTCTCTTAATTAGGATTGTTTCTGATCTGTCTCCAATACAAAACCACAGCTATAAAAGCAGGGGACAAAGCCAAAGCAACAGGATGATTTTTATTTTTTTTTCCTTTTCAGATTTTTTGTGGGAAATGTTTATTTCCAGTTTAGCAGCAGACTTCTCTGCCTCACTGTATGTTTCTAGGGTCCTTGTGTACAGTCTAATGTTCCTTTCAGGCTGCATATAAATCACATTGCAATGTCACTGTAGGAATTTGTTTAAAGATATAAAGAATTTGATAGCCATGTGGAATTACTAGCTCTCAGTCTTCAGAATGCATTCTCAGCCTTCCTTCCTCTGCTTTGTCAGTCTGTCTCAGCCTGCATATCTCTCAGCTCCCAGACTCTTAAATCAAGATCTGCACTTACCCTCCCTCTGCAGCAACACTGACCAAAAAACCAAATTACTGAGGGTTTGGGGAAGGGGGCACTGAAATGCTCTCTGATGGAGAGATTGTATGGGAGAAAATACCCACCTCTTCAAAAGCAGGCTTAGCATTTGCTTTCATGTCTAGTAATAGCCTGGTGTCCTGTGGTGGGAGCTCTAGGGCAGAGAGAGTCAGATTCACAAAGGTATTTCAGCTGCAAAATCTATCTGGTTTTAGATGACATAAATGCCTAAAGAGGAGGTAGTTCCTGCACTTTGGTTTTCAAAAGAACTAAGTGCCAGACTTTGTGATGTTTTTCAGCACCTCTGCCTGTGGCTGGAATTTCCAGCCTTTGTGGCATTCAGCATCTCTGTGCATTTCAGTCCTGTTTTGGCACAGATTGTTCGCTGTTTAGCTTCCCCAGTTAAGGCTGCTTCAGTGCTTGCATGTAAAACAGACGTGAATGCCCAGGTCCCACTGACACCATTGAGCATGTTTTTAGAAGAGGCAAGGGCTTGCTGGGAGGTTTTTAAAAAACATTTCTCCGAATAAGTCGGCCTGTTGGTCCACAATCCGTCCAGAAAAAGGCAGACAGGGCCTCTAAGCAGGAGTAGGGAGAGCAGTATGCCATGCTAGAGTTTTCCTCCCATCTGTCTATGGCACATGCTGTGCTCTCTTACTAGGAAGCATCAGTGTTTTGTTATTTGGTTTTGCTTTCTGCTCACTGCTAATACTGTCTTTGCACTCCAGGACCTGCTGAGAAGGGAAAGCAGTGAATTTGACCCCATGGTGAGAGATCCTTTCTATGTGGTCAGCGCAGGAGCCAGGTGGGTATATGTTAATGTCCCCTTTGTCACGGCAGGGTCAGCTCTTGCCATCCTGCTGCCAGCAGCAGTTGTCATGTGTTGTCTGTATAAACGGATGGATCACGACAAACTGGAGAAAACATCTACATGAACACAGTTCTGGGTGTGCTGTGCCCAGCAGAGTTAGGAGGAGTAAGTTGCTGTGAGCTTTTTTTTCACTATAGACATTAATTCACTACCAAGTCGTCCTCATGTCATGTTGGAGCATGTTTCTGCAGCAAATTTCCAGTTACATAACTTCCAAAATGTGTTTGATCTGCTGTTAGAACTCACATCCAGATGCTATCATAACTGAAGGATTCTAAAGGAAAAAATACCTTGATGTTCCACGCTGTCTGGTTTTCTCCAGTCCAGGATGCTGCCTGCCCAAAAGGAAGTGAACATTTGCGTGGACTAAAACCAGGAGATTGCATTGATCTTGCTGAATTGGGGGCTTGCGTTCAGGCTGCTTTCCTTTGTGCAGGCTGGGTATTTTGCTCAGCAACAGGGGAGAGATTTTTTTTTTTTTAAAAATAGGAAAGTGTAATCATAAAACTGAAAATATTAGGACTTATGTAACTATCCACTTAGCAGTGGATTGTTTTGAAGTTAACTAGAACTGAAGTTCATCTTGCTGTATTTACATTTAAATAATAAATAGATGTTTGCCCTAAGCTCTGAGTGCCCAAACAGCTAACTCATATTACAGTAAAAACCATCAAGAGGGACTAAAAGAATTACTCACAAAGGAGCTCTGTTTCTCACAAACTTGCAGTAAATGTCAACCCACTCTGTTGTCACAGTGGGAGTTAACACTGCTGTCTCCAAAGGTTTCACCAGGGAGCTCTGGGTCAGGGAGCAACTGCTAGAAGTAGAGGAAGGCTCCTAGTCTAGCTGGATCTTACTTCTGACTGGCTGGCCATTTTTACCCCTAAGAAGACATAAATCTTGTTTTAGAGGAACTCAGTCTGCCTTCAAGCACATCTTTTTATCATTATTTAAAACACACCCATTCACTTGGATTTGGAATAACATTTTCCATTTTTTTTCCTGAGAGAACAATACAACTGTTTTAATTCATCCTGCCTCCCCATTTCTTCTAGAGACAGCATTTCATCATTTTTCTCTATAACTACTTGCAGTATCCTTGTTTCCCGCCCCCCCCCCCCCGCCCCCCAACCTATTTTCCAAGTAACGGGATTGAACACCCAGGCTGAAAACAAGTTTATTGGGGCACGAAATGTAGGTTTCTCATTTTCATGCTTCACTGCACAAAGATTATTAGTATTAACTTAACAGGTTTATGATGTTTCTGCTGCATAGGCGTGCAGCGCACTCTGCAAGCACATTTCTTCTGGGAGATGTGAGGCTGCTTTCCCTTCCCGATCAGAATTGGATTTCCCAAAAGATAAAATGGAAGGATGGGAGAAGACAGGAAAAAGCCCTTGGCTCTGAGGACACAGGGTTCCACTACACAGCCTGCAAATCACTCCCTATGAGCTTCAGCTGCTGAGTGATTTTTCTTATGCTACTGCACCTGAAATGACCTAAAAGAGAATGGGCATGAGTTTTGGAAGCCAGAGGGCTCTGATGCACTGCTGAAGCCGGTAGAAGTTTTACATTTAACTTTCAGTGAGAAGGAGATCTAAATCCTCCGCAGACTGAAAGGGACAGGTAGACCAGGACCTTACGCGTGTCTCAGTGATTCACAGAAGGAGTTCCACTATTAGGATACTGTTGAATGTTCCCTGCCCGGCTGTGAGTATTTCACAGTCTGGTTCATAAGGGATTATTGTAGCATCTTTCATCCATCCCTTAAGAGATGCAGTCTTTGTCTGTCCTGTGATTGTTAGCCCAAAATAGCTGGTTTTCTAGTCAGTCCTCTCACATCTAATCATCACCATCCTATCACTGTCTACAGAGACCCCATGCACAGGCCCTTCAGGGAAGGCAGTAGCAGGCAGTGGGAATTATGCATCTAGGTTTCTTTGGGACACAGCTGCTTAATGTGCTGGGGAGAACATGGGACCATCCCCATCACCTCTCTTGCTCAAGGAGGAAACTGTCAAATGGTGAAGTTAAGGAAACCCTGGTCACCAATCACTTGGTCCAGTCACACGTGCTCCGTGACTTACGCTGCTCCCCAGGTGTCATACAATAGCTGTCTCATAAGCACTGTTGGAAACAGTTGTTGCTCCACCAGTTTTAGAATCCACAATTGCTTCCGCAGTAGGAGAGATCTTTCAATTAGAGAATTACCATCTGGCGTTTCTGACAAACACAGAGCATCTGAAAAGAATACACATTGCTACTGTCCAGGAACCACAGACAATACCAAGAGCAGTCTGTCTGGGAAGTTTACCCACCCCCAGGCAAAGGCTGCCAAATTCTATTCTCAGTTACACCAGAATAAAGCCAGAATGTCTTTGACAAAGTTGTTCTTAATTTGTACCAGTACATCTGAGAGTAAATTTGGGACCCATGTCTCAAACATCAGAGACTGGCATTGTTGTTTTATTTGAACAATACATCTCAAGAACAGAAAATATATTGGCAGTAGAGCTTTACTGTATTCTATTGTTTTATGATATGGCCTCATGTTTTAAGGCCATCATCTCTTGCATCTGCTAATGATATTATTACTGCTTATTTTGTTTTCCAGCTAAATAGCCATACAGGCAAGTAGGTTTGCCTATGTACCCTGAGCAGGATCCTCACTTCAAAGGCCAGACACTGTTTCTCAGACTCACATGAGAATGTCTTAAAAGACCTGGAAGGAATAATTTAATCTGCTGGCCTTGCAGCCTTAACATTTGTTTGCATTTGAAGTGTTTTCGCTTTGGTTTTTGTAACACCTGCCTACTTGAGTGGGGCTCTTTCTTCTAACAGGATTCCATGGTTGTAAAAGCTTTTTTTTTTTTTCTCTGCAGTCAAAATAGTGCATTTTTTGGCCTCACTTTGTTCTCTGAAACAGTTGAATCATTTTAATGGCACCTTTCCAAAAGGATCAGATAATGTTATGGGAATTTTTGGCCCATAAAGCTGAAATTCTTAAAATTATCAGCAGTTGACAATGGAGTTTGATGATAGGTAGTGTCTAGTAGTCTATCTTACAGCAGTTGCCACTGGCCCCATCTGTAACAAACAAAATTCAAAGCAAGGGTGGAGAGCACTTAGGTTTTCCTAAAATTTTTTCTGTTAAGTTATTGCTGTGATGTTGCTACCTGTGTGCACGTATGTGTGTGATCTAGTGCACACTGAAAATGACGGGAGATGGTGAGTGGGAATGGATCTGGCTCTGTGTCCCTAACATTAGTAGACTGGATTTTAGTACCAGTTTCAAAGCACAGCTGCACTTCACCTAGATCAGCAGGCACTGACCCAGGCCTCAGATACGGTTGCGTAATTTGCTCATTAAGGAGGTGCTTTTCTGGCTCATTGATTAATTATTAATCTTATCATGGTTTGTCTCTTGGTATTAGGTCTTTCAGCAAGAAAGAAAGAAGCCACTCAGAAAAAATGGCGTTTACAAGTTATTATCCCCATCCTCACCACAGCAGCGAGGTTGTCACTGGGTCCACCACACTGACCGAGAACCACAAGCTCTCAGAACTTTCCAGACCAGATAGCAGGACTTCTGCATTTGTCCCATCCCCAACAGAGGCAAGGAGTCACTATCCTGAGCAAAAGCAAGGCTTTAAACCCTTGTTCCTTAACCTTACTCCTTCTGGATCTGGCCAGACCTCCCCTAATACACCCACCCAGACTCCCTCAGACTTCCAGAGCACAGGTGATGGCCAAGCTCTGAGACAGCACCATGCCAAACAAGATGCTGTTCCCCCCGAGGGCAACGGTAATATTCAGGCACAGTCTTTGGATGCTGTCCAGGATAGATCACCCAAGACTCCCACAGAAGAAATTATGTGGAGAAGGAAAGGCGGGCTGCTTCACAGATCACTCCCACCCAAAGCGGTGTGGGCTCATTCAGTCAAAGACAATAGCTACCCAAGGGCTACGGTGTCTCCTCCAGTGGCTGGGCCAAAGTTCTCCCAGAGGTGGCAGTCCCTGCCAACACAGAGCAGCACTTCTTCTGACCCAGAGACTCCTTCTCCCCAGGGGACAACCCATCTTCGGATCTCAGAGTCGGGCCTGCAGCTCACGCCCCCACCATTGCTGCAGGATGATGAAGACGACGAGGTTTTTGTCATGCCTTCCCAGCCCGGTGTCGTTGCTCCACCCTTCTCACCCCCACTGTCATCCCGTCCTTTTCCTGAGCTGAGCTCTTGCACTTCTGCAAACGGCACGGAGGAATTCCCACCTCCTCCCCCACCAGTGGTGCTTGAGAGGAATGGGGCAGCTGGAGACAAATCCACCAGGCTCTCGGAGGAGGCCACAATGAGGTAAGGGAGAGCTGTAATGCAGCGTCTCAGGCGTTGTAGGGCCATATACAGTAAGATATGTGGGGCTCCAGACAAATGTGACTGACCTCTGCAGCTCTGCGTGCCACGATGACCCACCCGCAGCTGCCGGCTGAGCGGGAAGCTCACATGCACGCGTTATAAGGGCAGAGGGACAGACAGACAGACTCAGTGCTGCTAGGCTCTGCTGGCTGCCAAGAGTGTTGTCAAATGGTGTGGCCAGGGCAGGGGACAAAGCAAGAAGGCAAAAAGCTTTGTGGCCCATCAGGAGATGCACTGACAGGTGCTTAGCCGACAGGGCAAGGGGCATTATGGGTGAGAAACTATCCTAGTCTCATTCTCCCTCCAGTTACCATGTAGATTTCAGTGGGGCTGCTTCTTACTCGCTCCAGCATGAAGAGTTAAAATGGCTGCTGACTGCTTCTGGTTACTGGTTTTTGAGAGAGAACTATGAAAATCCATGATGGTTTTTCCAAACAGTTAGTTTCCCAGAATACATTTTAGACCTGGCACAAAATAATGCTGTTATGAAACAGTGACCATCTGCCAAGAATTGACAACACAAATATGTCACAGTCACACTTATAGTGAATTTTTCCTAAAGGATAGGACTTTGGGCTAGGGGCCCAGCTGATTTAACTCGGCACAGCTTCCCTTGCTCCCAAGGAGCTGCTCTGATTTCCATCCGGGAAGAATCTGGCCAGGGTTGTAGTAGTGGTTAGCTTTTCCAGTGTGAAAAGGACAAACGGGTATAGACTGCTCAGGATGGTACTCCCAGGTGGTGAGATGCAATGTCCCAGCCTGTGAGCAGAAAACAAAGTTTCTTGTCACTTACAAGTTCTTTCTGTGTTGGAACAACAAAACAGCAGTGTCTAGGTTGAGGAGACAGTATGCTTCTGGTGCCAGTAGCTTCATACTGTGGGCATTTCCATGTTGAAATGAGAAGTAAGACACAAAAATAAGTGAGAGAGAAGGAAAACTTACTTGTCTTAGGCTTTCACCATGTGTTCACAATGGTCCTGTGTGATAAGTTTGTCTTCATCTCACAGAATTTTTCTGTCCATAGCAGCTTCAAAAGCTTTCCCAAAGCCCTGGCCGAGAGGGAAATAACAGGGTTGGGCACCAGTATTGGTGAAGATCAGTGGCCCCTCTTGCCACCTGCATCAAAAAGGACTAGCTCTCCATCTGCTGTGGATAAGCAGCACCAGTTACCTGCTTCTTCTGAAGGGCCTCAAAGTGCTGATAGACAGCCCATACCTCAACCTGAAGGTAACCACAGAGAGCCAGCGATCATCACCAGAGAGTCAGAAAATGACAGCCCGGACTCCAGGATACTCAGCGCAGCACCTCCAGTGAAGACAAAGAAAAAGACCCCAGAGGATATTAAGTCAGAGGCTCTAGCAAAAGAAATTGTCCATAAAGACAAGTCTCTGGCTGATATCCTGGATCCAGATTCCAAAATGAAGACAACCATGGACTTAATGGAAGGGCTTTTCCCTGGTGGAACCAGCTTGCTGAAGGAGAACAACATGAAAAGGAAGATGACGCAGAAGAAAGCTAGCAGGACAGCAGTCGAAGATGACACGTAAGCACTGCTTGTTTGGGCTGTGGGGCAGTGTTGCAGCAGAACTCGCTGCTTGCTTGCTTTGAAGGACAAGCCTGTGCTGAATTTTTCTGCATCTGTATAGGTGGGTGCTGGCGGAGAGCGAGTTCCTCAGTTGTTAGGTGTGAGGGCTGTCAGTGCATTTCTGAATGCCCTTTCTCATGAGCTCAGCTGCATGTGTGGCCTTTGAGCTCACCTCTCTGGGCTGTGTGTGGAAAACAACACTGAGCTTGATAACAGGGCAGGAAATAAACCATCTCTGGAGATGTTATTTGATTTTGCTATCTTAACCTTTGTAATCTGAAGCAATTCAGTCCAAAGCAAAGTAACAGAAATATGAGAGTAAAATCAGGACCAAAACAGTGGTGGGCAGAAAGATAATGAGAGGCCAAATTTTGGAAGGAGGTATGGGGGCACCTACTTATTACAGGGGGATGCAAAGATCAGCCCAAGTCCTCCAGCTGGAGAACCATATAGAAGTAAGTTGTAATACTTCATGCCAGATCAATCTAGCCATCACTAGCTGAGCTGTGCTGGTTTACCTTCAGCAAGGATCTGATCCTGTATCTGATCCTGTTAACCAGTCACCATTTAAAGAGAGCAGCAGTGCTGTTCTGTGCAGGGGAGAGATGGGAAAGCAGCTGACATGCACCCTCTGATGGCAGGAATCGGCCATTTCATTTGCGGTTAGTAATGCTGAGAAGGTACCAAAGAGGGAGTGCTGGAAAACCATAGATCTAGGCACGGCAAAAAGTCAGGCTCAGGCTGAACTCCTTTTTCTTCACTGTGATGTAGGAGAGAAGAAAAGGAAGCTCCTGTAACCCTGGTCACCTGTCCTGCTTATTACAGTGTCTCTGCACCCAAAGCAGAACTGCTGAATAAAATCAAGGACTTGCCAGAAGAAGTAGGTGAGGAAGAGGAGCTGCTGGACATCAATGAGAAGAAGGTAAATTCAGCACACACCACCATTTGCTGGTTACGTTCCTGAAATAATAATAAGCCCTAAAGTAAGTGCATTTCTATTTAATGTCAGCTTTTGGCAGTCTCAAGTTGCGTAGGGGCTGGGTAGGTTTAGGCCACCTGCAGAGCTTCATTAGGGTGACCCAGATTGAATGAAGAGAGCTAATCTGAGTACTCACTGCAAATCTGAGTACAAATCTTGCACAACCCTGAGGCAGGCCTGTATTATGCCAAATGCTGAGCATACAGGTTGTAAGAGGCTGTCCTTGTCCCACAGCAAGCAAGGAAAAGGGAAAGATGAAGTGACTTGAGCAAGGACTTCGGGCTGAGAGAGTTGGGGTTGTTCAGCCTGGAGAAGAGAAGGCTCTGGGGAGACCTCATACTGGCCTTCCAGTACTTAAAGGGGGCCTGCAGGAAAGATGGGGAGAGACTCTTTATCAGGGAGTGTAGGGATAGGATGAGGGGTAATGGTTTTAAACTGAAAGAGGGTAGATTTAGGTTAGATACTGGGAAGAAATTCTTTACTCTGAAGGTGGTGAGACACTGGCACAGGTTGCCCAGAGAAGCTGTGGCTGCCCCCTCCCTGGCAGTGTTCCAGGCCAGGTTGGACGGGGCTTTGAGGAACCTGGTCTAGTGGAAGGTGTCCCTGCCCATGGCAGGGGGGTTGGAACTAGGTGATCTTAAATGGTCCCTTCCAACCCAAACAATTCTGTAATCCTATTCTATGGTAAGGACAGCTGGGGTTAGAAACGGGAACAGAGTCCAGCTAGTGACTGCACTGAGTGCATGAGGTTTCACCCTAGGATTTTCCTCTTCAGTGAAGCCAATTTAACCATTTTACCTGCTGTCTGCACTCACTGTCTCCAAAGAAACACTGGTTACTCTTTTTTTCCCCCCACACTTTATTGTTTCACTGACGTGCTGAAAGCCATGTGCACCTCAGCAGCTCAGTTAGTACAACCTCAATGTGATGACTTGGGTGGGAGGAGAGCAGAGCAGGAGAGGAGAAAACATTTTCCCCTCTTATTGCAGCTACATTTCACTGAGGAATGGCCCCTGCAGTTCTTGCTGTAGGCTTGGGTGCTCGGTCTTCCAGGGCTTTTGCAGGGCCTTCTAATTTGCCCCTGTGGTTGTCTAACATTGGTTACCTGGTAATTACAGACATGTTGCGAAGCTGGTAAATCCCAAGGAGCCACAGGCAGGTAGTTGCCTGTCTGTGCCTCCCTTCACACACCTACTACTTTGTGTCAAAAGCAGCTGTGCCTGTCTGTAAATTTAAAACATCCTACATTGCACTGGACAGAGTATCACAGCCCATATTCATGCTGTTTGTCCAACAGCAGAGTTTAAACATACTGAAGGATACAAATATTTGTGCAAGTCCCATATGCTGTAAATATTGTACTTAATTCTTCCTGCACTAAAATCAAGCATGGATTTAAAGAAAGGCTCCCAAACTCAGCCTCTCTGTCAAAGTGCAGAGAATTCATGTGTCTCTAGCAGAACTCCACATTTTCTCTCTGGGTCCTCATCCCCATGCCATGTGTAAAAACGCAGAGAGAAGACGTGACGCTGGGTGATGTTTGCGAGTGTGCAATTTGTCCTGCAGCTCTGACTTGGAGAGCTCACCTCTCTTTTTCATATTGCCTTACTGTGTCTGTTCTCAGCTTTTATCTGCTAAGCAAAATCTGCTCCCTACCAGGATTTAATACAATGACAGCTAGAATGGGACATCCATCAGAGTGCTCTGTAACACAAATTAGGAGTACTAAGTGAGTAGATGAGCCCTATTTTGTGGAGCATTTGAGGTGCAGGTAGGACCCTGTCAAGTCTTTAGGAGCTGTCGGACCAGGCCACTGGAATGGGTTAGAGACACTCACTGTGCCTGCCATGTCTTATTTCTGTGGTCCAGCATGGATTCTGGGTAGCACATCTACACAGATAGATCATACATGTGCTGCGAAGCAAAAGCATTTGCCTAAGGCCTTTGTCTGCTGATTTTAATTATCTGGCCCAAGCCATTGGTTGTAGAGCAACCAGCTTGGAAGGTAATTGCAGCCCCTGCTGTGTCTGTAGCATTCGATCTATTCTTGGGGTGCTGTTCACTTCAAACCCGGCTGCCTGCTTATACCAACGTGAATGGTAGGGAGTGATTAAACAAGATGAGGATGCTGCTCCAAGGAGTTGGTGGACATGCTGCAAGCATCTGACAGGCTTGCAAGTAGAGGTAAGCCTGCCATGGAGGACAAGTCCCAGGCCTCAAAGGTTACATTTGCATGGAAAAACAGAAGTAGATGGGAGTGATTAGGCCCAGACAGCAAGATCTGCCTGGCATGTTTGTTCATGGTCTCTGTGAAAGAACATTTGCATAGGCATTATCTGAGAAGGCTCTGAGAGGTCATTTGGATAAACAAGCTCATTTCCATTGTAAGTATGCAAAGGAGCTATATTGGTTGGCATCTGGGATTGCAGGAGAGTCACTGATTAATGAACACAAAGCAAGTATTTTGTTCACAGTCCCCTCTCCAGCTCCCATGCCTTCACAACAAAGGTACGGCACTCCCATAGCCTCCTGCTGTGGTTGGAGGGCAGGTCTGCACCTTGAGCAAAGCTACCAGAGCAGGGAGGAACAACTGGCAGTTCTGAGCAGCTTGGTTCTCCTGAAAACCTGTCGAGAATAATGCCAGACTTTGTGTCCAGTCCTGCTATAGAGTTTTCCCCACTGGCATTATAATAATTGAAAACAGTTCCATTCTTTTGCTCCTCAGGATTTGGTCCAGCAATCAACTGGTGAGGACCTCTGATCTTTCTTTTGAAGGTGACATTAGCATCATAGGCACAGGGAAGGGCAAGTGTTGGTTCTTGTCTCTGGGTGATACCTGTGCTACTGAGGGGAGTATCTAAGTAAAGGAGTTTTGGCTGTCCCTTATCCTGGCAGGTGGGATTTAGTAGCACTTTTGCTCTCCTCTCCCTCTGAACTACCCTGCCAACAAACAGCAGGACTTAGCAGTTATTCCAGCATAAGCCTGGTAGCTGATGTTTGTTTCAAGAGAACACTACTCACATTTTATTCAGCCTTTGCATATATGTGGAAGCTGACAGTAGACTCTAGTGCAGCCACAAAACCATGCACTGCAGAGGGTGCAGGCAGTGTACCATCTAGTGGTGTCTGGCTAAATGGTGCCATTAGCTTCCTGGCTGCCAAACCAACCTTTTAAACCCCACTCTGACAGGCTGCCCCTGCAGATAAGGGCCAATTCAGAGCAACCCCCAGCCTGATCTGGGTTTGAAGATCCTTCCTCCTTTGAAGTAGACTGCCTTCCTACTTGAAATGACCATGAGTTTTGATGGAAAGATGACCTTGAGAGAATATTTTCAGGCAACTTTGTGATTTACTTCTATTCTGCAGTGTTTGTACGCAGAGTAGATTAATGTACATGTAATGGTACCTCAGCAGTGCACAAACCAAAGAGACTGAAAATACCCAACCCTCGTATGCAGAGTTTTTCCTGCTCTCAGTGCTCTCAGTCCTAAGTAAATGGAAGCAAGAATTGCAAGCCCTAGGCCATAGACTTCTGCTTTTGCATATGCCTTTCCCCTAAATCCTAACAGAAATAAGGATCTCCAGCACACGTGCAGCACTGCTCTTTCTGGAGTAACTGAACCCTGGGGGGGCCTCCTTTTCTCCAGCAGTGAAAGAGTTGCTAGCATTTTCACAAAATGGGTGTGTGCTCTGAATGTCTTTGCCCAGTCACTAAGTAAATTTAGAACATCTTCGGTGTAAATGCTTGCTTGATGCCTCTCTGTGTGAGGCAGTGCCTGCACAGGCAGGGAGTTTGGATCATGGTTGAATTTGAGGCTTGTACCTCAACACTGAGGTGGCTGAGTAAGGAGTAGTCAGTAGTTTCAGGGTGCTATAGGAAGGGGAAATATGTAGCAATTCCTTCTTTCTTGCTAAGCCATATGTAATTAGTAAGTGTCAGCTCAGCCTCTTGTCATGCCATTAAATTAATTTTTCTGCCAGTTGTTTTGTACAGTTCTGGGTCATAAAAACTATAACAAGAAAAGGCTGGGGCAGGGAGTGGGGAATATGCAGGAGAAGTAGCTGTAGCTCTTCTCACTCGGAGACCTGAAAGAACCTACATCTTTCAGATGTAGGTAGCTGGGTATCAGAATATGGTACACCAAATCAGATGTCTCTTCTATAAATGTTTGTTGATGGTAGAACAAATATATCTTCATGCAATCTGACTGGGTATTCATATTATCACCTGGATGTGGAATTTCAGAGTTTTCTCTGCTTCTTCTTTAATGTCTTGTCAGCTGTTGCTGACTTGATCCCGCTTCTCAGGAACTATAGCCATATTGTCTTGTCATCATCCATATGACCAGGGTGATCATGGTAATGACCGATGTGGCAATGTGTTTCCTTTCTGACAGGCTGAGCTCATCGGGAGCTTGACCCACAAACTGGAAATCCTGAAGGAAGCCAAGGAGGGCCTGCTAGCAGATATTAAGATGAATAATGCTCTTGGAGAGGAGGTGGAGCTGTTGATCAGCAAGCTATGCAAACCTAACGAGTTTGACAAGTACAAGATGTTCATTGGCGATTTGGATAAGGTGGTGAACCTCTTGCTCTCCCTCTCAGGACGCCTGGCCCGCGTAGAGAACGTTCTGAGTAGTCTGGGGGAAAATGCCAACAGCGAAGAGCGGGTATGTATCTGCACAGCCATAGGGTTTTGGCCTTTTTTAGGGTGCAGGACAGCAGCAGTCACAAGAACGTGCTTGTGTAAGCTAGGACCTCCATGGGCTCACAGGAAGGCAGGTATCTTGATGCTTATGTATAAGCAAACTCGGTTCTGTCTGTGGGAATCTTGGTCCCGGTTTATATAAACATCTCAGATCCTGCAGCTTTGTCTCAAAACGGAACGGCCATGTTCGGGACAGCACGTCTGTGCCCCGTGGCTGGAGGAAAGGCTCTTTTGTGGTGTGAGTCATGGAATGACCCACTGCCTTTTGCCTCAGTTGAAGCTGCGTTTTAACATTCTTTGGGTAGTTGTGAGAGACAAAGCCAGGTTTACCTGGTAGTTGTTGCTTTCAAGTAAGTTTTAGTGACTGTCTTGGAGCGCTTTCTGCCCCACATTGACTAGAACATTCAAAGTCTGATTCTGTGGGATTCACATTCAATCTGTAGTGAGGAATTCATCCTCCTCCCCCAGGCTTTTGACTGTGTGTCTGGGAGCTTAGCAGCCATCCCGCCTCCATCAAAGGTGGTGTTGGGAGGAAGGAGAGGGGGGATGAGTGAGTTTGGTGCTGCTGATACTGAAGCGCTCTCTCTGATGTGTGCAGAGTTCACTGAACGAGAAGAGGAAACTGCTGGCTGGCCAGCACGAAGATGCCCGGGAACTGAAGGAAAACCTTGACCGTCGAGAACGGGTGGTCTTGGAGATCCTGGGCAACTACCTCTCTGAGGAACAGCTCCAGGATTACCAGCACTTTGTAAAGATGAAGTCCGCACTCCTCATAGAGCAACGAGAGCTAGATGACAAAATCAAACTGGGCCAGGAACAGCTCAAGTGCCTGATGGAAAGCCTCCCCACAGACTTCAAGCCCAGGGATGCAACAGCAGCAGCTGCCCTAGCTGCAGCACTTGCTACCTCCACCGGGGTCGGTGGTAAAACACCTCCAGCAGCCTCTTCCTCACTCTAACCTTTCCCAGGTAGACCTTGGATACAGTCCTCCTGCTCGAGTTTATTTAATCCAAGTACTTGGCAGATGGTTCTCTACAAAGACAATGAACGGAGACAGGTTTAAAACAAGATTTTAATGAAGGAAAAAAATAGCAATAATAAAGGTTTTATTTTCTTTTCCTTCCACCTCTGCTTCCTGGGAACTTAAATCAATGTGGAGGGAAATCTTCTCCTGACAGAGATGAGGAAGAGTCTCACGAGAATTAAACACATTACCTTTAATAAAAAACATGACCTCTTCTCTTACCTCCCTTTCCTGCCTATCTGGCACCTCATTAAATAATGAAGGATCTAAAAGAATGAAGCCTTAAAAATAAAACCAACCCATTCTACTGAACATTATTGATATTTATATTTTTTAAAGAGCAAGACAGAATGTGTAAGTTTTTGTACATACTCTAATCAGTTACTTGATCCTACTTTGTTCTGTATGTAGAAAAGACATTTAATTTTGTATTTTGTGAAAACCTTAACAAAAAGAGGGAACCCCAAAGATAGTCATGCATTAGCTTGGAACATCTCTTCGTGGTTTTGTTGCTGTTGTTGTTGTTTTTTAATATAATAAAGGGCTACCAGAAGAAGCTTCAACGTTTTTCAACACATGGTAAATATACCATTAAGTGGCCTTATGATGGAGATTTTGACAAGGAAAATAGAATCTTTCATCTTCTGGATCTTGCAATCCTCTGATTGTGGAGTTTAAACACACTTTTATGAGAACCTGCATCTCAGGAGTCCAAGTCAGCACGAAGTAATCAACTCAGGTCTGGACTCAGGGCAGGAGCGTTGGGGGGAAGTCTGTTTTGAATAATCTCACTTGTGATCTGTGTTACTGTTGCAGGCTGAATGCATTTCAGTGAGATGTGAGAGGGATCTCTAATGAAATAATTTACGTGCTTGTTTCTGTGAAGGGATGATGTACACTAGGACTTCTTTCATATAGCAATACATCTGTTGTCTGAACCCACCTCATCAGAAATTATTTTACAAGCTAGAAGAGGCATTAACTTGAAATCTGGATATTCTTTTCCTGCCCACTGAAAACATGCACGTGTAATGATAATGTTGTGCACCCTGGGTAGATAGACAAGAGTCTCCATAAAGACTCTTGGATTATTTCCTAGTCAGGGAAACCTGGAGTAACTACAGTTGCCTGACTCAACTTTACTATGTCAATTTACCAAGTGCTGGAGGATTGCTACCAGTTTGCAGTCAGCAAAGCAGATTGTGGCAGGCTCTCTTTTTCTGTATGGAATGTGCTTTCCTCTCTAACGTCACTGTTTAATGAAATGGCTAGAAGCTGCATGAACAGATTACCACCGTGGCTGATGAGCCAGATTCAGGTCGCCTCTCTTCTGACCTGAAGCAGTGCTTGAAGCTTCTCCTTTCTCCAGGGTGTTGTTCATCCCATCCTATCTCGCCACCAGGACCAGAGCAGAGATTTTAGTCATGTAGTTTTTAAGTCCATTCGTTTTGAATTTCAACTCTAGCATGTGACAGAAAATGACAAAATTCATTGCTCTCAGTGCTGGTTTTAAAGCCCCTTGTTTTTTTAACAGCTCACATCATAGCTCTTCTACAGGCAGCTTGGCAGACTAAAGAAAATGCCAATGCCCTTCTGTCATATCAAGCATCAATTCTCCAGTGTCCAGAAGAAAATCTACCTGATTTTGTAATGCTTTTAGAAGCAGCAAGCCAATTAATTACCTGTGATGACAGCAAACATATCCTTTTCATTATTTTTGAACTTGAACGCTGGTCAGGCTCATACAGCATTTCATGAGAACTCCAAGCAGGGAAACTGATTTTTATGCCTTAATAGCCAAATCAAAAACAAAATTGGAGAAAAAGTATTTTGGGGTCACTCAAGAATAATTATTTGTTTGAGTGAAGTTTCAGGAAAACAGTGGGGGAAGCTGTTTAAAGCCAACCAAAACATTAATTTGTCCTAAAGAAAAATCCTACACAGTACTTCAGTTTAGTTTATTATATTTAAAAGTTGTTTTAATTTAGATTTTATTTTTGCAGCCACCCTTCCATCCTACAGTTACCAAAACAAACCAGAAAGACTTGGCAAATCTGGCAGGCCTTTGTGAACAGCCTGAGACCAGCCAGCATTGCATTTTCCATTTAGTAAGTTCTTTCCTGAAAAAGAAAGCCCTGCAGTCTACCCTTGGGTCAGGAAGAGTCTCAGGTCCAAACAGGGTCTGCCTGTTTGCTCCAGGAACCAGTACTTACTGAGGGGGAGCACCTCCAGCTGTCGCCTTCACCCTCACGGAATGCATGACTGACAGCAGTTGTCACTCTGCATGCTGGCGTTACACTGCAAGTGAAGTGTTTCCAAGTGGCACGCAGTCAGCCAGCTTTGTGGTGGTGGTATATAAGGCTTTACTAAATAGTGTATAAAACAGTTTCTTTTGTCAGGTTTCCAGCTAAAAATTTTGAGGTTAAGGATTCATGGTGGTTTACAGGAAATTCAGATGTTTGGTCCAGCAAGTTTGGGGGTTGATGATGAAAGTCCTACATGTGCTCCACTGTACACACAAACATCAGCTAATGAAGCAAGTGATAAAGTGATAGCTATTTACATTTTTATAACAGCTTAGATCTTCAGGTGAAAAATTAGTTAAAGCCCGTATTTCTGTTATAAGTGCTGGTAAGTTTATCATTAGGTAAAGTGTCTTTGCAGAAGTTTTTTCAAAAATGGGTCTCCTAACTGCAAGGTTTGCTGAGTCTGGTAGAAGTACATCTTGACATGTATTTAAAGGAAATTTAACATTGGCCAAGCCAGTAGATTTACTTCTCAGTGCCTTTGGCAAAAAGGGGAACTTCCTCATTGCTCCTTACCCCACCTTGCTTTTCTCTTGTGTTTTTAAAACTAGACTATAATGGAAACTCGTTTCCCAGTGATGACATGATTTCATGGGACAAGAATACCATGGACAAATTTTTACACTTACTGCCTAGTCCTTGTAAACTTACTGAAACAAACCTGATTTTTGGGTCTTGCTACATGAGATTTTTAGATCTGAACCTGTAGTTATGTAGCTGCAGTGGAGAAAGCCAGTAAGCTAGATAAAGCGAGCCTGATTGGCATTGCTACCCCATCCCCAAAATGCAGTGTTTGTGCATCCCAGAGCTGGGCTATTTCCCCTTGCAACTGCAGCAGGGGCTAAATGTTACAGCATGTTAAAAACAAATGATTCAAAACACATCTTGCAACAAACAGTGGTTTTCAACGGCTGGGCATTTTTGCTAAAAATGAGCCTTATTCTTAAAACTGAAACATCTACTTTGGATATTGAAATGGAATACCCTGGCTCCCACCCTGCCGTGGGGACAGCTACACTGGCTGAGTTTGCCGGCCAGCCTGTGTGGCCTCCCTCTGTAGGAGACAGGGGATGAGACTCTTCTCCAAGTCGGTTCAGAGTACCTGAGTCAAGCGCCTTCTCCAAAGCGGTCTCTGGAGAACTCTGTTGACTGTTGGATCCTGCAACAGCTACTTGGCCCATTCAGCTGGCTACAGTCGATGCCTAGCACAGGGTGAAGCACACAGTCTCTCTTCACTAGCTTGAGGAAAAATCCTAGTAAGGACAAAGCAGTTACACTCTTGACATACATTGCCAGTTCAAAGTAAAAGCTAGTTTTACAAAAGCAACAGGGTGCCTCATTGCCTGTTATGTGACATTGTGTTTGCACATTACAGTTAGAAATGTAGCATTTTTTGTGAGTCAGCATTCCTTAAATTATTATCTTGAATTTCCAGCCAGTTTCTGAGGTACCTCCCAGGAAAAAGGCAGATACAAATCATCATTCGACAGCCTCCTCCTCAGGCTGTAGCCATGGCACTAGAGAGCTGGGGTGCACTTTTCCTGGGCTTTGAAAGTAATCAAACTGCACTGCTGTCTTAGCACCCAGACCCAGCATGGGGGAACAGAAAAAGATGGAGGCATGCAGTTGCACTGTGATGCTGTCTATTGTGCAGGATATTGAAGCAGGTCTTTTAAATCTAGCTCTCAGTAAGTCCTCACATGCTTTTAGCAACATGCTGTGCCTACAGTCTGCTCTGCCATGCCATGCCACGTGATACAAGTGCTGTGAAAATATAGTCATCCAACTTACTTACAATTTGCTTTTTTTTATCAGAGCCCTTGAGCAATTAATGGTCACAAGGAATTCACGTCAGATGCTTTCCTCAAGACTAAATCTATTAAAGAGTGTTTACATGCTAGGGTCTGTTGGTTGTAAGTTTATACACAAGATCTTTCGTGAAGGTTACCTATAAAATTGGTCAAACACAGAGCACCAAAACAGTTTATGTGTCAGGCCTGATCCATTATCTCTGCAATTTAGCTGCTGTCATGATTGTTTAGATGGTAATTAAGAGAAAAAGGCAAACCGAACTGGATAGCATTTCATACTCACTCCACACAAATCCTGAATATTAACATGAGCAGTGACTTGTCATTTGCAAAATGGGAAACAGAGCGAGCTTTTCATAGGAGAGCCCATGCTTTAAATCAGTATGAGCAAACAAGGGGCCTATCTAGAGACCCAATCCCCAGGTTTCTCTGTGCCTTATTCAGCCATCCACCAAGCCAGTGTTTACATCTGGGCTTGAGTCATCTAAGACTTGTTTCTTCCTTTATATCCTTTCCAGAGAAGATGTATGCTGACCGTGGCATAGTGTTATGGTTTGGCTGTGTTCCTACAGGACTGTTGCTTGTGCCTCTGCACATAAACTGTCATACACCTCTTGTGTATTACAGGGTTTTTCTAGCAATGTGTGACTAACAAGCATAATTTGTGTTGTGCAACAGAATGTTTTTATGTGGCCAGAGTTGTCTCAGTCTAGGACATGATCCTTTCCTGCCTTGGTTGGACAGACTCTGCTGTCCCTCTTCGATACAAACTGCAGAAATAGGATGAATTCAGGGTGTCAAGTAGTCCAGAGGGTGGTTGCCAGACACTTACACACATGCAGCTTATGCTGTTGCTTATGTGCACACAGTAACACAGCCTCTCCAGCTGTAGCTCTGGCTTTTGTGCAGCTTTCTGCACTTCAGTGTTAAAAGTCCTTGCAACAAATCTGCTTTCCTGTTGCAAGATGGCAGGGAGCTGGAGCCACCCAGGCTCAGCACCCTTGGCTGGGCTCGTGGCAGGTGTCAGTGCAGCTCTGCCTGGATTGAGATTAGCAAAAAGGGCTCTTTCTAGTACATCATAAAGAAAACATGGTGCATATGAGCCAGACAGTTTTTTCCTCTGTGATTTCCAGCTTGAGAGCAGGTCTTTCTGCGAGGGTTGCTCTGTAAGCAGATAGCCTTCAAATGAAAAAAGAAAAGCAGAAATACTTCTTTCATTCATTGTCATTTTAGCACTAAAAGAATTTTTAGGACTGAAATGCAAAAAAAAAATCCACATAATTCTGCTGGGGAGAATAAGAGCTGGTGAAAGCATGACCAAATACTGAGGAAACAGTTTACTAGGGACCTGCTTTTGCACAGCTTGTTGTGCACAGGTGTTTTGCTGAGCTAAAACAAGGTTGTGATAAAAAAAAAGTACCCAGGCAAGCTTAAAAAGGATGGCATCTGAAAATGAGAAGCTATTGCAGGAGGCTTTGGAGGAGAAAGTGGCTTTCTACAGATGTTTCTCTTGGCTCTCCAAGCTGGTTTTGTGGCAGGCGCCATTTTACCTCACAAAGGGGCCAGGCAGGGCCGCCCCAACTGCCTCACCATCTGTCCCTGCCACACGCTGCTGAAGGGAGCACTGTGCAGCAGGGGGGACTTGGGGACACCCCCCCAGCGCCCATCCCTCACTAAAATTTCTAAAAATTATAGCAGGGCTTGCTGCCCACTCCCCAGGTGTGTTTTTACAGCTCACACCTGTGTGATAATCAGGGCTAACGAGGGACAGCAGAGCTCAGAGGCAGCTAGCCAGGGGCCCACACACAAGGCACTGCAGGAGGATGCAAATCTCAGCCTGAAAACTGCTGAGAAAAAGTGAGTACATAAATATTTTTATACATTTTTTTCCCCTCACATGGGAGGGCTTTGCAGCCTGTATCAGCCTGCTTGCATCTGCTATGAAGGGTCGAGGAGGAAAAATGTCCCAGTTTGTTGGAAAGCAGGCACGTTTGGGGTTTGGTTTCCACAGGGGTGTCTTCAGAGAGACAGCCCCAACATGTGGGCATGTGACAGTGCACACATCCAGGGGATCTCAGCTTGGCATGCAGGCCCAGTGGTGTCCCCCAGTGGCATGGCTTGGCTCCTGTCCACAGACAGCTCACCATGGTCTGTACCTGTCTGACCCCAAGGGCCTGGTATCCCACACCAACCTTGTGTTCATGCCTCCATCACACTACAGGTAAGGCAAACTGTGTAGTTAAGGTTCCCCTTGCTCTGCTCCAGAAGAGGGGGCAGTTATCAGGTAATGGCAGTTTACAGTTTGAGGCTGACTTTCTGAAAGGACATGACAGAAGTTCCCTTTGGTTTGTACATGTTGAAACTGAGGCCCACGGAGCAGGAGGTGAGGAGATGAAGGAAGAACATGACTGTTTGCACACTAAGTGCCCTTGCAAAGCTGGCTGGTGCACTTTTCATTTCATGCAACAGATGTCAGTTAATTTCTTATGTCTATTGTTTGAAAGAAATTGTCTTGCACCATTTTGCTTGTAAAGTCCAGTGGCAAGTGACCCAGCTGGCTTCCCATGCCCCACCACAACCTGGATTGCCCATCAGCTTTCCTCACACCCTCCTAACGCACGCTGTACATACACCATGCACAGCTCCTGGGTGCAGTGTCCTGCAACTATCTTTTGAGACTGTGCTGAACAGTGTCACATCCATGCTCATGTAGCTACAGAGTCACTTGGATGGCCTATTTCTGTCAAGTGAAGTTAATGTGAACTGCTCAGGGATAACTTATTTTTTGAGAATACAAAGCTGCTGGTCTGTCTTAGCCATCACCGCTCTTTTAGGTCCTGCCTGAGATTTTAATTCCTGTTACATCTACTGTTTCCAAGCTAATCTCTTCTGCAACTGGGTATTCATTCTCCTCTTCCGAGACAGAAGGTGATAACATATATCACTTGTGTTCATAGAATCATTTAGCTTGGAAAAGACCCTTAAGATCAAGTCCAACTATTAATGTAACACTACTAAGTCCACCACTAAACTATGTCCTGAAGCACCACTTCTACATGACTTTTAAATACCTCCGGGGATGGTGACTCAACCACTTTCCCAGGCAGCCTGTTTCAGTGCTTGACAACCCTGAAGAATTTTTTCCCAATATCCAGCCTAAACCTCCATGTTCTAACACAAAGCCTCACAGCTGTTTTGCAGGGTTTTCAAGGTCTAATTTTCCCTCAGCATGATGCTGTAAGGAAATAAAGCCATGCAGCTTTGATTCCTGGTGAATAGCCAGGGATAGAGGCTGAGTGCAGATTAGCAAAACTTGCAGAATACAGCACATGCATCCCTCTCAACAGGGATCAGTGTTGTTTCCCCCCCTCACCTCCGTCTCAGTGTTCGGGCAACCAAGCAGCACATTCTTCCTCTAGGCTTTTGGTTCCTGTCAGGATATGTTACTGGACTACAAGACTGACTACACACTATGCAGAATTTAAGTTTAAAAAAAGAAAGCCCACACCCTTAGGCCATGCTGCGGTGCTTTCTGCTCCTCCCCAAAGGAAGCAGGGCTCAGGGTCCTCCCAAAGATATTAACAAGCCGAGTTCACCATGCTCTTCCAGGAGAGCATATTTGGCAGGGACAAGCCCTGCTTTTATATTCACTGTGACCCTCTGCCTGCAGCAGGGCACAACGTTCTTACTTTCCAGATTGCTCTAGCAGAAGAGAAGTCTTGCCATCACTCTAGGAGCCAGCCAGGGCAGTCTCCATTTACTCTGCCTGTTTACCACTGTCACGTAAAGGAACAGGATAATTTATAGCTCTGGGACACAGGAGAACAAAACTCAAGAGGCAGGAAGTGCTGGCAAAGGCATGCTTCCTTCCTACCCTTTCTCCTGTTTTGTGGTCTCCTGAGTGGTAACTGCCAGCATTAGAAAGCAGGATAAGCCTAATTAATTCTTGTGGAAAGTACAAGAAGGGGGGTAGCCCCCATGAAGGCACTGTTTGTACCCTGAACAGAGTGGTCAGGAACACTTATGGCTAACCTACCTAGAAATCAGGACTGCCAGCTTAACAGGCTGAAATGAGATCAGCTTTACTCTTCTCAGTGCCAAGAGACACATATCTCATCTAATCAGGGCAGCCAGGAACAGAGACAGCAAAGGGACCAAGCTGTAAGCTCCCCTGTGTCTCTGCAACATAAGGGCCTTGTAACTTGAAGTGCTTGTACACTTCATCCTTTAACTTACCTTCAGTCTGGTAACATAACACAGGGATGGAATGGGAAAGAAGACAAAAGCCAAACTCTTTCCCCCAACCCCAAGTATAAATAGCCTTCAAAAAAACATCAAGACTTATTTGACAAGGCAAAGCATTAGCAAGACTTGTCTCATCCTTTGCCTAGTAAGCACATCCTATCCTGTAAATAATGCAGTATATGCAGGACAGGAATTATAAGCACCATTATCTGTGAGCCTGTCCACGTCAAATGAGATAGTCCTGCAGCATGGCCAGGCTCCTGCCATGCAGGGTGCATGGCACCTCTCCTACTCCCACACAGCACAAAAGTTACAGCAACCCCTTCCCTACCCTCCCAGCAGGTGCAGAGTGGAAACTTTTGCTGAACTTCAACACTGCTGCAGAGCCCTTCGGTGTGTTCCCCAGACACACACACCTCCCCAAAGGGACGGGTGCCCCAAAAGCATCCTGCTTATTTGCACACTGAGTCCCTTGCTACCATAGCTGAGTCAGCTCTGGAGAACAAGGAGGAAGAGCCCTGTCTATCCCCAGTCACTATGTCTGTGCCCACAGGGTGACTGGCAAGACACAGCTACAACTCACGCCCTTCTGGCAGAGCAGCAAGAAGGCCTCCAGCAGAAAGAGCAGGACATCAGTAGAGCCGGAGGGTCCACCCTCCAAAGCAAATCCCCCCATCGCTCATGGGGATGCCCTGCTCTGAGGCAGCTGCTGCAGTACAGATCTGGACAGCGTTACTGCCATGCAGCAATTGTGCTGACAAGAAGACAACAGGCTTGCAGCCTGTCAGCCTCTCCATAAAAAGCCTTCAAATGGCCAAAATAACTCTGCAGGGTGGTATTGCCCCTGCCAAAGCAGCTGGCCCAACTGCTCAGCTGTTCAAAGGAGCAGCAAATGCAGCCCTGGTCTAGAACAGTCCTGCTGAGAAAGATTAGCCATCAGGAGTCAAATTCCACCACTTAAGCAGCATTTGGCTAAGGAAGACTTCATCAGCTTATTCAGTTACCAGCTCAGCTGCGCTGGGGCAGCACTGTTGTAGCTTCACCAGACAGAGCCAGCCGCCACACATGGACAGCCTGCCCAGGCACCCAACTCTCCACAGCAGGCAGGACTTCTTTACCTGTCATCAGGTCCTCAAATGCTGCAGTAGTCCCAGCTGCAGTCTTGGGTAGGCTTGGCTAGCAGGCAGCTGGGGAATAGCAGTAGCAGACACACTCCAAGGCTTTGCACAAGCAGAGCAGAGAGGTTCTAAGTAAAAGAGGTTGTTTACTAAGCTTCTTTCTTTTTTGTCTGCCTCACTGCAACTAGTTGTGCTTGGTGCAGTCAGGGTTTAATACCTCTAGTAACCAAGTTCAGTACAGCCCTCAGGCTGCATCTGGAGCTTAGCAGCCAAGTGTTACAGATGCTGACCCAGAGGCTGCTACATGGCTTGTCACCCATACATGACATGTTGCTAAGCCACTGACTTCATGGTACACCACAATACTGGGTCTGTGACAGTGTTGAGACCTCAGTTCATGAAGCAGCACAGACAGCCTGGATCCTCTCAAGACCTCACTCCTAAGCTTCCTGTCAGGCTTCCCCTTTCAGTCCATGTGTTTTCCCCTGGCAAGTGCAGTTAGCCTGACTTGCCTGCTCTCCTCAATTACACTAGTGCCAGCCTGCAATGCACCTAACTGAGCATGTTATTGGAAAGCAAAGCTATTTGCAAGAGCACAAGCCATGCCCTGTTCCCTGTCAGCCCCCCATCTCCAGCAAGGAGATGGGAGCAGCGCTTCCCGGTCAGAGATGGCACAATGCATGCCCAACATACCTGTTTGAGCTGCCTTGGCTGGGACTAGTCCCAAGCATTTAGAAACAGCCAGGGATTGCTCAGTGCAGCAAACAGGGTCAAGGGAGCAACTGCTGCTAAGGAGCTTTATTCACAGTAAATCATGCTTTGCCCAGTCTGTGATCTAACTGCAAGGCTGCAGTATAAGTAGGCACATAAATGGATACATACCCCTTCCCACCACCCACCCCTGTAGTGCACACAGGAGCAAGCAGATTAGAGCAGAAAACAGTAGAGGAAGCAGCCATTGCAAGTTTGGGTTTATTTCACTATGCAGGGGGGAGAAAACAAAAGAAACCAAGCTATAGCTGTTCACTGAACTTAATGGCTTTGACTTTAAAGTCACCCTCCACAGCCAGGTATTGAATTTTCTCCATGCCCAGACGATTCGGGAACTGGAACTCCAGCTCAGGCAGCTTCACTGTTGCCTCCGTTTCATTGAAGGAGATGCAAACCTGTAGAGAGCCACAAGAAGGAAGGCTAACACATCACAGCTCACAAGCCTCACTCCCCACTACCTCGAGTCTGGGTGCAGGACAGATGAGATGACTGCAAGCATCAAGGTCATTGCTCACTAGCTCAGCCTCCTCCCTGCCCAGGAGAGGCATGGAGGGGAGGAAGCTTGTTTGCTCTGCCTCAAGGTCAGCTCCCAGCTTCTGCAATGAAGGGGTGAGACAGACCCAGTCTCTATCTCACATCAGGGTTTTAATTGCTCTTGCTTGTGTAGCTTGCAAAGGAAGGCCAGAGTGGAGCACCTAACCCATGTGAGCATTGACTTGAGCAGAGCAGGTCTAGATGGTTGAGTTTAGCTGCGAGACTCTTCCCCTGTTACTTATTCCCCTTTCCATACCGGCTCCTTCTCTTCCACAGAGGTACAAGGCAGCATTAACAAGCTGTGCTCCACGCCTGGGCCTCACCTCAATCTTGTCACCATGCTGGAAAGGAAAGTCAGCTATCCTGTCCTCCTGACCCCACGTGCCATCGTCCTTCGAATTGCACACGATGGTGTTGACATCCCCATGGCAGTTGAAGCGGGGGTTGAAATGCAGCATGAGGGTGCTGCTGTCCTTCCCTACATTCACAGCAAACCTGGGGAAACAGAGAGGCAGTGCAAACGAGGTTCCTCCGCAACAGCTCCAGCTACCCAGTGCTGGCAAGCTGAACACAGCAGGAGCTCAGGCTTCCCCCAGTGTCACACCAATCCATTTGCCATGTCCTCACTCACCCTTTGGCATCAGGCAGGATCTTCCCTTTGACCTTGATGCACTCACCAGGCTGGATGTCCAGCTGAGTAACAACCAGTCCCTGCAGGGCCAAACCACAGGAGTTAGCCTGTCCCAAGGCAAGCCTACCAGTGCTGTTTGGGCCAAGCTAGAGGAAGGGTGGAGTCAGGCCAGCTGCCTGTGTCAGCCATCTGCCAGGAATCCTAGTACACAGCCACCACCCCACTGGGGTATCCCATCCCACTAAGCAACATTAGCTGACAAGGAGGTGATTCAAGCCAGTGCAACACGAGTAGGGTGCAGGCACTGATTTACCAGCTGCTACAGAAAACATCTTTGCAAGCAAGCTTGCACCTTCCAGTCAGCAGTGGCCAGAGCCATCAGCCTAATATTATAACTAGTTACAAAGCTTTTCTAACACCAGGTCTCCCCCCTTCCCTAGGTGGGTCTCCAAGCAACAAGAGCCACCCAGAAAGTTTCTTGTCTTGACTTAAAGCAGCCTACACACCAAGAGAGGGGTCACTGGAGCCCACTTCTGCCTTGCAGCTTAGTAAAACAGAACAAACACCCCCCAGAAAGCTCGCACTTCAGAGAAGAGGGCTTGATCCTTTCCTCAGAGCCAGGTTATTCACTCCCCCAGCCACATACCCCCAAAAGAGCATTTAAAATCACCAGCCTCCCTCAGCTAAGAGGAAGATACTGTTTGGTGAGGTCAGGTATAACTCAAATCATGCTTTGCTGCCTGTGCTCCAGGCCCAGATGCAACTTAACCATATGCCAGATGAGGCAGGGAGACTAATTTCAAATTAGTTATATTGTTTAGTTGGGCTAGGTCTTGCCTGGCTTGTGCAGGCCCGTGCCCAGCAGCTACAGGCTGCTGTGGAGCCCAGCACTCCCCCAGGACTGACACCCAGCCCCAGCGGTACTTGTCTTCATGCCCACTCCCTGCTCTGCCCACACACAGACCGCTAAGGTCAGATTTCTCCCAGTCACTAAACTACTTATCGTCACAGCACTAATGCTGCCTTCTGGCCCTATTTCTAGTGCAGTGCTAGAGCAGAGTCTGAAAAACAGCCTCAGAGCCCAGGGGGTCTTTCAAAGAAAAGAAAGCATGGCAGAAGCAGGTTAGAGCACCCTGCCATCCTGCTTTCCTTTACTGTTGCATTAAGAGCTAGACCAGTTCTATACCCAACAGGCATTTTCCAGAAGAAAAATGCAAAGTTTAAGGAAAAAAGGTAAAAAGGATATTAAAACTGTAGAGTTGCAAATGGTCCCAAACCTTTACAATACTCAAGGATGTAAACATGTATTAGAACAGCTTCCCCACTTAGATAACACGCTAGAAAAAAAAGAGAAGAAAAATGGCTGGGCAACCCTAACTCTTCCTCCCACAGCCATGTATCAGTCTAGCATCTTCTCTCAGCTAATCCTTTTCTCCTCCTACCTCTGGCACCAAGCCCAAACCCCACAGGCAACCGAACGCTAGTCCTGCTTGGCACACCAGCCCGACTGAAGGCGGCACTCACTTGCTCCATGCTGCAGAGCCCAGCCCCACCAGGCAGCACACCCCGAGCCCCTCTCCGCGAAGCGGCGTGACTCAGCGCTCAGCTCCCGCTGCTTAAATCACTTGGGCAGGACCATCACATGACGGAGGGGGGGCGAAGAAGGGGATCAATTGCAGCTGTTTGGGGCTGGAGCTTTCCCAGCCATTTAAAGTGGGCAGCGGGAGATCGCTATTGATATTGTTCTTTGCCGGCAGGATATGTATGATTTTAAAAGTTAATGATTGTGTCTGCGTGATCCTAGAAATCCTTACTGTAAGCTCTTCTAGCTGCTACGCAGTGTATGTTGGCTGTTATCCCGGGAGCCCGAGTGTGGCTCTGTGCCTGCAGCGAGGTGCCTGCTTTTTGTTAAGCGATCCCTGACTAAAATCAGGGTTGGAGTCGTCGTGTTAGTGCTGCAAAGTGACTGACTCTGAGAATATGTGTGTACACATCCTCCCAGCCCATCCTCATGCCTGCAAGGAGGCTGGACTGACAGGAGCCCCTGGGTCCAAATCATCACTGCTTGCAGTTAAATGAAACCCAAGTGTCTGTTATATTCTAGGCCAGCACTTAAAAAGTGCCTGAAAGTTAAGGTTGGTTGTGTGATGCACTACTAGATGTGAGAATTCAGACTGCAGCTTTTGAAAAGTGGCATGATCGCGCTGGTTCCATTCCAGTTGCAAAAGACTCCAGTGGGAAAAGAGAAATGTTTTGTTAGCAGAGGAGGAGGCCGGGCAGGGCTGAGTCCAGCCGGCAAGGAAGGAGGCTGCTTTCCCAGCTAGCCCCTAACACCTGCTTTTCCCCTTTACTATGTGTCCCTTAAAAGCACACAGCGTGACTGCCCTGAGGGTCTTTGAGGAGCAGGGAGGTGAAAGGGGGAGAAGCTGCAGTGCTTTGTGGGTCTGTGTGACTGGATCAGCTGGGTGCTGCTTCTAGCTTTGGATTGGCTTGAGCAGGGTCCTCAGGCCTCCGTGCCTCAGTTTCCCTCATACACAAAGTGACATTAATGACATGCAGCTTCATGATCATACTTGTAAAACTTCAGTCAGAGCTACTATATAAATGCAGCGTACTACTTGTGGGTTAAGCCATGACTAGCCTGTGAGATACCTATTTGCAGATAACTTCAGGAAGGGCTGCACAGGGCAGCTTACAAAACAGTGCAGGAATTTAGCAGGAGGAAACCTGATGCCCCAAAGGAGGCTGCTGGAAGTTCCTCAGAGCATGCTTGCTGTTATAGGAACAGCATCCTGACTGCTGACACCATCCTCTGCCCCTGATATCCCCCACACCCATTTCTGAACGTTCACGTGGCATTTCAGCATCCCGTATGACTCCGGGTGAATCAAAGCTGAGCTCTGTTTGAACTAGAAAGTCACAAGCCTGAATTGAAGCCCTGTGACTGGGGTCTGTAAAAGAAGGCAAAATGCTGACTGAAAGTACTGTAGGGAAAATCCTGCACATGCTCTCGCCTCTGACTAACTCCCTGACCATCCTACACACACACAAGAGCCACGCTGAAGTCGGGAGTCAGCTGCAGGAGCAGAGCTGGTGCAGGTAGCAAACGCCACTGAGAGCAGAGCCCTCCACGGACAGTTCAGAGAAAGACCGAATAATTCCACCTTAAGTTTGCGCCAGTCTCTAGCACAATGTTAGCTGGGATCATGTGTTATCGATAGGCTTCAGGCGCCTGCTTTCTGTGCGCCTGAGTTACTGTGTGGTTATTCCCCTGTTCGCTGCCACGTGTGATGGGTTGAGCAAATCCTGTTTAGTCAGTTGGGTTCTTGTATTTGTTTTCCATTCAGTTCTGCGAAATCCCCAGTGACTTCTCTCCTCCTTTCAGTGCTGCAGTGTTTTTGGAGAAAGAGCTGCTGGCGAGGGGACTTGTGGTGCTGGGGCCGTGCAGTGCCATAACGTTGGCCACTCTGACTCACCTTCTGAAACACACATTTCTTGTGAGCTGCTTTTCTGGCCTGAAGTCTCCTCCTCTTACCCTTTCCTTCAGACAGGGAAATACCTTTCTAATAATGAGCGGAGGCTGCATTGTTTGTTTTCCTGGAGTGCTCTGCACTGGCAGCCTAGTTCAGTGATAAAACCTCTGGTCTTGCCCCTGATTTAAAGCACTCCTGGTCTTAAGCCCTGTGAAATCAGTAAAGTGTTTATTCTCAGACTACAATGCTGAGATGCCCAACTGCCCTCCATTTTTCCTATGGATTAAAGCCAATGGTGGGGAGGTGGAAGAAAGAACATCTTCCCTTCTGCAGCCTCCAGTGGGAAAAAGTGGAAGAAAATTCCCCAGTGGGTTTCCTTCCCTTTCAGAGGGTTTGTAAAGGGAGACAGGCTGCAAACCAAGAGTTTTGTGGCTAAGGAAAAACGTAAAACTCACAGCAGGTAGGCGGAGGATTAGGGTGTGCTTCCAAGGCTGGGGTGGGAAGGAGAGAGGTGCTGCCCCATGCAAGCTACTCTCACACCCCAGGACCAGCAGGTGATGTTCTGAGAAGAACCCCTGGGCAGAAGAGAGAGTGCAGAGAGGAGCTCAAGTTAGCTTAGTCTGGCCTGTAGCACAGGATTGCAGTATGTACAGGCCCAGAGAGAGTGTAGTTGGGGTGCACACAGTGTATGTGTTCCCATTTCCAGGAGTTACTGCTCTCTCACATGCTTTTGGGGACGAGTGTTGCAGCTCTGACAGAAGCAGGGAAAGAAGAGCCATCTCCTGCTCATCCAGAGGGTGACGGTCCAGAGGAATTTTCCCCTGTGGGGAAAGTTAAGGGTGCCCTCCCAGCACCTGGCCTTGCAGGCTTTCTTGAGGGCATGGCGCCCTGCCCAGCACCAGGTCCCCAGCCCAAACTCTTAACTCATCTCTTGATTTGCACAGGCTGAAGCCAGACAACTGGCCAGTCTGATTTTCTATTAACTCCCCAGAAATGCCCCAGATTTGCTTTAGAAAAAAATGTAAATACCAAAAGGATGTAGCATAATGATTGTTACTCTTTTTAATCTTTTCGTGAGAGAAAATACACCCTAGCCCTTGGCAAGTCATATCCCTGGCTAATCACTCCTGTCATTAGGAATGGTTTACCCCTGTGTTTGGAAGGTCTGAGAACACACCTCTGCTGCTGGCTACCTCAAGTATATTCTCTAGCCTGTGTGACATGGAGTGCAGAGGCCAGCGCTGCTGGCTCTTCAGTACCTGTGCCTGGCTTGTCTTGCACTGAACCCATGCTTATTGGTAGCTGTTGATTCTACATATCCTAAATTAGTCATTGCTGTAGCTGAGAAAGAGGCCCCACTTCTTGCTGCAAGAGCAAATAGTAGCTTTCTCCTCCTCTGGGGCTGGCACCTGGCCCCAGCTCCAGCAGAGCAGTGCTGTACACGTGCCTCCCTGGGAGGGCACCACTGCTTCAGCCATTGTACCAGTGGGAACACACCCTAGATCACGTAGGCTGGCCGGGGAGGGAGAAAAACTGCTCCAAGTCATTTTCACTAATGCAAGGATTGTACTCGTAAAATAACGAAAAACTCCTCACCCTTTTCTGGTGTGAGGGGTTTTTTTGTGCTTTCTTTAGGGAAGGTTGGTTCTTGTCTCTAAGTTCATTCTCAGTTCATCAAGCAAAGACAGCATCTTTCTCTTGCACTGTCTTTAGGGAATATTTGTGACAATACTGTCTGGATGGGATCCTGGTCTCACAATAGCCCCTGGTTACTCTTGCAACCTAAACACTATGCTTTTATAGCATAATAGATATACACATTATATATACATACACACATAAGGCTGTTTTCTACCTCTCAGAATATCTTGGGGGCTTTAACTTAAGCGATCCTTCACTACTGCTGTTGAAGTGTCCGATTATTCCTCTTTCTTCTGTAGCGTGTTAGTCTCATCTGAGAAGTTTCTGCCTTTTTGCTTAAGTAGTCATAACCCCCTGAAGAGTTTTATTGCACACAGTTTCTCTGGACCCTTCTGCACCACAAATCCCTTGCATGGCTGGCTAAAACAATGCTCTCACCACCATGGTATCTTCCAGCCCTATGCTTTCGATGGGGGAAACTTCATGGTTGGTCTGGAGACCATGGGGGAATAGAGCTGGACTCCCAAGAAAAATCCTTAGCCTGCTCCTGAAAGACAAAGGATGACTCTGGAACCACAGTGCAATTTGGCAGGAGTTTGAGAGGCCCTCCCAAAGCCTGAAGGCACTGAGCCTCCCAAAGCACTGCTTCAGAAGAAAGTTTGTGCTAGGAAGAAGGGCTGAAAGTCCAGTCCTCCCTGGATGCCAGCTGGAGTTGTGTGGCCACATGTCACTACAGCATTTCTATCCCAGAGGGTTTCCTGATTTTGGCTTTCCCTACATTAAAAGGGAAGCACCTCTATTCCAGGTTAATTATAAAGTTAATTATAAAGAACTTCTTGCACTATCTCAAAGTGATGAAAGGAATTTGCTGATCCCTTCAGTGGGATTTAAAGTATGTCTCATCATTTTATTTCTCTCATTAACACTGACCCATGCTGGCAATCCCTGTGTTTCTCTCCTCTCAGTGGATTAGATTTAACTAGAGCAAATTGTTAACTACCCAGGAGAACTGGGGCTTTGTTATTTTGGACTCATTTCACTTCAGCACTTCTGCCCATACCTTCTGAGTTTGGAGACACCTCTCCTCAGAGGTCATTGCCTCATCTCAAAGGAGCTGTTTGCATTTGTTCCTCATTGGAGGTCCCCACTACTCTCAACTTATGATCTAGGTACATCTTTCCTTCCTCCTTGCAGCTCACCAGGCAGCAGGAAGATTAATCTCTCCTCCGAAGTCACCATGCTTGCAAGAAAACAGTAAAAAGCAGTGTGCTGCCCTGCTGCTGTACACTGCCCCACTGCACCTCCACCTGACAGGCCACTCTGTTCCCCATTTCTTACCATACTAGAGCGTAAGACCTATGTCCCCTGGGACACCATGCCCCCAACAGCAAGATGTTGCCCTGGAGCTGGAGGCTAGCACAGCTACTGCAGTATGAATTCACAGCAGAAACCGCAGGTTACCGACCCTTCAAGTGCACGCTTTCTAGAGCTCTGTCAACTCCGGTAGTTTTAAGTATTTATTTTTCTTAACAACATTGTTTACTTTACATCTATGACCACATTGCAAACTTCTGCAACAGGGAACAGACCCTGCAACACTTTTCACTGGGGTATCACAGTAGGATAGCAGTACTTCCCAAGCCTTATATATTCCTGCGGTCTAGCTCCAGACAGACTGGGTTTGATTTGTAATTTGTCATCAGCTGCAAGGGGACTTGGGGAGGACAGGGAACTATGCCTTTCCCTATCCTTAACCAGTAATAAAATCTGTACAGGCCTTGAAGTTGTTTACATGGTGTGCAAGAGGTGAGGAAAGCTGGAAGGGAGTGCATCTGCACTGCCCTCCTCAAGGTACTCAGGCAGTAGAGCTGGATATCAGGTCTGGACCCTATGTGAGCGGAGCAAGAGGAGAAAGATTGCCAGTAACATAGCCTGTTGTGGTTAAAAATAAAAGGAGGGGTGTCTGTGGAGAAGAGTCATCCCTGGAGCATGCCTTCTAGGTAGTTTTCATCTTGAATTATGGTGACTGCACACAGGTTGGGGTCTAGCCTTTGTTTCATTTCCTATTTGCAAATCAGCTGTCACCACTTAGTGCCAGCCATAAGCTTAAAGCTCCTGGGTTTTGCCAAGAAACCTGGAATGCTCTTCTGAAAGATTTTTCCCATTCCAGGCCAAAGGGATGGATCTGTATTGCCACAGTAGACACATTGGGAAGCATTATTTCCTCCATTATTGTCTGACACAGGAGTGGCTTCAGCAGGGCTGCATGGCAGAGGCAGCGCTGCACGGCTCAGGTGGGAATGCCTTACTTAGTCTTGCTAGTCAGAAGAAGGGAGTGCAGGAGTGTCATGGTTTAACCCCAGCCTGCAACTAAGCACCAGACAGCTGCTAACTCACCCCCCCACAGTGGGACAGGGAAGAAAATTGGAAAAAAAGAATAAACTCATGGGTTTTACAAAGAGCTGTTTAATGTCTGAAAAAAATATAACAATAACAGTAATGAAAACGAATACAACAAAAAGAGAGAAATAACACCAAAGAAAAGTGATGCACAATGCAACTGCTCACCACCCACTGACAGATGCCCAGAGAGCCCCCAAGCAGCATTCTGCCCCCCCCAGCCAACTCTCCCCAGTTTTTATACTGAGCATGACATTCTGAGGTATGGAATATCCCTTTGGCTAGTTTGGGTCAGCTGTCCTGACCATGCTTCCTCCCAGCTTCTTGCACACCTCCTTGCTGGCAGAGCATGGGAAACTGAAAAATCCTTGACTTAGGGTAAGCGCTACTTAGCAACAACTAAAACATCAGTGTGTTATCAACATTATTCTCACACTAAATCCAAAACACAGCACTGTACCAGCTACTAGGAATAAAATTAACTCTATCCCAGCTGAAACCAGGACAAAAAGCTGGAGGTCCCTGGAGCAGATTTGGCACCTTCCAAGGCATCGGCAAATGCAAAAGCCATCTTTGGAAGGAGTTTTGCAACAAACTGCGCCGTCATCTGCAGCAGAAGCCAGCATCACTTACCTGCTCTGCAACAGCAAGATGGCTGTGCTCAAAGGTGAAAAACTGTCTGCTCTGCCAGTGCAACTAACCACAGGCTCATTCGTGGTACAGTGACACTGCCATGACTGTGTGTCCTCAAGTTGTCATGAGAGCTGCAGGGAAGCTTGGCCATGCATGACCTGGACTGCTGATAAGAACAGCAGTAGTCAAGTCACCCTCTCCACCTTCTCCATATATCAGACATGCAGAGGGCACTGACTATGGGTTCCCACCCCCCCCCCAGCAGCTGACAGAAATCCTATCTGTTGGTCCTTTTATATTTTCTCCTTATGACTAAGGTTTGATTTTCCTTGTTTCACTCTAGTTATGCAAAACCTGCAAGGCAGAGGTGTCCTTGTACTGAAGGGACTGTAGTTTCCTGTTTTGAAGCTTTGCTCAAATCAATGGAAGAAAATACCTCACAATGACTTTGAAGAGGGTGGGACTAAGCCTTCTGCATCAGCCCTCTGTCCACAAAAGCATTCCAGCAACCTTAAACTGGACTGATTTAGAAAAGCTCTCTTCTAGCCTGACATATAGCACATACAATGTGTCAGGATGGTTTAGAAACTCAAGCCATCTGGAGTTTTTTCCCACAAAAACATGTGTGTGCCAGAATTTGTCTCCTTTGAGCCACCCACAGTGAGAAAGGATTGTATTAAAGCTGGCTCAAGTTTCTCAAATTCAATTTTAGGCAAAATAAAATAGTCAATAAGTATTTGGAAAATTTCTTGGAAAGAACAAGCTGATTAAAAATGTAACAAACTTTGAAGAAACATTAACACTGTCCATTCTGAGCCCCAAGATACTGAAGGGCCTTCAGAATTATTCTACTTGGAGTAAAGTTCCTTCCCCTTCCTGCTACCTCCTTCCTTGGTGGTCAGGTTTACCTGAAATGAGTCCTGGGTCATGAGGGCTCCCTCGCTTCAGAACAAGCTGTAGATGCAGGCAGATCATTTGATTGCCTTGCATTATTGAAAACAGGCCATTTCTCAGGTGGCTGGACAGTGACATCTCAGCTGATAGCTAAAGAAGAAAGAGCCAGATAGATATATGCACAAACACACATATTGAGAAATAAAACAAGTGGCAGATCAGTAAGTTCTGCTTGGAAGCAATAGCATCATTACAGAGCACTGTGGGCAGAGCAGAAACCCCGCTCCTAAATCCCTTGAAGGCTGTGGTGCTCTTGCTTGAAGCTCTCCGGTGGGTCCAGAAAAAGATTCTGGCCACAGCACAATGAAATGAGACAGTGCTGGGGAGCCCTGAGCACTGCGGGATGCAAGGAAACAGGAGGGCAGACAGGATTTCTCACACTGCCACGAAGGAGGAAATTGGGCAAGTGTGACTCATGACATGGGTTGCAGCATGCCCTCCAGTCCCATGGGTGAGCACAACTGGCTACCTTAATGCAGCCGCCACTGCATTAGTGAGCAAAAGGTGGCAGGCTCCACTGAGACATACTCTAAGGCACTGCCCTCCCATGGTAAATGAGAGTCCACAGCCAGGTGTGCTCAACACCAGAGAGGAAATAGTCAGCTCTGACAGCTTGACTGCACAGAATCTCACAGACCTTTGGAAGTGCTCAAGCCCAAGGACAGGCAAGCAGCACACCTGCCAAAGGCTTTAAGACCTCAAAATCCAAGGGAAGTGCCACTACATCTGCCCTCAGCTTTGACCACAGACAGGAAGAATAGGACTTCCCAGATGCTATGTCTGTGTGCATGGACATACAGATCCACAACTGAGTGCTGCTCATCTCCAGCACAGACCATCCAGCAGCTAAAAAGCCATCCAAGATTAAATCAATAGGCAAGCACTATGGTGAACAGCAACCTTGGGTTCATTGTGAGGCAGCAATGAGAAACCAAGGAGAAGGGAGAGTTGCAAGATGTTTCACTTAAATCATCTATTCAGTATTTATAAAGAGACAAAAAATCCAAATCAGATGCAAATAACTCCTGAACTGAAAGATCTGCATTTCCCTTGAGCATGCCAGTCAGCAGATGACTAAACCAGTTCTGTTGTTTATACAAAGAAAAAAGTGTGACTTCCCTTGACTATGCCCATCTGTGCATCTTAACCTGGAAGCAAGAGTGCCAGGCTTACAGACCTCCTATAGATGGTATTTATTAAAGCCACTTGCCTGGAAACTGCCCTGCCTTGGCAAGAGCATTTCATTGCTTCCGCGCCCCCCCCACCCCGCCCCAACACTTAAGACACATCTAGTCAATGAGATGTACAACTTTGTACAGTGCCATGCAGTGGCTCATCTTTTTCTGGAAACAGATGTGTTTTGATATATACATACTATGTGTTATGAAACAACATTGCTCATCTCCCCTCTCCAGAAAAGCGACTTTATCTGTAGGGATTTCTGATGGGTTTTGTCAGCTTCTTGTGCTTGCTATGAACTAGTGTCTTCTACTGCTATGGTACATTCTTCACCTTTGCCTAGGGACTGTAATGACCAGGACTCAGGTGTGGAGAACAAATACAAGTTAACAGGCTTGTGGGTTATAAACCTCCAGAGGAAAAAAAAAAAAAAAAATGCTAGAACAAGATTCAGGCTTTACCTTCTTTGTCACTGATGTTATGACTCACAGAGTTGGAAACTCAGCTGATGAAGTATTTTAATACAAGAAGCTATCTAGGAAGGAAAAGAACAAGATTATTTCCTAACACAGTTGGACTGTTTTATACATGGTTTCTTTTATATAAGAGTTAATCCCCTTCCAGTGTTTGCATGGATTTGCATTTTACACTCTTCAATAACATTCAGCACATGCCTAGCCAAGGTCTTTGTACCTTTGACATGAGATGACACCACTTGGCATGAGCACAGACAGTGGGTAAGGAACATGGTCTTACTCAAACACAGGATGTAGTGCAATTTTGGGGGTCAAGTCAGGCTCAGAGCATAGGGTCCCACCTTGGTTGCCCAGCCTGTGTACATGGACGCATGTGTGGGCTGAACCAGAGATGCTGGCAGAGCCAGGCAGGGATATGAAGTAATCCACAGTGACAGGCAGGCTTTCCCTTGGGTAAAGTCACAGGGGGACTGAGGCTGCAAGAGAGGAAACCAGTGATGGTTCAGGGGAGGGACTGTTGCTGCCCCCAAGCTCTGCATAGCAGTCTACCAAAGCCCTGCAGGCTACAAGTGAGCAGCAGCATTTGCTTTTCCCTTGGGCTTTTGCTCTGGAGTCCCACTGTCTTCCCTAGCCACTAGCAGGCTTGCCAACTACCTGGCTCTGAGGACAAACCCTGCCCCCATCCTTATCAGCTCCCCATTTTGTTCTAGGGCCAGGAGAAAAAACCAACCACAGTACTAAGTGCTGGCTCCTGGTGGCCAAGGACAGGGTGCCAAAACAACGAGGCTGTTCTCAGCCCTTTAGACAAAGGCTGCAGTCCCATGCAGCCATTTACCACTGGTAAGAGAGCAGCCCTCTCCTGGTTTTGGCTGGGATAGTTATTTTATTCCTAGTATCTGGTACAGTGCTGTGTTTTGGATTTAATGTGAGAATAATGTTGTAACACACTGAGGTTTTAGTTGAGGCTAAGTAGCACTTATCCAAAGTCAAGGATTTTTCAGTTTCCCATGCTCTGCCAGTGAGGAGGTGCACAAGAAGCTGGGAGGGAGCACGGCCAGGACAGCTGACCCAAACTAGTTAAAGGATATTCCATACCTCAGAATGTCATGCTCAGTATATAAACTGGGGAGAGTTGGCTGGGGGCAGATCACTGCTCAGGCATCAGTCAATGGCTGGTGAGCAACTCATTGTGAATCACTTGTCTTTTCTTTGGTTTTATTTTTCTCTTTTTTATTATATTTCTTTTAATTTTAATTATATTTTATTATTACTTTTATATTTTTAGTTACTAAACTGTTCTTACCTCAACCCGCAAGTTCTATTTTTTTTTCAATTCCACACCCCATCCCACTGGGGGGAGGAGTGAGCCAGCAGCTGCCTGATACTTAGTTGCCAGCTGAGGTTAAAGCACTTAAACCACAAGCCCAGATCCTTGCACTTTAGATACCATCACCAAGCAGGGCGAGAACCGCTAGGGAGATAAGGAGGGCAAAGTGCTTGTTATTGGAGGGAGCACAGCTCTGCGTCCCTGTGGCAATAGCACTCCTCACTAAGACCTGAGAAGCATTTCTTTTCCTCTCTGTAAGCAAGACTTAAGAGCTTCCCATTTCCCGTAAGCAATCTCTTCTATTTACCAGTGGCATGCAACTCCCTTGCAGACTTTGGACAAGCTGTGATAACACCCGCTCTGTGCTTGGCTGTGCAAAGTTCTTTGTTCCCTGTGGAGTTATTATGGGACTCCAGGGCCAAGACACACATTAACACAAATTCTTCTAATTCCCACTTTCACTAGACAGTTCTGGGCTACATTAAAGACCATAAAACACATCTTCTGGTACCAGATTCATCAGAACATTCCTCAAGTCTAGAGCTGTGTTTCAGGAAAATGAAAAGACTTGAACCAATAACTATTTTGAGAGAGGCCCAGCAGCAAGGGGGAAGCTGCTGTGACATATCTTGAAGGATTTCAGTCGTTGCTTCCCATGGCAGCATCAGAAATGTGAACTGAGGCCAGTGCCCACAGACTAACATGCTTGTGTGGAGGAACTTGTGAATCATTCACAAGTGCTTCCTTCACAACAGAAACTATGACTACTTAAAAAATTCTTTTTAAATAGTTCTTGGCCTTTGAACACATAGAACACATCTCCCTAGGAAACACTATCACAGAGACAAAAGCATCAGAGGCCTTTATCAAACCAATCTGCCATGAGTAGTTTTGTGCTTTCCTTCAGTGCCATTAGAGCTAAGAAAACTAGTAGAAGAGTAAAGATGTATTCAACAAACACAGACTTTGTTTGCTTATATTTTATGAACAGACTGTACAGTGGGGAAGTCCTGATAGACATTAGGAAGTTAAGTGTCTCTACTTTGCTAAAATCTGATACAGATTTAAAGCACTATGAGCTTTAGGCTTATTTAACCTGTCTAGAAAGCAGTTGCTCTACCAGGTCAATTTAACTATTCTAATGGGAAAAGTGTAACCCATACAAGATCACCCACCTGTGTCTTTACAGAGAAGCTATTGCACTAAAGCTTGCTGTGCTTGGTTAGATACGTGACACAGTGATGCCTCAGCACCAAGACTCCAATCCATAGCACTTAGACTGCTGGGCTGCATAAGGCTGCCACACTTCTCCTAAAATCAATCAAAGCCAACTCTTAATTCACACAAGGAACTGCACCATTTTCCCCCCACATCTTAAAAGAACTTAAGGGGTTTTTTTTTCTTCTTTTTTCTTTCCCTTATAATACCTTCCCTTACTTGTTTCCCTTCCAATTTTTGAAGTTTTTCTCTTCTTTTCACTTTTTTTTAAATCAACAATTAAATGCTTTGCACTAAAAGTTTCTTATATCCACAATTAACTTTTTAGAGGTTTTTCTAGAAGTACAGTAAAAAGCTGTTGGCTTTTTCTAAAAAAAAAAAAAAAAACCACCCAAAACCAAACTAGAACACAACCATATTCCTTCAAGCACAAAACAATACCCAGAAAATTACCTTTTTTTTTTTTTTTGCCAGCCTGTCACTCTCCAAGTTAACAAAACTAACCTCAGAAGAAAACCACTATGTGTGATAAAAACAGAGCCTTTCCCAGCCTCCTTTTAAGCAGGTCTTGCCCAGCACTGAGGCTATATAAGGGAATAGGCACTGTTATTTTCTTCAGGTGTAGAGCTTATACTTGTGATTGGGGATCTGTAGCTCAGGGAAGAAGCCAGAGAAAAGCATTCTTAGGTATCCTTGAAGTTTTTGAGGTTTGACTATTGTTCTTTACTTCAATGGCTTTTATTTTTGAAGGCATACAGTTTTATTTAATAAATGTTTTTTCATGTATGTGGAAAATAAAAGTGTTTTGATAGCTTGCTTTGATATAGTTAAATATTTTGCTGGAATATTAAATTTTTTTTCTTTTTATTAATGGTGAAGCAAGTTTTGTTTTCTTCAGTAGTCTCATGTTGGGTATGAAAAATATTAATTTAGCTAAACTGAGACTTCAACTTTTAGTGTTTTCCATCTAGTGTGACTCAGTCTCCAAAGACAATGGTTTTTTTTCCTGAAGAGATAACAATTCTTATTTCAATGGGGAAACTTAGGCTCTAGAAAACTGTACGGTTAACTGGGTTTTTTCATTTTGTAAAGTCACCCTGCTAACCTGCCATCTGATATTCCTTGCAATAAATGTAGTTATGAGAAATTCTAGCTTTAACAACATTTAGTAGCAGTTGAGGTTGTTTCATTACTTATTAAAAGTGTGAAAGACATTCTTCTTACTGTGGAGTTGTATATAAACTATTTAAGTCAAATGGCATTTGTCACAGTAGAAAAAAACCTGCATTTTGTGTGATGGACTCTTGGATGTGTTTCTCTTCTTAATTCTAAATGTTCTGTTTCTTATTGCTTCAGAAAGTACTGTGATACAAAGGATGTCCTGGCCATTATCTTAAGTTAACGATGTTCTACTGTATCGCTCATCTGCTTTGCCCAAGAGCACTTTTTTACTTGTATGAAAGTCTCTCAGGTTATTTGAGCTGGGATTGCTCTAGCATTGCTCTAGCATTTGGTCCTTGTCCAGAGGCTTGTAAAAAACCAAACCTGAAGCATGGTAATTTGTTAGCAGCTTGATGCTCTCAGATTGGGAAGCTTGGTGTACATGTGGCATGGCTGTAGATGGGAAGCTCCTCTCAGATGGAAAGTTTTGATTTGCTGAGTGGAAAGAGCTTTATATCTTCAAAGAATAGCTCTGCCACAAATGGGACTCAGTTGACACACTCCCCCTTCTGTGCTGGGTTCACCCCATTCAGCATAAATGATTACTAGTTTAAGCACTGATCTTGCAAACTCCTCTGGTTTAAGAAGCCATTCTATTGGGCTTAAGTGCCAAACACCCTCTAGGCAAAGGACAGTTGGTGACTAACAAAGAGATTTTGTTAATAGCTGAGCGATGGCATCAGGCTGCCAGCTCACCTGTGTAACTTCTGTTAGGAAAGGCTGTGGCATTAGTCTAATCAGAGCCACAATTTGGGAACATAATCAAGACCTTCACAGAAGCTGCATGAATCAAGATCAACATCCAGCTCTGCTGTGCTGTCCGCTTTTAGCAGTCTAATGAGTGGGTGCAAAAGCATGTGCTGCAGGAGCAGGGAGGGGGTGAAAAGAGGGGTACTGTGCTTTCAGGGTTAGCTTTACCATAACTTTGTAAGGCTTGGAGTTTGCAGGCTTGACTGTATGTGATGGGCAAAGGCTACTGCATGAAGAAAACACACACCCTTCCTTTGAAGGATGTGGCTTTCGGAGTACAAAGCAATTGGTTTGAGCATTAAATATTATTATTATTATATACTCCATATAAGTGTTGGAGAACAGAGGGGTGGACTTTATCATTAGCAGCTGTCAAGTGGGAGGTGTGTGTTTTCGAAAGCAATGAGAGGAGAGGACAGAGTCCTGCTGTGCATTAATCCATGACATATCCTGTGTTTCAGGGTGGTGCCAAATCAGATGCCTGGATTGGGTGTGAGGCAAGGAGCCAAGTCCACCTGCAATGAGGAAACAGCAGTGGGCATGGGCGTGGAAGGGGCCAGGCAGGCTGACAAGTAAATGGTAAGGAGGTCAGGAGCACTTCGAAACAGAGATGCTCAGGTTGCAGGTGTGTTCATCAAGGTGTGGATTATTCCTGGGGAACTGGACCTATGATACTTGCATCGCTCTGCCTGCCTGATGCTTCAGGATGGCAGTGTGATTCTTCCAGGCACAGCTGCTGAAAGATCTGGCCCTGCTTTCCACAGTGGGCTGGAGATGGATTTTGCCCTGTCTGTTGTTTATTTCACGAGCAGAAAAATTGGAGGATGAGGATTTCTGTGGGTTAAAAGAGTTACTCCTGCAAGCAGTGACTGACTGCTGTTCAGAAGTGTGGTGTAGGAGCTGTGCAGTATTACCAGTATTAGCAGTCCAAGAACTCCGAAGTAATCCTAGGGTGATAAACCAGAGAGAATGCACACTGGATCCAGTAGGGAAAGTGTTTTTGCAGTTTCAAACTTCCTAAGAGTTGCTTAATAATTTAAAACTTGGAGAAAGCAGCTTGTCTGTGTCACCTCAACAGGCAAGAAAACAGTGGTCACAATTATCTCACAACTTCTTGTTGGACTGCTGAACTCAATACTGCTAGGGAGAGAAAATGCTCTGAAAAAGATGACAGACAAGGTCTGCAACAGCATGAAGAACAAAAAAAGCACTACTTAGATTTGCGTCATGGAGAAAGGTCATGGAAAGTCTGTAAAATGAGAATCCCCAGGTAGCACTGTCCTCAGTCTTTGTCTTAGCAACACTGGAGACTGTAAGGGGAAAACCTTATTCTTGGAAGCTGTAGATGGCTCTGGAGCAGAAGTATGCTCCCCACTGAACAGCTTGAGTCAGCTCATAAACTTCTTTCATTTGGGGTTTCTTCCCTGAAGCTCACTGTACACGAAGGCTCTGGTGGCATCCTTGATATCCCCTGTCAACAAGTTGCTTTTAAGAGCTTCTAGCAGAGGCTCATGGAAGGCTTTAGTGAGCCCCTTCCCAAGAGAGCCTGGTGCATAATGTGAATTGTGATGCTGGTTCTGAATGTGGTGGAAATTACTTCAGTGTTTTACTGGGCAATCCTCTTTGCATGTTGTTGCTGATCTAGACTATAACCCCTAGCTGGATATATGGGGAAGGGATGTACATAGGATTCCTCCTGCTGTGGGGAAGCCTTGGGGGGTCCTCCAGCTGTCTATGCCAATGGCTCAGATGCCACATGAGAGTTTAATTTCTTATGAGTTCAAGCTTGTGTTGTCCTCTCAGAGAGGAATGGTCATTCACAGGACACTGCCTTGGTTTACTGAGCTCTTTCCCCTGTAAAAGGAGAAAACCAGCCTGGGAAAAGGGCACAACCTTTTGTGGCCACAGAATCAGGCAGAGTATTTTACCTTCTGCAGGAAGGAGTTCCTCCCTCAAATAAACCCCAAGCAAAGCGGAGACCTCAATTACTGCTTGAGCAAGGACTTGAGGCATTCCCCAGCATGCGTGTTATGCAATGGTCAGGTTCTGCTGCCCTGATTCCCGTTCCTCCCCGAAACTGCAGGCATTTAGGCACATGCCTCAAATACATGAGCAGTCCCACCTACTGCACTGGTCTGCCCCAAAGTGTCCTGCTGGAGCAGAGCTGGCAGCCCTAGTTTCTCAAGCACTGACACCCATTGGTGCTATATATGGGGTCACCCAGCAGCAGGAGCATCAACCAGGCAGTGATGTATCCCATCTCACGTATCTTAGCTCTCTTCCTGCCTTCATAAGGGATCTATAGGAGAGCCAGATTAGGTGCAAGATGAATTTGGTGCATTTTTTGACTGTTCAGAAGCTTATTTATGCTAAATCAGAGAGCATTATAGGACCCACATAATCCAGTGAGATTCCTAAAGCCAGCTTGTTGTTTGTAAACTCTCAGAAATGACTGTACTGGACACCTCTTCCCTGCACCTGGACCCCCAGTCCCACCCACTCCCATCACAGAAAAAGCTATGAGGCAACTTAGGGTTGGGGTCTCTGGGGAAATGCAGCTCTGGTTATGAAACTGCCTGCCACCTGCAAGCTTGGGAACTGTACCACAGCACAGCTTTTCTGCCCAACACAGATTCCTGCAGCCACGCTTTCTGTCCCCAGGCGTGGGAACGGGGCTCTAGCCACAAGGTGGGTACCACTTCCCAGTCCTGCGGTGTGAGGGAAGGAGGGAACAGTATCGGTGCTGCCGGGCAGCCCGGGGCAGTCCTGGGGAGGAGCAGGGCTGCAGAGCTGCTCTGCATTCCTTTCTGCATGGACTGGTGGGCAAGGAGGGCTGAGAAATGGGGTGGGTGTGTTACACCCTCCTCTACTCAGGGCTCTCCAGCTGTCACCCTCTGCCACAGCCAGTCCCTCTCTGAGAACTCTTGCTGGAAGGCTGGACCGTGATCAGCTGCATTTTTAAAAGTGGGACTCATCCTTAATCTGCTGGGATTAAAAAGAGACGCAGTTTTAGCTGCTCCCCAGAATTTAGGTGGTGTGAGCAAGTGTTTTGCAAACCCCGGGACCAAAACCAATCTGTCGCCGTAAGCAGAAGCAAGCACTCAGCCCTGGCTGGGGCCAGGCGGTGTGCTTCACCTGGAAGTCTGAGACCCCAGACCCATGGTCCCACCAGTGCTGGTGACTGTGGCTGCACCCAGCAGTTGGTGCCTGCCCTGTGGGGTGCACAGGACTTGTGTACCAAGGGTTCAGATCTGCTTCCAGCAGAGTTGTTGCATCCTCTCACTGGTAGAAAAGCAAGAAATGGGAGGAAGGGCAGAGAGGCTCAGACAACAGTTCATTGCATTAATTTAAAAGTACATTCTTCAGTAGGTTCGATCTGTTTCACAGCTTTTTTCTGCCTGCCTGGCTTCCTCTTGAGGGATGGCCACCAAGGTCCCATCTCCACTGGCTGGGGATGCCAGGGAGCTGTCTCTCAGTCACTCTTGATGCCGGTGTGGCGGGATGCTGCCCCATGGCTGTGCTGTGGCCTGAGGCAGGCAGGCAGTGCTGCCCTGCCAGTGGACGGTGAGACCTTGCTGACAGAGGACACGCTGCAAGCCAGGGGCTGCGTGGGGAACATAATCGTGCCACGGGGTGCCTCCAGGAGCTGCCAGATCTCCCCTGAGGTGGAGCTGCCCAGGTACTCCCAGGGCCGGCGCCCACTGCTGTCCCGCACCTGTACCTGGCACCCCAGCTGCAGCACCAGCACCTTGATGACAAGCTGGTGGCCGTGGATGGCAGCCAGGTGCAGCGGAGTGTACCCACAGCCTGAGCGGGCATCCACGTCCAGGGCCAGCCCAGCCTGCTGTGCTGCTGCTGCCAGCTCCTGCAGGCCTGGCCCATCGCCGTGCTTGGCCAGCCAGTGAAGGACCGTGAAGCCTGACATGAAGTCCCGCTGCAGGGCCAGCTCTGGATCTTCCAGAAAGAGCCCCCGAACCTGAGCCCAGCACCCTGCTGACACTGCCACCAGCCAGGCGTGCTCCCGCTGCCCCAGTGGCACCAACAGCCTTCGGCTTGGGACATGCCTAGGGGAGCTCTTGGAGGACACGGTGCGGGGCTGCCGCCCACAGTCATCTGGCAGCGATGGGGGGACGCCCTGTGCCTCCAACAGAGCAAGCTGGCATCTGATGCTCCTGAAGACAGGCGGGGGTGCTGGGGCGCTGCTCTCTGGGGCTTGGGGCCCTGTGGGGCCCTGTGCTGGCAGCAAGGACTGGGATGGGGGTGGCCTGGCAGGGGGTGGCTGGGTAGGGGGCAGCGGTGGGGATTGGGATGGGGGTGGCCTGGTGGGGGGCAGCACTCCAGGACCTGACAGCAGTGGCAGGGTTTGGTTTGGGTACAGCTGCAGGACTCGAGGTTGGGTTGGTCCGTTGGGGGCCAGTACCTGGGATCCCCTTGGCAGGGATGGGGATGGCCTGGTGGGGAGCTGCTGCAGGGACCGGGACTGTGATGGGAACAGCCTGGTGGAGGGTGGCATGCCTGGGCCCGATAAAAGCGGTGAGGATGGGGAGGGGGTGGTGGGGAGCACCTGCAGGGACCGGGACAGCGGCAACCCCCCCGGGGTGGACAGCAACGGCAGCGCCCGAGATGGGGGGGACTCGGTGGGGAGCACCTTGGAGCCCGATGACAGCAGTGGGGGCTGGGATGGTCCGGTGGGGGGCCGCCCCCCTGGGCCTGCTGAGGGCGGTGGGGCCTTCAGTAGGAGCACCCATGCGGGGGGCTGTGGCCGAGAGCGGGGCTGTGGCAGCCTGTCAGGGGGCAGCACCCCGGGGCCCGATGGCGGGGACAGGGACTGGGTTGGGGGCCGCCCTCCAGGGCGTTGTGATGGCAAAGACCCGAACGGGGCTGAGCCCGTGGGAGGCAGCGGTGGGGACCGGCACCGGGGCGGCCGGTGGGGGGGCGGCCCGGCGGGGGTCGGCGCCCCAGGACCCGACGGCAACGCCGGGGGCCGGGAGCGCGGTGGCCCGGCGGCGTGAAGCGCCCAGGGGCCCGAGGACAGCGGCTGGGTCCGGTACGGGGGCGGCTGGGCGGGGGGCGGCGGCGGGGAGCGGGAGCCGGGCGGGCTGGCGGGGGGCGGCGCCCCGGGACACGGCGGGGGGGCGGCGGCGGCAGCGCGGCGAGCCCGGCGGCACTCGCAGCAGGGTCCGCCGCGGCCCTGGGCGGCGCAGCCCCCCGCCGCGGCGGCCCTCGGGGGCTGCCCCCCGCCGGGCCGCCCCTTGGCCGCCGCCTCCCCCGGGGGGCTGCGCCGCCGGTCGGGGTCGCGTCGGGGCGGCGGTTCCTTCTCTTTCTTCTGCTCGTGCTGTTCTTCCTCCGGCGGCGGCAGCTCCTCGTCGAGGAGGTCGCGGTACCTGCGGCGGAGGACGATGTCCTTGGAGGCGCCGGGGGCGGCGGCGGGGTGGACGGTGGCCAGGGAGTTGACGAGGCTCTTGAAGTATTCGCGGCGCTCCTGCCGCTGCTGCTCCGTCAGCGCCGGGTCGCGGAGGAAGCGCTGGAAGTGGCGGAGCAGCGCCGTGTTGGGGGCTCGGCCCCCGGCCCCGCAGAGGAAGTCCAGCACGGCCTCCTGGCTCAGCTCCCGCGCCATGCTCCGGGCCAGCCGGCTCTCGGTGCTCCCTGCTGCACGTCGGTGCTCGGCGCTGCACCCAGGGTAAACCCGCCTCCTGCCGCGCCGAGCTTCTGCGCCTCCTCCTCCTCTCCTCCTCCTTCGCAGCCGGGCCGCCACCCCCCGGGTGCCTTTGCCCGGGGTGGCGGCCCGTGGGGCTGCGTGGTTGGGGTGACAGCGGTGAGAAACGGCGGCGGTGAAGGAGAGAAGCAGGGTTGAGGAGGTGGAGGAGCCTGCTAGTGCTCTTAGAAGTGCGGGTCTAATTTGCTGGCATGTGGTGAGGAGAAGGAGCGCTTTATCGGTCGTTATGTCAGGGAGACGATGGGCACAAATTGAAATGCAAGAAAATCCAACCACCACTCTGACAGTGGGGGTGGTCAAGGACTGGAGCAGGTTGCCTGGAGAGGCTGTGGTCTCCACCCTCAGGGACATTCAGAGCTGCACTGGATGCAATCCTGATCTCTGTGACCCTGCCTGAGCAAGGGCTCGACCAGGCCATCTCCAGAGGTGCCTTCCAACCTGAATCGCTCTGTGATTCTGTGGCTTAGGAAAACTGGCAATAAAGATATGTGAATGTGATGTGGTTCAGGGTAGCTGATATTGCACATGTGTGGGATTGTACCCAGGTACAACAACCACACACAAATACCAAGAGTGCTAAAGTTCAGTTATATCTCCTGTCATCTCTGTATTCACCGTGTGGCTGAGGTAGGCTGGACACATGTGCTGGAGTGGGGATCTGATGTTGTTCTGTGTTGCTAATGCGATTATCACGAGTGTGTACATTACAGCTCTGAGGGATGGATAAGATCAGTGCCCCAGTGGGCAACTGTGCCCTGTATACACCAAACAAATAACAGCGCCTGCCCCAAGGAGTTTGGGGAGTGAATAGTGGGTGGAAAGTGTGGGAGAGATGGTGTGCTGCTTTTTCTGTCTTAAGGTCAAGGAACAGGGGCACGGAAGGACTGAGTTCAATTATAGGCTCACTGGCTTTAAAGAGGTCTGGATCAGGCCCTAAGTCACGCTCCAGAAATCATCTCTACTGCAGGCTCCTGGGTATCCATAAATATTTTTAGCTGCCTGTCATCTAGGCAGCTGGAATATCCTCCAGCCCACTGCAAACCCAGAAGTGTATGCAACCTTCACAAACCCCAGGCAGAGATTGCAATAGATGGTGTGTACAGCTTGGTGATTTCTGTTTAGATAACACAAAACCTTAGGATAACTTTTAAGGTTCAGACCCTGCAAACACGTGTAAGAGTGGATGTGTGTGGCAGTGTTGCTCTCAGGTAAGCAAACTTACACAGGCCCGTGCTTTCGGAATGCTGACTCTGAACTGTTTGTTTCTGCCACAGTAAATTATCTTGCCAGTTTGCAGGATACATTGCCCCGTGGAGCTGCAGGACTGCTTAACTGTAACATCTGGAGTGGTGGGAGCAGCCCTAAAAGAAACTGTAAAGTTTCTAGGTCAGAAGTTACAGTTTAGGCAATGTATCAGAAACCTCTTCCAGTGTGCCAAGATTTGGGTTGCTTGGGTGGCACAGCAAGAGAAACTGTGCTACATGCTCTGCTACATCTTGCTTTTGGATTTCCCCGTGGTGTATATTGTAGGAGAGTGTGGCTACATCCCATCAGTGGTGTTCACCCGAGTAGGGTACAGGCACTGGGAAGAGGGTAAGGCTCATGTTAATATTTTATCATTTTGCACTCGCTTTTGGTACAGTTCTTCAAGACATAAATACCTTTCTCCCTCTTCTTCTGATGAGCCCTGAATTGCAGTCATAACTCTGTGTTTGATAGCAGCACACTCAGGAGAAGCGGTTGAGATTAAATGAATGGAGCATAATGATATAATTGTGATCACAAAGAAGAGAGGAGGTAGATTGTGAAGATAAAAAATCCAAGTAAATAACAGTGGTAAATGACAACACTACTTCAGAACTGTTGGTTTGGTTTAATGGACTAAGGTGTAAGCAGGAGGCTTTCCATAATATTCTATTTTCATTTACACACTCTTGGAGATATTATCTTGCTTACTATAAGCTTAGCTTTGACTAAAAAACTAGAGGTTTTTCTACTGAGAAATGTAAACTTTTTTCTTGAAGTTAGTGAAACACACTCAAGTAACATGAAGTGACTGCTGAATTATCTGCAGGACTGAGACTGGTGCTGAATGCTGATGCTTCTGCATTGCTGAGGTTGGAAAAGCCTTCCTGAGCTTGTTCAAGTGAAATGAGTTAAACTAACGCATCTCACTTGACAGTCACTACTGGCTTACTGGGTAGCTCAGATGACAAACAGTAATATGGCAGTTGGTTGTAACCTGTTTGGTTATGGCTGTCTGTTGACTGTAGGCACATGCAGAAGTCTGCTGAAAGAGTAGCTCACATTGCCAGCATTTGGCCTGCCTCTGAATCACACACCTCTCCGTTACAGCCTGAGCTGCAAATCACATTTTGGGATTAAGGGGGTATAATGCTGCATGCAGGCAAGGAGAAGCACAGCCCTGCTACCTGGAGTTGCTTTATTGCCTGCTTCATGCTAAGAGGTTTAAAGAGACTCTTGTTTCCCCTTATGCTCTAATGATTTATCCTGTCTGCAAATTGGTCACTTTTGGTTGTGGGTAGGAGTCTTCAGAATGGCTGAATTTACCCCAGTCTCTCCCTCTTTGGGAGTTCTGGACACAGCAGATCTCTTGATTATTTGGGTGAAATTTGTGTAAGTTGTGAGTAGTGCTAATCACAAAATGGAGGCATGATCAAGCATTACTTCAACATTTAAAAAAAATAAGCCCACCACTTAGTCTTGTAGCTTCCTATTGTTGTGCAAGAAGATGTTGCCTTTAGGGAGCTATATACCTGTGTTTGTTTTTAAACAAGAGGTAAGTTAACCCAAGTTCTGCGTCTGCATGTGTATTTTGTCATCTCATATGATCTGAGAAATGAGCTGATTTGTTGCAGCTGGCACAAAAGGTAATTAAAGCATTGATGTGCCATATCTGCAAAATGATGCAAAACAGCTTTGGAGAAATGGAAACAGTTCCTGCAGGGTCTCTGCAATGAGGGACTGATAATTGTCTTTGCATGGGTACTGATTTGTTAGCAGCACTTATGAAACTTCCAGGAGCGAGGGATCTGCTTGTGTTTGTTGAACATCAGGAATGCAAGGAACTACACTAGCTGAGATGGAGAAAGATTGCAGAATATTTCTTTATCTTGATTTCCCCCCCCCCCCCCCCCCCCCCTACTTTTTCAGCGTGAACAGCCATACCCAGGAAGGTCTGTATGCATGAGTATTGTGGAGAAAACTCGGCCACAGCTCTCCCAGCTTCAGGCCAAGGAAGGACTCAGTGAATCACATCAGGGTTTTGCAAAGGCAGAAGATCTTTGCGTTAGTTAGGTTACACTGAGGCAGGAGTATCACACATGCCTCACCCACAGGTTCAACGAGGGCAACTCTTTAGATATGATCATCAGGTTTCCACTAGAGGCTGCGCTGGTCCGAGCACATTTCCCAGTACAGGCACGCTCAGCACCTCCTCACCTGGAGCCATGCACCCAGGAGGAATTTGCTACAAGAGCAAGAACACGAGTTTAATATAGCAGCCTCCCTGGAATATCATCAGTAACGCCTAACACATTAGTGTAATAAAAGCACCGCGTCAACTATGCTTGCAAAATTGTACTGGTAGAAACCCCATTAGGGTTTTTTGGTGTGGCAGCTTTGCTAATGGTGGCTGCACTGTGCCTAGTTAAGGGCTGCTGCCGCAGGGGCGAATCCTCAGCCCCAGGTGAGGAGCAGTGCCGGGAACTGCTCCTCTGCTTCCTTCGGTTCCTGTTCAGTCTGGGGGCTGTGGGAGCAGGCATGGGTGACCACTCTCAAATACCGGCTCTCAAGTCCTTCAAAACATGATAAAAAGAGCTGCAGGAAGGAAGAACCTGCACTTTGTAGTCCTCTATAAACAGTGACGTGTTTCTTCATAGTGGTAAAAAATGGCTTTTGGAATGAAAAGGTAAAAGCTTTAGGTTGAAGGGTGTACAAGGGTAAGTGTACAGCTGAGGTCTGTTTATTTACTACCCTGGGCCATTTAGTTGTAGGAGGTGCTCTCAGCTTTTATCCTTGTGGCTTTTCTGGTTTGATTCTTGGATGTTCACATAGGGGGGTAGCTCTCATATGTCTGTAATTCACCATGTCCTTCATCTGTGGCAAATCAGGTCTCTGTCTTTCATAGGCTTTTGGGGTTTTATGCCTTGTGGAACACTGCAGGACCTGGCCCAGCAGGGCCCGCCCTTCCTTGCTGCCTTGAAGACTCACAAGGAGGTGTGGTGAGTTTAGCCCTAAGATTCCTGCCTTTGCAGGTAAAGGGGTATCATGCTGAACATGGGGATGTTAAGCATTTTGCCAGCTGTGATTTGCTTCATCCCTGGAAATCCCTTACTGGAGTGGGAGAGCAATTGGCCACTGTGGCTGTTGTTAGGTATACCCAGTTTGTTATGAAACGGACCAGGGGTGTGTTTGGCAAGAGTGAAGAGCTCGGAGAAACAAGAGCAATGAGGTGGCTGGTTTTGCCCTCTGCCTCATTATACGAGGGCGTTAGGGGCTCCTGTTGGCAAACAGCCCCAGCTGGGGGAGCTCCTGTCTGACTCTCCGTTATAAAGCTCTCTTTGCCGAATCCCCATCCTCCTTCTTAACCAAACTGGTAGTAGGAGGACCTTGCCAGTCGCTTGCTTGGCCATCTCTTTGCAAGAGCCGCTGGAGCAGATGGGTCTCTCGGCTTTCGGCTGTCAACCCATGGCTGCGGGGCGGGTCGCAGGGTGCCCCTTTCGGGTGAAGGGGCTGGGTACGAGGGGGCGGGCAGGGAGCAGGCCGAGCTCCCCCTCCCCAGGCCAGCGGGGCTCGCCGGGAGAGGGATTAACTGCAATTACTGCTGGGGATTGGACGCAGTCCCGGGACAGCCCCCCGCGGCTCCAGCCTCCTTTCGGGGTTCCCCGGGCGGTCGCGGGGCTGCAGCGGGCCGGGCCGGCGCCGCCCTCCCGCGCTCCCCGGGGGAGGGCCGGGGGGGTCCCGCCTCGCCGCCCGGCCCCTTTGCATTGCGCATGGGCCCTCCCCGCCGGGTGGCCATGTTGCAGTCCTAGCAGCCAGCGCAGAGGCGGCGGCGGGCCGGGGAGCGCAGCGCACTGCAACCGCGATGGCCGTGGCCGTGGGGAGACCGGCGGTGGGTGCGGGGACGGCGGGGGGCCGGGCCGGGCCCAGCCGTGCCGGGGGCGCGGTGCTGACGGCGAATTGCCCGAGTGCGGTGCCGGGGATGCGTGCCGGGGATCGGAGGGGGCAGCGCCCGGGGTGTAACGGGGAGGGTCACGGGGGTGCGATGCTGGAGGGGGGGGCGGGCTCGCCGCGGCGCCTCTGCCCGGGGCCGGGGCCGGGGGTGAGGACCCGCGCAAAACTTTTTCGCCCCGGTTTGGGGCCGCGGCTCTTTGTTGCAGCGGGGCCGGGCAGCTCCTGCCGGAGCCCTTCGCTTTGAGCCGCGCGGGGCGGCGGGGAGACACCAGGGGCGGTCCCCGGGCTGTCCCCGCCGGGGCTGGGGCCGCCTTTGGTGGCTTGCCGCGAGTGTTTCTGCCTCGCCGTTCCCGCGGATGGGAAAACTTGGGAGTGGGGAGGGCTGTGTCTCGTAGTGGGTGGGCAGCCGGGCGGGCGGGGAAGGGCCCGCAGCCCCTGGGGAGAGGCTTTGGGCGCTGGGCTGCGCCGGGAAACAGTCATGGAAATCCCGGCGTGAAAGTCTTCCGAGGGGCACGCGTGTTTTGCATCTTCCAGCGTGACTGTTTTGCTGGGGGTGTGGTGCCGGGAGTTTTCTACATCCATGTTGAGAAAGACAAAAGATTTCCCCTTTACAGAGAGAAAGGGAAAAACAAAAAAAAACCACACCAAAACTCAAACCCACAAAAACTAACAGATGCTGTTCCCGAAAAAAAAAAAAAAAGTTTCTCATCCAGCTTGCAGAAACGTGAATGAAACTCCACCATGACCAGGCTGAATGCACTTTTGTGCATCACTGATCGTGGGGGGGAGAGAGACTTGACCGACTTCCCAGTAACTTTTTCAGTGCTTGGGAGTAAAACAGATGTTGCCCACAAGCAGAGGACTTGAATGTGGCTTCTTCTCATAATAAGAGAATGGTCTGTGTTCAAGATGTGACCAGGCTGAGACAGCTTCTTTTAGCATGCACTTATGGATCTGCAGGGCTGTATTGTTTCTCTGATGTGGCAAAGCAAATGTATGAAGATGGGGTTAATGGTGTTACTGGAGGTGGGGAAGTTAAGCTGCTAAGCAAAATAAGAGCTGATGTTTGTCAACAGAATACCTATAAATTGTACCAACTGTTTGTAAAGCTTCTTCTGAAATGATTCCTTGATCTTAAGGTCTAAAGCATGCTTGGAAATTGAAGTTTGTCTCTCAGTGTAAGAAGATGAATTGAAGTCACTACTTCAGCTGGTTTTTAGGGCAGGCTGAAGGGTATTGCCCAGCAGAACCGCTTTGCTTTGTGTAGAGTAGCAACCTCTCAACATGAATAGGCTCAGAAACGTGGCTTATTGAATGATGCGATTGCCGTTCATTCTTGTGTATGTCTTTTGCTTTAGTTTTCTGTCATTATATTAAACTGATGCCACTACTCAGCCTCTCACATTTTTGGTTGATTGAAGTTTATGAGCAAACCCAAAAGAGCATCCACAGAGGACTTCACACCAGTTAAACTAAATTCATGTGTCTGTTGCTGCGTCCAGTCCAGTGGGACTGACTGCAGAATAAAGCATCCTTCAGGGTGAGAAGCATGTGAGTGTGGGAGAGGGAAGGATGAGGGCAGTCAGCTTCCTTGTAAGCAGCTGGTGGGCAGAGCTTTCATCCTCCAGAATCGATGCTTTTTGGAGAAAAGAATTGTTTATCTTGGGGTGATAAGAGAAGAAAGGACAGCGGGCTGGTATTCAGTAGATGTTGGGGGCGTTTTGTCTGGTATACCTTCTTATCTAACCCTCTCTGCTACCACTTTGCATGCTGCTGTTGTGTTGCTGGGGGGATGGTAGGGAGTTTGTAGAAATAGTTAATTATATGGTAGAGCAAGACAAGGCTGATGAACATTTGCCTATCAAGCTTCCAACATCATAATCATATTTTATAAGGGCCCTGAGTGGTATGCATCTTGTTGGAGGGAGTATGGGGGTAGAATTAAAGGAATGGGGAAAGAAAAGGAATGAAACAAAAAGCGAGTCAGTTTGACTTAAAACTATGATAACATTCCTGAGTCACAACCTTCTACATCCTGGCAGGATATGACATTATGTTAATTGTAAAAGCATGCATAAAAAATAACTGCAGCGAACTGCTCTGAAGTGTCTGTGTTTAATTGTAGCTGAGCAGGGCGTGTTTTGGTAGCATGGGCGGCTTTCATTTTAAGGCCCTGATCCCACAGATGTGAAGGCACATGTGTAATGCACTGCATGTAATTTCATTTGGCTTAATAGAGACTGATCTTGGTATGTAAATGTAAAGGCATGCATAAGCGAAGTTTTGGCAGGGTTGGTGCCAGGAGCTGCCATGGGACCTCTCAGCTGATGAAAGCCATGCATATGCTTAAACATACATCAGGGTGGAAGGATGCATATGGTCATCTGGGCTCAGTGTAAGATAAGCCACTTCCAGTCTGGAAACTGTTGAGATGTGCTAGATGAGGGACCCTCTTCCTTGTCCTGGGGTAATTCCCAGCATCTTGACCTGGGCTGGATGGTTTCTTAGTAGTTCAGAGCATAGAAGAGGGCTCTGGCCTCCCAACCATTTTCTTTATTTGTTGATCCTAAGTGTTTACAGAATCATAGCTTGGTCTGGTTAAAGGAGCAAAACTAACGTTTACTCCCGTGTATACACTAATGTATACTCCTGTCCAAGTCAAACAAAAATTGATGGAAAACGAAGCTGGAATACAGATTTTAGATGGGAACCATAGAAAACATTCTCTGGGAGATTAAAATGACACAATGTATTCTTCCATCTGCTTTAAAAATACTTGATAATGAGAGACTGCCAGTTTCCATGGAGGGGAGGAAATGAAAGAGGCAAGAAGGTAGAATGGGGCCAATGGAGCTGAAGACTCTGTGCTTTGTCTTCCTCTGAGCAGCAGATCTATCGAGACCCACTGAGGTCAGCAAGAGCTGTGGGGTGGCACCTTGGAAAGCCACATCCATGTGTGTTGGTGGGTGGAGAAGGGCAACCATGACCTCTGATTTTAGACAATGAGATGAACACTAAGAAAGGGGATACAGCTTTGTCTCTGTGTTTCTGTGCTCTTGCTAGCTGAGTGTCTGGTCGTCTTCTCTGAAGATGGTGTGACGGGGTGGGAGAAGAGCTGTTGCAGGTGTAGAGCTGAGACTGAGAGAGGTTGGGGATGAGGCAGGTTGGGGATGGACCCCAGGGCAGGGAATGAATTATCATGCTCCAAGCAGAGGTCAGCAGTGCCCTGGCTGCTCTGCAGCTTGTCGCTTTCTGAGTTAACTGTGAGGCTGAGCTGTCCCTGCTGTCCAGTATCCTCTGGGGAGCATCATGGTCCTGTGGACTCTTCTCTCAGTGGACTTGGCAGTATTGTGGGCTTGGGTGGCACTTCTGGGGCTGCTGAGATGGCCAGGGGCATGGGTTTTGGCTTCCTTGCCTGCTTTCAGCTGCGAAGTGTGGCTTTTTGGGCCTGGCCTGACTCGGCTGCCTGTGCTAGGGAAGCAGACCTGGGCGGTGCACACAAGACTGTATTTTATTTTGTGAACTCTTCATTTCCTTTATTCACCTCAGTGCCTTGTTTGCAGTAGGAAATTCTTTCAGACAATTCTTGTTGCTCCCGTTGATGTTAACAATGGTGGGAACCTGCCTCCTCCTTGCCTTGTTTTCAGCATAGCCTCACTCATGGGGCAGGTTCTGTGTTCAGCCCACCACAAACTCAGGGTCTCTAGCTTTTCCAGTGTGAGCTGACCTGGAGTCAGGATCTGATGGAGATACTTGGAAAATCCTTATTTTGTGTAGATGAGATCACAGGAAATCAATTTTAATGTCCTGAGTAGGGCCTCTGAAATAATGATGGGGATTGATTAAGTAAGCAGTGTGAATCTGAGAAGTAAAATATTTATTCAGAGCTGAGGCATGTTTTATATGTCCCCTTCCCACCCTTGCAGCCCTGGAGAGAGGTGGCTTTGCTGGCTGGCTGCCCCCTCTGGAGCGATTTGAGGGTTGTTGCTTCTTTTGTGCCTTTTGTATGCCTCTTCCTCTTGAGGTGATGCCAAGAGCATGGGCACGAGCTGCTCGGTACCTTGTGGCTTGCTTTGCAGGAGAGATACCGAGGGGACAGTGTCTTCTCTTGGCTTGGCAAATACTTCTGCCTTGTCCAGCCTCTTTGTTGGCTTGGTTTGGCTCTAGGCTTCACTCCCATAAGCTACAGTGGCTCTTGCAGGAAAAGATACTGAAGCAGTTTCAGCTTAGAACAGTTGGGTGCAACCATGTCATTTAAAAAGAAACCAACACAAGCCCCACAGTAGTACTTCAAGCTTTTTTTAGGTGCACTATCTAGCTACCAGCTCTCCAGCCTACTGTAATAAATGATGTGTAATAATGGTTCAGACAAACACCATGGTGCTGTTAGCATTCAGCATTAATACTAGTGGATAATGCTCCAGATCAGAGACAGAAAACCAAGTTCAGGGTCTTGCTGTCTTAGCTAAGAGCAGTAGTAACAAAAATTTACCCCAAATATTATTCTTTCTCCCCATAAGTACTAGTTTGCATGCCGCTATGTGATGTGGTCAGTGAGATGGGAATAAGAGATGCTCTTTCCTGGCTGCTTCATTACCTCTGGATGCCTTTTCCCCTCCTCTATGCCATGGTGCCTGGTTTAGACATACATGGGCCAGGACTTGCAGGAGTCACCAGAGCTGTTTTCATGCACGGCTCGGGCAGGTATGATTAATGTGGGTGTAGGCAAGGCCCCCTTGGCCTTGCATGAGGTGGTGCAGAAAGAGCTGTGAGAAGGAGGAAAAGCTCCCTGTGGTTTTCCATTAGCAATACCCAGCCTTTCTGCAAGGTTTCCCTCTCTGGCTGCACTCTCTGCTTGTCCAATATAAGTGATACCCACTGTTGGCATGAAACATAGTCCAAAGGCTATTACTGCATTTCACTAGTAGTACAGTTATTTTGCTGAGCTAGGTAATTTTTACGTCTTGAGCTATCTTTGGGACTCCTTATTTAAAAATACAGACTGTGCCTGTGTTTAGAAAAGTGGCTAAGTAGCCTTAGGATCTGAGTTTGCAATTAAAGCTTTTGAAGTTGCTGAAAATATGGAGGAGCTGAATATTTTTCTTGCCGGCTTAGGCTTTTTGTTTTCATTAGTAGCATCCCACATAAGGTGATGTCAAAGAGCAGACAACTACCAGGTTTTGGGGTTTGTTTTTGTTTGTTTGTTTTTTCCATGTCAGCTCATAGCTTCTTTAGATCTTTCTATTATCTAATTGGATTTTCTGTTACCACTTCTGCATCCCAGATTTATTTTCAAATGACATCTAGCTGCTGGAAGTATGTTACTGAAGTACTGTAATTGGGGGTTATTTCTTTACCAGATCTGGTCCTGAATACTTGGCACAAGCTAATAGAAAAAGACTTGTTTTAGAAACATTTTGGTTTTGCCACAGATGTTGCCCACTTTGCCAGTGGCTCCTGCGAACTGATCCCCGTGCACAGCAGTAGTTCTAATGTGAATTATTTCTGGAAATCTGCATGCATCTCATGTATTTCATTCAGAAATTATATTAACCTCTCGCACATGATGGGAGTGGAAGCGGAGAAATAGTGTTTTGAATCCTGAGAGGGATCTTTGTAAATGATTTGCAGGACTGTTTGGGTCTGTCTGTGCATCTGAAGGTGTTCTTCAAAGTCTGGGTGTTTCACCGCAGAGTTAACTGGGTGCAAAGTAAAGTACAAACGATGTCCTGTGTAAGCAAGGGACTCAACAGAATCTATTTGCCAGACGTGTTGAATGCACCAAGTGTGCAAAATGCTTTGCTTAAGCACATAAACATGGCTTGAATTAAGTTTCTGAGAGTCTGTGGTGGCAGCCTTTGGTTTTGTCTGTAAAGAAAACTGAGGTGTGAGAGGAGCAAGTTTGATAGACAGCTTGCTTGGCTTGCTCGGTGACAGCCCGAGCTTGTATTTCCCTCTTCTGCAGGGCCGCACAGTGACTGATTTGCAGCGAAGTACAGGAGCACAGACTGCAATGGAGATCGAATTGCAAGTCTGCTTTTATTCTTTCAGATAGAGGTTCCCACTTGTAGCCACAGCCAAATCTTTGCGTTTCAAAGCACACAAATCATCTCCTTTCAGCCCCCATGAAAACCCGTCTACTTCAGTCTGAGTCAGCCTAGGAGCTTTTGACAGCTTTCAGATAAATGAAGAATATCACAGTGACAGTCCTGGGTTTATTTTTCTGGGACAAAATTTGGCAGGCAACAGCCTGGCTTGGGAATAAGAAATGTGCAACCTGGAAAGGTGAAAGTATCTGGTTATCATTGACACTGGTTCTTGGCATCTCTCTGCAATAACATGGATTACCCCACATCCTCCAGATGTGTGTAAGAAATGTACAGGGTTGCCAATAAAGAGGTTGTGCATGAATGCAGTTGCATTTTCCTTTTCTTGCTTCTTCGTATGATTAAAGATTTTTCTTTTGTCTGTGTCTCCTTTTGTTTTAATTGGTAGAATTAAATTTCTTGGATATCTTCAGAATGAACTTACAAACAACATGGCTAATGATATTTCAATAGTCTTCCTTTTTGTTTTGTTCCTAGTTTGAAATGTCAAGACTAATATTTTCAGAAATTGCTGAATTAAATAACCCAAAAGAGTTCTCATTTATTCTCAGCTTTTACGGCTAAAAGATTAGGTTGTCATACTGTGAGCAGGTATATTGCTAGCTGTAAATGCTAGCAGTGATTATGAGGCTTAACGCAGCCATCTGGGACTGAACATATGCACAGTCCTCAAATCTTCATGTTGAGACCCCAAGAGGAGCAGGGATTTTGCTAGATCATCTGGTGACTTGGTCTAGCGGTAAATCACGCCACTTAACCACCACATCTCTTGGCTGCTGCTTTTTCCTCCCCCAAATCTGTTTCATGTCCTCATTGAGCTATGGCAGGTCTCATTGTGCCTTTTCATTCTTGCTCAGTCAGAGTTCTGTGCTCTGAAATTTTTGCCTGTGTGTAAGTGCAAGGATGCAGACACTGGGAGGGAAGAAGTCATTTTTCAAATCCTGCATCAGCAATTTTATATGTAAAGCTTCCCTCGTTGTGGCCAGGTAACCCAACTTGCCGCTGTTCTTTTTAAAAGAGGAAACAATGAATGAATGATTATGCCTTCATTAGCTTATAGAATCAGAAGATTAAGATTTTTAATTACATTTGAAAATGGTTTCATTCATTTCCTGTTTGTTGTATGTGATTTCCAATCCGAGAAAAATTCTTAATGTTTTTAAATGAATGCTTTTCTGCCACAAAGTATCTTTTATCACAGAAAATGCCAGCTCTCATTCTCTTTCATCTGTCTCATTAATGTTGAGTACATGGCACTTTAACGTGGCAGCCGAAGCAAAGCAGGGAATTTCAGCTAATATCTGACAACTGTAAGCTGAGATTAAATGACATCCGAGTGCAATCTGCTATAGGTAAGTAATTGGCATTTTCCAGGAGCATTTGACCTAATTTACGTTTTTTTTCTCCCTCTGCCCCCTCAAATCTGTCTTTGGAGGTTGGTTAGTCATCAGGATTTCTGAGCTTTCAGCTCAGAAGGTACTTGGTGCCAGTCAGTCCTCTGAGCATCTGTGGGAGTGAGAGGTGCTAAGCATATTTGAGGAGCAGGTTGCTGGGGGCCTGAGGGTGGTCCCTGGGTCAATGTCAGGGTTGATGAACAAGGGTTCCCCACAGGGACCTGCCATGAGCAGGGTCAGAGGGTGCTGCCTCTGCACCTGGAAGATGCATTTCCACTGTGCCAGACTCATTTCGGAAGTCACGAAATGAGTCCCTGGCCAGAGTCTGGAGGCAGCCCTCCTTCCTGGCTTTGAGTGAGCTGTTGTGGAGCACTTCTGTCTTTCTCGTAGGCCTGGCTCAGGGGGAGGGAGGGCATGTCTGGTGATTTCAGCACAAGTCCCTGATTCTGGTGGAGGTGGAAAGTGGCACTAGATCTGGGAGCTGCTTTGTGCTGGGGAGAACCTGCATCTAAGTCTCTGCTTTGGCCCTGGGGCAGCTTTTCAGCAAGGCAGTGGTAAACCCTTCCTAATGCTCTGAATTACAAAGAAGCTGGGCTGAAAGTTGAAAATAAACAACTTCTCGAAGATGTGCCTTACCTTCTGGAGTGCACAGTTGATGGTCACTGAACAATCGGAACAATTTGGTTTCTGATATATAATTGCCAAAAAGTGGTAGTGTCAGGGGACCTTGGGTTTTGTGTTTCGAGGTAGCTGAATGTTCATCCTGCTGCAAATCACATTTGCTATCCGGCATTTGGAGTTACACAATTATTAATTACAAGAGCCACTTGGGATCAGGGCTTGTGTGGCCTGCATGCTGCAAATGTTTCAGCTCCTGATTTGCTGGGTGGTCTTGGGCAAATACCTTCATTTTGGTAAGCCTTTGTTTTCTCCATGATTAAAGCAGATGATAATTCCCTTTCTTGTTTTGTAAGGTGCAAAGCTGTGATCAACAAATTAATAGTATGGCCATAGTTACCTTTACAAACCTAGCCCTATTGCACCAAATCCAGTGAGATCTTATGGCACAGAAGCATTACCAGACTAACGCTTTTTATTAAAAGCACTTTCAAGAAAATAACTATTCAAATAGGGTAATATGCAAATTATGTTTTCAAGGAGATTTAACAAGTAATTTCAATAAAGAAAGGTTTAAAATTGAGCAGTGTGAGTAACTCCACTGACCTTGTTTCTCTGGGTTTATGTAAATGCAATTGAGGGCAATTTTCATGTAAAGCATTCCTAAGACGGGTGAGTTTCTCTGTTGTAGGCCAGAACCACTTAAACATCAAAGCCAGAGGTGTTTTGGTTTTGTTCTTCAAACAAAACCTTTATTTGAAATTGCAGTCTGATGTGTGACTACTGTCTGTTACTGAGCACAGCTACATTTCCCCTCGGGTTTGGCCTCTCCAGGAATGGAGCTCAGAAAAGCATTTTTTCCATGGGATGTGCATTACTTGGTTTTGATATAACCTAAGGAAAGCAGTATTTTTTTATAGCCTAACCAAGCAACCTGATGATTTCTTCCAGTGGGATGAGCCAGAAAGCTAGAAGTATAAATCCAGGCAGGCTAGCTGTGGTACAGCTTTACATGAAATGAAGGGAAGTATAAAGTTCACACAAGCTAAAAAATGGTCGATGTTTCTGGCATGAAATAGGTGGCTGGTCCCTATGTAAAATACACAGTAAGGAGTTCCAAGAGAGGAACGTGCAGATGCTGTCCCCATCCACACTAACTGTGGTAAATGGGTCTTTTTCTGGACTGTGTGTGCTGAAATATCTTGGCAATGGAAGCTGTTCAGGGCAGGGGACGTGGTATTTCTGGTTTGATGCAGTGCCTTGCAGAGGAGGGTCATGGCCCAGCATCTCGGATTCAGTGATGCTGAATAGTAGGAAGGAGGATGGAGATAGCTGGATGGGTGCCGTCCTCTTGGCCTCTATACAAGTAGGAAGAGTGTGCAAGTCTGCTCTTGAGATTTATGCTCCAGTTTGCACCCTTAGGGGCTACTGAGTGGCCCAAGGAGATGAGAGTAAAAACATCATCCACCTGAGGACGGGCTGCTGTCCTGTGTGCACTGATGCTCCTGGGGTCAATGTGTTCTGGCCTGCTGCAGGACCAGGCTCTTGTGGCATACAGAGTGGGGGCCTGAATGCTGCATGTACAAACCCAGCTCTTTCTCCTGGACAGTCATGAGAGGAAGGAAAGAAGAGCTGGGCATTAGCCTGCCTCTTTGAAGGCTTACCAAGTTTCCAGAGCAGTTATTTACCGGTCAGCAGACCCCTGCTGCTCTGAGGTATAAGCAGCCCATGCAGTGCTGCTTGTGGCTTCACACATCTACTGCTTTGAGCAATGCAGAGGTGGAGACTGCTGTGTCTCCAGCCTTTGCAGTGTTAGTAAGGAATATGCAGCAGCAGATCACTTGCTTTGGTATCTCTCATTAAACAACTCAAGCCAAGGGTAAAAACGTGTGCCACACATGGGAATTGTGCCCCAGTTTTGGGACAGGCAGGTTTGCAGCACTTGGAGTTGTAGAGCACGTCAGAGCAGGGAGCTCCTTCATGTGAACTAATCTTGCCCAGTCCTCTGCAGGAAATGCTTGCTTGGAGCAGGCTGGATTTGCCTTTGGGTAAGTTTGTCTTCCCAAATCCTTAGGTTTGGCTCCATAAAGTTGTGACAGGGTTTACCTGCTCTGTTAGGTCTTTAAAGCCTTGCTGCTGCAGAGGGATGAAGCAGAGTGCAGTGGAGCCTGCTCGCTCAGCAGCACCGCTGCTCATCTGTCACAGTCGTTCCTGTTCCGCGGTTGACTCGTGCTCAGCTGTTATGTGGTATGTGCTGGCATAGATAGTTGGCCAAGCTAAACAGTTCAGTGCTTTGCTTACAGAGGCATACCTGATGTGCCCTGCTGTCTACCCTGGTGCTTCCAGGAAGAAAAAAAGGAATTGAGATTGAGAAAATGGGATCTAGTATGGTCAGCCTGTGACCTGAGTGGGCCCCTAGTTAATGGGGCCGTGTGCTGGCCCGGCGGTCTGCCTTTGCAAATCTCGCTGCAGGAGAGCAGCCCTTGTGAGCTGCCTCTGCACTCTTCTGCCAAGGCAGTGGGACAAGAGGTGGCTGGATCACACTCCTTTGGAGTGACCTCTCTGGGGAAAAAGAGGATGAGAAGTCTGAGTAATGTGAGTATACAAAGCTATATCATAAACTGCAGGAGATGCAAGCTAATGGCAAATCCTCTTGCTTATTATTGTTATTCAAAGAAACAGCCTTGCAAAATGTTCCATTCTTCCCTTCTAAAACTTGTCCTTGAGCTATGTATTTCAACAAAGTGGAGTGCAATGCGTATTGTCTGTACTCGTAAGGTTGCAAGACTTTGAATTCTACAGGGTATCTGTTTAGCTTGACTCTGAGAAGTCTGAGCAGCTGGACTGTTTGGATGGGTAGTACACTAGAGAATTTTTTTGTTCGCTTTTGGGGTGTATCAAGGAATAACATTGGATGTATGGGTTACAAGCAGTGGCATGGAGTGCTACAGCACAAGTCTTGACAGGAGGGCAGAAATTAAAAGTAAGTCTGGATATGACTGCTTTTGTTTTCCTTTAAAGCACGAACATGACTGGGGTGGACAGTCAAAGCAGAATGTGGTGGCCAACAGTAATTCATCTGTAGGGGTGGATACTGGCTCCAGTTTCACCTTTTAGCAGGGCTCCATTGACAGCTAATGGATGTTGCAGCAGCCTGTGTATGGAATAATTTATGTGTTTGAAAGAACACAATTCCAGAGAGCACATGGGTGAATGCCAGTGGTTTGCAAATCTCTGCCAATGATCTTGTGAGCAGCGGCCTGCTGCAGGAAAAATAACATTGGATTAGCTCAGGGTAATGTTTGGAAGTGTCATACTTAGTTCCTAAAGACTGGCCCTTCTGCAGAGCAGCACTGGGCTATAGGCAGGATATTCTGAAGAAAGCAGAAATGTATTAAATGTGAGTATTCTTCATGCATCAAACAAGAAGTGGGAAGCAACACAGGGAGACATTTATAGCTACTGGCTTTTCCCAAGCAGCTTTTGCAATATCTCTGTCATTTGGGAAGAAAATTCCCTTGTTTCAAGCACTTGGACTGTCTGAGCCAATGCCAGGTTGCTTGATCTCACAGCTCCAAGGCAGCTTGGTACCATTACAGACCTGTTACCTGTCTGAGGAGCTTGGTGTTGGGCACCTTTTCCGCAGCTGAAGAAATGGAAACCTTGCTTTGGCATCAAACTCAAAAGCCAAATGTGAACCCAGCAGCACTCCCCTGTCTGTTTCCAGCTTTTCAGCCTCCTGTTTTTAATTAAACTGTCGCGACACTGCAGGCAGAGCAGGACCCAGATACCAGAAGCCAAAGGTCCAGCTCACAAAGGCGTTTGTGAACCTTGGTATGCGGATGGGAAGCCTTTGACAGCGCTTAGGGCAGGGCCAGTGCCTGCCTCCCACTAATGGTGGTTTATTTGGTCTCTGCTCATCCAGCCGCCCTGTGGCAGGGCTGAAAACACTATTGAAGTCTGGTCTTTTCCCCTCATGTTGGTTTTAATAATAAAGTGTATCCTCACACCTGAGGAGCACCTTAGATGATAGCTACCACTTTGCAGGCCTTCAGAGTGTCTCACTTGCTTTGCAACAGTTCCTGTGCACCATTTAGCTCTGAGAATCTTTGTTGCTTTGAGAATAATTACAGAAGGCTACAAGGAGACTTGCTGTAGTTAATCTGTGTGTTACCTGGTGTCTTTGTACCTTATGCCTCCAGATGTTGTCACACCATAGAGTGGTGCTTGTGTCTGAGCAGCTGGAGCAGTTGCCTTCTGCAGGGGTATTTTGGTGGTGTTAGAGCCCAGGAATTTTGTGGTTCATTGCCTGAGCTACTGGATGGAGGAGGCACAGCCTTTAAACAGGAGGGTGAAACTCCTGTGTCGCATTTGTTCGTGGAGGTTGGGCTGTTGCATCAGATATGGCAATTTGCCAAGCAGAAACTCCTTAGAGAACCCGCAGGCGCTGGCAGGGTGTTTTCCCTGAGACAGGGCACTTGGCAGTTTTGTAGTTCAACCTGCAGTTGTCACCTGTAGGGAAAGGGCCAGTGCAGAGTGCTGCCCACCTTACCCTGGGGCTGCTGGAGCTCTGTGAGGCCATGCCGGTGGTGCGAGCTCACCACTGAAGCAGTGATAACTTCTGCATTGCCTGTATGGGGTCAGTGACCAGCTCAAATGCAAGTTCACTGTTCTCTGGTTAAAGACCCTGTGTTCCCATAAAGCGTGTAATCTTTTAAGTAAGTGTTGGCTGTAACACACAGGGTCTTCTCTTTCTCTTGAAAGAGACTGATAACCAAACCATGTTTTTGCTGCAGGCCTTTTCCTGGCAGAGCCATGGTGCTGGGAAGCATGATGAAGTGTTTATGGCCAGCGGACCATTGCCAGTAAATGTTCCATTTCATAGGAAGAAAAATGACATTTGCAGCTACCCCCATAGTTTTGGCAAAATAGGCTGGGTCCAGAGTTGTTGTGTTCAGTGAGGAGCACTGCTCCTCCCAGCTGTGGGAATCAGGGGTTCTGCGTACTTGACTACGCTGGCAGCTGCTGCTTTCAGAAGCCTCAGATAACTTGTTCGCTGTCCTCATGGAGCTTATCACTTGGCCTGCCATGAAAGCATCTCCCCTCTCGTTTCCAGGCCAAGTGTTGTTCCTGCTGTGTGTAAGTGATTGCTTACTGCCTCTCTTGTTACAAATGTCGGTCTTTCTAGTGGACAGGTTGAAATGCCACATAGTCCTCAAATGTTCTGGAGCTTTGGCATATACCATGAGACCACTGAACGTGCAGCTCTTCTGCCAGGGACCTTGCTGGGACAGAGAGCTTTTGAAAAGATAGCTATAGGATGGCTGTTTCTGGAATGGTTGGAGTGTGGGGGGAACCAAACAGAAAACCCCCTTACAGGTGGTAATAGGTGTGGGGAAAACATCCCATGACTAGGAAGTAAGTTTCCTTGTTTTAGAGATACAAGTCTCCATACTTGGATCAGGTCAAAAAGTATAAAGCTGTGTGTTACATTTTGTAACAGATTCTAAGGGGATTTCTATCAGATGCTCAGAGTGTTACCAAATGAGAACTGTGCCTGCTAATTTACATTGCTCCTGAGTGCTGGCCAAAGGCCATCGGACCCACCTAAGCATTGGAAAATGGCAAATCACTCATATAGCCCATAGGATTACGGGCCTTCATGATGAACCTGCTGCCGAGTTATGGACATGCATTTGTTTTATCAGAGGGATCTTAGAATAGTCATGGGAAACCATGCAGAGCATAGCTGGGTCTATTGGACAGTTACTCATCGTTAAATGAATTAATTTGATTAAGTGTATATGGTGGTGTTGACACATGGTCGCTTCCCCTCCTGAGTTTATAAATCAGTGGCTGCTTCCCCTCCTGAGTTTATAAATCAGTCTTCTGTGCCATTAAATATGTGACTGCAACATCTTTCAGCAGCTTGCTGCATGGGTGATACTGGACATATTCTTGGAGTACACAGCAGGAGCTGATTCTCCTTGCTGACTTGAGGGGAAATTCAAGAATAAGCCTAGGGAAGACAGAGCCATTTCCTTTCCTGCCAGTGTACCCTGGAATGGTTTTCTGAGAACAGACTTGCTGACTGTGGGACTCTTAGTACTAGAAAACATTTGTGTGCTTTGTCAGGTTACTGTGCAGTATGCTTCCTGAGGTTTTAGGGAATTTTTTGCCTTTTTTGTTTGTTTGGTTTTGTTTTCCTGATGGAGCATTGGGCCCTCTAAAGTTGTTAGTAGGTTTTGGATCAAGGTCTCAGAATTATTTATGAGTGAAAATAGGATTTTATGGTTACAGGATGCATTTAATTAGTGTCTGGAATTTAGTCACTAATCTAAATTTGTTTGTAGAAATGCTGTTAGTATTTTCCTTTAAGAGTTTTTGTTTTCTACATGTAGTTGTTCAAAATAATACTTAGTGCTAATAAAACTTAGCAACAGCCAAAAGAAAAATATTTTTTCCTTGCTTATTTCCTTATGCTGTGCATTTACACACTGTTCCCATTTGGGCTTTTTGGTTTGGGGTATGTATTTTGCTTTTTCTAGAGCAAAAATTAAAATGGTCCCCCAAGAAAAGCTAAGCTTATGAAAACATACCAGTTGGCTGAAGGGTCAGGGCCTGGTAGCATCTGAACCTACTTGCATGAGGGAAAGTGTGGGACCTTGAGGTTTTATTTATTTATTTTTCATTTCATGTTGTACAGTCTTGGAGAGATTTTCCCCTTCCCACCCCCGGATTTTAATGTGGTGCCTTTTCATCACTGCTGATGCATAACTGGTGTTTGTGGGAAACTGAATGTAGGATTAATCTCTTCTTTTTAAAGAATGATCTTCCTCCCCTGAAGTCTAGATGATATGCTTCTTAGTGAATATCCCCAGCAAGATTCTAACACTGCTGAGCTTGAAATATGTGCAAGCAGATTGCAGGCTGTAAAACATGAAACCGCCTGGAGCAAGCATAACCTCTAATGATAGTTGGTATCTACCAGGTCTGGTGTGGCAATGCCATGGTTCTGCGCTTCATGCCCAGAGTGCCTGAGCCTCCTGGGTGCTCTGTGGTGGCAGGGAGTGACATTTGGTCTTGACCAAGCAGCTGCTTGGGCCGTGAGAGGCTTTGCTGTCTCCTTGCTTATGCCAGCCCCCCCTCTCAATCCTTTAGCCGACAGTAATCAGTGTCCTTGCATTTGCCTTTGTGAGCAGGATCCTAACCACTGGTTGTCTGACCCCAGAGAGTGGGATGAAGAAAAGAGAAATGGAGTGTGACTTGGGTATATCACTTGAGCCTCTGAAGCTCTTGCTGTTAACAGGGGGACTTGGAGCCTCCCTGTTAGGGAATGAATTTTAAGAGAGAAGAAGCTCCAACCCCTGAAGGTATATCCCTGCATGCAGACATTGAGTTTGGTCTCAAGTGCTAGGACATCCAGCTAGATATAGATGCAGAAGCACCTTGATTGGGAGAGAAATGAGTTACTGAAGCGGCACCCGTGCCAGCCTTTGTCTCCTTTGCACACCCAGCCTGGCAGCACCAAGCTGGCTCAGCTTCCAGAGGATGGGGAAGGAAGGAAAGGGTAACTGTACAGGCTTGTACTTTATTATGAGAGATTCATGAAGGGGGGTCATGGGCAGGTTTTTCCACATGTAGGGACTTATGCCAGTTTTGCATCTGGCTTTATTTGCATTATTAGGATTAAACTAATAAATCTGCTTTAAATCCTTGATGTTGGGAAATTGCCGTTTGACAGCACTGTGTTGCTGAGGAAAGGCTTTCTCCAGGCTGGGTGTCTGATCTGCATGACAGATTACAAAGCTTGTACCACACACTCATGCTCTGTCCTTCTTTTACTGGTGGGCTATCACCTGTGACTTAGCTTCTTATATTAAGCCTGGCATTTGCCTTTATTACAGGCTTTAGAGATTCCGGTTGTACAGTGCCTGGTATAAAATGGGTGGTTGTTGGAGAATTTGCATAGGTTTCAGTAAAAAGTTGTTCTGTTGGCTTGCATTTGTGTACAGACAATTTCATTTACAGTGTTGAGCTTAACCTCACAGCCAAGGCAGTGTCTTGTTCTCGGGATTTCCAGGGAGACTGGGGAGGTGCTAGTCTTCAAGCTGCCCTTGACCTATGCATGACTACATGGTCGCTTCACTTGTTGCTGCTTGGCAGCCTGACTGGGTGAGCACCCCTGCACATACACATATCCACTCCGAGTTGTGTCTTCCCCTCAGAGACTGAGGCAGTGTGTTTTATTTATTGTCTTCTCTCCAAATACTGCATAGTCAGTGGGCAAGGGACTGAGTCCTGTTGCAGAAGAGAGCAGTGGTTTCCTAGTTAAGTACCACCACTGAAGACACTACCCATCTGTCTGTCTTTCAGAGACATGCTGTTACATGGCGCTTTTTTAAGTGGCAGCTGGCAGGCAGTTTTCAGTTGTCCAAAATTGTGCATGTGTTTGCTTGGAGACCACAGAAATATACTGGAGACTGAAGTGGAGAACATGCAGTAGGCTCTGTTTTGAGCCTGGCTTCATAGAAATTGTTAGTGTCTTGGTAGAAAGCCTGGCAGCAAGTATGAGCTCTGGCAAAGGAAGAGAGAAGACAGAGGAAGGGAGAAGGGTAAAAGTCACCTCGGAGCTTTAGCTGGGGCCAAAACTAGTATTAGTTCATGATACCAAACCTCTTAGTCATTGCCAGGCTTGCTTATAGCACTCAAATAAGGTGGGTGTGTAGCCACAGCAGTTTTAAAATGACAGGTTTGTGCTCAAGCATTTTGCTGAGAAGTTAAGACCTGGATTTCCCCCAACTTGGGTAGGCTTTGTTATTTCAGTTGTCTCAGTAGCTGTTCCTGCCTGAATACAGGTAAAGGCGCAAGAAAATAAAGGCAAATTGGGTGGCTGTTTCTTATTCTGAATGCCATGGAGTTATCTGCTTATCCAGATCCTGTCACCTCTGCAGCTTTTCCCTTCTAGACATCTCTCACACAGACAAAGTTGCTGCTTTTACTCAAGGTGATAAAATTGTAGCCTTCAGAAATTAAGTTCTGCGGCTGGACTAAAACATGTCTTCTGCTAAGGAGCACCTCACTACAAAGTAAGCTGCATTAATGGAATTGCAGCTTGTTTAAAAAGAATAAGGAAAGCTGAGGTGACTACAGGAATCAAAGTTCCTGGTGTGATCTGAGCTTGGTCTGGTGGGAAAGCTTGCCCAGCCTTTCAGAGGCTGTTGGCAAGCTAAAATACAGCTAGGAGCCATGCGGGTGCTGTGTGTGCTTGGTCAGGGGGCACCTGGGGGGGCTCAGAGACTCTGCCGGGAGCATTCTGTGTGCTGGGGCTGGGCATACAGCAGGAAACGGGGGTCTGGTGCTGACCCTGCCTTCCTATTACGTATCTTAGCAAACTGAGGGTTGCAGGTGAGCCCTCTACCCTCTGTACTGGCACAGACCCACTGCCTCTTGCCAGGATCCAGCCCCAGGGTAGAAGCTGTGCTCAAACAGCTTGGGAGCCTTGTGCGTCCAGTGAGCTGTGGTGTGGCCTCATTGCCTTTATAATATATTCCCAATTGCACGAGTGAAACTATTTATTTTATTCCCCAGGAATTCCTGCCTCGGTAATAGAAGTGTTTGGAAAATAGGTCCCTGCAAAAGAAACTTGTCAGACAAGCCTAATGTTAGGTGTGGATGTCTGTAATTGGAGGAAAGATCCCTCCCTGCTGGGCCAAGTTGCCAGGCTCGTCTCCTGCAGGAAAACCCCGCTTTTGTTTTAGGGTGATGGTGTCTGCCTGAGCCACCTTTGGAGGTGAGAGCACCTGGAGGGTCTGGAGGAGGGAGGAAACAGTATTGCTGTCTGTCTGCTTTGTGAATGGTGTAAAGATGTTTCGATGAAAAAGCTTCCACAGTTTTAGTGCCTTCAGAGGGATTCAGCCTTGATAGCAGCCCGCTCCTTTTTATCCCTGTCTGTGGATGACCTGCAGCCAGTGAAGCATGAGGTGAGAACAGTTGGGGCTGCAGGAGTCTCTTGCTGATGCTGGTTGGCAATACCAAGATCCCCTTGAATTATTGTGCTGTGGCATGGCGCAGGGCAAGGAGGCAGCACGAGGTTTCTCTGCCTTGGCTGTAGTGTCTGCAAAACCTCATTCTGGCTGACTTGTTCCAGATGGTAGGTAGCGGGCTTAATTTGAGCTGTCTTCACTTGCTTGCTGACATGAGCTCCTCCTGAGTTAATTAGCAGATGAAGTTGATGGTACCCATGCTTTGCTGTCTGTGGTCATGGAGGTCTGATGTATAGGGTTTGAGGAGTACAGGGAGAAAAAGGGATGTTTTCTCTACTTTGGTGCTAGCTGACGCTGCCCAGGCTGACTCCAGTGAGAGATGTGATTTCAAGGCTCTCACTTCCCTCTTGGAGACATTCGCTTGGTGGAACATCTCTGACTTTGTCGCTAGCTCCTCTGGTCCAGGCAAAAAAATAGTCCTGGGAGTTGGATTTCCTTGCTGGTCTGTTTGCACTGGAGGCTGAGGACGTGTTTTGGAGAGAACAGAAATGTTCAGCTTCAGAATGGAGTTTGGCTGTGCTGTGTAAGAGGCCTTGCTGGCCTAATGCTGTGGTGGGGACTTGCAGTTCTGTAACACCTTTTAGATTGTTTTACTTATAGTTAGTCCCGAGCAGTTAGAGTGCAAGGGAAGGCCTTCTCCCTTGTCGTTACATGTGGATGAATATCTCAACAGTGCAGAAAATAGGTATGGGGCAGAGTGGGACTCTTCGTGTTTATGGAAGTTGGTTTGGATCTCTGGAATAAAAGGTTTATGTCTGCCACAACCCAAAGAACGGAGTTGTAAAGCTCATCCTTGGATTCCTTCTGACTAGAGAGTTAATCCTTTATTCTGGTGCTGTAAATGTTTATTTAGCACACTCTCTTATGCGTTTATGGAGTTCAAACATCTTTGAGTGTATGTTGGGCAATTGCCGGTGTACTGTCCAGGGATTCTTTATGACTTGGAGCCTCACCAGGATTGTAGTGGTCATCAGATGCCTTTGTGATCCTGCCCCTTTGCAAGTGATGGATGTGGAGAGGACTGTGGGAACATTCCTGTCTGCTGGCTGCATGTGAGAAAAATGTTTTGTCTTGCATCGCCTATTGAGTCCAGCAATGTTAAGTCTCTGTAGCAGTCTATTGGCACAGCAAAACGCGAGGGGAGTATAAAAAGCCTGGTGTAGAGTGGCCTTCTAGTCCCATCTCCTCCTAATGATATCAGTGTTATGACTGTGCTGCAGACCTAGATTAGATGTGCTTTCCTCTGGAAGAACTCTGGCCAATTAATATTTTTGGAAAGACAAAACGCAGTCTTTCAAGGCAACCACAAAAATTTGGAATCAATGAAGTGGAGGGAAGGAAGTACTTCAGATAAAATGTGGAATTGCTTCTTGAAGCTATGTCCTATTTATGAAAATTTTTATATAGGATTTCCCTGTTAAAGGCAGGAAAACGAAGTCTCGCTGAAGGCAAGTGGGGAACATTGTTGCTGTTGAGTCAGTTGAGAGTTTAAAGTCTATGGACTAATGTTTCAAAACTGTCAGCTAAATAATTCAATAAACCTTGACCTTTTCCTCTGCACACAGATTCAATTCAACTTAATTCCACTTTCGCTCCTGCTGAAGACAGAAAACTGCGCACTAAGGCAAACAACATTATTTGTAATCCTCTATATTCTTTGATTGCTGACCTTTTCTTATCCATGATCAATGACTTCTGTGGCGTCCTAGAAGAGCTTCATGTACCATAAGGGGCTATGCACATTCCCTTTTCCTTTTCTAAGCAGGTGTGAGGGCTATGACTTAACACTCAGAAAAGCAGACCATACAGTGAATGCGTTAAAATCTGGTTTTCCTGCTTCGTTGTTGTTGTCTGCATTACGTTGTCAGAACCATGCTCAAGTGTACACATTGCTAGTGAGAGTAAAATCTGAAATGTTTTCTCTGGCCTGTTATTTAATATCCTTAGTGTCCTATATGCATGTACATGTTGCATATGAATTTAAGAGGAGCTGGTCTGAGCCAGCTCTTTCAGTCTGGTTGATACTGGATCAACACTTCCTTAGTGGTGCTGGACCAGTAAAGTTTCCCTGATGAATTGCGGTGTTTATCTAGCACTTGTTGGGACCCTTAATAGTCCTGGTAGGGATTTTCCGAGGAGTAGATGTACCTGCTTCTTTTAGGTCCTGTAGTAACCAAGCCCAAGACAAGGTGCCAGTGCACTGACCATGGAAATTCACATAGCTGAATGATGATTCTTTTTTTTTTTTTTAAGTCAAGACCTGTGCATACTCACTGCTGTTGTACCTGGACGTTGAAGAAACCACGTATCTATATGTATCAGTGTTGTTTTAGGATTTTGATATGAAGACAATTACTGTGATAAATCTGAACTCCTTAAGTCCAGACTCAAGAGAACTAGAGAATAAATGAGCTGAAGCTGTATGCCTTTATATACACAGCTCTGTGTGCCCTACTTGGAAATCGGGTCTGTGCCGACAACTGTAGCATGTCCATGCCATGGTGTCCCCCACCTGCCTCTGAGCAAGCCAGCAGGGCACAGTATTAATACAGATCGTGGTAGTAAGTCCCAGGGCTAATTAATTATCCAGAGCATGATGTGGGGCACCTTTCAGTCCTGGAGCTTGCTGAATGGGAGCTGACAAAATGTGCCCTTGATGTGCAGCTACAGTTTCTCAGGAAAGAAAACACAGGGTTAAGGAACTGCAAGCCAGCCCTGCTTGGCTGTGCCTGCACCACCTCGCAAGGAAAGCTGCTGCTTTTTATGTTTGGAGTGGCCCTTAATTTGATTCAGGTATTGGAACAGTGCTGCCTTGTTACAGTTTTATAAGCAAGCCCTATGGGCTGCTTTCCTTTCTAAAAATCTCTGTATTTTTGCTCTGGTCGTGTTCGCACCCCTAAGTGGACTGGAGTTGGTGGAAGCCTGGGGAAGGTTTGAGGAAAACTTGGCAATGGGATCAGCTGCTCTGTTCCCAGGTTTGTGTTAATTCTGCCTTCTTGTGCCCAGGATCAGTGTCCCAGAGAGCTCCCTGCAAACGGCCTCTGCGTTAGCGTAACCGGGAGTCTTGCCGAGTTCATATATCACACTTTCATCTGTGTCGAGTCCCATATTGTGCTGTGCCTCCAGCTAAAGGCTTTTAGCAAAGTATAAATCCACTTATTTAACAGCCTGTTATGCAGCTGTTTCAAGGCTATTTTAAGTGCATGACAGTGGAATACAGAAGGAAATGGCTGTTGTTGGTTTTTTCCTCTCTGCTGTCTTGCTGGACTATATCTGTATCTGTGGTGTGGGACTGTGTTAGCCAGAAGCACTGGAAAAAGGCAAAAGGACTGAAAAAAAAAATAAATTATTTCTAATGTCCATATAGTGACATGCCTTCCTGCCATCTCCCAGTTAACTTCTGCACTACTGAAATGAGTTGGTTTTCACTCTTAAGATTACATGTTGTCAAGACTAATTTAAACTCAATCTTCTCCAATACTTGACGGTGTAAAGTGGCCTGATGTCACAGACTGATACACATGCCGTGTTGCCATGCAGCAGCTGGTGGTCTGCCGGGCACCCATCCCCACCAAAAACATTTTGTTCAGGACTGGTGTGAAGGATCCTCCAACTTTCTCAGCTGCGCCTGGTTGAGAGAGGATGGCTGGGGATGCTAAAAGGAATATATTTGCCTTTCCCCACATGTGGCACCTCAGAAGACAAAAGGCAGGGAAATTGCAATAAATAGCACGCCATTTTTTGAAATGGGAGGAGTGGAACATTTCAGCCTGGGAGCCTAGCACTGAATAATATACTCCCATTTTATTTCATCAACCTCATACGAGCGGTCAGAAAAGCAGTTAGTTACATGTCATCCTCCTGTCAGGAGAGAGATTGGCCAGAGAAGCAAAGAGCATCTGGTTCTCATTGGGCTCTGCCTTTGGATGGTCTTCAATCTTGTTTGTCACATTGTCTCTTTTTCCCCTTCCCTTCCTTCTTCCTCTTTTTTTTTTTTTTCCCCCCCTTCTCCCTTCAGTAAGTTTACAAGCCTTGCTGGAATGCACATATGGTCCTTATCATCCCTAAAGTCCAGCTTTTTTTTTTTTTCTGCTGGTTAGCAGTTTGTGACATCAGGGGCTGTTAGAGGCATTAGTCACTTTTACTCCAAATAGAAAGGTCCGTGGTTTTTGGAAACCTATGAAGGAAAATGTCTTTTATGTTAGTTCTTGGCATAAATGGTACTGCTAGTGCTCTGAGCTTGTGCTGACCTTTAGCCAAACATTTTGCCTGGAACACAAATGTTCGTTCCCACTCTCTACAGCCACTTCTGAATTGTCAGATTTTGCTGACTTCCCTCTTCCCAGAAGAATGCGACTGTATCCTTTTTCTCCATCCTCCCGCTGAGTTGCTGCAGCTTGCCAATGTAAGCAATTCCCCGCGCCTCCCCGCCAGTGTGCCATGGAGGCGCGGGAACAGCAGCGGCTCTCTCGGCTGCAGGGAGCATGTCCTTGCCGCGTGGCAGGGGCTGTGACTCGCAATCACAAGCCTCTGGCAACCAGGATATTTGGCTCTAGATGTCAGGGAGATGGGCCTTGTGCTTCCCACCCCACACTGCATCCATGCTGGGGGAGCTGGGATCAGGGCAGGGGTTTTGCTCGGGTGGATTTTCCTCTGGCAGGCATGGGCTGTGTGGGCTGCACCTGGGCAGGAGCTGGCTTGCGATGCCTGCTCACTGTCCCCGGTGTCATCCTGTGATGGACTTAGGGAGCCAGCCTTGGAGAGAGGATGTTTCTTTTCCCATCCCTTGCACATGTTATTGCCACACTGATGTAAGCGTGTCCAGCATCACCCAGTCTCTGAGGCTGTCTCCTCAGGGGAACCCCTTACTTTATTTCTCTGGCAGCCTTCTTTGGCTGGTGATTTCCCCAGATAAAATCTCATGTATCTGTCAAGCAATATTCTGTGTGAGGAGGGGTAGCACAAGACCCACACCTACCCTTCCCCATCTGCTGCTGCGGCTGCTTTGTTGGGCAAATTGCTTCCAGCCTTCCTCCCACAAAATAACCTTTTCTGCTATCCCAATTCTCTGGGATTAAAAGAAAAAACCAGCACATTTAAGGAGAGCCTTTTTGTGTTCCCTGTAACCTCCATGATTACTGAGCAAGGGAGCCAACTGTGGCATAGCACTTTGTTGACAGTATTTCTTGTTACTGGGAGTAGGGAGACCTGGCTCCTTGCTTTTGTTTCAGACATTGCTGGGGGGCTGGGGCAGGGGACTTAAGGAATGAAGCACACTCTGTGGAGAAGCTGTGTGCCCCTAAGCAGCTACTGCTGGTGCCAGCTTTTATCCAGGAAGAGCAAGATAGATTACTGAGGTCCAGCTCTTCGGGGCAATAGCTGCAGCAGTGAGTCACTCGATGGGTTGATGGCAAGGCAGGAGGCATTAGCCATCCAGCTTGCCTAGCTCTCTGATGAATCTTCATGGCTTGCTTGACACACTTATTTACAGAATGAGGATATGTCTTCCAAAGGGGTCTGTTCTCCCTGTTGAGAGAGAAGGGAAACAAAAGAAAGGAGGAAAAGAAAAAAAAAAAAAAAAAAAAAGACCTCCCAGACTTCAGTAGCTTGCAGACATCTGCCCAAGTCTGCAGCCAGCCAGCAGCAGAAGCATGGAGACAGGAACTCCCCCTCCTCTGCTGGTGACACTGATGGTTATCCTAGCCTAAAACAACAAGAAAGAAGTCCTTTCTTTCTCGATTAACTGATTGATTGCTATGGACTGTTTTCTTGTGCCGTGGCGACCCTAGCTGTGGCAAGGAGGGGAAAGGAGTTGTTCTTTCTTTTTGTGTTCCCCCCATACTATTATATTTGAGTTCCTCTGTCCAAGAACTAAGGGTTTAACCATCACTTAAGTCTGTATAAGTTGGGGGGTTGTGGGTGCTGTTTCAGGGCGATTAAACAGTGAGCTTGGCTCTGGTGTAGGTGCTGAGAATACTTCGTGCCCTGCAGGCAGGGACTCCAGCTCTCAGGTTTAACCCAGGGAGAGAGGAGAGAGGGTACGATAGATCTGTCTCTTGCCAGCTACTCTTTGCTTCTGTGCTCACTGCTCTTTCCTGAGCCACCTTTTTGCCTGAGGAGACTAAAGTGTCTCTGAGGTCCCTGGCTTTGGATGTGGTATCTAAGATTACTTCAAAAACGCGGGAACGTGCACCTAGTAACGAGGCAAAAATGTAGCTGGCCTGAGCTGCTGACAACAATGAAAGCTTTCAGAATTTCTTAAAGGTGCCTCCTAAGTCGTGTGGCCTCAAATAACTAAACACTTGCTTCATATTTGTGGTTGAGCTCAATATTTTGCATACCAGCATTTTTCCCCTCTTGAATTTGAGGCTCGTTTTTGTTTTCTTTAACTCTTTGGAGGCTGTGTGAAACTGACCCCCAGCTGCCAGGAGTAGTGGGCCAGGAGGGGCTGAAGAGGAATACTTTGCCAGCAGCCTTAAAGCAGAAGGGGCTCAGCCAGGAGCTTGCTGGGGTTGAGGGAACAGCCATCATCATAGTTAAGTCTTGAGCGAGGAGAGCAGATCGGGGCAATAAAAGCAGGTGTCCTTGTGGACCCTCTCTCCTCAGCCTTTTGGGAGTGACACTCTCTTTTTCTATCCAGGAGAAGAGCAACTTTGCTTTTCCTCAGATCAGCTACCAGACACCTCCTGAAGTGTAAGGACATGGCTCTGCTTTGTGCTGTCTATGGAGAAGTGATGCACTTCTAATCATAGGACCCACCTTTATATCCACCTCCCTCCCTTTATATCCCCTCCCCATAGGCGCACTGTTGCTGACTCCAATGAGGAAAATAAGTTTCCCCTTATTCCTGCCAGCTCTGCCAAGCCACCGTGGCTTAGGAGGAATGAGCTGATTCTCTCCTTGCACGTGCCTTGTCAGCCAAATTGTTTTATAAAGCTTCACTGAATTACATCCAGGCAAACCCATGGTTTGCCACAGAGCATCCGTTACAGCATTGCTTGACCTATAAAACCTTTGCCACCAGGAGCTATGTATGAAGAAAACCAGATGTGAAGTAGACTTGACAGGGCTCTGAGATTGCAAAGCCTTTCTTGTCTTTTGCAAGGCATTTTTTTTTTTCCCCTTAAGAGCACTAGGACATGGGGTCCTGGTAATTAATCTCTTTATAGTGATGGTATGTAGTAGATGTAGTGCCTCTGGAGACCTGTCTCTGCTTTACTTACCCCTTCCCTTCCCCTGCTAGAGTTAAAACCAGCAGCTGCGATAACAGCATCTGAAAGATTGTTGTTAACCCAAGAAATATCAACTGTGGGATGCTTTGTAGGTCACTCTGCAAAGAAAAGTAAAGTGATCAGCATCTTTCCCAATAAACAAGCATTTATTTGTTCATGTTACTCTGTAGTTTTTGTAGGGGTTAGCATACAGCTCTGGAGGTTCACAATCGCTTTCTGATCATGTGGATGGTATGTGAAGAGGGAAGGAAGGTTTGCTCTATAATGCGGGGTTCAGTAAAGGAGACATGACTGTGTCTTAAAGAAGAGTTTAAAAATAAAGAGTTCTCTTGGGATGTCTTGAGCACTCTGAAATCTGAGAACATCCAGACACCCAAGTCTAGCACCGTATCTGGTGCAAATTGGCTGATCTTTATAGAAGTCTGCGGAGCTGCAGTTTTACCCATGCCCATCTTGTCCGTCGCTCCTGAAGCTGCAGGCAAGGAGAGGTGCTTGGCAAACAGTTGTTCTTTTAGCATGCTTGTAAATACAGCGACTTGCCTGTGTGTTAATAAGCCATCTCTTAGGACTGTGTTACTGTGAGTGACAGCTGAGGAGCTGTTTTAGTCCAGGACTGTATTTAGGTGCACTATTGGGGAAAGAGAGTTGTGCTGAACTCAAAGGGATGCTGAACTCTGCTCATCTTCTGAGGGAAAATGAGCAATACCCTTGGGAAGAAGTCGGTGAGGCAGGGTGATGCCTTTCCACTGGTGGTGAAGTGCCTGGACAGCACTGTTGCCTTCCTCTGGAAGAAGAGCCTTGTGGCAGGAGGAATAAATCAATGCTTGTAGCATTTCTCCCCTGGCTTGTTGGGTACACACCGGGGCTCTGGGCTTGTCTCTGTGGGGCAGGAGCCTTCACCTGTGTCTGCCTTTGATCACTCTTGAGCTGGAGGCACCCAGTTCACAGTGGGATGACTCACTTGAGATCAAAACCCAGCCCACTGACTCTTCTCAGGAGCTTGTCACAGCGATTCACAGCCAGAGCAGCATGGCCATCTGACTTAGCATCCCGTTGTTTTTAAAACACTTCTGTTTTGCCAGACTCTATGTGTGAATCACTTGCCTGTTCTGCTAATTATACACTGAGCAATCATGCTTGTTGCTCTCCAGCAGAGGCTTCCTTTCCATGTGGACAAAACCTGAGCTCATGAGCTGCTCTTGAGTTTGCAGTGATTTCAGTCCCTGCCCCCTCCCCAGGCAGCCCCAGGGCTGAAGACTGTAGCACCGTTGAGCTAATAAAGCCAGAACTGCCCAGTCCAATGCAGTTGGGCTAATTGGTAAAATTGCCCATTGTGGTTTTGCTGATTGGTATCACTGGCAGACCTGTGCCTTAGCTAAAGGGGCCACAGAGCTTCATGAGGAGTCCTGCAGCTTCCAGCCTGCTGTCCAGACCTCTGCTGTCGGGAGAGCAGAGAAATGGGGCAGGTTTCTTCCCCTTGTGTCAGCATCCCTGTAGTTACTGAATGGGGAGTAAGCTATCCCCTTAAAGAGGGTGAAAGCAAGAGCAGAGGCCTGGCTGCAGTGGCAAGAGGTTATGCAGTGTGCACACCTCCCTTTAATCCTTCTTCTCAAAGAGAAGCAGCCTGCATCTCCCCCCAAAAAGTGCCAGCTCTTCAAGTCCATTTGTGTGTGCTGGAACCAACCATTATGTTGCATGATGCTTTCATTTGTGTGTGGAGGGAGATATTTAGAAATTCTAGTCCCTTTGGCTCTCCTGCCTTGTCCAAAATGCGTATCTGTGATGCTTCTGGAGAAATGCACGTATTTTCTCTATCTGCCCTACTCAATGAGATGTTCTGCAGTCTGGGGAATACTGGGGGAGGTGGAGACAAGGGTTTGCATTTCATCTCTGCCCATGCCTTGGGCCTCTGAGCTTTTCATGAGTGTCTTGGTGTTTTGGGCAGATATTAGACTACACTTCTGCCTCCTGTTATGCAGCACAGCTTGTGAAAAATACTTGGCATTGAAAAGTGTAGAGATAGTTTTTGATTTTTTTCTACTGCTGATGTTTGTCACTTGCTGGGGAAAAAAAAAAGGGGAGGGAGGCAACTAAACCAAAGAAGGTATGCAGCAAAAAATAACTGACACAGATGCAAGAGATGAGTCCAACTCCTGTTCCTGCTGAGTAACTGATGATGAGGCAGTACTTGCTTTCCCAAAATGTATCAGGGAAAGAGATACTGGTGCAGTGCTGAGAGATGTTCAACACCCACCACTTTCTGTGAAGCCTGTGAGTCATGGGCACCTATTGCTTTCTGGGATCTGCTCTGAGCTACCTTCACTTAATCATAAACCCAAGCCCACTGGCATTTTAAAAATACTAATGTTACAAATATTTAGTTTAACCCATTCACATCATGCGTAAATCCCACGGTCTCCTTCCATTGCCTGGGGCTTTTCCAGGAAAATCGCATTGGAGGTAAATGAAGTGATGGTCTCTTTCGTGTTGTTGTTTTTTTGGTGGTTTTTTTTGTTGTTTTTTTTTTTTTTTTTACCTAGCCTGAGTGAAGGAGACGGCATCTCTTAATCACCTTAATCTTCTGTGATACAGTGCTGGTGAAGAGCTCTCCAGTGAATGGAGGGATGAACAGTCTGGTGTACTGGCACTAAGCCTTTAGACACGCCCAGTTCAGACGTTAAGAGAAGGCTTAGGTATCTAGTACAGGTGTCTGAGCTGTGTGTGCCAGCATGGCAAAAAGGAGCCCTTTGCCCCTTTGTGCCTTATAGTGATGGCACAGACTTAGACGTTTTTACTTTGAGATGTTGTTCTTCTCAAATAATTTTTTTTTTCTGAGTGGTATTTTCATCAGTGCTTGACCCAGATGTAGCTCATTTCTTCCTGCAATGGATGGCTGGTCTGTATGTTTTGAGGAGGGAAGTGGAGATGCTCAGCAATTGTGCTGCAGAGAGTGGGAAGTTGTCCTCCAGTTTTGATTCTTATTTTAATAACCAAAGAGTGTCTTTTTCCATGTCTGGTCCAAAGCCCACTGATTTTGTGGAAAAGAATCTGGTGCTTCCAACATCTTTAAACCAGGCTGAGACTGCCCACGACTAATTTAGCTTAGCAATATGGCCTTATGGAGTGACTGTACTGGAAATGTTTGGGTTTGGAGAAAGGTTAGTATCCTAAGGACAACAAATTTCTGGAGAAAAACATTGTGTGAAGTAACAGCAGAGCTGCTCTAGGTCTACTGAGTTGGTGGGGGGTTTTTTGTTTCTTGTTATGTGTGCTCAGGATGTTGGCATAACTGATTTGCCAATCTGAGGAAGAGATAACTGGGCTGGCTGCTTTTTCCAAGCCTGTCTGTGAATTACTGTACAGCTGTTGTGGAAAAGTCCTAAATATAATCTTGGAGTTGTTTCAAACCTCTCTTTTTCAAGGTCTGTGCTGCCCCATTACCCTCCACAAAACAGCTTTGAGGTGTTTGATGGTATCAACTCAGGCCCCCTGGGCAGCCTAAAGGAGGAGTGTGGGTCATGAGGGGTGACTTGCACCTCTGGGTGCCTGGCCTATCTTTTTTTTTTCCTGCTGAAGAGGCAGCCCGATGGGCTTTGTAGGTCACACAGGAAACACTGGGAATGGTGCCCTGCTTTCTCACCTCATGTCAGATAAGGCTATTTGTAAACCAGGGCATCCGCAGAGCAGCATGCACACGTTTTTTCCCCTTCTGGTCAAGGCCTGTAAAAGCTGGAAAGAGATTTAGCTGGCTTTAGAGACAGTGTCGCCATCTAAGCTATGTCCTGCTGTAGTCATGCTGAAGGGTTGCAGCAAAAGTGCAGAAGTGTTGGTGTTTCCCTTGTTCTTCTGGGAGGGTAGAACAAGTTCAAGAGAGCTGCTCCTTCCCATTAGTGAACTGAGCCAAGAAGAGCACGAGCTCGGCTCTCTGCTAGCCTACACAGATTTCTATTAGGAATAAATTTTGGAGTTGCAACCAGGATGACATCGCAGCCTGTGTCACTCTCATGTACTGTTTGGGAGAGCTGGCTTTATTGCGTGGTTTGGGGAAGCACTTTGGGGAGTTTTGAAAGGGAAGGTTGACTTGTTTCTGCTGTAGAGCTGTACAGTGGGCATGGAGGAGGCAGAGTCAGCTGCTTCACTGATTAAACAGGAATTGATTTGCTCGCAGCTATGACCATGTTTCACTCTGTCCCTTCTAGGTGTCTGTCTACATAATCTTGGGGTAACATTAGGGATATGTGATGCTGAGGCCTCAGAAACAATGTTTGTGTGTTTCAGATTGGTACAGAATCACGGTTTATTAGTTGCAGGCATGGAGAAACAGTCTGGTGGTGTTTGTATGCCTTGGTGTTGGGGATGTTTTAGCTCCTGAGCCCCCCAGCAGAGAGCTGGATAGAAGTAAAAGGAGAGCACATCTGGGAGGCAAACCTAAGACAGAAAGATCCCGTGTCCCGAAACTCCTGCATCGTTCTAACAGGACTAGGCACAACCTTCTTCCTTGACAGGAGCGTTGCAACCATGTTAAATGCCTTTCTTCTTGGTCTTACAGAGCGATGACCTTAGGAACCTGTCCCTCTCCGGCCATGTGGGCTTCGACAGCCTCCCTGATCAGTTGGTCAACAAGTCAACATCACAGGGCTTCTGCTTCAACATCCTCTGTGTGGGTAAGTCATCCTGCGCTGCTGGGTGGTAAGTTCATGCCAAGGGGTGCATACATATCTACCAACTGGCACCTTCTCCCTCCTGCGAAGGGTAAGATCTGAGCCAGTGGGGACCATCATGGCGGGGAAGTGACAGTTTCTTCCCAGAGCTGCTCCAGGGTGAAATCTAGTATCCCTCTTTTCCTTTTCTCTACTCTGTCCACTGAGTCAAAGCATGGAAATTTCTAGCTGTTAAAAATCTACCCTTTTGATCATCCTGTGATTCTGCTTTCCTCAAGGGCTGTCCATAAGGAAACTGAGCTAACTTGGGAACTAAATGTATTTTTAAAAGAACGTTAACTTAAATCTGCCTTTCTCTGGGTCGAGCGCGGAGGCTGTTTCTCAGTAAATTGCATTCCTTCCCTTCCAGGCTTTGCCAGTCTGTCTTGTTATATTCTTAGTTTCTCCAGTTGGAAGCGATGCCATTTTTAGTCTCCAAATGATGTACTTGAGAACAAAGCCTGTCACCTGTTCTCTGCTGTATTTAATCTGGGTGCTGCAAGTTGGTTTTATAGCCTGACTTACTGTGTTACTTTTCCCAAATTGTTCAAAGGGTGAAATATGGGGAGGTGACCTCCTCTCTTGGCTGTAGAGAGATACCTGCTGTCTTGATACTCTACTACACGACTGGAAATCCCTTGCTCAGCCCTGGGAAGCTGTGTGCCCAAACAGCTTTGACCTGTTGGTACACCTCTTCAAGAAGACCCCAGAATGTGGTTCTGTAAATTGACAAAAATTGTGGGTTTTACTCTTAGTTTGCCAGAGCAGTCTACAAACGTCATCCGTCCATTCGTTGTTCATTTAAGCCTGCAAGAAGGGAGTGTTGTCCCTTCTAATTAGTTACATTAATTAGCTGGAAAAAACCCACAACCCTCTGACTGTGATTTTTTTTTTTTCTACAGTAAGTTGAGAATTTCTGTCTGCAGTGCAGGGTGAGCCATCTGAAAAGGAATCTGGCAAACAAACTAGACTCCTCTCTGTAGCTTTGCATGTTGAGGAACGAGATAAGAGAATAGCTGTACTTCTGCACACTCAAGCTACCAACCCTCACATGATTCTTCTAGCAGCATGAAACCATTTAAAATTCAGCAGGGAACAGCCTGATTAGTAGGCGGCTCTTTGACCAAAATGGCATAAATTAATTGCCTTTTTATCTTGCAATAAATATTCCTCTCTTAGTGTGACTTGATATGTCTCCATTAATGTAGCAATTTGGTCTAACTCGTTTTCTCTTGTAAAATGTGCTGATCAACCATTTTTTGCCCCAGATTAAAATTTCACACAAATTGCTGCAGCTGTCCAAGGAGTAGAAATCTCCCCCTTTACAAAAAAACAAACAAACAACAAAGCAACTTTTGAAATTGTGTTTTGAGAAAGGACACAATTAACTTTGGCGTTGTAATTTCTAATTGTGGTGTGCATGGGTAGAACGCTGCAAAGCCCATCTAGCACAGCATGCAGCAGCGCTGCATTCACATCAGGAGCTCACTAAAATACTTAGCTTCAGAGATTAACAGTCTGTGCCATCAGTTTAGGACTGATCTTTTCATGTGGGTTGTGCTCTATGTGGGCATAGATTTTGAGCTATAATGTCGATGTATACTTTCTGTCTTCCCCCTCTTTCATTTGTTCATTCTTTTTGAAAAGCTTGCTTTATGTCCTGCAGCTTCACAGGGTAGGAATGCTGTGACAAGCATATCTCTGCTCGATTATTTTACTGGGCTGTAAGTAATCACTTACCTTCCTGAGCCTAGCATGAAAATGGTCAAAGCCAGCAAAATGAACTGTCGAGTATCACAGAGCAACAGGCAGTTGCTGAGTTAGTGGTATTTGTTTCTGTGGACACAAATACTACATGGTTTTCTGAGGTTTTGTAAGAGGGGGTGTTGCATATTTTGAGAGAGAGATTTTCATGCTAGGAGAGCTGCATACAACCCAGAAAGGTGCTTGAGGGCAATCCCAGCTGCAAGCTCTCCTCTCCCACCTGATATTTTGCATTGCTTTTCTGTTATTCACCACTTCTTAATATTTTGGGCGGTTAGGATAGGACTTCCTCACAAGCCCACCTTGCAAATGCCAGAGCTGCACATTGCTGTCCAGGAGGTCTGTCCCAAGTCCCAGCATCTCTTTGGCTGGAGCAACTTCAGGATGTTACCTCAGCCCCTGCTGCTCACAGCATGGGTAGCAGTAGCAGTTTGAGAGTGTAATTGCTAACCAAACACTTTTGACTTAAAAATGGGATTTAGGCTAATGCTTTCGTCCATGTTACTAATTGCACTGGGGATTAGTGAACCTGTAATAGTTTTAAAAGTTGGTATTTAAGCAGTATGCTATTTTAGATTTTTTTTAAACTTTTAATGTATTTCTCTGTCTCAAATTTTCATTTTCCAAGTTGCGCTATGGGTTTTTTGTGATCCTCTTGAAAAAAGGAATGGAAACTGAGCTGGAAAAAAAAGGCATAAAAACATGTAGAGAATCAGATATCTTCTTGGGAATCAAACTCAGAGTTCAGAGAATTTACAATTTGCTTCTGTAAAGAACATTATAGCAGAACTAGGACTTAGCCTACACTATTAAAAAGATAATTAAATATTTCTTGAGTAAGAACAGCTTCTTGCTGTCCTGAATACCGATGTCACTTGCAAGATGAGGAGGTTGGGGCTCTTCATGCCATCAAGCAGGAGGGAGCCTGCATCATCGGTCAGGTCATACCAATGTGAAAACCATGGACAACAGCTGAAGGCTGCTGGAAGCAAATGCTTTTATGGGAAATGAATTATTATTTGTCTCTCTTGCACTGCCAGTATAGCAAGTCCAGTAACAGGGTTCAGTTACCAGCATTTGCTGGTTCATCATGGCAGGAGTCCCTTCCCTTTTCTGAGGAGGTGGGCTCACTCAGCAAATGTCTAAATAACTATTCTTAAAACTGTTGTGGGTGGGGTTTTTTAAAATTTTTTTAATTTGTTTTTTCTCCCCTTCTTTTCCGTTTAGTACCTTCTCTTCAGGGAGTCTCATAAGCCTCAACCTGTCCTCTCCAATTCCTTCATTTCTCATGGGAAATGTTAACAGTAATATTACTGGAAAAGACTGTGTGCCTTTCTGTATGTGTGAAATAAGCCTTTCCTTCCTTGAAATAATGAAAAATCCCTGAGGTCAGTGGTGCTAGTATCTCTGGTCATGCCCCTTTTGGCCTGTGATTGTGGTACACCTCCCTTGAAAACCCACCCCTCAAATTTCTTTTGCCATTCCCAGCACAGCAGCCTAGCTCTTCACCTGTGGGTGATGACTTTTAGCTCTGAAGGCATTTGGTGTATCATGGTGTCTATCAGGGTAGCAGATTTTGCATAGCAGGGGCTCGTTTCAGATTGTATCCCCAGCGTGTGGTGCTTTGATCAGGTATATCTGCAAGGCATCCTGCAGAGACCCAGGCAGTATGACCTGCAGAGGAAATTAGTCAGAGCCCAGCAGCAGAAACCAGAGCTGCTGTCACCTCCCAATGTCCACAAAGTCCCTGGTTCAGACCTGGGGGATGTGTAAAGATGGGGACTGTCTCAAGACATCTATTCCTGTAGGGATTGTTTTGCTTAGCCGTGTGCACGTAGTCTGATTCCGCTGCTACCCAAGTGGAATAACTCCTTAGCCTGGCGAATGTGTCTGAGAATGAGATGAGGAAAACCAATTGGACCATACTAATGTTGCCTTTCTCTGCTTAGGTGAAACTGGCATTGGCAAGTCAACGTTGATGGACACTCTGTTCAATACCAAGTTTGAAAGTGAACCTGCGACGCACAACGAGCCTGGTGTGAGATTGAAAGCCAGGAGTTACGAGCTCCAGGAGAGTAATGTCCGTCTGAAGCTGACTATTGTCGACACGGTTGGATTTGGCGATCAAATTAACAAAGATGACAGGTAAATTTATTTCTGTCAGGAGCAGGAATCTTTACGCTGATGTGCTCTGAGATCAGAATGGCCCAACCCTGTGTGGGGAGTAGGTTCCTCACTGTTCCTGGGGGTGTTTCCTGATCCAAGTGTGGCAGCTAGTATCACTCGCCCCAAGAGACGGGTAGAAGTGACGGGAAACTGAAGTGAAGAACAAAGAGATCAACTAGGCTACAGAACTGAAACTGTGTTTCTGCCCTCCTGTCTCTGTGCAGCTTAGTTGAAGTCTCTGCTTGAGTTTAAACATGTAAATATTTGAAATCATGAATTCAAATTGCAATTACATGCATCTTTTAGGGAGCTGGACCTCAGATCATAGTTACTGTTCACATCATCCTGCAATGTTCAAGTCGAAGTGGGTTTTACTTTAATGTTGTACCTAGGTGCTGATTTTCATGCTGTGTGCACAAAGTAGATATTCTGGGCAGCCTACGCAATCCCTTGTGTCCATCCATATGGACTTGTGCAGTAGTGTTAATACTAGTCCTTCTGTGGTCATGGCTAATGCGCTAATTAATACATTTCCTATATCTTAGAGCCATACGTTTCCTTGTTGCAGTAATCCCAGCTCCCTCTGGAGGGTTGTTTGTGATCCTCTTCTCTGCACCTTGCCAAGTGAAGGGCATGCTGACAAAAAGCTATTAGAACACTAGGTAGATAGACAGTGAATGTAAGCTTAACATCAAAGTTGCCCTCAGGATCCGTGTTAGCATGGAGATTGAGCAGGTTCTGTTTCCTGTTTCATAAGGAAAACTCTGTAGATTTTTAAAAAAGCTTTAACAATGCTTTATTTCTGTAACGCTTCCTTGCTGCTTGACTTGACATCAAAATGTAACTGTTGCCCCTGCTTTGTGGCTCCTGCTCCTAACTAATGCTACAGAGCCAAAACAGCGAGGGGCATGTGCTGGCTGGAGGGTGAGCTCTGCACGTCAGACGCTGCCATATGCTCTCGGGTGAGATCAGAAGCTGCTCAGAGGAGGAGCAGGTGCTCAGAGTGGGGATGCTCTGCAGCTTGTTACTGTCGGGTCACTTTGCATTTGCTTCATTCGGCAGACAAGAAGAGACGACAGTGTTGGTGGTGAAGCCCCTCCAATTTCTCTCTCAGGCAGCTGGAGAGAGGGGCAGTCACGGGGCAGCAGAGCTTAGGGACAGCTTTTGTCCTCCTGCTGTGTGCTGACACATACGGCTGCAGTGGGTGGGATTTTCTCTGTGCTCCTGGTTTGAGTCCTCCCAGTCCTTTTTTTGCTCTGCTTTTTTACAGTGCTTTCTCTAATACAATCTCCCTATGTAAGGCCTCAGTGCTTTCTTTGCAATGTGCCTCTGAGATTTTTGGGGTCTCATGGTCAGAGACAGAACTTCCAAAAGCAAAGAAACCAGAGCAGCATTCGTGTTACAAACCCTTGATATTCATGACACCCTCTGTGCCTGCAAATTAACAAGCAGTGCGTGATAGCACCTTACAGGTCTCTGGTGTTGTCCGCCCTCATGCAGCACTGGCTGTCTTTTGCTATAGCTCTCAGTTGGTAAATCAAGTAAGAGTCTGCTCTGCTTCACTAAGGGTTTTGAGCAACTGCTCAAACAGCTGCACTGGCATCCGAAGCAGAGGGGCCAGACCAGAGCCTTGCTGGCTGCCTGTCAGAAGGGTGTTTCTGGAAGACCTGAAAACTCCTGATGGTCTATTTTCTCCTCACAACTGCTTTTGAGGGAGGGCATTAACACTGCTGTGAATCCAGTGCTTGAGGCAGTGGCAGTGTTGGCTTGGTGCCTTGGTCTCAGTGCCCCCCTTCAAGAACTTCCTTGGGCTGGAGATCCTGAGGCTGCTCTTGGTGGAGGGAGAAACAAACTGAGAAGTTTCATTTCCAGAAGCACAATCAGTTAGATCAGGTCATGCTACACTGCACCAGCTTTTTCTTCTCCAGCAAAGTGGTCCCCTCAGAGTACACGAACAGTGCAGTTGTCTCCTGACCTTTGCTCACAGGCTTCAATTACCAAAAGGTTCCTTTTATCCCCTTGTGAATCTCCCTTCCCTCTTTTAAGATCAAAAAAAAAAGCTTTTGGATAAGCTAAGGTAGGTGGTGGTTTTGAGTTTATGTTTTCTTGTATTGGATGATTCTCAGACATTGACAGAGCAGCAGCTCAGACTTCAATTGGAGAGACTGCAAAATATATTCTTTTCAGGGTAGCAGCCTTGTGTGGTTTCCATGCACCTGAAGTCCAGGGTCTCTGCCACTTGATCTTGCTAATACGTCCGTAATACTCTCCCTGTGTACCAAGTGGAAACACACGCTTGCTAAGGAGGGACTTCAGGTTGGGCAGGGAGGGTCCTAACAGCTGTGCTTGTCCCATGATGTAGAGTACCCATGAAGCTTCCTGAGTGTTGATCAGTGACCTGTGTTGTCCCAACAGTGAATGCCCTGGTTTTCTCTGTGCCGTGTTTTCTCTCTTCAGCTACAAGCCTATAGTAGAATATATTGATGCACAGTTTGAAGCCTACTTGCAAGAAGAGCTGAAGATCAAACGATCCCTGTTCAATTACCATGACACCAGGATTCATGCCTGCCTATATTTCATTGCACCAACTGGACACTCATTGAAGTCCCTAGACTTGGTCACCATGAAGAAGCTCGACAGTAAGGTACTTGCTGCTCACGTTACGACCCTTGCGTGGCCTTACTAGTGATTTTATGATCTTGCCACAGGCTTAGATAAACCTGCTCAGAAAAACACCGTTTTTATCAGAGGGGAATTGCAGAGGTGCCGTGTGAAAACTTCACCTTGGACTAGCTGCTAGAATGGGTCACTATTCACTGGTTGATATGCTGCAGAGATTTATTAAGAGTTTGGGCTCCTACCCTCTTCTAGTCCCATCTTGGGCTGGGAAATTTGGCCCCTTGCTCCCCAGCTATGCTATGAAGCTAGCAATCTGAGAGCAGGAAACTGTATTTATGAGGATGTGCTAGAAGACCACCGTTCTTTTTGCTTTTCTGTGGGTTAACTCAGCCAAGTTCAGTGACAGGTTTGTTGACAACTGAAGGATTGGTTGGCTGTTGAAAAAGAGAGAAAAGTGTGTTTCCCTCTTTAAATGCATAAATAGAAATGAGAGGTTGAAGTTGAACTCTGCTAGTTCTAGTACTCAAAGACATGATTGCCATCTCTATTTCACTTTGTCCAACAGATTGATTAGGTTCTTGTACAAATCCTGATTTGGTAAGTGTGTATGAGATGAGAGGTACATCTAAAAGATTTAGATCATCTTACTAATCAATGAAAAACAAATCAAAATGCTGCATCTGCATGCTCTGACTGCATCCCACTAGACACAAACAGTGATTTGATCTTCTATGGCAAATGTAGTGTTATTCTAACCATGATCTGATAAACAAGAAGAATCTGAATAAATATGTTACTCGGCATGTGCTTTTTCAGTCGCCCTTCTGACTAGTAAGAATGGGAACTGAATTTGGCTTAAACCATGGTGTTTTACTAGATACTTGCAAGAAGGTTTAATCTCTCTTCTTTTAGGGAAAATAATCAAACTACAAATGTAAAACCTGAGTATTTAAACTGAGCTTTCTCTGTGCTTCTTTACATCATGATTAAGCAATTTAAATCAGTCTACCTTGCACCTTTGACTCATTGGACCCTGGTTCTGCAGAAGATGAATGATGACAATGGTTCTTTATTTCCTGGAGTGACCTATCAATTGGGTTTAATGCAGTGATGGAGAAGGATCCCTGCTCTATTCAACTTAAAATAGGGTTACGGAGGTTTAGGTAAAGTGAGCTAAATGACATTCATGTTCTGCCTTTTGGCAAAGGGGGATTTAAATTTAACTCCAGGCCATCCTCTGAGCATAATTAAGCGATGTAATGTAAGAGGATTTTCAAGTACTGTAGTTAAAATCCCTTCATATAGGTCAATATCAACATCTTCCTCCCTACAATTTCTTCTGCTGTTGGAAGGAAAATCAAGTCCTGCAAGATCAAATGGTCTCTCTGTGGGGAGTAGAAAGGGAAAGAAAGCAGGACTCCTCCTCCTAATGCATTCTTGCCCTCTCCCAGCAAAGCGGGTGCTTGTGCAGTGCTTGCTGTGCATTGGGTCCATTTGGCTACACTGAGGGTCATCCTGCTGCCACTGTTGCAAACAGCCTGTCTAGGGAAGAGAGTCAGTAACTCATCTTTCACTTCTGTGTTAACCCCATCTTGTGGTTCCTTTGGATGATTGTCTTAGAGCTATGCAGGGATAAATCAACCCTAGTCCTGCAGTACAGTAATGTATGGGAGCATGTGAGGGCATGCAGGTGGAGGAAGTGTGCCTGTGTTGCTGCCAGCCCCCACCCTGTGTGCAGCGTGGCTGGATATGACCATCTGCTCCCACCTCCAGTGGGGCAACCGCAGCACCACTGCCCGCCCAGGTGTGCCTGATAACAACACCCAAGCAAACACCCACAAGAGGCTATTGTCTGAGTGTGTTTCTTGCAGTAACTTCTTGGCATGGAGAAGTGCCTAGATGGTAATTTCCCCCCTGCCCTTTTTTTTTTTTTTTTTTTCTTGGAACAGCTTGTAATAATTTATGACAGCATTTCCTGTCCAGCCAATTCGGATGAGGAGGGCAATATGACAGGCAGGAAATAGCATTTGACTTCTTTTTAAGGCCATCGTTGCTGCTGCCTGAAAATCCTGTGTAAGGCAGCAGTGCTGTCAGTAGCAGCCCTGGGGAAGGTCTTCCGCTGTGGGGGTGGTGGCTGGTGGCATTTATGGGGCCATTGCCGCAGGTTGTGTGCTGCTCTCTGTCCTCTCCCAGTGATGCAACATGTGTAGTTCTGTATGTGGAGGTGCTGTCTCTGTCTTGCAGGTGAACATCATCCCCATCATTGCCAAGGCTGACACCATTGCAAAAAATGAGTTGCACAAGTTCAAGAGTAAAATCATGAGTGAGCTGGTCAGCAACGGCGTCCAGATCTACCAGTTCCCAACGGATGAAGAGACAGTGGCTGAGATAAATGCCACAATGAGTGTATGGGCTTTTTTGGTGGGGTTTTGCTTGCCTTGGTTTGCGTGGGCCCATTGTTGATGGTAGGGCACATTGTACCATGTTTCTTCTGGCTTTAAAACTGCAGTTTAAGAGTTTAAGCACAGACAGTAGGCTGACCAGAAGGCTTTTGGAGCTGGAGATACCTGTCACATGTGGGCTGCTTGGCCTGATATACTTAATTGTCTGACAAATGATTCTTCTCTGAGCATTTTTTTATATCCTTCCTTATTGCAGTATTCCCATCTTGGGAAAGGAAGAGGATGGGAGGCAGGGCCCCAGTGGGGTCAGGGCAGAGGGCTGGGGTTTCGGTTTCCTGTCCCAAACGACCACTTGTTGCTTAGCAGGGGGTGATTCACTTTTGCCTTTGTTTCAATTTCCGATGAGAGAGGGGGTGTCATCAGTGATGTTCCAGCTCTTCGTAGGGCCAGTGGCCATCAGTGGGGAGGGCTCTGGCTTTCACCTCCTTTCCCTTTCCTCTAGCGATAGGAGTGGGATTTGAGTGCAAACAGGGTGGGGGTAGACCAAACGTTTTAGTGGGGTTTACAAAGGGAAACAACTGTTTCCCGTGGGCCTAACTTGGAGCCCAAGGGGAAGAAACTGAGCTCAGGGTTTCTGGTAGTGACATGCATCACAGCAGTGCTGACAGGGCCTTTGAGTGGCTTTAGCGGGGCACATAACACCCAAGAGGATGTCCCAACCCCAAAGCAAGTGCACTCAAAAGCAAGTGCAAGGACGAGGTTGAGTTATCCATGTTTTTACAGAGAACAGAGACATCAACATTAAGCCATTTCCTTACAACGTGAAGGTTTTTATGAGTTTCCCTGCACAACTGCTTGAAGATGGGCAATTGTCCCATCCAGCCGGATATTGAACCCTCTCCAAACCTCTGTATTGCCTCTTTTCCCTGTCTGTGTTGTGTTCTCAGCAGAGAGAAGCTGGCATAGAGAAGGACGTGGCTCTGCCAGGGTGCAGCATGTGTAGGGTGTGTTTTGGCTTCCTGTGGTGCAGCCCAGCTGCTGGGAAACTCCTTTGCCAGTTAATCACATCTCCTCTGCCACTTGGCTTCTTCCCCTCCCATCCAGTTTGTGACCACAGCTTGGCCAACATGGCACCCACTTCCAGAGCTTGTGCCCAGCCCTTTTGGATGCTGTTAAAGCAGGGAGAGCACTGCGGGGGGTGGGCTGGTGGCAGAGGCAAGCTCCCTCCTGGCAGCAGGCACGCTTCTGGGAGTAGATCCCCGATTGTCGCCACCACACCCATGGAGAGACTGGGACGTAGCACAGCTTGGTGACTCAGATGTCTTGGCCCAGGGCTGGGTCAACTCCACTCTTCCCCTTGCTCACAGCTTTGCCCTTTTTGAGAGGAAGCATTAGCAGTTATTTCTAGCAGCAGAAACCCCCTGAATTTTTAGCCTACCATCCTTGGGAGGATGTATTTTCTTTTCTTTTTTTATTGTTTGACAGTTATTTTTGCTCAGTGTTCAATTCCAGATTATAAGATGACTTCTGTGCTTAAGATAGTCACGCTTTGTAATTACATGAAAAACATGCACATCTCTTGTATTTTTAGGACTTAAGAATTTTGGACTTTAAGTCCAAGCAGGTTTCCCATCCAGCTTGTTCTGCTGCTCTTTCTAAAACACCAGATAAATTGCAAAGACGTTTAAGCAACTTAAATCTAGCACAGCTGCCACAGTAAACAGCTTTCTTCAGAAACAATCCTTGGCAAGGCAACAAAGGAAATCCCTAACCTCATTGTCCCTTTCCTTTTGTAGGTTCACCTTCCTTTTGCTGTAGTTGGCAGCACTGAAGAAGTGAAGATTGGCAATAAGATGGCAAAAGCCAGGCAATACCCCTGGGGTGTTGTGCAGGGTATGTTACCAAAAGCACAAATAAGACCTTGTCATCCTGTCTCATTCTGATGAAAGATGCATTGATCTCTGAACGGTCCTTACCAAAATCTGCCTTGAGAAAGGAAGATCACAGCTCTAAGACTTCTCCATAAAATCAGGGCTCTGCAACCTAGATCTCGACACAGAGGGGGTTTGGTGGCAGGGTGATGATGTCAACCTAGCCGTTGCTTTGGGAGAGAGCAGGGTGGCATTACTAGGAGATGTTAAATAACTAGCTTGAAAAATAAAAACTTGCCGTTTTCTGTTCCTTATGCTTTTCTGCCAGCAAAAAAGCGTGAGCAACAAGGAAGGCTTGGATAGCCAAGTGGTTCAGTTTGGACCTTGCACACAAGCCTGAAGGCAAACATGTAACTGGGGGATTTTCCAGGGAGGTCAGGAGGTGCTCTGCTCTCTCAGCCTGAAGTGGGAGCGGAATTAATTCAACCCTGATTGCTTGACATGTCCACAGTTTAGGATACCAGGACAAGACATAAAGCCTAAGTATGCAACCCCCCCATAAAGTCATCCAAAAGCTCCTTTCTGCTGGAGAGCAGAGTTTGGCTAGGGCTGTGTTTGCAACCCAGGCTGTACTGAAGCTGCCAAAGATAGGGCTGGTCCTTGATTTCTCAACCAGTGCTGAGAAGTACAGGGTTGAGATGGTGGTGGTCTGCTTGTGGCTTCGGCTGCGTATCCAGTTGGAGAATGGCCCAGCAAGCTGCAGGGGAACATTTGCAGCGCAATTCTGCAAAACCGACTGAGTTTTTCTCAATAATACAAGCTGATCCTGAAGCAGCTTCAGACTTACTGTCTTCAGCTGCGTACACCAGAGGATAATACTGGGAATAACTCACAATTAGGAAAGAAGTTGGTATATTTGGGAAGTCTTGGACTTGACACATACCCTGCTGGGTACTTGCTGTTCCCAGGAAACTAGGACCAGATAGTCAAAGAGATTTAGTTGGGTACCAGAGAGACTTTGAAGATCTGGCCCTGAACTGCCCCCTTTGCAGAGACAGCTGCTGTGGTCTGAAGGGGAGCAGCTGGACTGCTTCGCCATGTCCCTGGAGGCATGCTGCAGAGCTGTTGGTTAGCAGCAGAGATGCCTGCTGCTTGCCACTGCCTCTTAAAGAGAATTTCCACCCCTAGTCTTTAAGCATACCCAAACCGTTTGCCTGCACTGAAGCGTGCAGCCCTCTGGCCTCAGGTCCTTTGCAGGCTGAACATCCTCCTCAGCCAGGGGCTGACCATGGCACACCAGACCCTGCTCTGAATAGAAGTTGTTATGGGAAGCTATGTTATGCTCTGTGCTGCCTCCCTTCAGTGCCAGGAGCAGGGGTTTAGGGCTCCTTTGTAAGGTTAGCTGGCATGGAAAGGGTATAGCCGGTCTTCTCATAAGCTTTCCTTTCACCACTGCTACAAACTGAGACTTTGTTGACCACTGTTGGTCACTTGGATTTACAGTGGATTTGAGTGGGAAGTGAAATCCTCTGTGCAAATGGATCATCACCTTGCTGATGCAGAAATGCACAGGAAGACAGGAGTTCTGTGACAGATGGGCAACACAGAGATCTTGCATATCCACTGAAGGGCCTTGAACTGGTGCCTGTGTGCTGGCGTGGGATAGCTTCACCCCCAGTTCAGCAAGGCATTTTGGTGCAGGCTGACTTGGAGTTCTGCATGTGTGCCTGAAGAGCTCTCAGGCTTGCTAAACCAGGGCCCAAGTCCAGGGAAAGAGGGGGAGCCTGGCTCCTGGGTTTAACGTTCTCTCTATGGATGATCTGTCTTTTTTTTCAGTTGAAAATGAAAATCACTGTGACTTTGTGAAGCTGCGGGAGATGCTGATCCGAGTGAACATGGAGGACTTGAGAGAGCAGACGCACACCCGACACTATGAGCTGTACAGGCGATGCAAACTTGAAGAGATGGGATTCAAGGACACGGATCCAGACAGCAAGCCTTTCAGGTAGGAAGGCGTAACTGAGGTCTTGTACAATCAGAGAGATTGGAGGTATTGGGGTTGCTGATGTTTGCAAGAACCAGGGAGGGAATAGGCTTGGTCACTTAAAGCAGCTGAGATCTAAAGTGTGGCTGGGGAGGAAAACCTTGTGCAATGCAATCTTGCCCTCAGGGCCTAGAATTTGTACAGGAGCAGCCCAGGAAAAGCTTGGGTGGTTGAGAAAGCTGATTCTTGCCTTAAGATTTTGAAAATGCCTTCAACCCTGCAGCAGGGCTATACAGGCTTCCTGAAGCCTGCAAAATGTCACCAGGGTGCATGAAGGTGATGTGTTTTGAGGGCAGAATATGACCCATTTCAGATCAACTTGGAAAGCTTCACAGGAAGAAGCATGTGTCCATGGATCTATCTGTACCCTGTTGCTTAAGTTGTATCAGTTTTCTTTGCGCCCTTGTTTGAGCATCCCTTGCTCTGCCATGTCAAATATAAGCTGCTGGCCCTCACTCACAAGTGCGTGCTTTTCAGTCTATCTCCCACCTGTTATCTGTCAGCCAGTACTAAAAAGTGTCAAAAGGATTGATTTCCAAATGCTCCTCCTGTCACTCGGTGTGGAGGGCAGTTCATCATTGGACTCTTCAAACTGATTTTGCTGTCCGTGTTTGAAACTGTCCATTGCTCTACGTGGGTGAGAGGCTGCTGTAATGCAGAGCCTTCCATGAGGATCACTACTGTTTCCTAGTTTCTTTGTGTCCTCAGCATCATGGAAGAGGACAAGTTTCTGTAAGATACAGTGAGAGAGTTGGTTGTAGTATATAATTAAGGCTTGTAGGCATGTCCTATTGGGAACAGTTAATGTCAGTTAACTGTTTACATTGTTGACTTCTCATTTTTTTAAGCTTGCAGATTTTAATTTTGCTGTTGGAAAGCCGACTTCTTTAAATATATTTTTTTCCCCTCCACCCTTGCTCTTGCTTTCCTAAAACCTGTGAACTATCCAATCTAAAGTGAAGCTTACACTCCTCTTCCTTCTGGCAGTACTGCGAGCCTTGTGGAGACTTGAGTGAATCTCTTGAATAGTGAGTTTGTTAATCACTTCAGAAATTCCTCCCAATGCTTTGCCCTTGAAGTAGGTCAGGGCTTGAGATGGTCAGGTGATACGTTAGTGCCCCCTTTCCTCCACTGCAGACTCGACTGTGTTTTGCAACCAGCTTGCTTGACTGCAAGTCAGGGCCACATAAAATTGCTGGGCTTGAAAAGTGCAGCTGTGTCCATGCTGAGATGAAGGTAACTCATGTGTTGAGGTATCACTGGTTACCAAAGGGAAGATCCTGAGATAAATGTTCTTGCTGACCCTCCTAGAGCTTTTCACAGCTGGTCCAAAGTGTGCTGTGAATAGGGTACTGTGGTCTGATGCTTGAGGTTTGGCTTTTTACTTAATACAGTGTTTATGCTATCCAACAGTTTTATTGGTCTGAAGCCCAAGTCATTAGCCAGGGACAACAGCTGTGTGGGAATTTGGGAGGGAGTGTTTGTTTTCTCCTTTCATTTCCTGTTTCCCATTCCTCCTCAGCTTTTCCCCAGTAAATTCACCCGCTGCCTTAGCAGCATCCCACGCTCCTCTCTGCCCCAGGGGAAGGTGGTCAGAATTAAATGTGCGCCAGTGTGAGTTTACCCCCATAACACACGTGCATATTGGGAATTGGTGTGCCAATCCCTGAGACGGCAGCCACACAGCTGACTTGTGCAGATCGCTGCAGACATGGTTCATCTCTGATCCTCAACAGGGGAAAGCCAGGTGGGCTCCAGAGCAGAAGGCAGAGTTGGGGGCCTTGTGTCCATGTTTCTGGAACACAGCACTCCATGGTGAGCCAAGCAAGGTCTATGCTATGACATGGAGTTTGCATCAGTTCAGGGTTTTATTTGTGACTTGCTGAGTTTATGCAGCTGCATTTCTTTTGAGGCATAGAAACTCTGGAATCAGTCAAGCCCAGTTCTGTTACAAAGCCCAAGTGTGAAGCTTTATTGGATTTCCTTTCTGGAGAGCAATGACTTAAGATGGGCTCAGCCCTTCCCTTTGAGGAATCTGAGGAATTTCCATTGCTTCCTGTACACGAGGCCTCTTTTGACCAAGCTATAAGTAGAAAGGAAATGAAAATGTACAGAATTTCTCCATCTGGTACGTGCTAGTTCAGAACAGTTCTCTCTGGGTGCCTCCTCCTTCCAATAAACAAACAAAACCCATGATCCTAAGCTGTTTGGCTGAGGCTGATGTATGCCTGAAATGAGGAAAACAGTAGGTTTGGTTCTTTCTGTTCTTCCTTCTGAGACCAGGGATCAAAAGCATGCATTTCCCTGGGTCTGGGCCCTGGGAGCCACAGGGACCGCCGCTCTTTAGCTGGGAGCAGGGAGCCTTTTGTAAATCTCGGGGTGAGCAGGGCTAAAAACCCCAGCAAACCATTGGTGCTGTGTGGGTGCTTGTGCGAAGTGTGAAAAAGGGAGGCTGCCAATAGTTGTGAGACCCGCCTTGCTGGCAGAGCCCCCACCGCTTGTTCAAGCTGCAGGAGGTGAGGAGGGAGCACCAGTGCCCATGTAGGCATCTGCTCCATGAAATGGAGTCCTGTGTTGCATGGAGACCCTTCAGCTGTCCTGCATCTGTGGCCTGGTTTCTCTGCTGCTCTGGTTAATTTACTCAAAATACTTCTTTTAAAAGAATATTATTTGCAAGGGCATCATTCAGTGTGTGGGTGTGTGTTGGGGAATCCAGTTACTCTTGTAATCTAGGTTCGTATGTTTGTATACTTAAAAAGCAAATTCCCTTGTCGTCTTTGTCTGTGAGAAGCTGCAGACATCCCAGTTGGTTTGGACTGTTATTCCTTAGGGCTCTAAGTGTTTTTTTTCATATGCAGCCTGGAGTTGCTGGGCCAGTTTCTCTGAGAACTTTGCTTCTCTGGAAGTCAGAGTCACTTCAGTAGAGAATTAAGCTTTCTGGCTTTAGGTTAGTGGTAAATTTTTAAGCTTGAAGCTGGGATTAACATTGAACCTGGGACAATTTAACAGCAAGCCCTGCCAACCTCACTCCTGCCAACCTTTTCCTGCTTGCCCATCACCCAGCACTGTGTTTTTGGAAATGAGCTTTGCAAGAAATTGTTTGCAATACAGGATATGATTAGCAGTGTGCAGAGTTTTCTGTTTCAGTCCGTAAAGCTCTGCTGCTCCCTAGTATAGTGTGTCACTAATTGCAGATGTAATTTTTGCTCACTGAGCAGTGAACACTAATCTGCCCTCAGGGTTTTCCTAGGCGCTAGCCAGACCCTTCAGAAGGGTTTATGCCTCTAAGTTTGTGTCCACAGTCAGAGGATTAAATCCAAGACTGAATTTTAGGGAGGTTTTGATTCAAGTCTCCTGATGTGTATCTGCTGTGAGCGTTCTGATCCTTGATTCAGTTAAGAATCCAAAATACCTTTTGCCCTGTTTGCCTATGAAAAGATTTTTGTCATTTTTAGAATCAGCATTTTTGCTTCAACATGTGGAAAGCTGGTGTGGTCAGCTGGAATCGTGTGATTCCTCCAGGGTGGCCAGTGCTGTGCAAGAGCAGCTCTGGGTGTCCTGTCTGTGGAGTTTTTAGGAGGCAACTGAAGTGCCCATCAATTAGCAGTGTTAAACCCGATACTTGGGTTTATCGGTCAAGTTTTGTTCCCAAGCTCAACACCCACCCCACCCCCCAAAAAAGAAGGAAAACAAACAACAAAAAAGCCACCAAAAACTCCACCGTGTGCCAGGAAAGACAAAAGCTTGGCTTTAATGGGATTAAGATGTTGTACTAGTCCAGTGGTTTATGTGTTCCTTAGGCACATGGATGCAATGGATATCAGTGGAGTTTTCATTTAAAAAAAAGGCATTTTCAAAAAAACATCTTGGGGGAAATAGTTAACATTCCCACACTATCATTATGGCTGAAATATCCAAATCCATTTAAGGAATAAAATGAAGAGGAATTTGGCATCCAGAGTTCCTAAGAGGCTCTGAAAATCTCAGAGGTGCATGGACAACATACTTTGTGTCCCAGATCTTTGCTGCGGTATCTCAATGCTGGGGAAATAAAGGAATGCCAAGAAATAGAGGGGGGAATAAAGGAATGAAGGAATCCAGTAATGTGGTTATTTGGGGGAGGAACACTGCTGCTCGTTCGCAAAGGCTTAGCCTCCCTTGACAGCTAAAGGAGAAAGAGAGGTCTCCCAAGGTGGCTTTATCTAAATAAAGCCCCTGATCTGAATCCATTAGTGATGAGTAGTGAAAATTAGTTTTGCTCTGTGTCAGTGTCACGCTTAATGAACTACATGAAGCCAGATTTCACACTCTGATATGCCCATGTCTGTTCCACACATCTTGCGCTTCAAGTGAAGAGATTCAGCACCAACAGTGGGAGAAGTGAGAAGGTGCAACTCAAGCACATCAAGCCATGTGAGTATCAGGGATTGCTGTAGATGCTTATGTAGTGGCTGCTTCTTTTTGAGGACAGTCCTTCTGCCTGCTAAGTGATTTACAGGATCCTGACCAGTGTGCTTGGTTTTTATCTTGGCAATTTGTCTCCCACTGCTGCCACCTAGGAAGCTAGGACCGGTTTCCGTAGAGGTGATCATGCCTCTGCTGTAGTCAGGGGCCTCTGACTATGTTTTATGACAAGACAATGTAGTAAGATCCCCAAAGGCTGGAAACTCATGACTCGGCTTGAAACGCAGCTCTGACTGTTTGTTTTTTCTGTGTTTTTAACAGTCTCCAGGAGACTTATGAAGCAAAGAGGAATGAATTCCTGGGCGAGCTCCAGAAGAAGGAGGATGAAATGAGGCAGATGTTCGTCATGCGAGTGAAGGAGAAGGAAGCAGAATTGAAGGAAGCAGAGAAAGATGTGAGTATATTGTAACTCAGAGAACTGTGTATGAGGGTTTAGGCTGGGGCTTCTCCAAGAGAGTTCTGAGAAGGTGAGCATCCAGATTTCCAACATCAAGCCTGCAAAGGTGGTTGCTGTGCATAAACAGTCGCAAGAAGCAGAAATGAACTCAGTTCCCATTCCTGCCACAGACTTGTGGTGTGAACCCATCACACAAGTCCTCTGCCACTTTTCTGTGCCTATAAAAAGGAGCAGGAGTATTCCCTGGTTTTGGGCAGCTGGAGGAGGATATATACCATGGAGCAAGTGGGAGGTGCTGCACTGTGACAGTAACAGTGGCTGTGGCTCCATACCCCACAGAAATGCCAGCCTTGTTGTGCTGTAGAAGTCCTCTCTGCTCTCTCACCTCTTCAGTCCCACCCAAAGGAGAGAATAGGTTTGCTACTCAAAGTAATGTTAATTTGCAGTGGATCTTCAGCTATGGTACAGCCAGTGCTGCCACTTAGCAGTCACATTTTTCTGGAGGCTTTCAGTAAGCAGATAAGGACGTCCCAGAGGGCAGTAAGTCCCTCTCAGCATAGTTGTAGAGGGAGTGACAGAGCTTTTTGAGAGCTGCCCTACCAGCACCTTGCTCGGTGTTTGTAGGTCAGCACTGATTACTGGGGGACAGAGAAAACATACATGCCTCGCTAGGGGAGGGGGCTGTTTCTTGGGCCTCACAGAGGAGCATGTACTTTTACAGAGGTACAAAGAGCCCCAGAGACGTGTGTCACCCTGAATGACCACGTTTTCTTGCTTTGCATAAGCATGAGAGAGTCTGCTAGGTACAAAACAATGAGGGATGGAATGTGGGGGTTTGAAGGTGTCCGGACTTGTCATATTCTTACAGCAACTTAAACTCCCGCCATCTGTGTGTGAAGTGTGTGTTAATTGCAGGGCCTTTCTCACAAAGTCAGATGTGACTGGGGTGGGCCAATGTCTTGTTACTAATACAGTGGGGCCTCAGTGCCAGCGGAACCACTTCAGGCATCATTACCAGTAATCAGGGTGAAACATTTTTCTCTTCCTGTCCAATTCTCATTGTCTCTGTCCCGGCAGCTTCACGAAAAGTTTGACCATCTAAAGAGGACTCACCAAGAAGAGAAGAAAAAAGTGGAAGACAAAAAGAAGGAACTTGAGGAAGAGCTGAACAACTTTCAAAAGAAAAAGGCAGCAGCTCAGCTATTACAGTCACAGGCTCAGCAGGCAGGTTCTCAACAAACCAAGAAAGACAAGGACAAGAAAAAGTAAGCGGATGTCACCCACGTCCTTTGTAGGGTTTATCACAGTTTGGGAGGTTGTTTTTTCTTTTTTGCTGCATGTCTGTATTTGCTTTTCCCCATTACCAGACTGGAAACTGGGCTTTTATCAGCCTGATCAAATAAAATATTTTTTTCTAAAGGGTGGGCCAGGGACATCTAATTTTATGTTGAAGTCTGACTGGTATGGGAGAGCAATCGGATGGTGGAGGTTTGACCTGTGATCTGTCCAGCATCTTCTGGAACAGCTCTGGGATGTTCTGGACTCAGATTTATCTGCCTGAGCCAAAATTATTAAGGAGGTGTCTACCCGTCCTTTCTTTCATCCAAGACTAGTCTTCAGTTCCCGTTCCCATTCCTTAAGGTTATAGTTTTAAGTAGAAGTAGATTAGAAACTAAAACCACCATGTTTTTTTTTACATGGGGAATGCCAGTGCCAAAAGTGAGTACTTTGAAGCTTGCGTTAAAGACAAGAAGTTTTGGGTTAGTTTTTTTTAAAAAAACAAACTACTATGGTACCGTAACTGCAGGTAAATGGCATTTGTGGTTGTATTGAGTTGACATAATAAGCTAAAAAACCTGTACCTTTTAGTAAAGATAACGGCGCTGTTTTCTACTATTTTCTATTCGTATGCTAGGAGTATAATCCTATACCCTCCAGTACTCTGAGATTCCAGCAACTTAGTAGGGACCAAGTGTATCTGTGGACAGAGTCTGTCCCGTGGTCAGTATTTGGAGGCAGGATTTTCAGATGAGCTCAGTTTGGACCTGACTGCTTCCGTTGAAACTGGAGGAACATTGCTGTTGGCTTTGGCTCAGAGTTAAGTCACTGCAGAGCTCCACTGAAAACCTTGAGCTCTAGATTGATCCAAGTTGATGCAGTCTCCTTCTTGCAGCCTGTAGTTGGAGCTGGCTATGTTTAGCTTGCTATTAGTGCAAGAGACCCTCTATTTATTACATGATACTGGCTACTTCACTGTGCTTTAAAAGCCAGAACACAAGGTCCACTTAGATGTGATATGTACAGCGAAACCAGACCAACCTTGCAGAGGTGAAGTAGACTGTTTAGCACAGCAAGACAGGTTACTGTAACAGAGGCTCCTTTGAGGCCTCCTGTCGTAATTCCCATTTGCTTTTTCCGTACCTAGTAAGGGGGTACTCATGCAAGTCCTGTCTGGGTCATTTGTGATAACGGCAATAGTTGATAACTGCAATCGGGAAAGCTGTAAAGATGGTAATGCAGTAAATCTCGCTCGAAAATGCTTCTTTAACCCACACACAAAAATGACAGTTCCAGGCTTCTCTTAATAGCCAATAGCGAAGGGGTGCATTCCTTAATAGACTCTGGCAGAGTAACCTACTGAATTAATGCTAAGCTGTCACTGTTGAAAGAACCAAAATGCTAGTAGGGATATGGTACAGACACTTTTATCTCCCTTGCTAACCTGTGAACTTAAGCCAGGTCTGAGCTGTCTTACAGCGTGAGCCTATGAGATTCTGTTGTATTGCATATATACTAGTATATTTTTATACTTTGGGAAGTTTGCTGACACTCACTGCATGTTCCCTCTCTCTGCTGCTGATTCGGTGCCCGTTTGTTGCTTCTGCCCCTGGCTTCCCCAGGGAAGGTGAGGAGGGCCTAGGGCTAGTTCCTCAGCTGATGTAAATTAATGTAGCTCCTATGGAGCTGTGCTGCTTTATGCTAACTGAGAACCTGGCCTTCGGCACCTGCTGTAATACAGAGTGCTTGTGTGCTGCATGCTCTGCTTGGGTAAAGAAATCATTACAGACTGATCAGTGTCATGCTGAACTGTAGTAACAGTAAGTGTCAGCAGCTAACCTCCAAGCATGCTGAAATACCCTTCTGTGACGATGCCTGTAAATAGGATAGGCTGAAACACCAGTCTCCTCTCACATGAGAATTCAGACATGGTGACCTGTTTCCAAGAAAGAATGGAAAATTTTAAAGACCCTTTTTCTTATCTCTTAAATGGAGTTGATAGCTTAATATTTTTAAGAACTCTGCAGTCAGATTTTTCACCTCTTAGATATAAGACCAGTGCAGTATATAATGGTCTGGGGAGTTTTGTAACTTTTGGTAGTCAGTGTTAGCTATTTGCTTCTGTGAAGTTGGCTGGCACATGCACAATGTTGTGGGTGTGATACATGGATGTTTCTAGCGACCATGACAAACACAGTCTCTGCTTTGCTGATGCATTCACAGAAATCCAGTCATGAGGAACATGCACGTGTTTTAGTGTGTCCTTTCAGTGTCGCTCCACACCAGGTGCTGTAACTGCTTCAATTGTTCTTTAGTGTCTGAATTACTAACGGAGGCTTTAAAGGGAAATGCGGATGCTTCTGCCTTGTAGTACACCTTGGTTTTTCTAAAGGCTTTAAGTTTCTTCTTGCACTCTAATGAAAAGCTGCAGTTTGTATAGGTAAGGCTTTCAATCTTTTCTCTGTGCTGACATGGTGGTTCTTGTGCAGTTGCCAGAGGAAATCCTTGCCATGCACGATCCTTGCAGCCTCCCCAGAAATGCTTTTTTCTCAAGGTGGGATCAGATTTCTCCAACTTGAACAACAGAGACTTTCCTCTGTGCTGTGCAAGCCGGAGGGAAGGCTCAGGGTGAAATCTGCTGCTGGCCAAACTCCATGAGGGGGAACTTGGCACTTTGGTTTCCGGACTATTCCTATAGGAACAACTTGTCTTTTTATACTTTTTTTGTAATGCATTTCTCAGATTCCTGTAGCTTATGCTTTTTTCATCTAAAATTGTTGCAGCTCTGGCCTGATGACAGAAGTGTGCTGTTTTCAGGACAGCACATCTGTGTACCTGAGACACTTGTGTGACCGTAGAGTAGACATGTACTCAAGTACTTTCCTGAATGTGGGGCTGAGCATACATACCAAGCCCAAGCCATAATTTTGGGAATTTTGGGATGGGACTGTTTCAAACCTGAACAATCTGGAGATGGTTCCTGGCAATGGACTTGGCAAAGCCAAATAGGAACAGCAAATAGCGTTGTGGTGCTTGCCTGTTGTTTGGTAGATGGCCCCATGCATGCCTCAACACATGCTGTTGTGTTACTTGCTCACCCTCAACCCCCCCCAGGAGCCGGGACCATCTGTTTGGGCTCTGTTTCTGTTTATTTCAAGCTACTTCTGAAAACCAGATGAAAAACTTTTTTTCAGTTTCCTTTCTGTATAATAGTTTCCAGGCCAGTGTGTGACTGGTCTGGCCATCGTGGGCCATGCTTAGTCCCAGAGCAGTCCCTGAACTCTAACACACAGCTATATCCTGAGCTGTAACACTTATAATGGGGCCTGGCCCAACACCCTGTAAAAAGAGGGGTTTGTTGATGTCTGAAGGATCTGACTTGGGTGTGAAGGCTGAAGTGCTGGGAGACATCATGGTGCCTGGAGATGAAATACACGAGTTTGGGCAAAGGCTAAGCACACGGCCTTCTGCAGGAGCGCCTGTGTAAAGTAACCCAAACTGGACACCTTCAACCATACCCTCCAGCCACGCACACTGCAAAAAATGAAGCTTAAAGACACCAACCTCTTTGTGGTTATAGACTGTAACCTTGACTAACTTATGTGGTTGGTTGTTCAGTAGTTCTGCCCCTTCAGATTTTCTTTTTGTTTTTGCTTGTCATAGGCTGCAGTAGAGCCCAGTCTTGAGGTTTAATTTCTTTATAATTCCATAATCCATCTGCATGCCCACCCACCAGAGCGGGTTGCTGGTGTCGGCTCTCCCAGCTTTCTTTGATTTTGGTTTTCATTTTTTTTTTTTTCATTTTGAGTTCAATTATTGCTAACTTTTTTGTTTTTTGTTCTTTTTTTAACTTGCAGTGCAAGCTTCACATAAAGCCTGTCAAGCCAAGGATGTTCCTGCATTCACCTGCTTTTGCAGTAATGTGTCTCTGCCATCTGTTTTCTTTTTTCTTTTTTCTTCTTTTTTTTTTTCATTTTTTTAACATGAATAACTATTAACTCATCTAATAACATAGTGGGAACAAGAAGGAAGAAGGATTGGGTACAGGACTGTATGCAACTGGAAGTTCAGGGGAGGGTGGAGGGGCAAGGTAACGATACCATATATTTTTCTCATCAAAACCATCAGCAGTAAATCATTCTTGGCCCCAAATTTGAACTGAGAGTCAGGGCTGGATGCCAGCACTGTGAGTGAGCATCATTGCCTGGATCAGGTCCTCAGTGCTGCTGGCCTACCCAGCTCTCAGAGGGCTGGCTGCAATAGCCCTGTGCTGAAGGGGTCCCTGGGTCTGCAGAAACCAGCCTCAGGGAATTACTGCTCTATGAGGGTCACAGCCCAGTCCCCGGCGTGGCTAAACCCTGGAGTTCAGTCCGACCCACGTTCCTTCAATAGCTAATGTGTTAGAGCAATATGAGTCCCGCTGTTGGGGGAGAGGGAGGGGGGTATGTGTGTGTAGATAACAAAAGTTTAACTGACCTTGCATGCCATTACACTTGCATGATATTTTTTATTAGTTCCCGTTTTTGTTGTCTGACTTGATCATACTAGTTGGCTTGGATTTATTGTCATGTGCTGGCATATTTTTACAGCCACCCTTCCAGTTCAGTGTAGTAGCTACCTGCTGAATGCTGCGGTGGGAGCCAAGCGGCGCTGCAGGTGCCTGGGAGAAGGACCATTTCTCATTACTGCTTTCCATGTATTACTTGCCTGACCATAACCTTTGAAACCTCACTTGAAATAGTACCTGGTTTTCACTATGCATGATCGTAGCAAGACTTAGCAGCCCTTATGGAATCACATACTTGGGCTTGAGGGGAAGGCATAGCCTTCAGCATCCTTTTAGAGCCTTCAAGAGGATTCCTGCACACACTTAATACAGACTTCAAAGCTGTGGGATCCCAAATTTCATGTCAAGGGAGAGAGGGTGCCTGGACACAGATTCCCCGTGCTCCTCCCCAGCCCTCCTGCACCAGGGACAATGTCCCATTTAGACGTCCCTTGAACCTGCAAAGGAGATTTAGCACAAGCCATGCCTCGCTCTGTGGAAATTGGTCTGTTTAATGTGTGTTTTCTATGCCATTGCTTTTCGGACAGAGTCTTTCTCTTCCTTCCTAAGAAGTGGCGAGCCATGCTTACCCTATGACTTCTGGATTTCTTTCTCTTCTGCTGATGTACAGCCAGCATTTCCACTACTCCTAGCTAGGTAGTCTTTTGTTTCTTTCTTTAAACCACTCTTAAAAATAACTCTTTCCACCTAAGTCTCACGCACTGCAGTTCTTTGCTTGTTTCCAGGATGGGATTTCTTGCCTCTCTGGGGAAGGGGGGAAAAAAAGGCAGAACTATCATCTTTTCTGAAGTGTTGGCTTGGAAAATGTGTTTGCAGGTCAGCATTTGGGTTGTCTTACTTTTTAACCCTCACTGCTTAAACATGGCTTTGGGAAGAGGACATCTAAATACAATGTCTTGGACAGCCAGCAAAAATTGGTTGGAGATAAATGAGTTGCCAATAAAATAGTTGAGCCTTTTCTTTTTTTAATTGTTGTTGGGTTTTTTGGTTTGTTTGTTGTTGGGTTTTGTTGTGGTTTTTTTTTTTTTTAATCGCACCTACTGGTCTTTTTGTCCACTTAAAGAGGTTTGCTAGGGGGTTGTTTGGAAAAATGAAACTATGGTTATTGTGGCTCCTGGCAAACCCAACTTTAAAATGTTGAGTTATCAAGGAAGAAGTTTGTTTCTTGGCATGAGTTTTTTACAGTCACATCGTATGCACATCATTGAATGCTTGTGGCGGTATGCTTTGCTTCAGCTGTCTCTGTGCATGTCCTCATCTTAATTACCAGCTTTTTGTGCCAAGTAGAAAACTTAATTTTAACATTTATTTGTCCTGCTTCATTTAACAGCCCTTCAAGGGACACTTGGCAGGGGAAATCCGCTGAGTCTTAGCTATATTTTTTTTTTTTTTTTTGACAGAAAGCTGTGGCCAAATGCATTAATGTATTTTTGGTTGGGTTTCTTTCTCCAGCAAAAAGCAAGCTGTTTTGGAGGAACTGGGAATAAACTATAAACTTGCAAAAGTTAAAGGTACTGTTTTGTTTTTTTGCCAAAGGAGATGTTAATGACTTTTTTTCTCCTTAAACCCCTGGGCCATGTTTAGCTTGTTACTGCTGCACTTCCTTCTTTTCTTTACTTATGCCTTTTTTCACAGTAGCCCCTGATTCTGCATGGAGTAAATGATACACTCAAATCTAGTTGGATGTGCTTTCACCTTTGCATGTAAGTACAGTAGTAAGAGACTTCACCCTTTCTGCTTCTCAACTGATATGAAACTAGTTGTGTTTTTCTGGGGGGTTCTTTAAGTCCGCTTACTTACAAGTGGCACAGTTAAAACTACTTTAAAACTTCCTGCAATAATCTGGTTTTGCTGAGATGTTGAGAAGAAGCCATAGGGAACATGACATCCAGCTCCTGTTGAATGCCTAAAGCAACCCTGCACAGCTTCTCTGCACGCTTGGAGCTAGCAAGCCAGTCCTGAAGCTGTGGACAGACAGTTGCATGGGCAAAAGCCTTGCTTGAGAGGCACTGCAGCCTTTAATGTGTGTTAGACAGTGATGGTAACTAGCTGATAATGCTGCGTGTCCCTGACAAGGTGGATTTCAAACCTTAAAATAATATAAAGGAGCAGGAAAGCACACTGTAATGTGTGTTTCTGGGATGATGGGTTCCCAGGGCGTGGAACGAACCCCCAGAATGGGAAAACAAACAAAATCCAGGTCACTGAGAGGGGCTGCAATTGCTCTGCAGAGGTGAGCATACATGTGTCTGGCAGCCAGCCGAAAAAGTGGAGATGAATAAGGGTTCGCTCTCCCAAATCCTCACTGGGGTTGCACAGTTCCTTTCCAGGAGGGCAGTAAGTGGGAAGGTGCCCTCTGAGCTCATGCAAGGCGATGTGTTTAATGGCCATCTCCTGCGGCGTGTGGTGCTGCTGGGGAGGGGGGAAAGCATCCACCCCGGGCTCCTCTGCAGCCTGAAAGCTGCAACTTGTGTCACGCCCTCTGTGTGCTTTTGACAGCTTGAAATCCCATCAAGGAGATGTGTATCTCTGTGTGTCTCTTTAAGCATGTCTTTATTTAACATGACCAGTGTTTCTCCAGGTAGCTCTCATTCTGCTTCTCCTAAAAACGTCCAAGTGAGAATGGAAATGTCTTTTTGTGTGTGATCATATCAGATATGTCCATCTGAATCCGGTTACCATTTGCCCTTCTAAGATGTTAGAAGAGTGCGTATTTGTTTCTTCTCCGAGGACCCTGGTTGCATTTGCAGTATATGATATCCATGACGCTCTCATCAGCGTGTGTCAGCATGGAACTGTACAAATATGAAGGGTTTTTTAATTAACAGAAAATAAAGCTGTGAACAGCCGTAGAAATATTGTATTTGTATACATTTTTAATATCCTGATTGCCTTAAACTATAGATGTAGAACTTTATTTACCTTGCTATTTGAAAATAACCCATGTTTGTAACTAAATAATTGTGTAACCTACATACAGTGTTAATGCAAATTATATGTATGCATCTGTTAGATATTGTCACTTTATTTGATGTTTAAATATTTCAGTTTTTGAATTACAAATTGAATAATAACCTTATAGCATAAGCTCAGTTATTTCTTCTATATGCTTTAGGTTACATATACAAGTAGTGCCAACACGTGAAGTAGGGAGAGGAAATATGTTTTTACCCAAATGGTTTGGTCTTCACGTGGCCTTTGTGACTTTGTTTTGCTGTTGCCATTTTGTAATGATGTGACAGAAGGGGCTGAGGAAATGTGAGGTTTCCCGACAGGTTGTGTTGTGCCTTTGAGGTGCATCTCTAGGTTTGTGCTGGTGTTTGGTCACTTTTTGTGGTGGTTGTCAACTTGTTCTCCAAATCAGTCAGTGTCTTGAAGAGGTCCAGGCCTCACTGGTGTGGTTGGCTTGCATGACACCTCCCCAGTGCACTCTTCCCTTCATGGCTTACTTCCTTTAAAATATTGTTCCTCCTTTTTTTTTTTTTTTCTCTGTCACTTTTTCATTTCAATTCTGAACCTCTGTTTCTTTTCTTTTCTGTTTTTCTCTTTTTCTGTAGCTTCTTCTTTATGTAACCGTCATCTTGCCAAAGCCCCACACCCTCTCTCCCAGTGGGCAGTAGGGCACTGGAAGATCCTGCGGCTATGGGCACCCCCGCCAGGAGAAGAGCCATCTCATTCTTCCATCACGTCCGCCCTTCTCTCCTTCCCTTTTTGTTTTTCACCTGTGCGTCTGAGGGTGCGCTGTGCTGTGTGTCTCTGTGTGGGATCTGTCTGCTCCTGGCGTGTCTCCGACAGAATTGAGGCTACCAAAAATGACAGAGGTAATGGCTGGAGGAGAGAGCTTGGCCATAATGTGAGATATTGCACTGGGTTAGGTGTTTGGGTTTTTTTTTCTTCCTCTCCATTTTCTTTTCTTTTGCCATAATATGCTCGTGTTGCTGATGACAAATAGAATGACAGACTGTGGATGAGGGTGAATGTGCCTAGGCAGAGGACTTCATTTCTGCCTCTAAAGATCAAGTCTGGCTGCTTTGGACACCCCGACTTCATCACAAGTATGTCCTGTGCTCCTCTAATGTGTGCTGAAGATAAGTCCTTAGACCTAGGTGACTGTTTTTGGTATGCAGTCGCATGAAGCAGAGATGGCTGATGTTGCATACTGTTGCACTGATGCAGCCTGTTCTGGACAGTCATGGCCTTATTATTTTTTGGCTGATCTGCCTCTGTATGAGCAAAGTACATATTTCTTGCACAACTGAACTGCACTGACTTGTATTTAGATTGAGGACTTTATTTTCATGAAGCCTAAATAGCGATTATTTTTTAAAAAATCCTGGATGTGGGTTAGTTGTTAAACTTTCTAACTTACTTAATTTGGAAGTGAATTCAGATAAAAAGCTTGAGAAGTGCCAGAGTATTGTTTGGAGGTAAACACAAAGCTTGTAAACTTGGTGTGTAGTGACCTCTAGCTGGTTTGGGATGGATAGAAGGAGACAGCCTGATCCTCTTTGGACGTTTTTTTCATATGGGGTGATGCACTTGTTTTTTAACCAAATACTAGTGAATTTTTTTTTTTTTTTATTCATCCGTGAACCTTAGTCAAGGAATTCATCTCCTTCAACCTCCCATGGAAAAGGTACTATTAAATCATCTGGGTTTTGTCTCTTCCAATCTGTGCATGAAGTGCAAGATGCCACAGGTCTCTGCTGAAATCAGCTGGTTTTTTTTTCAAAGCACAATATTTCTCAGCACTTACTTCTTGGTGACAAGGGTTAGATCACTAGAAGCTCCCTGCAGCTGGTGGCTATTTTTGTAAAGTGGCAGAAAAACTGTTTATCCTTGAAACCTTTGCAACCAACTAAGTTACTTTATAGATACAATTGGAAAAATTATTAAATATTGGCCTTGTGCGAATACTGTAATGATTTACCTGATATGCAAACGGAATTTCTGACCATTGCCCAGACTGAAGGGGTATGAATATTTGCACAAATGTAGCTTAGGACAGAATCTGCATTAATACCAAAAAGGGAGTCTGCTTCTCTCTGTAGGCTTCAGTGGTCTCAGGGGATACCTGCTGGGGTCTGCTCACCACCCACCAGTGCTTACCACAAGGTAGTCCAATCTAGAATTCACATTCAGCCTTCTGAGGACAAAACAGAGTAGCTAATGCTTCACGGGTTGAGGCCTTGAGGGTATTGCTGAATTAAGCCTTGCCCGTGTTAATTCCTCTCCTTATTCTGCACAACTCCGTGGGTGCCTTGCTAACTGGGAACAGGTTGCACCACTTGCAGGAGGGAATCCTTTTTGTTCTGACAGGGCTTAGGCAGCGGTGCTCTGTGTGCACTGGGCCACTCATACCTAGCAAAAAGCAATGGGTTGAGACATGTATTTTCTGAAATCAGTCATTAAGTTTGCATCAAGGGCTGCTGCGAGATTGGGGCGTGCTGGTCCTTGAGCCACTCCTGTTCCTCATGCAGGGCGAGTGTCATCTCCAGCCCAGGGTCTCTGCGCATGAAGGTGGTCACTGTTTACTGAGAAAATGTCTTGCCCATTAAAACGCCCAGTTTACGAGTGCTGTGTCTTTTTTTTCGGTGTTGGCGCCTGAGCCAGTCTGCGGCGTCAGGGACCACTGCCTCAGGCCCGGGGGCCTTGCTGTGGCTTGTCCCTGCAATCCTCTCCATGGTAGCCTCCAACTTGCCAAAATACCCTGCTGGTTACTTGCCCAGAGGCCAGCCCACCCATCAGATGGCTCCTGCAGCATTATGCATGGTGAGACCTTCCCCAGCACCCCTGTTTATGGAAGGGGGGAATCCTCTCCTTATGTTACTCTCAGTCCTTCAACTTTTTTTTTTTCCTTTCCATTTAAAAATTGTAGCATGGGTTTATCTGGTGGTAGGAGTCTAGTGTGTAAAATCCCACCACTGTGCTATAGCTTCTCTCTTGCAATGGTCAGTCACTTGTTATTATTTAGTTCATGATCCTGCATGGGCATAGAGCTATTCTGCGGGGCTCTACCTCATGTCAGGTCACCCATGTTGTGCTGATGACAGTGGTTTGGGACCCAGGCTTGATCATGGGTGGCTGGGAATGGTTCACTGAAGTAAGAAGAAAAAAATTAGGTGGTGGTGGGGTTGTTCTACCCCGTACCTAAAAAGAGGATAGATAGCAAGTGCTGCTAGCCCCATCATCTTAACCCTGTAGCTGTGCCCTGTGACTCTGAAATCTTGTGTGTGACAGTAGGAAGTCATGACCGCATCTGCAGATTGACAGCACTGAAGGAGTATCCTGATAGACTCCCGTTCGCCAGATCAGCCCTGGGCTTTTCAAGCAGCTCTCAAGACCTTGACTTTTAGGGCGGTTCTGCCCTTGGCAAGTTCTGAGCTGTACCAGAGGAGGAGGTTCTTCATCAGCTGGAGGGGCTCAGGGCTAGATGACCCACCAGTAGTGCTGCTGCATCAAGGTTTGAAGAGGGGCAAACTCTTTTGTTGGTTGACTTTTAAACTCCAAATACAATTTTTTTTTTTTTTAAAGCTTTATATGAAGAGAAGCAGATAGGCACAAACTAAATGCCAGCACTTACATGGACTGCCTTTATTTTGCAGCTCTAGAGTGTTACTGTGCTGGTGCCTTGAGTCCCACATGCAGCTCTGGACTTCATGTCTCCAGAAGGACGTAGTGGAGTTAGAGAAGGGCACTAATGGTAAATGGGATGGAGCAGCAGCCTGCCAGGTGAGACCGCAAAGGCTTGGAGGCCTCAGTTTGGAGAGGGAAAGGCTAAGATGAGAGGGAGGATCAGCCCCGCTGTGAGCTGGAGGTTGCAGCAGATGTCCTCTAGAGGTCCCTTCCAGCCTATATTTATTTGTGCTTCTGTGTTACAAAGTCGGCTAAGCTGTGATGACAGTGGATGACGACCTGCTAGTTACCAAATCGTTGGGACTAGAACCAGAGGGGCACTTAGCTAGAAGGAAATCAGCTCAGAACATGGAATAAGTTTCTCACAGAGCAGGTAGTAAACTTCAGGAATTTGTTGCTTCAGGTTGTTGAGGCAGATGGTGTCAGCAGAAGGGTGTTTGGGGTTGGTTTGTTGGGGTTTTTTTAAAAAAGTTAAATTTATGGGGAACAGAGCCATAAGGGCGGGCAGGTGGAAAACCAGGATGAAACATCTGACATCCGTAATCTGGTGGTGGATACTTGAGGCAGAGGGCGGGGAACAGAACAGAAAGCACGTACAGGCACTGCAAGCGGTGTTTGCAGCCAGACACACGGGTCGGACAAGGGGCTGAGCTGAGGGAGTGTGGCACAGACTTTCCCACACCTCGGTGTGGTGCGGGGGAAGGGATGGCGACGTGCCCTTTGGCTCGCTTCCTCTGTGGTGTGCAGCTGTCAGGGGAAGAGGTGTTGGCATGGGGAGGGGAAGGCAGTGTGAAACCTGTTGTTGGACAGCCCAGGGAGGTTATTTGTCACTCGGTGTCACCAAATGTCCCTAGCAGAGCTGGGAAAGCTGTTTCATCCACAGGAGTGAGAAGGTGCCCAAGTTTAAAATCATGCTTGTGGGCTTAACCCTCCTGTCACTGCTGTTGGCTAAAAAGGAACTTTGGTTTTCCAAACCCAGGGCTAGGAACAGCTTCCAGGTTGGCTGTGCCCCATGGCAGGAGCTGGGCGGGTGCGGTGCCATGCTGCTGTTGGCCACCGTGGGCTGGGGCTGGCTCACAGCCTAGCAGAGGGGTCTGAGGGATCGACCTACCAGCTATTCAAGGAACGAGCATCTCCTCCATGTTTGGTACCTGCAGGTCTTGTGTAAGAGAGAAATACTTCATGAATGGTCCCCCAGGCGAGGTAGGGTGGGTGGAGGAGGTGTATCGGTATCTCTTGAGGCAGTGTTGTGGAGAAAATTGCAGAGAGGTTACTGCTGTCACATCTTCAAAGCAAACCATTCAGAGAATAACGGCTGCGCAGCATGTAAAGGTGAGTGGGGGTTATTGCTGGAAGACATTGGAAACAAGTAGCAGTGTGCTGTGAAAACATGGCTGCCAGGCACTTGGGTGCTCCCTGGGTTTTGGAGGACTGTGCCGAGTAGTAACACATGTGGTTTTATGAATGCGATGGTTTTATCCCAGTGCTCGTGAGGGACACGAGGCAGCAGGGAAGTGAGCCTGCAATTTGAAATTGGTTTCCCTTCCAGCTGGCCATTCACCTCACCCATGTCCTCTGCTGGACTTCACCGCTAGAGCAGGCAGACCCTGTGCTCAGCGCCTTTGGCAGGTCCGTAGCATGAAGCACTGGGCAGCTGTGGAGCTTGTGGGGAGGTCCCATGACTATGATGAGTCACAGGCATCAAGGGATATCCTCCCGTGACTGCTGGGGAGCCCTGGCAGCGCCCCAGGACAGTTCTGTGCTCTGACAGCAGGAGCAGCTTACAAGTCAGCCCGCTACCGTCATAGCGAGGCCATGGGTGGGGGCTGAATTTGGTCTGCATCATTGCCTGGGGTTTTTTCTGGGGAGGAAATGTAGGAAGTGGGAAATGTTTTTTTCTCTCTGGCAATGCAGGTTATTTCCAAATCAGCTGGACCTTACTACGTGGGGGAGCTGATCTTGCTGGGATGTGCTTCATTTTCAAAGGCAAGCCTGTCTTTGAGCATCACCTTTCCAGCAGCAAAACACCATAAATCTGTGAGCCAGCAATGCAGACCTGTGTTCCCCGGGCTCCGCACCGACCCCAGCTGGCCTGGGACACAGGTGGCCGCAGCACCAGCAGCAGCAGGAGAGCAGCAAAGCTGAAGGCCACCGCGTAATGTTGCTGTGGTCCCCTGCAGAGGCCTGTGTGCCAGCCCTGGCCTCTGAGAGCCGGGCTGGCCAGTCCCCAAAGCGCCGCTCTCCCGTGGCCAAGTGGGCACCGGGGCGGGAGGGGTAAGCTGGTGCCCTGAGTCTGGCTGCATTTGGCCTGTGGCTCACAGTGGAGCTGAGCCAGTGACGCCTGGGGCGTTGGTGGGTTCTGAAAGTTAATCCTTGTACCCTGTTGAGTCTGTACGCCTGCGTGGTGCGACCAGGCTGTTGGGTGAATCAAGGTACCACAGGCACAACTAAGCGTTTCCTTAGTGGATGCGTTCCACACATGGTGGTGGGTTGAAAGGGTGTGTTGAAAACTAGTGTGTTCACAGCAAAGGTAGAGAGGAAGGGGCGAGCCAAGTTCAAGTGGTGCGTTTGCAGTTGTAGAAACGGGATTTTTCCTTTTCCTTCTGGAGGACAAAAGGCAACAGGGTGCTGCTGGGCAACACAGCCAGAGAGCTGGTCCATGAGTGTCCCAGAGCCTATGGAGGGCAGCCAGGCAGCAGCCTGTCAGCAGGACCCTGAGGAGGTAGGCTGGCCAAATGGGGGGCAGGAGTTGCCTGTATCCAGGCGAAAGATAATCAGTGTGGATTTGTGCGTAGCACTAACGAAATCAAAAGGCCATCTGCTGAAACTGGGGCTGGCGGAGCACCTGTGTGTTTGGGGCTCAGGAGCACAAAAGCTGTGGTGGAAGCAAGGGGTGGCTTTGAGTCCTGCCCCTGTAGGTATTGGCCTCACAGGTGTGTGCCGTGTTGGGCCTGTGGCTTGGCTGGCTTTGTGCAGCACAGGGAGGTTGGGAAGGTTTCTGGGGGAATATTGCAGGAGCCAGAAGTAATGCTGTGATTATCAAGCACATTTCTGAAGGCAGTTGATGATACAGTAAATTTAACTTTGTGACTCTCACGAGCTGCTTCTCACTAGAGAGCTACACCCCTGCCCCTTTGCCGTAATGTTGCTTTTTATCTAAAGCAACGACAAACAAAAGAGGCTGCTCTCCTGGGGCGCCTGGGACTGAGACAAGCTCAGCAGCTGGCTCAGTGCAGAGCTCTCTGCCAGGGCTGGCAGGAGATGGGGACGTGGCTGGTGCGGGGGCAGCGCAGGACCTGCTCTTGCCCTGTCGCTTTTGGGGAGGAAAAAGCTGTGAGAAGGAAAACTGCTCACAGGGCAACTTGCAGCCATGGCTGCAGCGCATCTGTTAGAGAAGAACTGCTCCTGCAGCACCTAAACCTTTCTCCTTAGGCCCAGCTTCTCTCCCTTCTGTTCCAGCCAGGCCCCCGCCAGCTGCCACAAGCGAGCACCTTCCTTTCCCAGCCCCGTGCCTACTCCCCCCTTGTGCATGTCTGCAAAGGGGTTTGGGCCGTTAATCCTCACGAGTGCCTGTATGGGGGGAGGGGGAAGGCGTCCTTTAAACGGGGCAGGGGGAATCTGCCAGTGGAAGGGGCTGCTGTGGGATGGCAGCGCCGTGGCGCTTTGGTCCCCACCTTCTCTTCTTCCCCAGCATGTCTCACGCTGTTGGAAACCAACTGAAATAAGCTGTAGTCCCACAAAGCTCTCTCCACGGTTTTGTACCGTGCAGGCCAGTATCGTTGGAAGAGTGACAAGAGCCCTGGCTCTCCTGTCCCGGAGCGCACACGCAGCCGCTCCCCTCGGGATCAGCAGGATCGTTCTTACGGCTGCTGGCATGCAGCAAGCACAGGCACACACAAAGGCTCCCTTCTGCGCAGAAACGCGGGGGCCTGGCGTGGCTGTCAAGGGGTGTGAAAATTACCCGGCTCTCATCTTTCCCATGCTGATGTTGTTGTATCTAGTGCTGGAAACTGGGGAGGTTATTTTTATTTAGAGCCGTTATGTTGTGCAAGTTAACTGAAAAAGATGCGCACCTTGAGGTGAAGTGAGCACCAGTATCGTGGAAACACCGCAGCGACGGGGTGTTCTGCTAAGGGTGCACTAGGTGAAGCCCCGGGACTGCACAGCAGCCTGGCCGGACAAAACTGAGAAGCAGCAAGAGAGAAAAGGTCTGAGGCTGCCAGGAAGGGCTGGAAGGGAAGGAAGGTGCACACCCCTCTGAGAAATGCAGCCTCTGGAGGAGGTTTCCAGGACATGGGCAGGAAGAGGGCTGAAACCTGGGAAGTTTGTCCTAGTGGAGCATGCACAACAAAAAGGGCGGCACCTCAGAACACAGGAGGCAGAAGGGGCCGGCTCCTCCCGAAGCGCACGAGACCAAAGCCAGCCAGGAAGAAGGCGAGATGACAGAATTCATTTGGTAATCTGAGCTTACAAAAAGAGCAGAAATGACGTGTGTACCAACCTTCTCGTTATCAGATGTGATCTGCAGTGGAAGGGATGTCAGGCAAGCAGGGATCTACAGCCAGCCTGGGTGTGGGGAACTCAGCTCTCTGGCGGGGGCGTTCAGGATATGGAGGAGGAGATGGTTACGGGACAGGCATGATGAAGCAGTGTCCAACGGCCTGGGGACAGGGGAGGGACTGAGGGGCATCAGAGCCAGGGCTAAAGCTGGACCTGTTGCAGAGGCAACAAGTTTGTTCTGCAACTGCCCTGGCACCCCAGCTGCCCAGCACCCTGAAAGCCACTTTCTCACAGCTCTGGCACAGAGCAGCTCCCATGCAGGCTCCGGGTAAAAACTGATCCTGGACTCGGGTGAAAAGCACAAAACAAAACTTGGAATCCAGGACAACTTTCTTTATTGCTACCAGAAGGCTTTCATCAGTACAATGGCTCCAAATACGATACCTTCCTCAGGGCTGTGGAGAGAGCTTACAATTGGGACAGGTCATTCTGAGAAACAGAGGTATAACATTGAAGAGACAAGTTTTTAAAGGTTTTACTCTTGGTTAGAAGTTACGTGAACACAAAACTTTAGGGTTAGGGTCTTTTCTTTTGGTTTTGTGGCTGCTAATTACACTCCTTTCAAACCTCAGGCATACATAGCCGCCCCAGCACCTCACGGAGCAGTGCTGGTCACAGGCTAAGCTGATAAACATATGGGAAAAAAACAGACTCTGCAGAATTTAAGGTTTCCACTTGACGTCAACAGTCAAGCGTTGGTGAAAATCCACACGGAGTGCAACGTTTCTTGGTGCAAACAAGAAAAAAAACCACCGTTTTTGTTCAAGTGATACAAGATCTATTAACTGCTTTCTGTGTTTGAAAACGCACTGTTTTAACTTGGCGAAGCCTCTGTGTAAGGTACAGAGCACAGTGGCTGGCTGCCCTAGTGTTCTTCTAGAGTACGTTCACACTGAAGTGTGGAGCAGCTTGCAAGCGTTGTTTTGTTTTGTTTTTTTTCCCTGACTAACCTTTTGTTTAAATCCAGTTTTTAAATATTATCACATTTAAACACCAAAGTGCTAACAAAACAGAAAAGGCCTTTTTCTTTCAAAAGGAAAAAGAAAGCTTCGTGAAGGTCAGGTAGTACAGAACATCATGCACAAGACTTGCTGAGAATTAAAAGAGGAGCAAGCAGAGAGAGAGCAAGGAGCAGATGGAAATCGGATCAGAGAGGTGTTAGTTGGCTGGGAAACCTGGAACAACTCGGCACAACTGATGTGAGCTCTTGGACATGGAGAATGGGTTACAATACACAGGAGCAGAAAAACAGTGGAACTGACAACACTAGAAAGAAACAATTTTTTGCTACTTTTTTTGTTTGGTTTTTGGGTCTTTTTTTAGATTTTTATACTTTTTTGTGTTTTTAAGTGCTTAAATAGTGGAACTATAATTAGCCGCACAAGAAAAAAATTCAAAAAAGGGTTGGGAATTTTTTTTTCTGTTTTTTGGCTCCCTTCAGTTCAGCCTGACAAGGTATGGCCCCTTCTCCCCCCGCTGCGGACAGAGGATGCCAGGTTCTGCGTGGTTTCTTGAGTAGCTGTGGTGGAGCAGGTGGTGCACGCTCACAGCTACATGACAGACACTGGCTGTAGAGGTGGACAAGGGGAAACGTTGCCCTCCTGCCTCGAGACATCAGCGCCACACACAGAGCCCATGTTTTCAAGAGCCACTACCTCTGGAGCGATGTCTTCATTGTAGAGACGCTTGATCCCGTCGTAGAAGTCGTCCACTTCCATCTCTTCCACTTTACGCTTGGCAGAGGCTTGCTTGCAACCGCTGGGAGCTGGCAGACGCTGGTAGAGCGCGGCTGTAGCTGTGACGGGCACTTCTGGCCTGCCGTTGTCCTTGGAGAAACCCGGCCCTGGGACAGAGGAGGGCTGGCATTTGAACGCTCCTCTGTTACAGGTCACCAGGGTGTGCTGGAGGGGACTGTAGACATATACAGAATTGGGCAGCAGAGAAGGCTGCAGAGTGGAAAGGTGATGTGCCACGAGCTCCCGGCAGTGGATCAGCTGCGAGCTATCCATCTGCAGGGGGAAGACAAGCAAAGGTACCGGCATTGCAGCATTGCTGCCACAGCGAGGAGAGACTGTCGGCCGGGGCAGGGCCAGCGTGCTGAACACACTGGCCACCCACGCACCTCACTTCTCAGTGGTGTGCTGGATGCAGGAGGAAGTAAGTGATAAGAGGACCAAAAAGACCCCCAGCACAATGGCTTTTATGGTATGGACCCCTGCCCCTTCTTACACTTCACAGGAATAGTGGGGGCAAAAATCTTTCAGATATTAAAAGGTTTCACTGTGTGTTTTTAGCAGCTTGAGAGTTTGTCAGACCACCCCGTACACTTAGAAGGAACAGCTGAGCGGCTAACTAGGATTTTCTTCCCAGTGTGTTATTTTCTCCCTGGTGCAGAGAGAGCCCGTACACATCAGGGCCTGCAGCTCCCCGCTTTGTCATCTGCTGGCTGCAGTCAAGATCAAGGCTTGGCAGAGCTGTCCCACCCACCTGTCCCTTCAGGCTGAAGCACAGCCGTCCTCGCAAAAGCCTAACTGCAGGCAGGGACCAGCCACTGGGGACCCAAAAGCCCCGGCCGGCGCGGATCACCAGAGCACCGAGCAGGACGCAGCCTCGTGTGGCCCCCAGTACCTCCCCGCTGCGGTGCGCAGTGCCAGCACCCCCTCACCTGGGCCTTCTGGAGCAGCTCGATGACGAGAGCCAGCCAGTCGGGGAGCAGCTTCTCCAGCTCCAGGCTGACGATGGCCAGCGCCAGCATGGAGCCCTTGAACTGCAGCAGCTGGTAACAGGCCATGCAGTGCAGCAGCTGCTTGGTGAGCGCCGCCACGTGCTGCGAGGGACTCAGCTTGGGCAGGATGGTCAGTAGCTGAGGCCTGTTGGACACCGCAACTGCATGGAACTGGGAAAGGGGGAAACAAGCACGTGAGGCAGCTGGTGTCACCCGCAGGCGAAGCCAGGTCAGACCTCAAGGATGGCGTGCAACACGTCTTTGACGCACAAGGATCCTCCAGCTTAACCTTCAAGGCAATTTCCACACCGTGGAAAAAAACCAATGCATTGAACCCACCAACAGCCTGGTACGGCCTTTCTGGCGGGACCTGCCACCATCCACCTCGTCTGCCTGGGGACCAGGCTTCTTGGGGCTCTGCAAAAGGCTGTCCCCTTCCACCCTTCTCTCAACAACACAGGTCTGGCAGCTCAGGGGTCCTAGACAAAAACTCCTTGAGCAAGCTGAGGGGATGAAATTCAACAGAGAACCTCAGGATGCTTTGCTTCCCTTGGCCTCATCTGAATCTGGTTCTCTGGCCATGCCTTTTTGTAGCAAGTACTTTCTCCTTGGTTCTACTTACTGGTTTTGTGCTGCCTGGTACTTAGCTTTGAGCAAAACCACAAGCAATTAAGACTTAGGGGCAAGGTTTTCTGGAGCCATGAGTCTTAGTGTGTGGCTTAACATGCCTCAAAACAGGCCAGATGGTCAGATGGCAGGCCCATATCTTGGAAATTGCACCCAAAGTGTCGCAAGTCTCCTCTGAAATTTTCTGGCAAGGCTTTTTTTTTCAGAGACTGCTTGTACAGAAGAATTATAAACACATCCTGAGGTCTTCACGCCCCTACACGTAGGTACCTCTCGATAGGTTATTTACACCGACAAGACACCAGAAGAATGTAAACAGCCCCTTACAATATGGAGGAAATCCAGTGGCGTTGCCATGTGAAGATCCCAGTTCAGTTTATCCAGGATAATCTTCTCCATTCTGCGAATTTCAGCTGGAGAACAACCACAAAAGCTATCCCGAGCCAACACCTTCAGTACTGGAATCCTCTGCAAAAGCCAACGCAAAAAAGGAACAAGAAAACCAGTCATTATAGAAATCACGCAAAAAGCTTCATTCCTGTCCTGGCAAGCATCAGCCACCATGTGCAAGCAAAGGCAGGACTGGAAGAGTCTATACTGAGACAACGCTAAGGTAGTAAGAACAAGAGAATTACCTCATCTTCTTCAATGGTCTTTGCAGCAAGGAAGAAGCAGCTGATTGCAATACAGTTCAAGTACTTTGGACGGGCCTAGGGTAGAGAAGAGCAGAGACATCTCTGTGTGAATGTGATACAAAAATTACACATAATCCTTTCTGGTTGGACACCCTGAGCCCCAGGGTATGAGCTGCCCACGCAACGCAGTCTGGATCAGTGGGCTGACCTCCGCTTGCCGATGGCAAGCCGTGCCAAGCAATATCCATCCTCCATGACGTAAGGCAGAACAGCGATCTGCCAGCCCCATGACTGTAACTGGCACCCACCGATGTGCAGCGCTGGAGTGGGAGGAGCTCGTTTTTAGGCAGTGCAGTAGGAATAGGAAGGAGAAAATCAGAAGGGCCAGGTTGTCACCTGGCAAAAACCCACTGCCACTCCACCCGCTTCAGCAGAGCTCTGCTGTTAGTGCTGCTTGGGGTCAGACACAGAACAGGAAGGAAAAGAAGAGAATTTTAAAATGCTGTCCTTGCCTAGGGAGGTATAAAACACCCATAAAAATCACCACCCGTAATTTCATGCTGCAGTTCTCAAAACTGTGGCCCAGGGATTATCCAAGGAGAGCTGGTCCCTTCTACAGTTTTGTTTTAGGCAAGGTAAGAGAAACTGTGAGGGGAAAGGGTGAATTTTCCTGTGCATCAAAAACTCCCTTTGTGGGCCTTGGTTGTGGGGGGTGAGGAGGGAAGCAGGCTGCATGGGCTGTCCGTATTTGGACAGTCCCTGTGATGGATCAGACTAAGCACGTGGTCTGAACATGGCGCACCTGCTGGAGTTTTTGCTTAGCCATCTCTCTCAATGTGACTGACAAAGGACTGTGCTTCCAACGTAAGCATAAAAACCGCAGGATGTGTCCACCTGCGCCATAGTGGCTGGGGGAAACGCAGAGGTGCAGTTCTAGACCTTGTCATAGCCCAGTGAGCGGGCAGCTGCTGCGCCATGCCCCCACCTCCAACTTCTGTCCGCGTTAGGAGATGCTGAAAGCAAAGGTAAGTGAAAATCCTGCCCCGAATGTGAAAATCTGCTTACAACCTGAACTGCTGCCATGATTTATTCTCGCTAGGTAAATGTTAGCAGATGCAACAGAGCTGCGGGGTGGTTGAAGGGTGAGATGCTACATGTTACACTCATGCAATGAGCTGTCATGAAATCTGGAACACTGTTTCCAGAAAGCAACCAGAGAAGAACACAGGATTGTGTCCAAATGGAAAATCTTTACCTACATTCGGCCTCAGTTACTTAAAAAGGGCCATGCTATGCCTAGAGCTCTGGCTTTCTACTGCCATTTAAACTTCAACTTAAATACGTGTATAGAATCCACACCTGGGGGCAAGGGTGTGCATGCACATGTCTGCTTGGGCATCCAGAGGTCACTGAAAGCAAAGCGAATAAATTCCCTTAGGGCAAGACTGGCACTCGTGCTTGACCATGCAGGCAGGTTCAAAGAAAACTGTCAAGTTAGTGCAAAATAACGTACAGCCAAGGAGGACACCTTGTGTTCAGGGAACAGCAGGTGTCTAGAGCAGGTTCCTACCATCAGGGATGCTTATTCTCCCTGTTATTTTTAAGCATAATTGTGTCTCCTCTCTTCTTCCCAAGTGCCTTCCCCTCTAAAGACTGACCTGGAGGGGACAACTGTGTCTTTTGCCAAAGCGTGTTAAAACCCAGTCCCCCATCCTGGTGTCCTACAGGAGCTTCTCCTGGCCTTGCCGGCTCCTCGCCCATGGGCAAGTGCTGCCGAGACTGGCTCTGTTGAGGGTTAACAAGCGCTGTGCCCCGAGTCACGCGCCACGCTGCTGGCTGGGCCTCCGCAGCAGCTGGGGTAACAGCCGTGGGGGCAGCCAGTCTGAGCAAATTCACAGCGTGTTCACGGTGAAGGGAAGGGACGAGTTGTCTTAATAATAAAATCCCACACGGTAGCGCCTGGTAAAAAAAACAGGAGTTAAGCTGCACCAGAGGAATGATGGCTTTATGAGAGAGGGTAACTGGGGGAGGGAGCACAAAGCCCTGAGCTGTTTGAACAATGCTCACCCAGACAAAACACCTTTCCACATTCCTGCTCGCTGCCTGAAGCACGCTGTGGACTCCTGACTCATGTTCTCATACTTTCTTTGCAGACTCCTTGGCTGCTGCTAATTACTGAAAGAAAAACTGCACTCGAGGGCATTAGCTGTTGAGATCTTTAAATGTATTTCCCATTTCAGTAAATCAGCTGCTTTAAGATCTCCTTAAAAAAAAAAAAACTTCCATGGCTTGTAATTAAAACATTATCAATACTTTATTAATATTTAAAGAGTAGGTTAACGGATGATGTCACTTGCATTCTACTAAACTAAGTCACATTGAGATGTAAGTGTGCGGGCTGAGAATCCATTCTTCTGCTTATATCGCCTAAGCGATACTGCTTACCTAACAGTGCTGGTGGTGAGATTAGATGCACGTGCAGATGAGACTGCAGATTTGCTGAGCACAGAATGCAACTGAGCAAATATGGTAAGAGATAAGGCTACCCAAAGCCTGACTTCACAACTCAAGGCTAGGGATTTCAGGCTGACCCACAGTTTGTTCAGTCAGCAGCGCGGGTGCAAAACACAGCCCAAGCACAGCACTAACTTCTTTCCGTGGCAGACTTGCAGGGACAGAAGAGCAGCAGATCCTGGTTTCAGGCCGCCCAAATGCTGATTTTTAACTTGTTTGTTTTAAACAGTTCCTACGGCTTAACAGCCTTAAAACCAAATGGGCATATATGTTCTCCATTGTGTTCAGTGCAGCAGGAGTGGACAGGCTGTCGCTTTGGCCTGTCCCCACACTTGCTTTCCTCCCCCTCCCCTCAACATCTGTCTGACTTAAGCTGTCAGACTGGCTACAGAGCAGGTTAGTAGTGAACTACTCCCCCAGAAAGCAATCCCCTCTGGCTTCCCCCCACCCCCCCCCCCTTTTTTTTTTTCATTTCCCGGCACTAGGACACTTGCCAGGCCCAAACCTGTCCTCAAACATTTATGTTTCCTCCAGCTAGTTCACTGCTAGCAGGTGCTCCTGGCGGTTCTAGGTGGTACAAATGAAATTAAATGCAGTTAAAACACCAGAGAAATTAAGAGGTGAGCAGGGACTTTCCTTGACTTTGTCAGAGGTCAGTGGGTCTGAGTTTCTAACTGTGGGCTAGTAGGCATTTCCTTTAGCTTTGTGAGTCAATTTAGGTTAAGGTAGAGACTGTTCTCTCTTTATTTGAAGCATAACCTCTATGCAGCCTCTTTTTCTGTTTGCTTAAAGGAACAAGTACTCTGCTGAGGCAAATTCAACGTTCAAACCAGGTTAAGAGCGAGCAGGTAGCTGAAGAGGAAGGATGCTTCTTTTTGGTTAATATACAATTAAAATAATGAGCTGCATTACATGAAAGAAATAGGCAGAACAGAGGAAAGAGGGAAAATATTCTTGGCACGTATAAGCATGGGGTCAGTTCCCTGACAACTGCAGGTTCTTGTTAAAGCAATGGCTACTTTCACTGGGTGAAAAATGACTACAGAAAAAATCTACCTCTGAAAATTCCGGGTGGCAGTGTGTGCTGCCAGTTCCCCACCCCCAAGTTAAGCTCCTGGAGTAGTGCAGGTGCCATCCTAACCACATGTGAGAAGGAAGAGGCGTGAGAGCCAAGGGGGGAAGTAAGCATTTCCGTACAGCCACACTAGTAGGACTGTACACAGAAAGAGCTGAGTACAAATTATTTCAGTTTGTGGATCTGCAAATATTTACCTTTACTGCAGCTAAAAACCTGTCCAAAAGGCTGATGGCCAGGGCGAGCGTTTCTGGATAAAGGTGGAACTGGTATTTGAGCTTGGCCAGCCACTGAATGACCTCATCCCTCTGCTTTGGAGAAATGGCTACATCCTGTTGGAGAGAAAAACAAACTATTCTTACACACAGGCTGAGCAAGTCAGAAAAGACCAAACATTTTATCTCCGCAGGAGTTACTCAGCATGGAAACAAAGCCTCCTTTGGAGAGGGGGGCCCTGAGCCAGCCTGAATCACCGCTTCATTCTTACAGTTACTTACCCCATCCCAAGAAATCTGCCTTGGAAAAGACAACTTCCCTTACAGCAACCTGAAACATCACTCAAATTTCACTGTACAGTGGGGAAAAGAGGAGGGATGTCTTGTAGTTTCTTCAGTACTGACAGGGTATGCTCCAGCTTAGTTCTAAGACTGTATTTTTTTTTAACCTCCTTAGAACCATGTAGACACAGAGAAATGCCCAGCTTGAAAAAACCAGACATGCTCTCAGAGCCAGGCGGGTGCACAGCTCCTGACAAACAGAAGAGGGGAGGGACTGAGTAGGTGTTTTGAGAGGAAAGGTTTATTTTTCCTTCAAATTATGGGCATATTTTTTAGCTCAGTATACGTTAAAAAAAGAAAATTCCAAACAGTTTACAGAAGATCTTTTAGCAGTAGTTAACTCTGAACTGTAGTAAAGCAGGTACCATTTCACCAAAAAAAGTTTGCGTTTAGGGGGTTTTTTTTAAATTTTTTTTTTCCCAAGTCACCACTGTCCATCTGAATTTCAATCACACATACAGATCAGTCACTGATCTAAAATCTTTCTCTCTGATGTTCTTCAGAAGTACTTACAGCTTTTCTAGAGCCTTTCAACTCAACCAGGTAAATGTCTGGTCTCACTTCAACGGGGATTATTCGGGTGATTAGCAAGGATGTATCCAGAACTGAGAAGTGAAACCGAACTGCTTTCTTCTGCTACGCTCGTGGTCCTTGTGCTCTTTTGGCTACTGCTGAGATGGTTTAAGAGAAAGAAACCAAATGAAATGCTGGCTGACCAGTTGCCATGGAAAAGAAAGCTAAGGGCTTGCACAAACAAACAGCACTGCTGGGCTGGGTTTAGCTGTTCTCCCGCAATAACAGGGTGGGGAGGGAAGTAGCAGAATTTTAGAAAATGAAAGTACCCAACATTGGTGCAAAATAAATTCTTCAGGCTACATCTATCACCCAAGTACCTACCGCCTGCCTTAGACAGTAATGTGCTTTGTTACAGATCTACTGCCTGTCCTGCCTTGGAGTTGGGAACATATGTGAAAGCAGAGCGTTGTAGGCAGAACTGTAATTACACCAGAACCTCCACCAGGACAGCAGCTTCACACCTTTCGGTGTTACTTGCAGTGTGACATCTTTACTCTGTGCTTAACTTCCTCACTGGTGCTGAGCTCCACCTTCCCTACCGAGTGGGACAGGAGGGGTGGGGAAGGTGGCAGGGCTTGAGCCCTGGGGTTGAATTCTGGGCTCTGTAATCGAGGGCACACAGACACATGTCCCGCCAAACTGTGGCCATGCCCTTCCCTTAAAAAAAGTACAGTAGTCAGAGTGCTGCTGGAGCAGGGATCTACTCTGAAGACCCAGGGTTGTGCCATTTCTTCCAGCTGTACTAGCTGGGCTAATAAAGCCATACTACCTCTGCCTGCAACACCTGCCTTCAGTGCTCTAACAGGTGCTCCCCCAAGGAGAACAAAGTCCTTCCTCCTTTCCTCTCCTGAAGGTGCAACAGCGTCAGCAGGACTGTGTCTGATCCAGGCGGGCCTCTGGTCTCAGCTGGCACCTCTGGATGCCACTTGACTGTAGTGTGGGTTTTTAAAAACACTAACCATTTTTCAGGAGAGAAGAAAAAATTAGTTTTCTCAATTCCAAGAAATAATGATTCTTTCTAAAATGGTTATTGCAATAAGGGTGAAATCCGAGCCCCACAAGAGGCAGGACACTCACTGCCTGCAACACGTTGCACTCTTTCCAGAAATGCTAGTTTGATGTGTACTGAGAGTATAATGAATGCACCACACAGCAAGTTTTATTAAATGCTCCACTAAAAACATCTTTTGGACAGCAGGATAGGGATCTAGAATGTATCTGGGGAGAAAAGAGTGCCACTATGTGAAACACTGGCTGTCCTTACAGAGCATACTTCTGTAGCAAAGCCAGACCTGCTCAGCTGAACCTGAAACGGGCAGAAAAGGGAGGAGTGATAGTTAAGGTGAAGTTCCTTATTGCTTTATTGCGCCTGTTTTTAGATGGAAGGAGACAAAGCCATACAAAAGGGCTCGTAACCACAGCCAGGCTTGGAGGATATTACGGACTTAAAAGGTTTCAAACAGCTTAAAGGATTATTTTGGAAGTGCAGTATCTAGGTGAATCCAGCAGGTAAGCTCTGTGTGTACCTGCTAAAAGCCAACCTGAAACCACTCCACCAGACAAAATAAACTTGACTTTAAAAACCTGCCTCTGACTCTTAGGTCACCATCCTGGTCCTGCCGCAGCAGCTTTATGGTGAAGCCAGCAGGAAGAGGCGTGGGCCCTTGGCCAGCAAGGAGGCAGCTGCCTCATCAGGGCTGCATCAGTGGGGCAGCAGCCTCTGTCTCTCCTGCGATCCCCGCTGTGGTGCCATGGCTGCTCTGGAGGAGGGAGCGAAAACAGCATCTGTTGTGCTCCTCTCTGGGGAGGCAGGGCCGTGCCCCAGTGGCATGGAGGGATTTTCCCCATCCCCTTCCATTCCTGGCAAATCCCATTCATGCTAGATCCCAGCAGAAATGGGCCTCAGCTTCAATGGCTCCTGGCAGTGTCTGTCCTGGCTCAGTGCTGTTTTCCCTGTGCCTGCCGAAACAAAAGGTTAGGCCTTCTCCTAAAAACAGCATGGGTGGGAAAGGTAAGATTGTCTTTCCATCCTGCCTCTCAGTCTTCAGTCCTCCCAAGATCTGTCCTTACAGCTTCTCACCCTTCATGGGCAGTCTGAGGCCAAAAGGCAACATTTCAGCCTCAGGAGTTAGCTTTAAATGGCCAGGCCCTAACATAAAGACAGCAACTGCACACTCAGACCGTGGTAACAACTGTCCTTTCCATGTGAAAAAGAAACAGTGTTTAATCTAAACCACTGAAACACAACAGTGTATCTAAGCAAGTTATTAGAACAAACAAAAGCCAGCCCCCACTCAGAGCACCATGCTCCTATAACACGAAGGGACAACTGCAAAGCGAGGTCTAAGTATATGCACAGCAGAAGCAAGGCTTCACAGTGCAGTCTGGCTTCTGAAGAACTAACTGGGGAAGCAAAGGAAAGGAGGTGGATCTCCAGCTCTTCTCTGCAATAACATCAGTCCTACAAAAGGTTTGTCTACTCCACCCTCTAGCTGCAAATAACGGAGCACAAGGGCAGGGGGAGAATTCCTTCACCCGGAAAAACCAGGTGAATTTAAACCTCCTTCCATCAGCACTAAGAAAGTTTGTTACGGCTCATTTTAAGAGGCGGGCAGCAGGAATGAGAACGGGTCCCACCGCACCCATGAACCCTGCTGCTACTTCCAAGCAGGGCAAGGAGCTTCCGACACAAATGTATTGGCCTTTACTCCTCTCCCTCGAAGGCGTACCTATGTCATCTTAGTAACACAAGTGAGAAATGCAGCGCAGTAAAATTAATTAAGCAGTGAGGTTGCTATTCCTTAGTTACATAAAATTAAAAGCAAAAATGAGACACTACAGTGGCTGAAAGTAAAAAAAGTCCCTGTGGGCTGGAAAGCAGAAGTTCCCCTTTGGTGTGGAGGTACTTTCGCATAGACCGCATTGCCTTCTGCCACTCACTGCCTCTGTGTGTGGCCAGCTCTTTTGTTTTGTCGCCACAAATCCACCCTTGCAGAACTTAACCCCCGGGGTGGAAGAGCGCACTAGCCTAGTATGACAGCTTTAATTAGGGAAAATTAACCCAAGCCCAGCAACAGCAGATTCTGTTTTCACACAGCAGCGGGAGGTTGCTCTGAGACAGACCTAACAACCGTCCTCAGGACTGAAGGACAATCCACCTCCTCCGGCTGGAGCTTTTCCCCCCTCTATTTTTTTCAAGGGGAGGCCAGATCAGAGCAAGGCCTGACCTACCGATCTGGTTGCCTGTCCCGCACCAAAGGTTAGCAGCTGTGTGTTGCCACTGGGCCCAGGCGCCTGACTGAGCCGCAGCCTGACTCCCTGCATGCTGCTGCGGGTGCCCAGGACCCCCTGCTGCTGCGGGGAGCCCATGTTACCTGCCCCCCCTCCCACACCAGCCATCGCAGACTGAGCCCACGCAGGTGCCTGAGAGCTTTTCTCTGGACTGGCGCCCGTGCAGACACTGGCAGGAGGCGCCACTTGGCTCGCCCGCAGCAGGAAGCCAGCAGGCAGCTGCATGAAGCATGAGGGATTTCAGAACTGGTTTGCTACGCAGGAAACACCCACGGAGCACAGGCAGGACCCTCGCAAAAGGGCCCGACAGAGTTTTACTGAGTGTGAAGGGACACGGTGCTGCTTCTGCTCTGCTTCAGAGTAACTTTTATGAACTGCCCTGCACACTCACAGACGTTTGCTCACAGCTATCTCTTCGTCTACCTTGTGCCTGGGACCGACAGTGACGTGTAAAAGCTCCTGCAGAGCGCAAGCTCAGCCACTCCTCCCTCTCCATCCTGCTTAGTCCTGCTTGGCACCTCCATAAAGTAACAGAAGAGGTTTCCACAGCTCTTTTCCTGTCTTCCACCTCAGGAGCACACAAACACCCCTGTCCCTCAGGAGGCCAGTGGGAGCAACAGACAGGATGGTGCCCATGAGGAGCCCTGCAAGTATCAGCTTGAAATGGGATACTTGAGGAACACAATGGGCCCACCGGATGTGCAAACCTATCCAAGCTATTCCAAACCCACGTGTGAGCAACAGACCTGTACCTTCTTTTCCAAGCGGAAGACATGATGCTAATTCCCACCTATTTCAGTGCACAACAGCATGTGTAAACCCATCAGGTTTGTTTCAGCATGAACACAAATAAGCCACCTTGAAGGAACTACGGAGCTAACGGAATGCGTTTGGGACACAAATGGGGAAGCAGAGGGATGTCACCTTCTCTCTCTTCCTTGTATAAAGCAGGGGTACATTGCATTGACCTGCTTCCTGCTACTGATTGCTTGATTCCTTATCAAGAAATATCTTGTCTGTCACTTGCTCTTGTCGATGAACCTGCTCTCAGCAAACAGGAAGCTTCTGTGAAGGATTCCTGACAGGTATTTTAAATAACACGACACGAGGCCAGTCAACACACTGGGACCACAGGTGACTATACGGAATAATGGCAGCACCACGCTCACCGTGTCTGTTATTTTACCACTCTGAAGTGAGCAACTGCAGAGGTCAGTAATTCTGCCCAAGGGAGGGAACACAGTGCCCCATACAAAACACACAGACCGGAGGCCTCCAGCATCTGCAATGGTTAATATCTTATTTGTCCGATTTCCAAATCAGTGCCCCAAACGCCATTTCTTAGGCATTCTGCCAGAAAGCTGCCTGTGAGGCCTCAGTGATGGTGAGAGGCACACAAAGCTGCTGTTGTGCTTCCCACTGACCAACAGCCGAATTGCCTTGTTACCGTCCCTGACCCGGCAACACTGCCACGGGGCCCACTGCATGCTCGCTGCCTGAGATAGGAAGGCCTGAGGCGCTAACCCAGGCTCCAGAGTGCGACCACAGTATAAATCACCTCTAACAATACCTTGAGGCTTTTGGAAAATGCAGTCTAAAAAAAATATTATCTGTGAACTCAAACATGACTCAATTTTATTGCTGCCTAATCTAGGAAAAACACCTTACCTGGTAATTTTTTTTCTTTAATGTCTGCTGTCCCAGGCAGAGATGTTTTGCTCTTTCCCCTATTTGTGTCTGCCCAGTCCCGCTGTGGGCTCCTTGGGGAGCAAGCAGGTGACCTCTATCAGGACTGGGAGCCTTCTGAAAAGAGCAGCTGTCGACATCACAGCCAAATCGGTCCCTCCTCGGGTCTCATGATGGCTTGTTTTATGCCAGAGCGACCCCCAGCTGACACCCACTGGGTTGCTTCTCACTTGTAGCAGTTGGGAATTAGAGGTGCTCTCCTGATACCTTTCAGAAGTGGCGTTTTGCCTATGGTTTGGTGGTGCAGCAAAGAGCTCAAGCAGCACAGCCTCTGCCATCTGCACCGTAACATGCACAAACACTGGGCAGAGAGATTACTGCTCAGCACACCAGAAGAGCTGGATGCATTAACCTCAGTGTTTTACAAAACTGGTAAGTAGGTCTCTGATTCTCCCGCAGGATAAAACAGGCACCAGAAGGTTAAAAGATTGACCCAAGGTCACATGTGGTGAGACAGTGGAAAAACTGGAAATAAACTGAGGTCTCCTGATTCTTCAAGAGGTACAGAGAACAAATGAGAAGACAGAAAGAAAGGGCCAGAACAGGCAAGAAAGGAGAAATGATAGAAGTGATATTCTGTTTCTATAAAAATGTACCTTGGCTTACACACCTCTCTGCTGCAAAGTTACTTGGTAACGTGCAAAAATCAACCTCTGACCAGTCTTTACTGCTTGATTTCTCAAGCCTTAATCACATGAAAACTTCTGAATGTCATCTGCATATTGTATAACCCAAGGGGAGGGGGGGGAAAAAAAAAAAAGAGAAAAAAGAAAAAAAGAAAAAGACCAAATACACTCAAAAGCACTAGGAGGGTTCCAGACTGAGCCCACCTATTTTTTCAGGCTGAAAAGCCCTTGTGAGATCTGGCTTTGAGATGTTGTAAATACCCAGAGCCAGTGGCCTACATTTAAAGGAGGGAAACTAAAAGAATTATGTCAGTAGGAAATGGGAGTTTTCAGACAAAAAGTAAAAACGAAACAGAAAAATCATATACATTAAATTACCAGGACCAAAGTCCCCGACAGATTCTGCATCCTGTACTAAAAATGTAGCAATTACGAGTTTCTTTCTTCCTTTCAAAGATCTCAACTCTGACACATATTTAGAAACTGAATTTGTTCCGCTTTTAAACATTAGAATCAAAAATGTCTCCTAAAGAGCCAAAACTGAAAGTTTACTCCTGAAAAATAGTTATGGTCTACCTCCAATCTGATCATTAGATTTTTGTAGACGCACTCACATTTTCTCATTTGCAAACCAGATGACTTCATTAAAACCCGTTCTGTAGTCAGTCTACCTTTGTTTGTAGCAAGGAATGGAAAGTTACACAGGTTTTGAGGTGCCAGGTCTGATACACAGAAGGATGCCGATTTCCTGACTGTCATGGGAAATAAACAACCATTTCACACAAGTGAGGTTTTAGGCTACTGCAGCTGTTTTCAGAAGGCGGTAGATGTTACGGAATATGACCATCTTCCAGATATTACAGAAAATAGGGTAATTCACACTGAACGTCCGTGACTGCAACATTGCCAAAATGAACACTGCAGAAGTGGAGGAACGTGACAGTTTGAAAAGTTGGGTGTCACAAACTGTAGGAATAGAGAGAAATACGTGACTACAGATACAGGGTTTTCAGCTGCACCGTGGCGTTGCAAGTCAGGATTTCCCCAGAGCAAGCAGACAGCTGTGTTTATGTTCTCTTTTTAAATCTGACCTTCGTACATTTTACACATACGTGCACAAAGATTTCAATCCAATTTAATGATTATTTACTGCTAGAAAACATTTAATAGTATGGCATTCTAGCTGATAAAGTCAATGTCTGAACTGACACGTAGGAGAATAAAAAGGTTACAAAGACAACAGTTTTGGGGGTGGAAATTCCGGAGTAGAAATCCTAGGGGACAAGCGGAGAGGGCCAGGAAACACTCCTAAGCATGGACCTCAGCAACACTGTCAAAGCACAGGGGAGGAGCCAGGGGAAGAGATCCTTCATCATCATAACATAATTGCACACTAAAAGAACAAGCCTGGTATTCGTCCAGGCCAGACCTGAGACTCTGCTATTGAGCACAAACTTTACGCTGGCTTTAGCCATCAGGCTGTCTCCATACTCAATCCTACTTCGACTTTTCACAGCAGGCAACAGAGCTGCCTCCCCAGTTTCACACTCGGCAGACCGCCAAAAGCCCCATTAACTTCCCTGAGTATTTACCACTGAGGACAACGCTTCTCAAGGTGCTGCAAACTTCAACTGCAGTGACATTAAGACCCCCTCAAGGTCCCTGGCAGCAGGACAACTGCTCTTCACCACAGACAGCGCTGAGGTTAGTCCTTCTGCTGCAGCCGCAACTCGAAGGTGGCACAGGTGGGGAACCTCATCTTCAAAGGGTGACAACACAATCCTGCAAGGCAGGGATTGCTAGGAAGACTGTCTAATGCAGATGGTGGTTTCTGAGCCACCAAAATTGACTTCACCAAGGCAAAAACGCAAGCGCCTTGTCCCTGTGAAATCTTCACGCAAGAATCTGGTTTGGTTACACTCTCTTGAGTCCCCAACCTATCTTGTTATACTGTAATCCTATCTCCCTACATTATAATCACTAAACTCAGGAATACTGCCAGCATGGAATAACAGGCTGGTTTACCATAAACCAGGGTCTTAAATTGTACATGCCCAAAGAATGCCACAGCTACAATATACTCAACACCTCTGACAACCAGGTCACTTATTTGGAAACCTAAATGTGGATTAACAAAACTAATACTGTGCCCCTTAAAAAGGTCTTTGTTCCTTGTTGTGGTTTAACCCCACAGCAACAGCAGTTTCTTGTTCACCAGAGAGAAGAAACAAAACACCACACTGATTAGCTTTGACAACAGCTGACATACTTGTGTGAACATTTTATATGAACGCAGAACAGCAAGACTGAATCTAAGCCCATTATTGTGGTTATTTCTGCCCAACCCAGAGACAAAATACCAGAAACTCTACAACTGTCCTCACATTTCACATTTTGTTTTAAACAAAACTTGGTGGAGTTCACAGGCATTTTTGAGTGTGCGTACTAGACAGGCGCCTCCTCCACAAGGAGCACAAACGCAATTCAGGCTGGGTAAGGCTGTGAGTGACCTGGACCAACCTCCCAGCTGGCCCTGCTGCAAAACTTGAGCAGGAGGTTGGACTACAGACCCCCTGGGGTCCCTTCCACCCTGAATTTTCCTCCAGTCCTATGAGAACATTCCTCACTGGAACAGGCCAGTGCCTGGCTCTGCTTCCCCTGACACAAGCTTGCACCCTGCTCCATAAATAGTCCTATTGCAGTCAGTGGGGTTCTTCCTGAAGTAGACAGTGCCTGACCATGGCACATCTTCATCTGGCTTCAGCTGATACAGCTACAGCCTACCCTGCAGAACCAGGGAAGAATCTGGCTCAGCATGGGAAAAGGTGGCAAAGTCAGGCTTTCGCTGTGAATATGCTGTTTCAGGGAGAGGCCTGAGCTAAGCTAGCGGTGACAGTTCATGTGAGAGTGGAAAGCAACTGGCATTTCAATGCTGTTATTAGTGAACTCAGTCCAAGAAAATGAAGCTGCTTTTAAGAACTGTTGCAGAGTTGGTGCCCACTAGAAATGTGCACTAATTATCCACACAATTTGTAAAATTAATTTAATTAAGACAATATACATACATGCTTTCACAAGCAACAGCAAAGTTCTAACAGTGTATGCTGTACAGTGTGTTCTGTGGCCCTGACTGCAGGTATGTCCCTCAAATAAAAAAGTAATCACTTATTTCAGAGGCTAATTTCCCAGGTCTCAAGCAGAAAGTAACTTCTCATGCAACAGCTTCAGTTGTTCACATCAAAATACACCAGAGGATACTCTCATGCCTTTACTAAGATGAATGATGTGAAGAAGAGACATTACCTGATTGGGCTGAATTTTCGGCACATGTGCTTTCCACATTTGAGCTTCCCTAGAGATTGCCGTCTCCAGAAGGAGAGACAACCTCTGGCTCTCCAGGGGTCCTGAAAACTTCATGGTAACCCTTGGATCCACCTGCCACCCAGCTGGATACAGCTACCTGCAAAACCAAAGACAGCCTGGTGAAATACTGAGCCGTCCCTGTCCGGTAAACTGAGCAAAAGAAAACACAAAGGTGACTAAAGCTGCAAGAAAGAACAGGCTCATCTGTAACAGACAGTGATCGGGTCCTTGCCAAACCTACGCGAGGAAACCCAAACCAGTCAGCTCAGATTCAGATGAAGCTGGGCCAAAATCGTCCACAGGTCTCCAACACCTATGTGGGCTGGAGAGTCCTGCCACTTGGAGGTTTTCTGCCTCTCTGTTAGGCTGGCAATCAGGTAAGACCTCTCCCTCTTCAGCAGCACTAGAACGTAGGGGTGTTTTGGGAAAAATACTTGAGAAGAGGGAGGAACTGTACGGCAAATATAAAGGGGGTTTCAGTAAGTTGGTTGCCCTGGCCCAAAGCTTGCTGAAGTTAAAACCAGTCTACCTGTGACTTCAAGGGAAATTAAGACTGACATTCAAATGTTTTTCAAATATCCCAACATCGGAGTCTGGTTTGTGCCAGCCTTAGCCCAGTACTCTCAGCAGCAACAGGAAGTTCTGTGCAAAACAGAGGAACGCTTGTTTGAGAATTTAAATGATTTACAAGCTGAAGCCTGACAAAAAGATCAATGTTTTCCCTCTCTGCACAGTATGGTTTGTAGCTTCTCACAGAAGCTGTGACCTGTTACATGTGCAATGCAAATGTACCAGGGAGTTCAGGAAGGTTCCTCTCAGGTCTAATCACTCTGAAAATACGTTAGACCCACAAAACTTGAGGGCACATCTCTAAGTTTAGAGATTTAGTAAATGTGTTTTAAAGGAGGAAAAAAGCGGCGAACCCAATGACAGCCTTTGCAAAGCATGAATTGACTACAGGCCACGTAAGTGACAGAGAAAATTTCTGCAAGGCCTACTGTATTCAGAAACACCTGCTTCCACTGGCAGAAGCGATTATAAATATCATGCAATTTAAAGCAAAACACTTTGCTACACAAAAAAGAGAAAAAAGGGGGTTATGGCCCTAGTGCAGCCTCACTCAGCGGTAACAGTGTGTTAAGAAACTTGTAAATTTGAAATGAAAAACAAAGCAGAGGCAAGATTTTTAAATTTATTTTAAAGACAACAGATTCCACCACCTGCTTTCAAATGTAGAAGATGATCTGATTGAAAAGGTTATTCAAGTTGTTCTGCTACTGCCTACCATTACTCTGGCCGCAAATTTCTTGACAGTATTAAATCACTTAGGCAAAACAATTCAACCCTGAAGGGTAAATCCATGGGAAAGTTATTTAAACTTTCAATTCCTTCTGTGAGCTCTTGTGAAATCTGCAACAGGTGGATACTGGCCAAACGCTAACCAGGCTATTTTATAAGGACCAGTTTGTTAACACAACAGTTTATGCTGTATTTACAGGAAATAAGGCAACATGCTGAATCAGAGAAAATAAACAAAATTCACAATAAAAACAATCAGTTTATTATAAATAATAACAGCAGCAGCTCTGAAGAAATGAAGATTCAGAGTGCTTTCACAGAATTAAGGGAAACTGTAGAAGAAATATTTTTCTTTATCAATTTACAGGAGTTTTTAATGGTTAATCACACAGAACCTGCACAAGGCATAAAACCGCACTCAAGTCCCACTTATAGCCAAGCAGGTTTTAAGTGGCAAATAAACGTCAAGCCTCTCAGTGCTGAACAGAAACCCCTTTTATATTAGATTTTTATAAAACAAATGCTTCTCCATGAACAAAGGAGAGGCTGTACTGGCTTGGCATACCCCTACACAAGGTTTCCAGCCCGTCACTGTAATGACCCAAGGTGACTGGGGCCACGTACAGATTTTCCGGCTGGAGGGAACACCCTGGATCCAGGATTGCTGAACAGACTCAAAATCACTTCCCATCAGCCCCCAAATGTCTGAGTATCACTGTGGGCTGAAAAATCCCTATTAAAGGTTCCTCACTTGAGGGAGACTCTGCTTGGGAAGAGGTGAAACTATGTTCCTCTAAACAGAACCGTGACTTGAACCACGGCTTATTGATGTACATTTCCTCATTTTTGCATTTCTTTTTTAAACCCCGAGGTGATCCTGATGACACTCCTACCACCGTAAATGGGGCTGCCTGTGAAGCTGAAGGGGAAAGAGGGATGCACATTTACAGCCTCCCCCCCTCAGCTCATTCCCTTGGGGGCTTCATTAGCATCTCATTATCCTCCCATCAGGCACTACAGGTTTCCGTGTGGGCTGGGCTGGTTCCCCAAGGCCGGATCACCCACTATTTCCAGAGCCATCAGCGCTTCCAAAGGAGGTGTAAAGCCCTGGGAAATGAGGACAGCAGCGATGAGGGCTGCACCCCCGCACTGATGGAAGAAAGCAGCCAAACTGCAGACGCGGGTATGCGGGGGGGGGACAGACAGGGCTTGAGCTGGGGGACCCCACATCAGGGAGTGTAGCCTTCCCACCTTGCAACTCAGGAGCCCCAGAAAAGGCGTTTCTCCAGGCCTGTGCAGAGCAAAGGATGGGCGATTTGTTTTTTTTTTTTTTATTTAACTGAGCCTGCAGATTGTCAGTTGCTATGTACCAGGTAATGCTAACTGGGTAACATCCAACAGGGTATCAGCTACGGTCTCTCAAACCACACCTGGAGAAGACGGCGATTAAAAAGGCGTGCACGAGCGCTCGGCGTTGCACAAGGTGAAATATGTGCATGGAGAAAAACGGTGAGGTTAGGACCAGACCCAAAGCTTGGCCAAGCCAGTGGAGAGGCCAAAGCCGGGGGGACCAGTGCTGAGCACCAAGAGCTGGTAGACAGCGAGCTCCTCGCTGCATGCTTGTCAGAAATAAGCAGTAGCTATATTTAGCCTGACGATGTCTCCTAATATGAAATATTAATGGTCCTTTCTTGGTTTTGCAGGAAAGAGAGTAATTAGCCACCCCTCAAATCACTAGAGAAAACACATGAAAAATATCAGGCCAAAGTGAGCACCCTCAGGCACCGTTTTTTCCCTGTTGTGACTGACAAACATTCCCACCCCATTTACACCACAAATGGGTTTCACAGGTCTCTGGGCCCAGAAAAGATACTTTAGTTACCCTAATCCCTTTTTAGGTTGTCCCTGTACTGCCTCAACTGGTCAGTGGCCCCAGCAGAGAGCTCAGGGGTGTCCCTGGAGCACCCTTAAATACCAATGGCCCTGCAAGGGACATTTTTAGTGAGCAGTGATGGCAACTCTTCTTGAGTTGCCAAGATGAAGAGACAGGGAAAAATAACCTTTCTGAACTAGGGAGGTAATTTAATGAGGGCTGAGGCACAATAACCTTTATAAGGAAAAAAAGAAGAGGAATGACACGCTTGAAAGTTTCCCTTGGAGCAACAGTGGTGCACAGACTTTTCCAGCACCGAGAGCACGCCAGGCAATTTGCCAACCACCCTGAGGGCTGAAATGAGTTTGCATCTAAATTTACATAGCTCTTAATCAGATAAATGCACGCCATTTTAAAAAAAATGCCAGCATGCTCTACATGTATGCAGTGCTTCACAAAACACAAGGGAGCCACTGCAGAGAGACGATGAGAGACGGGATGGCCGGCACAGCCTCCCGAAATCCAGCACATGGAAGTCAGGTGAAGACCGGGGAGGGACCGGGCTCTCTTCTCTCTGCTCAGATCAAGATGACAAAACCTAAGCATTGCAGAAAAGCAATGTCTAGACTCCCATCAGCAGTAAAGACACTGAGCCCAAAAGGCACGGCTGGAGGAACTGCTGAAGCTGTGACAGTCACCATAAACTAACTCACCCTAGCTTTCTGCTTTTCTGTTTCCCTGATTTAAAATTAAACATTAGCTCCAGGGTGGTGGTGGGATTTTCTGTGGTCACTTCGGGAGTTTTTAAACCACTGGTCGAACAGTTCCTCAAGTTTCTTAATCTCCACCGGAAGGTCAACTGGCTGCACTGAAATCCCTTAAAGAACAGTTGAAAAGTTAGTAAAGGAGAAGTGAGCCAAGTCAACACATTGTCTTTGTTTTGACATCTCCTGTGAGCAAGGTCACAAGCTGCAGGTTGAATCTTGCTCTGAAATTAGAGAGTCAAAACTTTGGTGTGAGGTTTTCACCTGTGAGAGGCATTAAAAATCACCTGCTTATCCATTAAAAATACCCTGACTTGGTTCATAAAATTTAACTCATCTCATAAAGACCTCTCTTTTTGATCCAAGTTTATAGCTAACTTTACTTAAAGAGGGACTTTCAGTTTCCCTAGAGAAGTTTTAGGCTGCTAAGTGCTGCAGGCTACAGTTTTCCACAGCAGTTTCATGTTTGCAGTAATTGAGGCAGACAGCTACCTAGCCAGAAACACTTTTTGGTTTGGGGGGGGTGTGCATTTGTGTAGGGTGCACAATAATCGATTTATTTTTTTTTTAGGCTTCCTAATCACTTTCACCGACAACAAAACATCCCTCCTGCAGACAAAAGATGCCGTTACAGGAACGTATTATCCACTGGCAGAACAAGCTCATAACACAGTTACTGCTTCTCCCCTGCCTCCCGTTGCAGTTCAGCTGTGCCAATACAACTGCACTGTAAATAGGACCACTGAAATCATTCAGGGCAGTAGTAAAAACCTCTTCTGTTTTGGTTGTGGGTTGTTTTTTTAGTGTGGTTTTTTTTAAATATAGATAATTTCATAAACAATTAACAAGATTTCTAGGACTAGAGACAGCCTAAAAACTACTTTCTTTATTTTGCACATAAATCCATAGGTATTCTGGACAAGTTGGGTAATTCCAGTAGAGCTTAACCACCACACACATTTCTGCAGACCTTGTAAGTATTTTCAGCGACCAGCAGTCAAATCTGCTTCAGCTTTAGCAAGCAATAATACAATCTCAGAGATGACCTGAAAACAGACTTTTCTGGGCGGGGGAGGAAGGCAAAGCAGAAGGAAGAGAGGAAGGAGACTGAATTCCTCTGAGCTCCAGCCAGCCATCTGTGATTTCAAATGATCAAAACGTAGTTTGCACTGCTAGAAGAAATCGTCTAACTGCAAGTTGTGATTAGAAATTTCAAAGCTGTGGGCGGTGGGGGGGGGGGGAAGGGAGGGGGATGGATGGATGTTAATTTTAGCATCTGGGGCTTTCTCTTAGCTTAACTCTTTCCTCACCCCATGCCAGTAAAGCAGTCTGGAAATTTATGCCAGACAGAGGTAAGTGCTTAAAGTGTTGCTTACATGTGAGAAGAAAAAAGCAGCAGGCATAAACTACTTTTACAATTTTACATGATTTCTGTGCCACATAACAGTTCTAAGAGGACTGTGTTTCTGTGGTTTAGAGAGTAAAATTTCCCATGAATGCCTCGCTACTGGAAATCAATGCCTAGCTTTCCATCTTTTCAACTTGCCAAAGCACAACCTGATGTGATAGCGGTAAGGAGAGGACCTGGTGGGTTACAATCAACTGTTTTGAGCTGGAGAAAGTAAATCATGTTGTAGCCTGGTTAGTAGAAATAGCTTGACAGACTTGTGAGACAATGTATGATCTTTTTAGTTAAATGACTGGGAAAAATATGTTTGGGAATATAGTTTCAAATTTCAACATCTAAATAAGTGAGTGGATTTGAAGCAACAAACTGACTTCTATGGAATGAATACTAATACACATTAAAATGTGTTCCCCCATAAGAAATGTGTTAGTATCAAACATAAATATGCCATATTGCACCTTTAACAAGCAGTGTATTTGACTTGTGTAAAAGCCAGCCAACAGACCCAAATTCAGAAAAAGGTAATTTTATTCAGGCTGGGAGATAAAGAGGGCCCTTGCCATTTGTCTATGACTCACCCAGGGCTAACTCCCACAACCTGCTACAAAGGCAAGTCTGTGACATATTTTGGCAGCATCGTTCAGGCAGGCTCGTGTACATCACACACTCGCCACTTCTTTTCCTCCAACCAGATTTTTCCTGGGAGTGCAAACAAAGTTGACCTCATTTTAGGGCTGGTTTTCTGAAGAATTTTTCCAAACATTTTAAAGAAACCTGGCAGTTAAAAACATGGGCCTGCAATTGCAAAAAGAGAAGGCAGAGCAATGTTTTGATGGGAGGGAAGGGAGGCGTTTTTAAGTTTGTTTTGAAACAGAGAAATCCCAGGGCCTATTTAGCAACTACGGAGGAGGAGCAGGAGCCCTCTGGAGAGGGCTGCATCAAGACCAGCAGCAGTACACTCTTCCCACAACCATCTTCTGTTTCTATTCTGTTCAAAAAGGAAAGCTCAGATGGAATTTGTCACAGCTCTTTTAGATTTGTAGAGCAGTGTTGTAGAAAACATAAACATCTTCGGTTCTTCATGGTATTCCCTAAGGGTTGCAAAAAAAATCATCAAAGAAAACGGGTAATAAATTCAGGGGGAAAAAAAATGCCTGGATGAGGGCATTTTTAAATAGGAGAGAGGGTGCCACAGAGCCACTGGTGACAGTGATGGTATAAAGCTGCTGTCTGATGGGTGTCACTCAGGGGGTTTCTGCAGGTACAACCTGAGCCATTCTTTCTTTTTCTACTGCAGCCACCGCTTTGTAAAATCTATGCCTGCTGCCCTGCCTTTTGTCTCCTACAGCCAGGGCCCATAAACCAGACTAGTTCTAAGAAATCTCTGCCATACTTCATTCCCCAAGCCTCATGATTGACACTAGGGTTTTGCTATTTAAGGGAAGCTTAAACAGTATTTTCCAAAGTAGGGACTTCTAAAAAACAAGGTAGAAGATGAACTCCTGACTGAACTTTCAGACAATGTCACCATTCTTCCCTCCTGGCAAGACAGGCACGCTTCCAGACCCATGCCTGCCCTACCCCCTTTTCTAATGGCTCCGGTTGGAAATGCCAGAGGAGGTTTACATTTCCTTTTTGTCTCGGCAACTGCCAGGATGAGTCCGTCCAAGCAGCATTTGCCCAGAAAGGCCTTTGGTCAGCAACAGCTTAAATTTTCCACGCCACAGCTCATGAGTGATGCAAACAAGCTGTTTCAATCACAGCTCCTTTCCCTTCTGAGGCAGTATGTGGCAACATACCAAGTAAACTGTGGATAAAAGTTAAACTCAGAATCCAGCCCTAGGAGACCAGCTGCATAACGTATGCGTTTGATGCAAAGAGGAGATGAAGCTCAATATACTTTAATGAGTTCTGCTTTGAGATTTTGGTTTATTTGAACCTAAAAATCAAAGGAAAAGTTATTAACTGATGGAGGGTGTTTGCTTGCATGGATTAAATTAAGCAAAAACAAAACCCTTGCAAACCAAAACCCCTCTATGCCATTTTACGAACACTTGCAAAAGAAATGCTTACATTTTATACTCTTTCAACACTGTGGGCTCACCATTGGGCTGCTGATATGCATGCAAGATGCCTCCTGAAGATGTAAACTCCTCACAACTTTTATTAAAATCATCCAAGGGACTCAGGCTAACATTTCAGCAGGAATGGGCCCCACTATCATTCAGCACACAGATCTCAATGCTCAGAAACAGCCATGCTGCCAGGTCAGGAATGTGAGTCTTTATTGTGTGCACTGGGATATCACATCAAGGGCGGACAGCCCTCGTATGGGACAACTGGTGATCATGTGCTGAAAAGATGGTGTTACCTCCTTGTTCAGAACTGAAGCATGAGACAGGTATAAAGCAGCTATAAAAGAGTGCCGAAACAATACCTATTATTTTAATGCTGTTTCCAACATAAATGACAGGTAAATCCAAGAGAGCATCAGCTGAACCCTGTACCAAACTGTCTGTAGAACATCAGCAAACGCACAAGCAGAGCTCCCAGAGGCAGCCAACCAAGGTTTGCGCAGCAGTCGCTGGGTTTTGCTTTGGCACCTTCTGGACCTTTTGGGGACAAGGTCCATGATCACTGGGGTGGGGAACACCTGAGAACCCTTGGAGAAACTTGAAAGTGCTGCTGTTGCTAAGTAAGGAGAAGGTAAGGGGAGTCACAAGGTAATGGGCCTGAGAAAGCTCTGACAACTTCTAAGGAGCATGATCAGCTGCCCTTGACCTAGGGTGCAGCTGCCTGCTAATTAGGGAGGGTCAAGCACCCTTTTAGCCAATGCTTGGGTGAGGTCTATATAACAGCCAGGCCCAAAGCACCACCACTGAATGCAGAAGTTTATGTAAAAGTTTGTTGTGAAGGGGGATGGGGGACTCAGCTTGATCTGTTCCAGTGGAAACAGACTCAGATATGGTGGTGATACACTACAGGGCAGTTCCCCCAGCAGATGTTGGAGCTGCTGCCCCTGCTTGGGTAGAGGTTTTGATGCAGGTAGGGCTTTGGATGATGGGCACAGCCCTCCAAGCCCCAGGCTGCAGGGGGTGCCTAGCGCCTCTCTCTGAGGCTGGGCGAGATGGCCCTCTGTCCTACAGGAGGTATGTTGTTGTAGAGGAGCTGTGGTGCCAAGTGAAGGAGCTATAGGAGGAAGCAAGAAGGCTGCGCAGTATTAGAGAAGGTTATGGGAGACAGACAGAATCTTCTCTGGGACTCAGCAGCTTGAAGAGCCTCAGCCCCCCATCTGCAGTAGAGGAGCAGGCGGTCTCCACCCCCACCATCAAGGTAAGTGAAACTTCTAGAGAAGGGGAAGGATAGAAGTGGGTGACTTCTGGTACTAAAAGAAAAATTACTGCTGCACCTAAAGGCTTATAACTACAAAATAGGTTCACCACACTTATTAAGAGGAACCAGATGTGCCTGTAAGCAAAAGATATGGGCCACCAGACTCTAAACCACACAGGATCTCTATGAAGGTGTGTTTGTAATGGGTGATTCCTTGCTGCAGGGGACAGAGGTACCCACCTACCAATCTGACCTATCATCTAGAGAGGTTTGCTGCCTGCTGGGGGCCTGGATCTGGGATGCTGTGGAGGGACTGCCTGGGCTTATCTAACCTTCTGACGGCTACCCCAGCTGTTCTTCCATGTGGGCATCAGTGATACCATCAGGGGTAACCTGGAGAGTGTCAAGTGACTATGAAGATCTGGGGGTGGCAGTCAAAGGCTTGGGGTCCCTGGTGATGTTCTCCTCAGTGCAGGTCAATAGTTAGCTGCAGAACTGGTGCTGGTGACAGGGTTTTGGGTTCTGTGACCACAGGATCCTGCCTGTGGAGCAGCATCTGCTTGGGAGAGCAGGGATCCACCTCACCTCACTGGTGTATCTGCCAGTAGGATGGCTGACCTTGTAAGGAGGGCTTCAAACTAGATATGGTAGGGCAGGGATAGAGCTACCAAGAGCCCTGTGAGAGTGATGGACAGGGTTGATAAGCAAAGGGCCTGCTTTGATATGACAGGAAGGTATCACAAAATCAACAAAAAATGAGGCTTAAGCAGGGCCACTTCCAGCATTTGTATGTAAGCAAGGATGCACCTATGAGGTACCACTACAGAGAAATCCCCCCAGACCCCTTCTGGGAAATAAGCATGTTGGGGTGCTTCTCTGAAGTACATGTATGCTTATGAACACAGTGTGGGCAATAAACATGGTGAGAGAGACCTGTGTGCAGTTGAAAGCTTACAGTCCTGTTGGGATCACAGAGACATGGTGGGGTGGCTCCGATGACTTGCAACACTTGGGAGTGTTGCAATGGAGGGATACAGGCTCTATAGGAAAGACGTGCTGGAATACGTGGAGATTTGCCTGGGGATGGATGAGGAGCCAGCCAAGAGTTTATGGGTGAGGATTAAAGAGAAAACAGATAAGGGTGACACTGTAGTGGGTGGAAAAACAAGTGGATGAGGCCTTCCACAGAGAGCTGTAAGCAGCCTCATGTTTGCAGACCCTGGTCCTCATGGGGGACTCCAACCACGCTGACATATGCAGGAGGGATAACACAGCAGAGCATAAGCAATCCAGGAGGTTCCTGGAGTGCACTGACACCTTCCTGACCCAAGTGACAGAGAAAATGAAGGAGAGGAGTTCTGCTGGACCTCATACTCTCCTACAAGCAGGGGCTGCTTGGGGATGTGAAGGTCAAAGGCTGCCTTGGCTGCAGTGACCATGGGATAGTGGAGTTCAGGATCCCAAGGGCAAAGAGGGAAGGTCAGAAGCATGCTCACAACCCTGGACTTCAGGTGAACAGGCTTTGGACTCTTCAAATATCTGCTTAGAAGTGTCCTATGGGGCAAGGCCCTGAAGGGAAGAGGAGCTCAAAAAAGCTGCTTAGTATTCAAGGGTCACCTCCTCGAAGCTCACGGGTTCCATCCCAACAAATACCAAGTCAGGCAAAAGTGCCAGGAGGCCTGTGTGGATAAATAAGGAGCTCTTGGCAAAGTTCAAACACAAAAAGTAAGCATTACAGAGGGTAGAAGCAAGGATGGGTAACCTGGGAGGAACACAGAAACACTGAGCAGCTGGGGGTGAGGTTACAAAAGCCGAAGCCTAGCTGAAATTGTACCTGGCAAGGGATGTCAAAGACAAGAGGGACTTGAATAAGTACACAGGTAACAAAAGGAAGAGCAGGGAAAACCTGGGCACACTATGAAAGTAGACAGTGAGGTGGATTGAAAACTGGCTGAATGACTGTGTCCGGTGTGTGGTGATCAGTGGCAGAAAGTCTAGCTGGAGGTGGTGACAAGTGGTGTACCCCAGGGATCAATACTGGGTCCAGTCCTGTTCAACATCTTCATTAATGATCTGGATGATGGGCCAGAGAGTACTCTCAGCAAGTTTGCAGGTGACACCAAATGAGGAGTGGCTGATATGCCAGATGGTCATGTTGCCATCCAGAGGGACTTTGACATGCTAGAGAAATGGGGTGACAGGCACCTCATGAAGGCTAAGTGCAAAGTCCTGCACCTGGAGATAAACAACCCCAGGCACCAGTAGATGCTAGGGGGTGTCTGGCTGGAAAGCAGCTTTGCAGAAAAAGGCCCTGGGGATCCCAGTTGACACCAAGCTGACCATGAGCCAGCAGTGTGGCCTTGTGGCACAGAAAGCTAATGGTATCTGGGGTTGCATGAGGAGGAGTGTTGCCAGCAGACTGAGGGAGGTGATCCTTCCTTTACTCAGCACTGCTGAGGCCACACCCAAGTGCTGTGTCCAGTTCAGGGCTCCCCAGAACAAGACAGCCGTGGACATACTGGAGAGAGTCCAGTAAAGAACCACTAATATGATGGACTGGAGCATCTCTGCTATGAGGAAAGGCTGAGAGAGCTGGGACTGTTCAGCTTGGAAAAAGAAGATTTGGGGGTGGGGTGGATCTTGCTAACATATATAAATACTTGAAGGGAGAGTGCAAAGAAGATGGACCCAGGCTTTTTTCAGTGGTGCCCAGTGATAGGACCAGAGGCAAGGGGCACAAACTGAAACACAGGATGTTCCCTCTCAACATCAGGAACAATTCTTTACTGGGAGGGTGACAGAGCATTAGCACAGGTTGCCCAGAGAGGCTGTGGAGTCTCCATTATTGGAGATATTGAAAAGGCATCTGGACGTGCTACAGGACAAATGGTTTTAGGTGGCCCTGCTTGAGACGGGGGGTTGGACAAGATGACCTTCAGAGGTCCCTTCCAGCCTCACTTTATGATCTTAAGGGCTTTAGGCTCAAGCCAGCACAGTTGTGAGGCCTCAGCTGTATGCCCAGAGCACCTCATTTGTTCTTCAGGCAGCAAATGCTGAAAGCAGAGCAGGAAGGCTATAAAAGAAAAAGGCAAACCAAACCTGGCATTATGTAATGTCTCATTGCTAGTCTCCTAAAAGCAACACATGCAGAGTATGATTCACTTCTCCCATCACCAATAGAACCTGTTATAAATCAACAGTAACTTGAAGGAAGTCACTCTGAGGAAAATCAAGCTCAGAAAGTATGAGTGAGCAGTAATTTTATAAAATAGGGCCAGAGGCTTTCAAGCTCATAAAAGCTAACTCTCTACAAGCAAGGGCCAACAGGCATTCAGAATCTAAAGCATCACGCACCACCTCTTGAGTAATATAATCCCCTGAAACCAAATAAATACAATGCCTCTATGGGCAAAAACACAGAAACAGGATTCAGCAGTAGTTCTTTTTGTCTTTCGGCAGTAGTCAGTTATTAACATAAATGAACAGCAACAAAACCAAACAAGTTTATACTCAGTTCGACACCCTCATCCAAAAAAGCATGTAACTACAATGGCTTGGTTCCTCTTCACAACAACAAAAGAGAATTTTATCTGAAAGCATAAATGCTCACCAAGGCCAATATTTTGCTTTGCAGATTCAGATTGGCTTCAGGGTAAATTATTAGTGATTACAGCTAATATCAGGATACAGTGTGAGGCACTAAAGAGAGATAATTATGAGGAAATAAGGAATTATCTGCTGTTGAAACAATAGATCAATTATGAGGTACAGCACAGTAGCTGCCGAGCAGCATTCTTAGGCTCTGAGGGTACTGTCTCCTCTCTCTCATTAAGCAAAGAGAACCCACAGTTATAATGCTTAATTATCCTCTAGGAGCTCAAGCTTGCTGACTAATTAGCCTCTTGTTGAGACAATACAGAAAAGGACCTAATTCCAATTGTCTTCAAAAATGGTATGGCACAGGCACAGTCCTGGCTCTTCCCTATGTACTCATCTCTCCTGTCCAACTGGTATGAATGTAACAGCCTTGATATCTCTAGTTCTGGACAACCGGAAAACAACAGTCCTCAGCCTGAAAGAAAATAAACCGGGGAAGGAAACTTTGGCGGGGGGGGGGGGGGGGGGTACTGATAAAGAGAGAACACTGTCTGAGACAGTATGTAATGGCAGTCAGAGTGCTGACGCTTCCACAAAGTGTGTTGTGCAAAGTCCTCCTTTGCTCCTATCAATGCAGGCGCTGGCACATTTGCAGTGCTTTCATAAATGGAGACTAAGTTGCGTTTGATGGTTGTGTTATTACAGCAGTTGCATCCTTAAAGGAAGCAGTTAGGAGCAGTTAAACCCTAAGATTTACAGTCAAAATTGTTAGGAAGGTAAAGGTTGAAGTTTTTGGGACCCAAGTTCTTGTCTAACTGTAGTCAAGAGCTATCCCAGCCAAGAAACAGGATCTCCTGTATACAGCAAAATACCACCAAAAAGGCACAAAAGCCTCTGGCAAATGGGTTTATCCAGCACCTCCCATCATCCTGGTGAAGAAAATGTTTGATGTCTGGGCTGATGAGCAAAATAGAGTATCTGCAGTAACATGTTACTCATGAGTGAGCTTTTAGATGAGTTTATTGCATAGCAAGTGCAAATACCCATTAAGGTTAATAAATCAGTGTTGATAATTTTTGCAGTTAGCAAACACACAGGAAGGGAAAATTTCAGACCATGTCTGCTTCATATTGAGGCGGAAGACACCTGAGATTTTCCTTCCATCTGAATGACTTCACCTTGCTTTTTTGGCATTTGAAAACAGCTGCTATTGTGCTGAATTCTCAAAGAAACTACTCTATTCTCAGCAAACCAGAATCCCCCTTGAAATCTACCTCCTCAATGGCCAGCCTGGTTTTCCTGCTGCTTCATCAGAGTGTCCTGGTGACAAGTACCTGTGTTTGTACCTTCTCTAGCCCCACTGAAAGTCATGGGAGAGAAGGAAAACAGACACAATTTGTTCCTCGTCAGGTTAGCTCGACGCCCATTTTACATCCTGCAGGAGAGGACCTTCAGATCCCACAACTGTTCCACTCAACTGGAGACATGTCTTCTCTTTTACTCACATTTTGCTCCCTGCTTGGGCAACAGAATCCTAAGGGTTATCATTTGGCGGTCAAAATACGATGTCTTCTTTTCCTGAATCCACTGGTCCTGCCCAGCCTTTTAAAAATCTATCCCTGGCAGGTTATGGAGCAGTGTGAAGTAAACTGCAGATTGTGTATCTACCCATTCTACCATCCTGTTTAGATGGACAATTTCTATCAGCATGACAGCGGCACCAAATCTTACTTCTAAGAAGTGCCATGTAAAAACACAAAGATTAAACCTGTGGATATATGTGCTCCCAAAAAGCCAGTTCAGCATCAGGTCAAGGTTAATTACCGCTTTAACCAGCGCATTGCTGCAGGTGTGCAAAGGAAAGCATCTTGCACAGGCCCTGGGGGAAGGCATGTTCCACCACATGAACACCACTCATGTTCTCATTTCTGTGGCCTGCACCAGGTACACTAAGAAGCAGCTGAGCACAGAAAAGTTGAGAAGGGAAAATGTATGAGAGTGTAATTACAGGGGAGATGCTCAAAGCTATAAAAAGCTAAACACCTAGGTCCACCTACTGATGTGAGAAGTTTATCCCAGGGCAATGACACAAGCAAAGGTAGTGGCGCTGAACAGCCTCACACTTGGACTGAAGCCTATTTAAATTGATAAATGTCTGTAAATATTACTTTTAACAAATAATCTGGAAATAGGAAAATAACACATTTTAGAAAGTAAATGTTGATTGCATCGAAGTATTAATATGACAGACAGAGCTCTGGATACTGCATGCCCTGGAAAACACAGGTCCCAACACCCGACTTGTCCGTTCCCTCGGCCAGAGTTTGTGCCAGCCCTCTAGCATGCAGGAATACAGAACACTGAGCTACAACCAGTTCCCTAAAACTACACCTGAGCTGAACTCCCCTTTACCACCTGGTTGTGCAGGAGTCCAGAAGGGAAGGCTGCACTGCCAGCCTGAACAAGCCATGCAGCTGGCCCGACTGCAGTCCTTGATAGCCCCAGGAGGGGACAAGTGGCAAAGGCCAGGGCACGTGGCAGGGCCGACAATGGGGGTCTCATTGCCCTGGGGGGCCAAGGCTGCTCTCTCTGAGTAGCTCACACCCAGCAAACCTCAGGCTCTGCTGAGGTATGTCAGTGTCCTCAACTGCATCCAGAAAAGGCCACCGAAGGCCAGACCAGAGCAGAAACACCCCACAGGAGCACTGCTCTGCTCACCACTGGCTCTCATCCACACCGGCTGCAGCCCTGTGACACCCCAAACATGAAGCTGTGGGAAAGGCCGGTCTCAGCAGGCATCCCCGAGCAGGATCTTTTGTGAAGAGGGCCCCGATAGAGCAAAGCTCTTATCATGCAATGACAGAAGCAATCTCAGAGTATTTTTAAATAAGGATCCAGAGCAAACAAAGCACAGGACTCAATAATAATACAGAACAGGCACAGTAAAAGGAGCACCTAGGATCAGTTCTGTCATATCAAGCTATACACAAGCTCTAAATAGGGGTGAAGGATAATTATATGTATACCATGTGAAAGTTCAATTCCTGCTGGGGAGAAGCCAAAAGATCAGCTTTCCGCATCCCACGCCAAGGTCTGTGCAGGCACAGATGAGAGCGAGCCGTCCCCCAGTTACACGAGCCAGCCAAACTACTTCAAAAACAAAACTGAATCATTTGCAAGGTTCCAAAATCAAACCCTCAAGACAAGGAAAAGATGTTGTGATTTGCTTTTTGAGAGACAAACTCCTACCCAGCCTCACCTTGCAAAACCTGGGTTCCATATGCACCCCCCAGCAGTAGTCAGCCCCAGTCAGGGGGTAGCCCCACGGGAGGGGGGGCCACAGCCACATCTGCCACCCCTGTGGGGAAAAGGTGAGAGATGCTCCAGAAAGGAGAGCTTCACAACAATTGTTGCTCAATTTTAAACATCTAGTTAATAAAAAAAATCTCACCCTTCTGTCTTTAAAAGGGGCTGCGCCATGTACAGGCTGTTGCAGCACACCACAGAAAGAATGTTTGAGGAGCACACAAAGGCTGATGCAGAAAAGCACTTTTAAATTCAGGCTCAAAAGGGTCTGCCTTCTAACTCCCTCATTTTTAAGAGTGGGAAATGCGGGATTGCTCCTTTTTCCCTCCTTCACAGGGTCAAAAGGGGAGGATAAGGGAACAGGTTTTCCTGTGCTCGATGGATGAGTTTCCAGGAGGATTTTTTGCAAGTCTGGTTTTCCACCACCTGCATGAAATAATTGACAGTAACTTCACTCCTTTAAGTTCACCCCTTTGGAGATAGATTTACAGAACGCAACGCCACTCTTCTTTCAAGGAAACTTCTTCCATCGCAGATGGGAGAGCAAAGAAGGAAGGGAGGAGAGCACAGCCCATCTCTGCAAACGAAGTACACGAAGACAAGAGAACAAAAAACAAATTACGTGCGCCACGAAGAGCTGCCCGCCCAGTGCTGTGACAAGAAGTCACACCTGGGGCACAGATGTGCTGCTTAGACCCCAACCGGCCCCTGGCCCGGGGGTGGTAACGGGACACAGGAGGGGGGCCAACCGGGCACCGACGGGACAGGGGGGCAGAGGGCACGGCGCGCACCGCGCACACGCGCCGGCGTTGCACACCCACGCGCGCAGAGAAGCGCTGCACAGCGCCCGGCAGCGCTGCACACACGACACTTGGCACACGCACACAATGCACCGCTCGCAGGATGCGCGGCGGGAGCGCGCGCTTTGCACACCCCCGTGCAAGACACGCGCGCTCCGCACACGCGCTACCTACCGGCGCTGTGCACGCACTGCATTGCACACGCGTTCACCGCTCGCCCCCCCGGCGCCTTGCACACCCGATCCCGTCGCGGGGACCCCCCCGTTCCCGCCCCGCGGCTCACCTCCCCTGCGCGGCGGCGGGGTGCCCGGCGGGGCCCGGCCATCAGCACCCCATGGCGGGGCGACGGCGGCGGGGCTCCTCCGCGGCGCTTCAGCACCGTGCGGGCCCCATGTCGGGGGCGGCGGCGGCGGCGGCGGCCGGCGGGCTCATGTCGCCATAGCCGGTGCGAGGCCGCGGCGATGGGGACGGGGAGGGAGGGGAGGGAAAGGCGGGCCGCCGCCGCCGCCGCGCGGGGAGGGGGGGGGGGGGGTAAAATAAAATAAAATAAAAATTAAAAGGGGGGGGGGGGGGAGCGAGAGGCAGCCCGCAGCCAGCCGCTTCCCGGGGGGAGCAGGGGAGGGAAAGAAGAAGGGCCGGCGGGGCGGCCTCCCCTCAGCCCATCCCCGCCTCCCGCGCGGCAGGGGCGGGGCGGGGCGGTGCGCGCGGCGGCCGTTGGCGTTCAGCACCGCCGCGGGGGGGACAACGCCGCGCGGGGGGCGCCGGCTGCAGTGGGAGGCGGCGGGGTTCGCTGCCGCGGAGCCACAGCTCTGTTCGGTTCCCGCCCGAACAACTGTCCGCCGCCGCTCGCGGGCACACGCTTCGCCGCTCGCTCCGGTGCGGGAGGCGGCGCGAGGAGGCTGTGAAGGGGGGGGGCGGGGGAACGGGACGGAGGGGACGGGACACGGGACACGGACTCTGTTCCCTCGGGCCGCCGGCGGAAGGATCGCGCGGAGGTAGCGCGGCATAGGCCGCTTGCCCGCCGTCTCTTCGCGGCGCCTGCGCGGCTGCGCGGACGGGCTGTCGCTGTTTCCGTGCCGGCGCTGAGGGCCGCCTCCGGCGGGGGGCTCGCGGCCCCGGCTTCGGGTGTGACAGAGCCGTGGGCCCCTGCCCGGCCGGTGGCCGTGGAGGGTGAGTGGGTCACCCCCGGGGGCAGCGGAGCCGAGGCCGCCAGGCAGGGCCGTGAGGGCGGTCAGCTGTCACCGCCGCCCTTCGCACACCTTTCCCCTTCAAGCGGGGGTGTGGGTGCCCACGGCGTCTGTCTGCTCCTTCCAGCAGCCTCGGTATCAAAGGAGATTTAAGTTCGCCCCCCTCAGCGGCACTTTGGCAGCAGGCAGGTTAAAGCTTTAAAGTTTCGTTTAAAACACTCGGGGAACAATAAGCAAAGGCGTTTTATTTACAAACACATTCTTGTGCAGACGCTGAGTTCTCACTGCTTTTCTGTCCGTACCGTGCCTCCCGGCCTGTGTTTGCTGAGACAGAGCTCCCTGTCACCCTTAAAGCTGCATTATTTACTGCCGTGCAAGACGTAAACAGGAATTTACCCTTTACTTGCTTTATTTACTTACTTAGGCCTTTCCCCATCACAAAGGCCTGCAGGAAGGATTCACTGGCCTTCTCGTTTCCAGATGGCAGGCTCTGGTGGTCCCACTGACATAGCGGAAGACAGATGCCCAAAGTGCCAGGGAAGCCGAGATGTTTTCTCACAACTCTATTTATTCCTTTGGTCCACTCAAGAACCAGACAACTAAACTTGTGAGTGTTCAAATTTTTTGGAACATAAATTGGTTTTTTTTGAGGGGACTGGGAGTGTGTTATAATACTGTACAATAGAGACCAGGAACTGAATAAATACTTTGCCTGAAAATCCTGGCACTGTGAAGATGAGTGGCAAAACCTTGCTATACCACTAGAGGTTGAAATTAACAGATAAAAGCAAGAAGTTCAGAGCAAAAGCAACATCTTTTCTTTAAACTCCTTCCAGTATCTGTAGTTATTAGCTGTTCAGACAGCACACAAAGGAGGATTTCCTCTGGAGATAATAAGCACAGTGATATAAATCAAGCATAGAGAGAACATGAGGTTTTTTTCTATTTATTTTCCTGACAAATGAAGTCAGAATCAGTTTGCTAAAAAATCATGTCATGAGCTTTTTTAACCCTTTCTCCAGTAATTCTCAGGCTACATTTATAAGACTGAGACAAATTTTTATTGCAGCAACTGGACTCCTCTGTGCATAGAGGATGCAACTGATCTTCGAATCAAAGCTTGCTGTGTGCTGCTCCCTTCCATTTTTCTTACTTTTTATCTTGAAATAGAATATGCCTTTCAGAACTAAGAAGGTGCAGAGAAGGGCAAGTCCCACTGGAATTTTATCTAGCTTTCCCAATTTCATTCTAATTCTTCTGGGTCTCATTGTTTAAGGATCAGTGTTTAAGAAGTCTGTGAAGCTGTTACGGTTTTCCAAAATCAGTTGGCCCACTGGTAGTTTGTGGCAGTGACCAAGGGAAGATAATTGAGCTGATGCTCCTAGCTGGGAAATTCTTGCTGGAGGTCTGACTGACACAGTCCTGAGATTGTTCCACTCCCGCAGCTATAAAATTGCATATTCTGACTGATTTGCTCTAGGGATTTCCATCAGGGCCCTTCCCAGAACATTTCGCATGTCAGCACTGGGAGCCTGAGGCAGTGCGGCACATCCTCAGACCAGCAGACTGTGGAATTGATGGTTTGGCAGGAACCTCTAGTGCTAACATACCGCAACAGAGCTCCTTTTATTCATCTTGTGCTGAATATGCCCTCAGCTGGATACATAGGATTACGGTCCTTTGTCCTCAGTAACAGTAGGAAGGGACAGTTGAGGCAGCACCCAACTGAGTTAAAAGTAGCGCAATAAACTAGTCAGCTACTGGATCGATCCTCCTTCGGAAGGAAATCCTGGAAACTGAGGAGTGAATCACCTGGCACAGGAGGGACCTCAGAGCAGGTCGTCCTAGCAGGGGGGTCAGTTGAAGGCGAGGGTCTCCTAGGACCACTTCAAGCCTCTGCAGGAGGTGGCCTAGGTCTGGGCACAACCGCCCAGGGGTCAAAATAGCAGCACAGTTGTACACACTCCAAGAAGAAAGACACAGCATGTGCCCAGAGCAGCTGAGGGTTATGGCACGCAGGCTGCCATAAGTAAGGGGCTGCCAAGGCCAAGGGATTTAGAGAGACTGCTGAGAAAGAGACGGAGGCAACCAGCAAGAACCCTATGTGTTTGGGCCTGTAGCCCAGGGAGAAAGCAGAAGAGGCAATATTAAACCTCGAAAAAAATTAAGCTGGTGAGTGTAATGAAGCACACCTGGAGGAAGGCCACTGCACCATTACACGCAGGTGTTCCGCATGCAGGGACTTGATGCACTGTACAAAAATCTGATGCCTTGGAAAAGTATAAAGAGCCCAAGTGCCATGTCAGCCAAAGATGAAGTACACTTCGGTAGCAGGGAAAAGGCCTGTTCATCACTGTGGGGGGAAAGGAAGCGCGTCTGTTTTAAAGAGACCTGACAGGACAACTGCATTGTCACAGATTCAGTGGACTCGGTGTGAGGGTGTGCAGAGGGCTTACAGCAATATGGGTTGCTCTGGTCATACCAAAATGGAATGTGTCCCGGTCTGGCTCCCAAGACAGTGTGACAGTGTGCAAGTGTAACTACACAGGCAGACCAGTAAATATTAGACCAGTGAGAGATCTACGTTAGTGGAAACAAGAAAATCCCACACGTAAGGCATTTGTAATACCTGCCTTTCAGCTTACGCAATGCCTGGTTTTTCTACCACTGAGTGGAAGGAAAGAGGAGACACTACAGGATTCACAGCCAAATCCCAATATGTGGAAAAGGGAAGGACATGAATCTTTGCAGCAGACATTTCTATCTGTGCTGTTTAAACACCCTTCAGAGGGAAAAACAGATGGTCTTGTGGTTTGGCTCTGTGTTCTGCTTTGGAGACCCAAGTGCTATTCACTGCATGACTTTTGACCAGCCAGTTAAACCCACAGATGCAAAGGTTAACAATAATTTTCATATCCACTCAACTTACGTGCACACAAAGTCCAGCACAGGCAAGCAGGCTTGATGAGTTCATATACGTATGCAGACAGCGACTTCAGAACAAGGATAAATTTACCCTCATGTCAGGTTGGTTGTGAGGCTAAATTAAAATATTTTGTAAAGCATTTGAATATCCTGAGGGGCTAGAGACATGCAAACTCTTAATAATAATTGCTGTTTGGATTTAGCTGGTCAAGTTCAGTGTAGTGTGGCAGAATAAGTCTAGTTATTCCTGCCATTACATGACTCCAGCCATTATATAACTTACCTGTATTTATTGCTAACCTGAGATCTTTAAAATAGTGAGAGAGTTTCAATCAGCCCAGAGAAGGCAATATTGACGCTGGTTTAGAGAACAAAACACACAAAACCTTAAAAAAAAAAAAAGAAAAAGTCCTATTGTTCTTTTTCCAAACCGATCTCAGACATAAAATTTGGTGAGCAGCAGAGCTCTCGTCAGAAGTCACGTTCCTCACAAAAGAGGAAGGGCCCGGAGCGTCTCTGCTGCCTGCTTGTAGGCAGGTTGAGCTTGGGCCGTTGGTGGAGGAAACCCTCTCAGGGGCATCTGAGTGCTCATCGAAGCAATCAGGAGAGATATGTATGCTGATAGCACTGAAGAAATATCACACTCAGGGCTCAGAAAGACTTCTCTTGGAGGGAGCTTCTTTTTTTCAAAGACTGGAATGAAACAGACTCTCAGGAAGCAATTTTTTTAAAGTTGCAAAGAAAGCTACACTCTGTTTTCTTTGTTTAGAGGCACAGTTTGCAGAACAATATTGTGGAACAGTGGGAAAAGCAACAGAAGGAACCGAGGAGAATCCTAAAAAATAGTTTATAGTGAAATTACCTGACAAGACTTTGCCCAGCTTCCTGGGAGCAAGTGCTCATCAAATAAAAATCATCAGCACATAGGAACTCTCGGAGGAATGAAATGGGTTTGAACACTGAACTGTCTTTGACCTCTGTGAAAACTGAACTATCCAAAATCGCTAGTTATTTTTGCAAATTATAAGACTGTTCTACCTTATAAGTACATTAGCTATGCTTGTTCTTACAGGCAATAATGAATTGCCCTTTGAAAAAAAATGATCTAGTATTCCTGAAGTATGTGGCAAAGGAAAAAAAGAAGAAACTAAATGCAGTCTCCTTCATTTCTTTCAGCTTAAAATGTAGATTTCCACTGCAGCTGGACAGACAAACCCTGGCTTCAGTTTCACAAGCAGAATTCAGCTGTTCCATGCATGAAACTGAAGCTAAATTGTTGTCCTGGCATGGAACAGGAAGAAGCATCTGGCCAGTGAGAGAGACTAGCAGCAAGCAAATCCCCTTTCCAAAGTACTCAAAGTTGGTTTACTTTTTCCAAAACAGATGAGAAAAAAAGCAACATAAATTTCCTGTCCAAATACTTGTCAGCTTTAGAAGAAAAAAGTTTAACAAAAAATAAAATAGCTTGCACGCTAAGTGTCTTGCACACTTTTAATAAAGAGAAAGAGCAACTGTGGCTGTGTAGCATGCACAGACAACAAATTCTGCAACTGTGCAATCTGTTCTGTCTCTTTTTAATCAACTGTCAGTTTTAGTGCTCTCCCTTATCAGAAACTATCACCTGTCATGCAGGGAGAGGCAATCTCAGGTATGTAGCCATTCGGTTTTGATTGTAAGTCTGCAGAATCACATGTTAAAAGAAGTCTGTTGACAGTAGAAATCATCATAAGCTGAATCACAGGAGTGCTGGATCAAGTGTAACATCTCCACAGCCTCTCAGGACTTCATAGCTGCTTTCCACACTGCTTTCTGACAGTCTCTCACAACTTCTTCCTAACAGCAGAAACCTAAATAATTTACGAGGAAAACAAACCCTGCTATTTGAGCTGAAGAAGATTCCCTATCTGTTCCCACCACAGAGCTGCTTGAGACACTGAAACACACTTCTGCTTTCATCCAGAACAGTGAAATACATGCTTAAATTTAGCAAATGAAGTACCTGATAGAGGTTCAGTGATTAATTCAGAGAGGAGAACTGCAAGCACTAAATGACTCTTTTTACCTGATTTATTTTTTACTAAATAAATGGCCCCATAATGTAATTTTCTCAACCTGAACAGATATTTTCTGCTGTTTGCTTTACTATTTGGGAAACATTCTCATCTATTCCATTTAATTTGGGAGTAGTAAAACCTTCAGACCGTGTCCCTCACCCTAGGGATCACACCCGTAAATCAGTCGTTCTTCCTAGAAAATACATGACTAGTCAGAAACGCACATTGCAACATGCGAGAACACCAACAGCATAGAGGAATGTACGTCCTCCTCTACGACACTTCCAATTTTACCATTTTAGTATTGGCAGGGTGAATGATATAGTGGAACAGCTAGCTGATAGTAATATTTCATGCATGTTTCTCCTTAATTTTGTTTCATATATATGATCTGCATGCCCGAATCCAAATTACTATAGGGAAAAACATCCTTCTTACTTCAACTGTCTGTATCCGAGCCTTTTTGACCTGCCCTCCTAAAGGATAAAATGGTGCCCAATTTTTGAAAAACTCTTCAAAGAGTCATCATCTGGCCTAAAGTTTAATTCTTTTATAATTTGAAGAGATGTGTTTTCTTGAATCGCTTTCTAAACTACAATGTAATTTCTTATGACCTTTCTTAATAGTGCTAGAAGCAAAACAGTGGTAATACAGCAGTACAGGAGAATCAGAATTACCTACTTTCACAATCCAAGATCAATGAGTAAGTGGGCGTTATAAATGCAGAGGTGTTAGCTGCAATAAATAGTCATAAAATTGAAGGATAACTGAGGTTGGAAGTGACCTCTGGAGGTTTTCTAGGCCAAACTACGGCTCAGAGCAGGACTTACTTCAAAGTTAAATGAGGTTGAATAGTTTTCCACATTGCATCTAACAAAGACAATGAGTAAGTGCATGGGAACGGACATCAAGGTAAATCAAGGCAACGCCAGCTGTGTACTCTTGAGCATAGCTACTCCAAACAAGCCTTCAGCTAAAGCAACTTTATCATGGTCTTCAGGGTGGGAGAAAATATGAGTAACAGTACCTTAAAAGCTCATTCTCTCTGGCTCATTTAATACAGGTTTTCTTACATTGTTCCCTTCCAGAACATAAAAATTCTGTTTCTTTTCGCCATGTGACTACTTAAAGGCAGTTCATGCTAATTACCTGACAGTGGTTATACTTCACTATAGACATCATCATCTATAATTGGGTATTTTATGTCCTGGAGAGTTCATATCAGCACTGTAGGAGTTTATAATCTTGAAAAATGTATAGGGTATCTAATATATGGTGTATCTGTGACACTTGTATACGTGCCTTTTTAAATGGATAATCTGCTGCCCAGTAACACAATGACTTGCACTTTTCTGTGTGGGTCAGCATCACGTTCGCTGATGCTTTTTTGGATAGAAGAAAGGTTGCAGGTTTTACAAAAGTGACATACACTCCTGTTTGCTAAAAATCACCTGGCAGCCGGACTGGATACAGCAGTCCTCCCTTCCTGTCCTCGCTCTGGAATCCTTGCTGCTGGGGCCTGGCTTTTCTTCCACTGAAGGGAGAAGGGAGCTTTGCCATAGACTGCAGTGACAGCAGGAGGAGAGCAGACACAGATTAGGCAAGGTGTTGGAGGATTTTCTGCATGCTCTCTAAGTATTTAGGGAACCGTGTGATATGTGATCTTCAATACAAGGTTAGGCAGTTTGAACTCTTGAGTTAGACCCAGATATTTCCAGACAGGCAGAGCTACCTACTGACTGTACATCTGAGAAAGTACATCTGAATTATTTCTTCTGGCAACTATCAAGAGTATGTTAGTGAAATGTGCCTGGATATGGTAGCTTAAGATAGAACTATGCTGGACATGTTCCTGCAGCTGTTACTTGGAAAACATCTGTGGTACTGTGCATGGAAATTTGTACATCTCTGTTCACACTAGCACAGAGCAATTAATCTTGTGAAACAAAGTATAAATTATTATTGAGAAATATGAGAAGGACATTATGCACTAATGGATATGAAATGACTAGAGGTAGTTATCGTTTGGAAAGAATGGAAAAAAAATGGAATATTCCATTTCGGGCACAGGAAATAGAATAAGATTGGCAGACTCTGCGAGACTTCCAGAACTGCAACGGCTAGTCATTTGAGTAAGAATAACCAATCCACTAGACTGGAGGGGTGACATTTTTTATACTTACAGATGGAAAAAACCTTCCATCTGTGATAATTTGTGACAGTCTGTGTTTGTGTAGTCTGATAAAGGAAAGAATATACAGGTTGACATGATTTCTTATTTACAGTTAATGGTTATCACTATGCAAAGCATAAAAGACATTGCCCTGAAGAACTCAATTTTAGCAAAAGACATACACAAAGGTAAATTCAAGAAACCCTGGGAAAGGACAATGAGATGTATTTTGTTTATAGCACATTAGATAATTAAGGGATCTTTCATCTCTTGAGGCTTTCAAATTAAGCCTGGGTCATTACAAGGTGTGCTTACTGAAATGTAACGGCCAGTTGTATTCAAGAACTCAGATAATCTATGAAAAGCAAGTGTGTAAGGAGTCTTTGGTAGCACAGCGGAGAGAGGCACAGTGAGAAATAGTGGGGGGATATCTGACCAGTGGCCAGAAATTTGTCACTGACTGCTACCGAGGTAGGGTTTCTGCTGAGAGCCGATGAGGCCTAAGTTACAATGTGTGACCCACCACGTCATCTCCCAATCTGTGTATGGCCTCTGAGGTACAGAACATCAATACTTTGCTATTTTACCTATTTTCTCTCATGATACTTGCATTGCATGATTAAAAACCACAACTCAGGATGGAAGTATCTTCCTATTGTTTCATGGATGTTTTGTGCAAAGGGTCTTTCAGCCTCCTAGCGTTTAATCCAAGTTATATAAAATTGATTTGCACCATGTTAAATCTGAAAATAAATTTAAAATATCCCTTCCCAGTCCTCGTAACTGAATGCCTCCTAGCAAATCATTTTACTCAACAGCTGCCTGGTTCTACAGTCAGAAAGGTGACTGCTCTTTTTTTCTTGGTTTAACTTTTAATGACTAATTTAAATTCCATTTATGCAGAATCCCTATGATTTTGAAAATGCCTTCTGAAATTATGCACAACTACCTTTCTAAAAAAATACTTTAAAAAGCCTTAAGTACAACATTGCCTAGAATTATCTTGTCAATTAAATAAAAGAACCCACTTGAAATAAGTGACAAAAATGTACAGTGAATGAAACGTTACCTTACAGTAACAAATCGTTATTAAGAGACCTTTAAGCAAACTGCTAGTTACGTGGTCATGCTTAGACAAGCACAAGGTTATTGAAACATACAGCTTCCTTTCAGCCAATTTAACTTGCACTGAAGGCAAATTGTTGCCCTAAAAGCACTGAAGCACATTGTTCAGGCCTTTGGTGTAATTCTCTTGGCTTCTAAAAGATTACCCTTGCTGCACAATGTCAGTGGGATCAGAATTGGATCTGCATCTTCAGCTGCCATTATAAATATTGCCTGCAATGTCTTCCTGCAGAAAACTGATAGACACATCTGATAGTATTACCTTAAAAAGATAGGAAGCAATATTTCAATAGACTTGAAGATGAAATACAGATTTCTGACAATAGCTGCAATGGAAAACAATAAGACTGAGCCGGCTCACAAAGGAGCTGCAAGGGCACTAAAACAAAAGGCACCTAAACCCACCCAATGCAGAGATCATGAATAATAATTGTATTCTATTCACTGGATAAGTTACAAAATGTGTCACAGATTTGGAGCCTTTTCCGGTGCCTTCCTTTTTCTCAGCGCACAGATTGTGGAATTTGAACAAGGTAGGGCAACAGCAACCCGTGAGCAACAAAATGCAAATATTCTTGACGTGGCACCAGTGAAGTCATCCACAAGTGCCTTGCCCTTCTCACTGTCTTTACGTGAGGGTTTGCACGGATGTGGGGGTGTAGTTCCCCCTTCCTCTTCTCATGTCAGAGCCATTTTCAAGGCCTCCAAGATGAGATTTCATGATGTTACAAAAGTACGTTGGTTAGATACTGTGCTTGCAAGCTTGGCAGTTAGCTCCTTATCACCACTCTAGATGTTTTCAGCACTGTGTAGAGAGAGGTCTTCATGAAAACACAGGCAGAGAATCGGGCTCGCTGAAGAATGCCGTTCACTCTCCAGCCATTTCCTCACGCTCTGTCAGTATTGGGGATTGTGGGTATCTGTGGCTACCAACATACTGTACATGGGCTTGCTTAGAGCCATGAAATAATAGACAGGGGCCTGTCCACGGTGTTATTTCTGGAACAAAATCCTTTCACATCAGTGAAAATTCTCAATGAAGACTTGGAATTTCCTTAATGAATCAAGATTTTATCACTACAAGCAATTCAATTTTTAGCTGCGTTTTACAAGTTTTATGCCAGCTACTATACAGGGAGTAAGAATATTTTCTATGAAAGATCTGTTTTCCAATAGACTTTCTGATCTCTCTCTTCTAGTAACCTCATCTTGGGAGTCAGAAGTTAGGTTTCTCTGTTGTCAGAGGGGATTCAGAAATGCTTGCAGAGACAGTTTAATGTCAAAAGTATCTCTGATGAAACCTGATGAAATGGGTGGGCAGGAGAACACTTCATTAAAACAGCATAAATTGGATGAAAACAGACCAAATGTTAATTGACGCAGTGAAAATGGAGGTCAGAAGTAGTCCCCTTCAGCACTTTGCATCAATATTTCATCTCCTCTAGAAGTCTGATGCTGCTCCCTTGGTGGTTAGCTGTAGTTTTGCTTTCTTTATAGTAGGAAGTTTTGCAATTTAAGTTATACAGATGCACTTCCTCTTGTCCCAGGACTTTGATGCAGCTGTGCTGGTATAGGGGTACTTACACTGATACAATGGCATAAATACAGTAGCTTTTTTTTTCAGTAAACAAAGTATGTGGTATCAGTACATGGCAGCTTTATACCAGCTTAAATGCATACCTAATTTTATGTGTACGTAAATATCTATAATATGTACAAGAATGATACATGCTTCCTCTAAATATACACTGGAGTTCTAGGTTATATATAACCAGCTCTGTGTACAACCAGGGTTCTTTGCATCTGGCCTGTCCCAGAATCGCAAGCTGCTTGGCTGAAATGCCTTGCAGTTAGCCATCTGTGGCAGACCTCGCAGCTTAATAAAGATCCCAATGAACAAACAGTGCTTCCAGGCTCACTCTCTGGATGCATCTGAAAAGCGTTTCTGGATGCCCATCAAAAAACCATGTAAACCTTGCCTTTGCAAAACAAAGCAGTACACCTAACCAGCCTAGCTGTGCTGTTACAAATTTTCTTCTGTAGGCTAACTTGTGTTTTCCTTTGTGGTGAGCTTCCTCTTGTCATGGAAATTCCTCTCACCTACTTTGATGGATACACTTGACCCCTAGCCATACTTCAGTTTAAGCTGACTAAGGAGCAACAGGCCTCACACCCTGTAGTGAACCTGCGAGCTGGGGAGCTCCTGGCTCACATACAAGGAAGTGAAGGTGCCTCAGAAAAATATTTCAAAAGGTGGTTTCAAAGCCCCAAAATGCAAGATAACCAAAGTACAGAACAAGATACCAGACCTAAACAAAAACATCTACCTTGTTTATAGTATTGACTAGCAGCCAACTACTTCACTCTATAAATATTACCATCAGGATGGGCCCAATTTGAGCTTTTCCTGAATTGCAGCTGGACTGCACGCCAAATTACTCCCCCCTTGAGCCAGGATGCCTCTCAAGGTCTGAGATTCCATACCTAAGACTAAGAGATCCTTCCTTGCCCAAGGCGGAGAGTCCCCTTACTCGCAACAGATCCTCGGTAGGTGACTGATAGCATGCTGAATTAATGCTAATGAAACATTACTAATCCATGTAGCTACTCAGTTATAAACTTTGTATAGATAATTCCATTAGACATAAAACATTGTCTAAGTCAGACACTAAGATTGGACCTAGCCGCACCTAAGCTCCATAAGGAGTTTAGAAAACACGGGAGTCTGCTCTGAACCTTGTGACTCAAGGGCAGGGTCTTCCTTACCCTTTGTGTCTCTGGTCTCTGTGTGAATCATTCTAACTTGATTCTAACTCAGTTTTCCTTTGTGTGTTTCTTCCATGCAGTAATTAATAAGATAAACTTTGCCATCAAACTTACTGAACCTTGGTAAACCCCTGTTAAACTTTGTTAAATTCCATCAAATTCATTGAACTCGGTCAAATTACTATTTTACCTCAATAATACATATTGCCGTTTCTCTCTTTTGAGTGAGGTGCATTCTACTCATCCGCGACACCTACCTATTAACACTGTTAGATGCTATTTCTGCACTAGTTTTCCGTATGTTGCAGCAGCAAGACAAAAATCACAATCTCTAACAGCTTACAGTCTATCCTAAATTTATTAAGTTTCCATTGATTTGTGTTTGGGTCTTGTCGGCTCAAAATATTTCTGCTAAGTATAGCTCCCTTCTCCTGAGCAAACAAGCTGGGTTTCTTTTTTCTGCAGCCTCCCTTCCTAATTTCAACAGCTATTTTGAACTCAGGGTGTGGTCACCAAGACAGACATATATGCACTGCCATTGCTTGTCTCTAGATTTGTTCATGTTGCCAGTGAACCTTTTCCCCAACAACTTCATGTTTACATTAATCCTTGACCAGCAAGCCTTGGTCTCCTTCTGTCTTTTAGGAAGCATGTCATAAATCTGAATAAATTAATTTATTTATGAATTCTGAACTTGACCAGCTTCCATGAGCACAAGGTGAAAAGTGTGAAATTACACTCCTCTGTACTGAAGACAGGAGCTGTACCAGTGTGGACATTTACTCCTATGGCTACTAGAGGATCGAATGCCATTCTTCTTTAGGGGCTTCTGTCAGGGGAACAAATTTTAAATTCTGGCAGATTTGTGAATCATTTAATCTCCTAGACTTGTTCCCTCACAAAGGGCCTGGTGAGAGGAAGCCTATGCAAAGGCTTCAGTTTTGATAGCTTCTATCACCAGGCACTGGTCCCACTTCTAAAAGCAACAGAATCTGCAAAATATTTCTCAGATACATATATATATGTGTGTGCATATACATATGTGAGTAGCCTTTATATGTGTTTTCTAATATGTGTATTTCTGTATAAAAATAAAATGTACACACCGATGTAATTTTATTTGCTTAAAGAAGCTACTTCTACTCCCCTCAGTTAACAGAAAACACCCAACTGTCAAATCATCCCATTTAATTAAAACAGATTTTTTTTTTTTTCATATGATGCCTCTTAAGGAGTTATGAAAGAATAAGCAGCTCTCAAGGGGGGAAAGGATTCTAGGGCTAATCTCATTTGAACCAGGCTCTCTTGATGTTTGATACTTTACCCATATTCTCAAATGAGCTTGAATTACATTTGAAGAAAATGCTAATTCACACATGAGCTGTTGTCTCTTCCATCATGGCAGAAAACAGAAAAAAGGATGTTGGCCAAACTAGACACATTTTTTCCCCCCAGAATTAGGTGCTAAGTCCCTAATCATTGTACAGCAGCAGTTTGGTCTTACGGGAAGAGTAGTCACAACTCTGTGACTTCTGCCGTCCGGTTTTCAGCACTGCTGCTTTCCTGGTGTGGCTGTCCTCCTACCAGTATAATGGGATAGCAGAGGGGCACTTAGATTAATTAGTGGCTGTAAAGCCTGTGGAGCTCTTTGGTTAAGTGGTTCAAAGGAAACTATTGTTCTAAGTGACCCCTATTGTTCTTACCTGGGTGTCCAATTGCCACACGGGCAGACTGCTTGTGTCTAGAGTGTTAATTACCACGTGTCCCTTAATCATGAAGGTTTGTAATCCTATTTCAGTTTGGAAATCCACATGCCACAAGGCCCAGTTAACATCTCTGATATCATCACCTGCTAGTCAATACACAGCTATTAGCCATGCATAACTATTCCCAATGAATTGCTGTGCAGACAGGCCTGGACAAGTTTTGCCAAGCCATATTGGAAGATAGTTTAGCAAGGCTAGTTAAAATAATACCTATTTAATTTGACAGTATTGGAAAGTCTTACAACAAGTAGTTTTATTTAGTTTAAAATTTGCCTTGCAGACGTTAAGGCTTCAGTATAAATCTTCACTTTTATTAGGATCACAAAAGATTTCAGATGAGTTCTCCTCCAGTTTTAATTCTATTTTTTGTTGATTTCACACCAGCCATCTGGTTCAGTGTAACTCAAGAATTCCCCTCTCAAAGGCTGTCGTCACTGTTTTGAAATAATGTGTGCTATAGCATCTGCAGCTACAGAATTTATAACTTATTTTCACTTACTGCATCTTTAGGTTCCCAAAGAATGTCAGGAAGGAATTGTTATTCTGTAAAGCACAGCATGTTACAGAATAGATAAATTGTGTTTTCTCAAAATACTGGAAACACTTCTCATTTCTTCCTGGACATACACACTTCCCTTAATCACAAATAAATGCCACATTGAAAGAAAATTATTCCTTGCATAAATGAAAAAAAAAACCAAAAAAGATTTTATTTCTAGACCTTACCACAACTCCTCCTTTGCCCACAACCCTTGATTGTTCTGCCAGGTCCAGACAGCACAAGGAGCAGACTAATTTTCCCTGTTTATAATTCCAAAGCTGATGAATGCATCACTTACAGTGAGGACCCTTGGGGTTTGGTTGGGTTTTTTTCTCACTCTTACTTAGCTTTTTGCAACATAGGAACAAAGATGGGGCAAGGATCCTTGTCTCCTAATGTAGAAAATGAACCCTTCTTCTGCAAGGCTGAAGAGAAAGTGCTGTTCAGCCATGCTCTTATAACAGATTTCCCCCCCTCAAATTACATGATATATGAATGATAATTTTGCAGAGTGTTCTATTAGGTTTAAATTAGTAAAGGAAAAGCAATACATGTGTTCAAGTAGATGTCGGAATTAGCATTTTTAGAATTGTCATGCTACGTGTTTACAAAGTGAACCTTTTTTGCCGTTTAGGTGTGGCTTAATACAGCAGTCAGAGGAGGAACATCCATACTCCATCTCTGTGATGGCAAAATGGGGAAGGGGGAAGTGGCGACTGCCAAGAGCATTTAGATAACAGAGACTGGAGCTCAGAGCCTCATCCTGGAAACATCACCTAGATGATGCCACAAGTCAACTCCATTAACAGCAATCAGTGTTGTTCAAACAGGAGCAGATCCACAGCTCTTACATCTGAGCGTAAAACTACTTGTATCCCTCCAATAAATCACTATGCCAGTTCATTCACCTTGCAGGGATGCTGTATTTAAGGGTGCTCAGATATATCTGACGGTACTTAGAAAAGCGCTGGTCTGTGTCAGGAATATCCCGAGGAGAAGTTGTGTGCGTTTGTGGGAATCTAAGAGCGCTTGTCATCAAAATAAACTTGAAGAAATTGTTGGCCGTCATCAGTGGCATAGCAGACAGGAACTATGCCTAGAAATAGAGATTGGCATAGCAACATTGCTGACTGTTTTGTAGAGAAGACTGCTTATTTTTCCAGACTGTGACATTTAATAAACATTTTCTGTTTGTTGAAACTGCAGAACCTCACTAGATCAAACTGAATGCTAATCTGCTCGAGTCGCCACCACAGACTTTTGTCTCCAGTATGTACACAGCACGAGTCACTGTGGTTTAATTGGTTTTGTCCTATGATATTTGTTCCTTTGTGTTTGTCCACGAAAAACAGACAGAACATGGAACACGTTGAAACAGCCCCACAAATCCTCCAGATGATGATTTATTTTGCAAGATCCTGTTTTATCTTGTCATTCGGGCTCTGTTAAGCTGCAGGCTGAGAAGCCCTTTGATGCAACCTCTGACTAGCGATGTGCTAGGGGCTCGATAGGGACCTGTGCAGCTTATATATGTATTATGAGTATACACCTTATATATTAAGGCTTATTAGCCATCTCCTACCTGAAGCATCTGACCCTGCATTCACACTCCACACAAATGGACTTTGATTATAGAGAAGCTTGGAACCACACATCCTAAAAACACTGGGAACGCCAGACTAAAAACAGTTGACTCTTGGTTTGAAGCTTTGAGATGGAGCTTTTAAATCCAGATGGGCATCTTGAACCCTCAAGAAACAGTAGGAGAAGGGTCCCACACAGACACCCAGAGTTACACCCACGGGAGCTGAGCTACCTCAGGCCGCCCCCACTCGGGCAGCAGGTCAGCATTTATCTTTATCCTTTATTACAGCACAAGAGAACTGTGGGGACGGGAGGTGCTTCTCGGCGGCTTAACTGCCCGGCGGTGACCGACAGCCATTGCTGTGGAGCCGAGCGACTGCTGGGCCCCGGCCGTTGGCGCGCCCCGCCCCGCGCCCGGCTCAGTCACGGTTGCTAAGGCCCGGAGCTGTAGGCGGGGCAGAGGTAGAACTCACCCGGCCAATCCGGAGAGAGCCGCCTTCGGTCAGCGACCAATCGCTGCCGGTCAATAACACACCCCCGCGGGGTGGGGCAGCCGCGCTGCCGGCCAATCAGCGGCTGGGGAGCGCGGGCCAATCAGAGCGGGGGAGGGTTTGGGCGGACTTTTTAAAACAGCTCAGACACCACCGAGGCTATGTGCTTGTGTCCCTTTAAAGGAGTGATGCGACCTATTCTTGTGTTCCTCCGCCAGTGTCTAGCACTCCCTCGGGAGAAGAGCGGTTCCGCCCCGCTTCCCGTCGAGCGCGAGTGCTGTTGGATGGGTGCGTCGTCCCCTGATCTCCGGGCCCTCTCGGGGCACCCCTAGGGTGCGCGGCTGGAAGCGGACTATTTTACTTCTCCGCGGCGCCTCACCGGCCGGGCCTAGCAGGGAGCGCTCCGCGCGGGGCCATCTGCGGGCCGCCAGAACAAAAACAAGGGGGCGGGGCCGTGCCGCCTCCATTTTGATACGGGGCTGGGGCGGCGGCGGCGGCTGAGAGCCGGGGATGGTGCTGCTGCCTCGGGCATCGCCGTGACTCGCCGGGGGAGGCGAGCGGGGCCGGCTGCGGGTGGGGGCGCAGGCGGCCCTGCCTGGATGCGGGGCCAGCGGCGGAACCGACCCGCGTCCGTGCGGTGACGGGAGCCGGGCTCGCCTCCCCCTCCCCGCCGCGGAGGAAGCGAGCGGTGAGGACCGCGGGGGGGGGGCCGGTGCACTCTCACCACCGCCGCAGGTGAGTGTGCCGGCAGGGCCGGGCTTGCGCTCTCCTTGAGGCGTCCTGTCGGGCCCCTTTGTTCGTTTCCCCACTGCTGGCAGGGGTGGTGGTTCCCCCCCGGGCGGAGGCGGTTGAGAGGCCTCGGGCGGGGGGCGCCCGGTTCCCTTTGTCCGGCGTGAGGGAGAGCTGCCAGCTGTTGACGAGGTGTGTCTGCTGTGAAGGTAAAGGATCCGGAGGCAGGGGAGAAGATGAGCAGCGAGGCGCTGTGGCTTTTCAAGCAGCTGAATCTCCACCTGGAGCAGGAGGGGAGGTTTCAGCCCCGTGAGAAGGGGCTCAGCCTCATCGAGTGCGCTGCCGAGGTGAGGGGGGGAATCTGGGCTGGGGTAGGCGCGGAGGGAGGAGGACAGCCACCTCAGGGCAGGAAATAAGCGTTTTAGAAAAGAAACCTTCGAGCTGGAAGGGAGACGTTCGTTAACTTCGGAAAGTTAATTCTTTCCTCTGTAAACGTCAGTTTTGTTTTAATTCTGTCTTAATCTGTAGCTACTAACATAGGCTACATTATTAAAGAACTATGACCTACAGGACGAGTAACATACTTAAGCCTTTAATATTTATTGTTTAAACTTCGAGTGAACGCCGAACCAAAATAAGTGTTTTATTTTCATCTCCGGAGCTTTGTAGCACTGTGTTGTACCCACTGCAGGAAAGCTGGGATGTCAAGGAGACAATTAAGAAATGGGGAAATGACCAGCTTTTCATTAGCAAGGTCTAGGGAAATGAACCTAGAAACACTCAGTGCTTAACGGCAATAAGTAAGCATGAATATTTCCATGTTAATGACTAGAGTTCCTTACGGCGTTTAGGGCGGGCTTACGTTCCTTCTGATTTTTGTGAGGTTTTTGGAAAGGGCCTTAACGTTTAGCAGAAAAAGTCTCTGAAATCAGTCTGCTTTGTTTTGAAAGCAGAACATCTGTCACTTAAATATTGACATGCAGGCAAAGAGGAGAATAAACTGAGTTTGGTCATCTCTGTTTCTGTAAGGTCAGGAGTCATTCTGTGTATGCACTTGGTAACTATTGTCTTAAAATAACAAGTGCCTACTTGGAAATGTGGTTGTGCTGAGTATTGCACCAGTGAGACTCGGGACCTGGCTGTAATTCATGTACCTTGGGTGTGTTTTGAGTCTCAAGTATCTAAATTATTTATTTTTAAGTAAAGCGATATAAAGTATTTAAGGAAAAAAAAGAATTGCTTCCTTTTGATCTAAGTAAAAGGTGGCTGAGGGAGTGAGTGGTTACAGTCATCACTGCTGCCACTTAGTAATTCTGAGTTTGCTTTTGCCATAGAATGAAAATACTCTCTGCCCGAGACAAAGGAATGCCAAGGTGGAAGATCTTTGGAGTCTGACGAACTTTTTTGGTTTTGCAACTGAAACGTTTGTTTTGGCTGTTAACATTCTGGACAGATTCTTGGCTCTTATGAAGGTATTTTGGGGGGAGAATACCTGCTATATAGTGTCAACTGAGGATATACAATCTTCCTGTGAACTTTCTTGTCTGACAAAAAGGAGAAGGTTGTGATCTAGGACATAAGTGCGGGTATTTACTTGTTCTATGCTAGCAACACTTCTGAAGACCTCCTTTGTAAACTTGGCATTGAGTACAGTTCTTTTTACCTCTAAAGGCAAGTAACGGCATGGTTTATTTCCTTTAATCCGTAGCCTTTACCAGGTGGACATAGAAGACTAAGAAAGGAGGAATTAGGAAGGAATAAAATTTGTTACTATTTCTAGGTACTGTATTAAAGCTTAGCTTAATGCCAGAAGTAATACTGAATGATCACTTGGATGTTTTTCTTTTGTGTTTGTGCTGCTTTATGGCAGGCAATTTGAGCATAAACCAGTTCCCATTATTAAGGTGGCAGAAAAACTAAAGTTGCATCAGTTCTCCGGTCTGACTGTCCTTGAGGTTGCACAAAATGTTATGCTGCTACATAGGAGAGAATAGCAGAGGTAAGAACAAGTTGTGGAGGGATAGGACTGCCTAGAACAGGCTCAGGCTGGATTTGTGTAGTCTTTAAATGAGGGTAAGTGAGCACTGCCGCCTGGAGAAGCGGAGTATTGCAGTTCTTACTGGAGTTTATTTGTTGTGTCGTGATGTGGAACAATTTCAGTAGAGGGTGCTCAGCTGTTGAACTTCCTCTGACTTAGCTATGGCTGATTGATACTGCTTTATTGGCTCTGTTTCACTGAAACTTAAGTGATGTAACTAGTTACAGCTAGGTGAGGTGTATGAGTAGACTGATATCAGGTCAAGCTGAGATAAGCAAATCTTTGTACTGAACTGTGAATATTCAAAACAGCTCACCTAGGCTGGGTGAGCTGTTGGTGTTGCTGTATGACAAGTATGGTGTTTATGCAGGGGGAAGTATTCAAGTGCTTCCTCTTCTTTTTAGGTGAAACCGAAGCATTTGTCTTGCATTGGAGTTTGTTGTTTCCAACTGGCTGCTCGAGTAGTTGAAGAAGAATGCAATATTCCATCTGCTCATGAGATCATCCGGATCAGCCAATGTAAATGCACTGTGTCTGACCTGAAACGGATGGAAAAGATAATTTCAGAGAAGTTGCACTTTGAATTTAAAGCTACTACTGCCTTAACCTTCTTGCACTTGTACCATACTATTGTACTCTGTCATACCTCAGAAAGGTGAGTTGAGTCGCATGTTGTTGGTAGTTTGATAAGCTCTTTTTCTCTTTATTTGCCTCTTAAATGATTATGGCATGGGCTCTAGAGGAGGCAGCTTCTTAGTTTTTACTTCCTGACAAGTGAATGCTTGTTGATACATACTTTTCTCTTGGGTGTTTTACAGGAAAGAAGTATTGAATCTCGACAAATTGGAAGCACAGCTAAAAGCTTGCAACTGTCGCCTAGTCTTTTCTAAAGCAAAAGTAAGTTGAAGTAGCTTTCTTTGACTTCTGAGTAGGTTTTGATTCATGTTATGTTGAGCAGTGGGGTTTTTTTTGTCCTTCTAGCCATCTGTCTTGGCCCTGTGCCTTCTCACTCTAGAAGTTCAGACTTTGAAATCTGTTGAGCTGTTTGAGATCCTTCTGCGAGTTCAAAAGCATTCTAAGGTAAATATTTTCTGTGGACACTTTTTGCAGTTTTTGGGAGTGGTGCAGTTAATGATGTACAGTGTTACATTTAAGGGACCCCTGCTGTCAGTGTACCATCCTTACAGGTATTGTTTGGCATCGGCTGAAATAAGCAATGAAATGGGTTTTTAAGTGTCTGTGTGCAACTCTTTTAACTAACATGATTTCATTGGTAGAATGCCAAATGCAAAAAGCTGCTGCTTAGAGAATGAGGTCAGGTAGTCATTTTGTACTGGCACATCTTGGCAGCTGCCTGGCTGGTTTGAAAAAAATAGCTTAAATGTATAAAATCAGAAGAAATGCTGACCTAATGCCGACACACAATACATGCTTTAACAAGCAGCTGATTTAACTTGTACAGTTCTAGCTGTATGTTCTAGAGAAACTTCCAACTGGTTCATAGGACTACAATAACTGCTGATCTGGTTGTTCTTTTTGCCTGAATAACTAACATGGTATTTACAGCTTTTAGCTGTGTGCTGTATCAGTTGATGGTCTAGAACAAGCCTTTCACTTCCGTAGTCAAACTGAACTAACGGAGTTTCTTGAGGGGTGGAAGCAGTTCCTTGAAGTATGAGATTATGCCATTTTAAAATGGAATAATCTTGGCTTCATTTTTCCTTTGGAAGTGATAATGAAAAATCTTAACTGCAGCTGACAGGCAAACTGTCAACTCAGACTTCAAGGTGGACATTTCTAGGAGGTGTACAGCAGTTCACCTTCAAAAGCAGTCCAACTTTGACAAAGGTATCAGTTATGACTCATATCTTGAACTGATATTTAAGTCTTTTTCCAAGAAGGTAAAATGGAGGGAGGGGTTATCTTTAGAGCCTGTGTGTAATAGACTAAGTAGGTTATTTTTTTGCTTTTCAGATAAGTGATAGTGACCTGCTTTACTGGAGGGAACTAGTCTCAAAATGCCTAGCAGATTATTCTTCTCCTGAATGTTGCAAGCCTGATCATAAAAAGCTAGTTTGGATTGTTTCAAGACGTACAGCCCAGAATCTACAAAACAGTTACTACAGTGTTCCTGAGTTGCCAACAATTCCAGAGGGTGGATGTTTCAGTGAAAGTGAGAGGTAAGTAAAACGTAGACCAGGTGGTTAATTTGTTGGGAATTCTAATTTTTCTAGAAATGTTAATGGTAATTCTGTATAACTAGACTTATTCATGACTACTCGGAAAAATGCTAGCTTTGAAAATACTGATGTACTTTTTGAACACCACAATGACAGTTCCCCATTTTTTTTCTGTTCAAGATGTATTTTAAGTCCAAGTGCTTAAAAGGGTGGAGGGAGTCATTCCTTTTTTTTAAGGCAGGAAGGCTTACAAAGCATTTAAGTCTTCTAAAGTAATTTATATTTGACATCTTGAACACTGGCTTCTTCGTAGGAGATTTTTTTGTCATTAGAAGAAAGAATGTTATGATTTGTTATGATTTAAGCCTTAGTGCTGAGAAGTGTTTAGATCTGGGATGTTAACGCTAGGAACGGAAAAGCGTGCAGGAAAACATAGGATTGAGGAATAGTTTGCCACTGTCAAGGGTTTGTGCTTTGTTGAAATTACCTTTTGTACTGTTCCTTCTAGTGAAGACTCCTGTGAAGATATGAGCAGCGGAGAAGAAAGCCTTAGCAGTTCTCCTCCAAGTGATCTGGAAGGCACCTTCTTCTTTGAACTCAAACCTAAAACAAAGTGGCAAACTCTTAGCTGTCGGTCTTAGCATTAAATCTTGATTGTATTAGGTTGAGATTTTTTAGGCACCATGGAGTCTTTTGGCAATAATAAATGAGATGGTAATCTGTAAACTGTATTAAGGCAAGAACTGCTGTGTTCTATCAATGCTTTGAATGCCTGCCCTGGTTTTCTGTTATTTTAAGGAAGAAAAAAAAAATCCCATTCAGGTCCCCAGTTCAGCAAAAAAGTTCATGTATAGTTCTCTTGTCAACAAGCATGAATATAGTTGTGTGCCTGGTGATCCAAAATGCTTAGTAGCTAAACACCAGCAGTGTGCCCTGGCAACAGTGAAGGCTGACAGCAAACTGGTCTCTGTTAACAGGACTGTAGCCCATAGATTGAGGGAAGCAGGGTTTTTCTTCCCTTTCCTTGGCATTCATTCTTATGTGGTACAGTGTCCACTTTGGGGCTCAAGATGTTGATCAACTTGTGCAAGTCCAATGGGAAGCTGCCAGGCTGGCTAAGCAGTGTGGGGTACAGGACCTGTGAGGGGAGACTAAGCAAAATGAGCTTATTCAGCCTGGCAAAGTACCAAAGTACCACCAGCCTTTTGGTATGTAAGAGGAGGTTGCTGAGGAGATGACTTCAGGATCTTCACTGAGAGGCATGGTGCAAGAATGAGAGTCTTTCATTAAATTGAAATGTGAATTTCTTAGTTAATGGAAGAAGTTTGCTCAGTGGGGACAGTCAAGCATGGGAGTGGACCGAGAGGGGCTGTGCAGTCTTTGTCCTGGGAGGAGGTTATCGGGATTCAACATGACAAAACCCTGAGCTTGGTCTGAATTCAGTGCTGAGCCTGCTTTGAGTGGGAGCTTGGACTTAGAGTCCTCTCGAGGGCACCTCCACTCTTTACTATTTTGGGATTAGATCAAATTGGTTAAGTTAGTTATGTGGAATGATGCGCTTACAAAGTAGCAGGCTGAAATGATTTACTGTCAAATGGGCCAAATACTGAAACTGCTTTAACACTTCACATGTGCTCCTTTTCAACAGGGTCTTGAGTTGTGTACTCCAAGTAGATTTTTTTTAAAGCTTGGTTTTTATAAACTTCAGGAATCCCTATTTCGCAGTAGGAGTATGCATGACAAGAAGGAGGCTTCTAGTCAATACTAGTTTTTACTAAAGATGGTATGAAGTGTGTGGCAGGGAGTAATTTCATATTTTCTTTGAAACATGTTTTTACACTGAAATTCACATTGTATACTTCAATGGGTTTAAAATCTTGACTGTTAACATGTCAATCCATACTATTAGCTTAGAGTTATTAACATGGTAAATCTTTAAGTCTACATTCCTTTTAATATTTAACCCTTGTAGTTTTTCAGTATATTCATGTTATTGATTAAGTCATAATCAAGACTTGTTTGCATGCTTATGTAAAGCAGTTAGTGCAGGAAAAGTTGGTATGCAGTAATATCAGGTAAATGTGATGTTGATGAAGTAGTTAATGTAATGTTTTTTCTGAACTTTTTTACTGAAGCACAAATTTGAAATACGATTGTGTTTCTCCATATTGAGAACATGGCTAGGTAGCAAGTGGACTAATTAGGTCAGAATAATGGTGTGAAGTGTGTTGGTGCCAAAGTAGAAATGAAGGAGCAAACAAGCTAAAGGCTGTTTTGTAGATGCAAGCATTGTTTAGAATGGTAAAAACAATGATGTAAGTTCATAACTGTTATGTGATTTGTTTTATAAAAATACAAAAAGTTTACAAAAATGTATATAAAAATGTAAATTAAAAAATGTACAGAAAAAATTTAAAACAAAAAATGAGCAGGAAATACTGTATTTTTTTACATTGTATGTAACTTTTTGTAGGTATGTTGCATGTAGATAGTAATTTATTGTGTACTCTGTATAAGTACTGTACATCTGAAGACTTCCTACTTCAAGTTTCTGCGCCTGGAAGCTCCCTTCTGAAATGGAGTACTTCGGTCGCAGGTACCGAACCTACTAAGTCTTGTTTCGGTTGAGAACAAAAATAAACCAAGTGCTGTATTTGTTAACCGGTATGAGTTATGGCTGGTTACTTGAAGCTGTTGCCTGGCTTTAGGGGTTTTTTTTGCTGTATCGCTTGTACGGTACTGCAGCTGTGTTCCAGGTTCCCAGGAAGTTCTGGTAAGCAGTTTGCAAAGAGAAAAGAGACTTCTGTATGGCTTGCTGCTGGACCTTGGCTCCTTTCAGTTGTAGAAGCCCGTGTGAGGTATCTGCTTATCACCCAGCTGCAGCCAGGCTCTGTCGTGCTGGGATGAGTGTCGTGAATGGCGCATTTGCACATCTGGCAAATGGGAGCTCCCACTAGTGGTTGAGTTAGGGGTCACCACAGGCAAAGTGTTGCTTTGCTGGATTTGTGGTTGCTGCTGTTCCCAGTCTTCTGAGTGAAACCTGGTCTCAGGATGTGTCTGTGTTTTGGCAATCCGAAACACCTACAGTAACTCAAAGGCAAACTTGAGCTTGTTTCCTTTTCATTTCATCCTGCCCATCTTGCCGAAGTATTTTCAAATGATGCCCGTGTTGCAAAAAATTGAGGAATAAGGGGCTGTAAGTGGTTCTTGCTGGAATGATGTTCCCAGCCCTAGAAAGACGGAGCCAGGACCCGCCCTCAGCTACCTGCTGCAGTGGCTGTAGGCATCACAATCGACCTCATGCAACTTGTAGCTTGATACGCATCTTCCCTCTTGACCTTTCTTTCTTGTGCAAGGGATGGGAGTGAGAGAAAGCACAAAGGTGCTCCCTCTGCCAGGGCAGCCTGTCTTCCAGCTCTGGCCACTGCTGCTGCAAAGGGAAATCCTGCCTTGGGTGTTCCTACATTGGGGCGGTGTGTGTGGGCTGGGGATGGGAATGAATAGGGTGCTGTGAGGCTGGCAAGGAGTGATGTTGCTCACGGTAGGGAGCATGTGTGGGAAGAGTAGGGTCACTGCTACTGTTGAATAATCCTCTGAGTGTAATAACAATATTCAGTCTTTATGGCCTTCTTTGCTACTTTTCCTAAGTACAGGAACATGCTACAAGGCTTCTCACTTCCCACATACAACAGATGAGGGATGGACACTTGATATTACTAAGAGTTCTGCACAAAATCCTTTCTAATAACTCACGTGTACTGCTGAAAGTCAATTATATAATGTTCATCTTTGAAGTATGGTCGGTAATGTTTTAAGAGCAATGGCTTCCTTGCTGTCTGTTGTGACCACTTTGAACATGAAAGCTACTGCAGCAAAGATGTTCAGCTTCTACTTCAAAGGTGCCCGCTCGGGTCGCTTCAGTACAGCAACTACCTTTCTCAGGAGTCAGCAGATAATGCGTGTGCTGTGTAGGTGGTCTGTTACAAAGGTAGGAAGCCATGAGCAATGGCCCTGGGTTTACTAACAGCTTGTGAGATTAGTCTGCTTAATAAAGCTTGAGGTGTACCGTTCAGCCTCTTTCAAGTTCGTCCCAGCATGAAAAGAAATTTGCTTGCAAGAACGTTGTCAGGTTTACTTCTGTGGTTTGATAATTTAGGCTCAACTTTGATTTTTGCCGGGTCAGATAGCTGTGTATCCCTCAAAGGAGGTTTGCTTGGCTTTGTTCAAAGAATGGGGCTTTTGGTGGTTGGCTTGTTTTTAATAGCAGAGGTGTGCATGATTTCTAAATGCTCTTTTGGGATTCCTTGTACCACGAGGTGAGACTTTGAATGCTTACAGTTTCAAGAGTTTAAACGTGCTCATTTTCATAACTGCCTTGTCAGTAAGACTGGTTTGGGTGGGGGCTGAGAGGGAATGTTTCTGTGGGGAAGACATCCCCTGGGACAGTTCCTAGCTGTACAGTTTCTGTATGTTCCTCCCTGGGCCTTTGTGAGAGCATGTTGTCTAACCTATTTAAAGTGTAGAGCTGAAGGTTCACATCGGTGTAGATGAGCCCTGATTTCTGAGAGGATCTCAAGATGTTATCGGACTGCTCACCTGCTCTCCTGTGGCTGAGCTGAGCCGCAAGGAATCAGTAGTGGAACCACTTCTGTTCCTAGTGAATTGTCATTCTATAATTACATAATGATAATGCCCTTTTAAACAGGAAACTTGACTTCTCAGCCACTTGATTACTTAACAAGCGGCATGGAGCAATAAAGTCTTGCAGTGTAAATCAACTGGTGTGTTCAGGCTCTGGTCCTTAACAGCTCCCCATTTTTTCTGGTGGAATAAGTAATATGTTTTTGTGGGCTCTGTGCTTGACGGTAGCATGAAAGTCTGAACTATACAGTAAAGCAAACTGTTGATCTAAAAGATGGTGCTGCTCCACCATCTCATACCATTTCTTTGCTTGCTTGTAAAGGGACTGCGCTAATAGGTGAATGCCTTATTCTTGTGATATCAGTTAGCTATCAGGGCTTTGAAGCTCAGCGAAATGTGAATCAGTAGATACTGGGGCAAGACAAGAAACCAGCTTCTGCAGTTTCCAGTTCAGTGTATATTGCATAGGGCCTTTAACAAGGGAAAATGCTTGTGTTTCCATTTCTGAATAATTTTTAAACTCACAGCTGCTGTCTTCATCTCCCAAAAAACTTGATGCGAGATGAATGACTCACAAGAGATTTTAAGGATGAACTCCAGGGACCAGCAAAATGTGCTTCGCTAACATACATGCTTGGAGAGCAAGATCCGTTTTGCTGTGCACAAGTTAGAGGATATGTTTACCCATGAGCAGCAGTTCCACCATCTCTGGGAAGAGACTGGACAGGACAGATAAATAGGAGTGGATGTGTAAGTATAGCTGAGCAGAGCCTGTGCTGCGTGTTCTTCTCTAACTGAACTGCATACCTTCTAAACAGCAAAAGGCATGGTTTTGACTTCAGGTCTCGACTGTCAGGTTTTGAGTTCTTGCTCTGAATTCCTGTTGTGTAAAAGCTTTTCTGGAAAAGAGTCAGTATATAGATGAGATAATGTCTAACATATGTGCCGACAAAACTGCCATTACTAACCAGCTTCTTCACAAAATGGCCACTGTTTTTGCTTAAGCAGAGTGCCAAGTAGTGTAAACCGAGAATAGTTAGTGGTGGAGATAAGCACAGAAGTCATCAGTTGGGACAGCTGAGAGAAACTGCATGTAATAATAAAACGTTAGACAGCTCTAACTATGGTCTCTGTCTACTATGTGTCATGTGAGCAGATAATCAGTATTATTTATCTTTCATGTTACAACTGTGGTGTGTTACATAGCCTTACTTCATGGCTTAAGCCTGTGTCTAGTGTAATGCATAAGCCAAAAGGAGAAAGTTGCCATAACAACTGAATGAAATCAATTAGAGTAATAAGCAATTAAAATCTCATCCTTACTGTTGCATAAACATAGCATTTTGCTCATGAATTATTAGTAATCTTGCCTCTAGACCTGTATGTTCTGTTCCTGATTTGCAATCTCAACAATTTTTGAATTAATGAAGCATTTCATTCCACCTTCAGAGAGTGCTGGTGGGGTTTTTTTGGCTGCAGCAAGTATGTCTTCATCAGAGATGTGAACCCTATTAAAACAACTAAATGAAGGAAGCGTTCGTGATGGGATTTCCAGAGTGCTTGATGCTGGCTTCATTCCCACCCAGTGAAGTCAATGGGAGAACTAGCCTATGGTGAGAAATTTTGTCCTGGACCTAGAAAGGCAAATGCAACTCCTCCTGTCACACGCTTCCTCCTTGACCTTCTATTTCTGAATCTCTCGTTTCCTTTGTTCCCCCTCAGCAGAACAAAGATAGGAATAGCTCCTTGCTGTAGTTCTCAGTTGTCAGGGATAAATCAGCTGAAAAGAGACAACTGCATAGCTGTTGTGGGAAGGCGGGATGCGTACGGGCCCATGAGGAAGTAGGGCTTGTACACTTGGGTGGGAGTGGAGCTAGGCTACCTGTTTCTTCCCAGCGGGGCATTTCAGTGCTCCTATATAAAGACACGTCAAGGCAGGGATTTACACTCAAATGTAACGTTGCCTTTGCTAGCATAGCAGGACTGGTGTTACGACCAGTTGATAACATCCCCCGCCTGCCCTGGTTGCTGTGGGAGGAGGTATTCAGCATTTTCCAAGTACAGATACCTTCTGTTAGCTGGGAAGGTCCTGTGCTGTTCCTTGAAGGGTACCGTTTCTTTAACAGCCTTGTGTGTGCGCCTAGAGCTTTGCCCACTGTGCATTACAGGAGGATATGTGGACCAAGCCAAAGAGAGCTGCAGTTGTGCAAGTTAGTGGTGGAAATGCAACATCTGTTTACTTTGCAAGGGTCTGTATGCTTGTTTTTTGAGGATTTCATGTAGCTGTGGGTAAAATGTTTCAAAGGTTAAAGTTGCATTTATAATCCCAAGTCTCCAAGGAACTTTGGAAAACATGACTGTGGTCTAAATAGCTGAGCCAGGGATCTAGGAAGTCTTTTTTCACCCAGAGTTCAATTATTAACTATGTTAGGGAGCAAAAGGACTTGAGGTGATCCCTGGTTTTGGCTTGCTGTCCTGCCAGGATTACAAAAGCAAAGGCTGGTAGTCTAATGGTCTGTGCTGCAGGTGATCAGAAGCTAGGTGCAGTCTGCATGCCAACTCCTTGCTCAAGACGTTGGCACGGTCTCAGACAAACAGGAAGGGAAAGCTGTTCTGTGACAAAGAGCAAAGTAGCATGTTCCTCCCTGGCTATATCAGGAGGTCAAAGGGACACTGCAGGTCCCAGCTGATGCTCTGTGCTCCTGCAGCAGCTGTGTGCTGTCCCTCACTCAAACCACGCTGTAAGAAGCAATTTTGGTGTATTGCTCACGAGGCCAAGCCCTCCTCTTCTCGGAATGCCACTTAGCAAATTCAGCAGTGCTGTCTTACCAGAGTTACTGTCCAGTGCATCCAGAGGTCATCTGTCTGATGCCTTTTGCTCTTCTAAGCTTTTATTGTTCCATTAAATGTAATCCTGCCACCTTTATCCTGTCTGGGCAATCGGGATAAGGCACACACTCAGGGCTGTAAATGCAATGTGAGCTGCTTATATCACTTGTGAAATCAAACGTAGCTCTGTTAAAGGAATTTGGTTTTGTTCTATTCCTAGGATATGTGCTTTGATCAGTTACCTCCACAGCCTACTGTTGCCACTGGAATAGCTGTTGTAGTATTCTTACAAGCCTGAGTTAGGGATTCACTCTTGCACCCCAAACTCTCTAATTCCACATAAATTGTTGGGGTGTTGTTTTCTTTGACATCAGGGAAGTGAGGATGATGACGCATACTCCTCTGATCCGTACACTGTGTGGCTCTTAATGCTTATGAAAACATGGATTTCTGTTTCAATGTAAAAAACATGTGCATCTTATCCTGCCAAGCAGAGAGGAATGCACAGTCATAGAACATGTCAAATGTTTGTTCATAGTTGAGTGCTAGACAGCTATTGTGTTTATCATTTGGATGGGAGATGCCTTTGCCCAAGATATGTTAAACGGCGGAATGTTCTGTTGAAAACAATCCCTGGTTTGAACACTTGGCATGAGGGTGGCTTCCATCTGAGGGTCTGGGTCCTGATGTTTTCTTACCTGGATGAACAGAGTGTATCTCATGGATTTGCTCAAAAGTATGCTTAGAAATTAGTACCGTTTTCTTTTCTCTGCAACTTGTTCCAAATAAGGTAGCTGTAGTATTAATATTGGGACTGTACTAAAAACATTCTTTCTTTGATTTTTACGTGCCCATTATTTGCTGTTGAGGCTGGTTTTGGGGTAACCGGCTAAGACTGAGGCATTCTATTTTTATGGGCAGCCTATGGACTATTCTTAAAGTGTGTACCATGCTTTAAATATCCAAGCAGGGTGAAATGCACTTCCACTCTTCTTCCACATGGTTTGCTTCAGGAGCTGATAAGACAAGGGTCAGTGCAGAAGAGAGCTCTTTCAGTGATGAGCGCACTGAGGCTTCCTGGTTTGCAGTGAGACAGTGCAGAAAATGGTAAATACTGGTGAGCTTCCACAAGTTTCTAATGTGAACAGACCTTTTTTTTCCCCCCTTTGGCAGCCTATAGGATTATTTTGGTTTTCTGGAGGAGAGTTTTAGAGGCAGGAGGGTTGAATTTGTCTTTCCACTCTGCAGCTATACATCTTTGCACTCATAAAAAGGAAGAGGGAAGGAGAAGGAATGCTGTGCTAAGTGTTGGACCTTGCTTACAACATCTTTGCATATATACCAGTTGTGTACTGATACAGTCACTGTTTGCAAGTTTACTAAGGCTGTGACCATGGTATTCTAGAAAAGGGCCCATCTTTTTTGCTGTCATCCATGGCTATTAAGGGTGTGTGGTTTCCTACAGACTGGAAAGGTTGGTTAAGGCATTTGACTGGCATAAAGATAATAAGAACTGGATTTCTAGCTTTGTCTTGAGTTTTCAGCATGAGTTTTGAATAGCTGCTGTCCCACCCTGTAGAAATTTAGTGAATCAACCCATTTGCAAAATGAGTGATAATCTCTCCCTATCTTTTTTTTGTGTGCTTGGCATGTTACTGCAGTGAACCAAGTGCTGTGTACTTACTTGCTGTGTACATAGTATATCTTATTTACATTTGCATATAGCAGTCTCACCTGGTATCTTTGGATACAGCTAAATACAAAAGATAGCTGTAATTAAGGGCTGTTTTGTAGGCTGTAATGATGTCTGGCTTCTTATCCTCTCATCTACTAGCTGATTTAATAAACAAGAACTTAGCTGTGGTGGTAGCTTAGCACTCGCTCTTCTCAGATCTCTGGGATGAATATGGATTAATTTCCTTCCAGGGAAATAACAGCAGCTTTAACTTCCACTGTTGTCTAATCTCTGTGATGGTACCCCTGCTTCTCTGCCTTCAAGTAACCTGGCAGCAACACTTGATGCCTGAGCACCTACAGTGAAGTGTAATCCTTCAGCTTTTCTTCTCTGGACTGATTTAGCATCAGAGCTTTTTAGTCCACAGTGCCTGGTTATGTCACTATGCATTCTCCAGTGTTACCCTCTTCCACCTTTCAGCTCCTCCAGCAAGGTGGTCCTGGAGGCAAAACCTCAGTCCGAGTGGACATTCACTCTCACTGGCCCACAGCCTCCAGCCAGATTCAGCTACCACAGACATCAGGAGCTGAGGCTAGTGTTGGTTTTTGTCCCCTGCTTCCTTTCTTCCCCAGGGACTATTTCAGCACTCCTAAGGCCTGAGAGAGAGCAAAATCAAAACAGCTGACTATGGGCTTAACAGGGCCAAGCCTGCTGTGCCCAGCTCAGCTAGGTTTTATGATAACATGGGTGCAGCTGGCAGCTTTCACTCAGCAGGGGATTTGGCCCAGGGTATTTGCTGATAAGCTTTGATCTCCCCAGGCCATAGTTACAAAGCAGAACAAGCATTGGGTCTTAGATGTGTAGTTGAAGAAAAAGCAGGCAATTAACCTGTCTGATCAGAGAATGGTACTGTGGAAAGAGGGGACCTTGCAGTAAGCACGTATTCACAAATGTAAGTTTGGGGAAATAGATGCAGTTAAGCAGGAAGTAGGACTGGCCATTCCTGTTCAGAATGCTACTATTCAATGTCTGGGTTTAGAAAACATTTCTTTAGGATATCATCTCTCTCCTGAGTGAACCACTTTGGATCCCTCTCTTTAGCCTCTCCAAAACGAGACGATGTCTGTCAGACTGACTGCAAATGGCTCATGTGTCCTATTAGTTCCTTTAGGGTGACCTTTGGTTCCTTTAGGGTGACCTTTGGTTCCTTTAGGGTGGACCTTTACTTGCAGAGGCTGCTGGATGTGTGCAATTTTACAGATATGCCCTGCTATTAAAAGCAATCAACACATCTCTGGGCCAGAAGGAAAGAGCAGACAGTGGCTGCAGCTCCAAGAGCACCGTGTTGGAGTACCAGGAGCGGTGGGGAGGAGCATGAGCCACCAGTGTCAAGGACCTGAGCAGTGTGGAAAGCCTTTGTCTGCAATTCAGCAGTCTGGAGAAAAACCTCCGTAGCCAGCATTTCAGAGTGCCCCTGGAATGAGAAGGAAGCCTGGTAGCCTTCTCAGGAGTTTATGGAGACTGATGTTAGCATTAGAAAAGTTGGGCTGTGGCAGGAACAAGGGTAAATCTATGATGCAATCCACAAAAAGCCGTCTGAGCTGGATTTGCCAGATATACCCTGAGGGGGAACCAGGCTCACTTACTGCTGCTTTTTGACACTTCTTACCATCAGAGTAGCAGATTGCTGTACAGGTGGGGACAACATTCTCTCTCTCCCAACTATGTCTAAATAAGCCCAAGTGAAATTGTTAAACTTTTGCAGGGCTGGACTTTCACCAGGTGCTGAGCACTGATCTATGCCCTGCTGTCCTCACTGATGCCACTGAGGGCTTTCTTGAAGGTCCCACCTTTACATGCCTAACTCTGCCTCCACAAAAAATGCACCCCTTCAATGTGTATCTGTTGCACACAAATGCAGTTGCAAGGAGGTTGGTGAGGGGGTTTGCATTTAATACAGGATGCTCTAGAGGTCAACCTATAACTGGCATGTAATTCTCAATAAAAGAGATTAGGATGGCTTCAGCTTTCTACAGAAAGCAGCTAAAGGCTTGCCTGTTAAATGAAGTCCTATTTACACTGTGCTGGGTATACTGATGTACATTTTAATTAGTGTTTATTTTGAAATTTTTTTTTGTACTGCCACAGTTATTGGAAAGAGACTTTGTGTAACAGAGAATTTGCTAACTCCCCTACTCTGTTTAATGGGCTTTGACCACAGTTGCCATAGAAGCCTGCCTTCTGAATGCCCCTGTGATTCATCTGTTACAAAAGGTCCACCTGAAGTCACAGGGCTGAACTCTTCTCTATATAGCTTTCAGTCCTCAGAGGGTTGAAGCCATGCTGGCTCTGGTCATAAATAATTTTCTGCTTCACTGGGGTCCAAGCTTTTATGTTATTGCTTTCTTTAGATCTTTCCAGGCCAATCTTTTAGACATTGTGGTGTGTGGAGCATTTAGATCTGTGTTGGCCATGGCTTGATGTTGTTGCTCTGTGATCAGTTTACATCTTTTGGCATTATTTCTTGAGCTGTGAGCAGGAAATAACTCCTTTTTTAATAAGCAGTAGTAGATGACAGTGCTCTGTATCTGGTACTTATTCCTCAACTGATGTCCTGTGTTCCTGACATTATATAAAAGGCAAATAAAATGCTTTGTGAAATGTATTGCTTCTTGGAGGTGTTAGGTTGTCAGCTCCAGAGATCAAAGTCCTTTTTCAAGTAGCTAACAGCAGCACACACTTCTCTGTACTTCCTCTTGTCCGTGCTTCAAACCTGACCTCAAGAGGCTGTTTTTTGAGAAGCATGTTTATGCTATGGAAATTTACCCAGCTGAGTAAAGCCACTTTCCTGCCTGGTTGGAAAACCCCACACATCTGCATCCAAAATTTGGTCTGGTCATTTGCAAGGCAACTAGTTCTGTATGAAAGAAGCTGCACATCCCCAGGCTTCTGCCTCTGTTCGTGTTGCGTGTGTCAGGCTCAGTCTTGTAGTGTCATCTTGGCTACGGAATAGTGAAAAGACTGGATTAGTTATTGTATCGCTCAAAGATAACCCAGGATTCACTATTTCTGGAGAAGCAGAGGTAGGTAACTACAGGGACTGCTTTTGCAACAGTTCTTGTAACATGTTCACAATAAATCTCAAGTTTGGAGCATGACCAGTCTGCGTTCTGGCTGCTGGTCCACCCCCACTGGATCCTGTAAGCACCAGACTCAGACTGGCAAATCGCCTGTCTCCTCCAACAGTAATATGAGCTGGGCTGTAATCGAGGAGCTTGCTGTTGGAGCAAAGATTGCTCTTCCAACACAGTGCATACATGTTCTATGTAACTCCTTGAAGAATACTGTTCAAGTTCCTAGCAGAGGAGATACACAGACTCTATTTGAATGTGAAACAGGAGCAGCATTTTTCCACCTGTGCTGAGAGGGTGATTTTTTGCTGGTAGCTAAACACCTCCATCTGCCACTACTTTCTGAAGGAGTTGAAGACATTCATGAGCTCTGAAACTCAGGTCTTGTACATCCTAGGGTTATGCCAGAGGGAGAACTTCAGCTGTAAAATACCTAATCAACACCTGAGTGTTGCAAATACTTGCTTGGGTAAGTTCTTATCTTCAGTAACTGGTTTTTGAAAACAAACAAGCAAGCAAAACTGTACTGCATTACTGGGGGCTGATATAAAACAAAGTCAGAATGCTCCTGAACTTGAGGAAGTCTGAAATTCACATCTGCACTTTGAGACTGGGCCAGTCTTTTAATTTCCATTTCAGAAGTGGAAATACCCTGCAGTACATTGAGCCAGGAGTAATTGGCCAGACCTAGTGTCTTAACAGAAAGTTTTGAGCAGACAGATAGAAGCAAAGATCACAAAGTATAAGATGGAGAATATCTATTTTACCATATTATCTTTAGTTGCAAGCATTTTTAGAGCTGATGTTTTGTGTGTATGTGCAGGGAGGAGGATCTAGGCTGGAGCATAATTTCCAGAGAGTGGGGGCTTAGAAGAAGCCATTTCCCATGCCCTAGAAAGGCCAGAAAAGGAATGTCAGATTCTGGACAAAAGATTCTCTCAATAAAGGACTGAAAACAAACTGTTTTGAGAAGCATTTTTAAAAAAAATTAAAGGATGAAGGGTGACTGGTGATTCATTTCCAATCTGGCGTGCAGCCAAGCCAATCCTTGAAACATGGGTCCCCCATACCATGAAGCTGTGACAGTTTGCTCCATGTAGTCATCCATTATGCTAGCATTTGGTTCCCAAAATCTTGACCTACTAACTTGCTTGAGCTGCACAAGTCCAGTTCATACGCCTGTGGAACAGCCTTGAGCCTAGTCTCCAGCTCTGTACTTTGGGCTGATCAGCTTACCTTTGTCAAGGAGGTCAGTTGTCCTGTGTTGCAATATACTCTGCTGTGTCCTAATAGCAGAGTATTAGCAAATAGTTTGTTTTTGCTTTTCTTTTACCTCAGCTGTATTTTTTTTTTTTCCTATTTGCCTCCAGTACAGTATTTTTTCCTCAGCTCACTATTGCCTTCCCTGGCCTACATCAGGTAAGCTCTTACTTGAGCAACAGGCTTGTTATGGTTTACAGCAACTTCTATGGGATATGAAAACCCAGGCTGGGGGAGCAGTTCTTCCCCCATGTCTAGCCTAAGGCATGCAAATCTTTTTCATACACATTTGAAAAGATATCCAACCATGATTAGTTACTTGAACCTCCTGATAGCACTGCCATGCCCTTCTGGGTAAAAAATCAGGACAATTTATGTTCCTGCCTGCAGTTTGAAACTCTCAAAATGTTCTACACTGTTAAGGGCAGCAACAATTTACTCTTGACAAATGAAGAAAAATGATGAGAAGTGAGATGGGAACAAGAACTTGGTGGGTTTTTTACCTTCCCAGATTCGGGAAACTCTTGGAGGACAGGTTCCTATATGACCAAAAAAGCAACAGAGGATGCCTTTGCTATTTATGTGGTCAATTGATAATGGCAAAATAGCACCGCTTGCCATGGGTAAACTATCAGACTGTTTCCATGAGAAAGATTTGGACAGAAATCCAAGCTCAGGGGTAGAATTTGTAGTTTTAAGTTGATCAACACACTAAGTAGTTGCTGATTAATGTGCCCTTGCTCACCTGTGGCAGGTGATTTGCAGCAGCAGATATAAGCTGATGGGATACTGTTACTTCCTTAGCCAGAAAGATGTAAGCAAACAAGATGAACCATGTCTCACACCACCAGCGGTGCCTGTGCCCAGCCTCGTAGAGCGATTGCTGTCTTTCTTCAGGGGTGTTCATTTACAGTCTTCCAGTGAAATTGCTGCTGACAGCTGGGAAAGATCCAATCTGGTGTAACTGGGTGCCTTTCAAGCCCTTTCTTTCAAGCACACTTGATTACTCAGATGCAGTCATTTTGCAAAACCAAGCCAGTCACTTCTTTGGAGTATATTACAAAGATAGGAGGCCTTTCTTTTCCTCCCTGATTCCCAGTTTACATCCACAACCCACCCCAACCTCTCTTGGGGTTTTATAGATGGTTTGACTCCTTCACCCATACCTACCCCCTCACCAGTTGTGTTGTGGGCTGGCCTGTCTTCATAGGAGCAGATGATGATGTGACCACAGAATGGTCTTTACAGTACATCATATTCACTTTGCACATGTGTTTCTCAGCCAGATTGACACCAGCAACATCACCTCATCTCAAAACCTGAACAAAGCGTGCAGGGTCAGTCCCTTCCAGAGGACAGGGTTCTGATGTAATCTCACACTGATACTCAGCCAAATCAGTCCTCCTGATTTTGAAATAGCATGGGTAGGTGGCAAATCTTCTGCAAGCTAAGAGCTGGCCAAAGGATGCCCACAATGTCCTCTTGGTGAAGGGCAGCATGCTGAGATGCAGACATTCCCTGTTTGCTTATGCTTCATGCTAGACTGATAAGAGTAATAGAGCCACTTCTGCAGGGAGATAGAGAGACAAACCTGCAGGACCAGTGGTTATATAGCAAAGAAGTGCTGAGTGATGGCTGTCACAATAAAATAGCCTGTTTGGGGAGGAAGGGAAAGAGAAGTCATTCAGTCATCCTGTGTGTTTAAATTTCGAAGAGGCAGCTGCAGATTATCCCGTTAAAAGGGGGCTGTGACTGCCTGTCATTTTTAAACAGTGGGGGCTAATTTGAGGGAGGGCTGGGTGTAAATGCAGAGAGGCAAGACAAAGGTTAAGGAAATGGTAGTCTTTTCTTCCATGTGTAGTTACTAGGAAATAGGGAAATATTTTCATGTAGAAAAGCTTGCTAAGGAATTGTAGGAAGACAATAGATGTTGAGAGAAATGATTTCTTAGCTGACTTCACACCAGCTCTCTAGGGACTTTGAGGGCTTGATAGAAATCAGACTCATCTCCTAGGGTTCAGCTTCATTAGCATCAGCAGAAATGAACCGTCCACAGATGAAAACAACCTGCAAATAAGGAGAGCTGGGGCAAAAAAGAACCTATCTGACGGATAAATCATCTAGGACAGAGGTTTTTAAAGTGCAGCCTGCAGGGCACTTGAGGCTTGACAAGCCTCTACATGCAGCCTATAAGGGGATTTTTTTTAAACTGAGGCATTGCATTTATCTGGGGTATTGCACTGTGGACGAATGTTACATGATCTAAGCCTAGCAGCCCACTGGTGGAGTGGGTGACTATGAATGTGACTAATCCTGCGGTAGGGCTTTCCTATCAAGAACTTCCTAAAGTTTTCTTTAGGTGTGAGTGTTATCTGTACTAAGAAAAACAAAACCTTTTGTGGCTAGGAAAGAAAATAATCTACTGGAAGTCATATGTTTTATCCTGTGGTTTCATTAGCATTTTCAGGGAATTAGGCTTCAAGAAAAAAAGGAAATAATAAGGGCAGTTTGAATTTTTTCAGTACTTAATGTCAGTCTTAATCAGTTATCTGAACTCTGTTTCTGTTTGTTACTGCATTATCGTAGGGCTGTTCTGGGTAGCCTGACACAAAGTGACTGGAATAGTGAGAAATTAGCTCTTCTGCAATGGGCATCCTGTTTACCGTGGCCAGGGAAAAACAAGCTCAGGGCTGTGTATGTGTCGAAATGCAGACAACTAGGAGAAATCTGGCTGCAGAGTCCCTTCAGCCCTTGAGGCTGTGTAAAATGGGTCACTGAAAACATGTAAGCAGAATGAAAGGAGAGAGGAGAACCTGTTAATCCTGGATTTTTTGGTTCCTTGAGCACAAATTTAATGCTAAACTACATTCTGACTTGAGGGATTGACACGTGCTAAAAAGCTTTGCTACAAAGAGGGGAGAGAGCAGTATAACATAAATGAAAGGAAAATCCTGTGCCTCTGAAAGCATCAGTGATTTACTAAGACTTTTGGGGATTTCTGGAAATGTGTTCCCACTTCAGTACCACTTTATGAAGCAACTTATGACAAAGAAAACTCATTGTGCACTTGCAGAATTCCCAAGCCTCCTCTCCTTGCCCTTCAAAGGAAATGCCCAGCATTACCCTGCCCTTGACAGTGAGGGTACAGTGTAACTCCTTTGTCCCAGCATTTGGGATGATGTGGTGGATTCTCCAGTACAGAAAACCCACACGCTCCCCTCATGGGTCACACACTTCTGCAAACTAACCCACCGCTCAGAGCTTGTAAAATTTAAGCTTGGAAATTACTGCAGAGAGGGGATGACAGAAGCCAGTAGGGAAGTAGTTGGGGTAAAATATCATTAACTTGCTTCCATCTTCCTCTGATTAGCTTGACTCATCTTCTCCTCTTGCTGCCCATCCCCAGATAGCTGAGAAATGCACTGAAGTGAGCATCTCTCTCACTCACCTTCCCTGGCTCCCAGGTGGGAGTGCTTTACAAGGAATTAGGCAGCATACCAATCCCTAGCTGAGCCCAGGGTAGGGACCAGCTTCCTGCTCATTGTAGGAAACCTGGTGGCCATGTTTCTGAACAGAGCGGTGAAGCACAGTCTGGCTGCAGAGATGATATGGCTCTTGCTTTGTTGCTCCTCTTACAGCTACTGACAGTGGTTAGACTTCAATATGTAAGTACAGTTTTTTCAATTGTTTTACTCATAGTTTATGCTGGTGGTTGCTATGTGACTTGAATAGGAACTTGATTGTTCATAGAAATACACCTTGACCTCATCTTTTTTCAGATGTAAGGTGAAGTCTCTATTTGACTGCACAGTGGGCAGCCTTTCTCTCAGCTTAGTGTTATCAGGCATGAGGGTAAGGCAGTATATACTGTCCTTTGAAGAACATGAGCTTGTTCGTGTCAGTATGTTTCAGAAGAAGTTGAGTTGAAATTTATCCTCTGTTAGAAATTTGTGTGCCAACACAGCAGTTTTCTAAATGGTTGAAAAAAATGGTCTTGGGAATAGTAGGAAAGAGTCTGTTTTCTCTAGTTAAATTGAAGTAAGGAACGTGCGTGTTGGGGTGAGCAGCTGTTATCCTGTCCTGAACCCATAGCAATGGCCTTTTGGGTTGCTTCTGGCTTGTTTCTTCTGGTTTGTTCTTTCTTGGGAGAGATGTGTTATTTTGTTGCCAAACCAGTCTTGTCTTACAAATGGAAGTAGAGGAATGGGGGAAGGAGCAGAGCCAGTAGACACTTGAGGAAGTCAATGGACAGACAGTACTGAAGCTTATGTAGTGTAGTCCTTGGAACTCACTATATTTGATCTCAAAAGACTTGCTGAAGTTCTGGCTCTAGGATCCCAATGAATTGTAGGGATGTCTTCACCTTCACTCTTTAAAAGCTTCCTAGAGGAAACATGACTATTTCAAGGGCTTGAAACTTCTTTTCAATAAAATAATAACCCATGAACTTGACCTGCTCCTTCGAGAAGTCCTAAACTTTCTAGAGTTGAATAGTTGCTCTCTATTCACCGAGGGCCGGTGAGTAGCATGTTATCAGTGGAGGTGTGGAACATCTTGAATACAGGAGCTGGGAAATAGATGGCAGGAGTAGAGTCAGGCTTTTAAGACTGAGGGACTCGTGCCAGCTTTTTTTTCACCTGGCACTTAAAAACCCAATGAAACTGGTGCAGTGAGCATGGGCTCCTCAGGCTTTTGAGTTAGCTTGCCTGAAAATTATGCCCCTTCTAGTAGGACACAACAGTCCAGGTTAAGAGTAGCGCAGTGTACTGCCACACCACTGCCATCAGATCACTGTCACCAGGTCTGGCCCAGGGAGCAGAAAATCAGCTGAGAGCACTGCCTGAGAAACTGGTTTCATCCTCATGGTAGCTGTGGGGAAGAGAAATGACTCTGAAACTCTCTGAAGTTTTCCCAACCAGATATTGGGAGCTGGGGAGTGCAGGGACAGGAAAGGAGGGGGAAAAGCAGTGTTCAAAGCACAGAAAGGCCTTGCGATGCCAGCTTCAGAGAGCTGTGACTGCTTAAATAGAGTAGCAAGCAAGAAAAAGACTTACTGCCCTGTGACAGGATCTTCTGGCTTTTGGGGACAGGCCAGGGCTGTTTGGACTCTGAAGGAGGAAAGACGGTCTGCATTTGGAAAATCCATGTTCTGTTTTTGTTGCCCCAGGATCCTACTTGTTCCATACATCACTTTCGCATTGTGTCTTTGAACCAAGCTGTCTTTCTTGGTGAAAATGATGTCTACGGAATAGAGGTTTCAGGTTAGGACAGTGACTGTTTTTTACTTCTGTTTTAAGTACTTGTAATCTGAAGTAACTTCACGAACATGCTAATATTGCTGGTGAATGCATAATCTCTGGAAACAGTGTGATGTGTACAAAGCTGCTGACAGGTCCCAGGCTCCTTCCAGAAGGAAAAGGCGGAAGGAGATTTGGCTTTTCTTTGCTACTAATTCTAGAAGAAACTGCAACTCCTCCATGTGCTTCAAAGCACATATGAACCACAAGGATCCCATTTCCTTTTGAGTACGGCAAGGTAGCCAGCCTCTTGGGAAAAGCTACCATACCTCAGTAGTGAAAAAAATCTGGGGCTCTGATGAGAAGCAGGGATTTTGCTGACAGCAAATAAATTCGCTCAGGCTCAAATAAAGACTTAAGAGGGTCTGTTGCTTTCTGTGAACTGCTGCAAGGTATTGCAGAGAAGGTGGAAATTCCCGTAGTGTGTTTGCAATGTGAGGATAAGGAAGAGTTTTTTGACAGCATTGCAATCTGTTTGGGGTAAAAATTATACATGGTTGACATTTTGCTTAAACCAGTGCAAGCTGGAGGCAAATTACTGTGTAAATGTTAGTGAATTGAGCATCTCAAGTCTGTTGTTGCTGCCCTAATGGGGAAGGAGATAGGGCAAAGTTTGGATCTAAAGGGGACTGAGAAAATGCACTGAGGAAAGGGGTCCAATCCTGAAGCAGTGTGTTGAGCCAGGTAGCTGTGCCTCCACCATTTGTCAGTGACTCTGCTCAGCATCAGTACAGGGGAGGTTCAGACAGCACTAACCAGTGACTGATCTTTTTCCTTTGCCTGTTCAAGTAATGCAGTCTGGCCTGATGCTGATGACCGTGTGACTTGTATCTCTTTAAACACAGCTTTGAAGGGGTTGTGTTATTGCGTACCCAGTTACGGAGGTGTGGGGCACTTGCTGGGTGTCCTGTGATTGACTACTACTGCTTGTATTACACAGGAAAGAGTAACAAGCTTGAATCATTTCCTCCATCTTTCAAATCTTGTGTGTTGGCAAAGGGCCTCCTGATGTCTCTCAGGCTTGATTATACAGAAGCAAGCATGTGGTGGACTTCTGTCATGACCCTGAAATGCAAGCTCTTACTCTGGTTATGAGTAGCACAGAGCAACTGTACCTCAGAAGAAGGGTTTTTCTGTAGGTGTGGTAGAAATGTGGGTTCCCTGCTTGCAGGTTAGTCTGAGGCTAGGCAGAATGGTGACTAACCTTAGGATAGGCTGGGGAAGGAAAGTGTGAGTGTGCTGATATTTATGTAAACACCCTGATAGCTCAAGCAATTCAGAAAATACTTCAGGACCTCAGAAACTGAGGAAATATCACAAGGAAGTATCAGCTGGGTAGGGCAAATAGCTGTGGTGTTACCTGTGAGGAGGTGGAACTGGTGACAGCTTGGAGCATGACAGATGTGTCACTGGACTTGCACCTTCACCTTGATTTGCCCCGGTCTAAAGGAGAGGAAGGGAAGCAGGCAGGGCGTCCTGCCTGTAGGTTTATAGCTGCCTGTCTGAGAGGACATCTCAGGGGAGGCTGGCAAGAAAGCAATGCAGAGCCAGTGATGGGGACAAAACACAGCGCTCTCATCTTGGAGCTGTGTGAGAGCTGGGGTAGCGGCTGTGACCTTGTGCACATCATAAAATATCTAGTGACAGGGGAGGCAGCATGCAGCAGTCTTTCTCTCCTTACCTGGAGCAGTAAAGGCACAATCCCAGGGCTGATACAAGAAGGAGTTCTTTGAGTAGCAAAAATATTCCAATGGCATTTAGCATCACGACCTTTGTATAGAAAACAGTTTGGGTGAGGCAGGGCTCAATGTAAATCTGCTATGAATCACAGTGTTGTGATGCTGTCCACTGCATTACGTGGTCTCCTGGTCCGGTCCCGTGAATTTCAGTTCTGGGCAGATAAACATCATTTGCTTTAACATGACAATTTACACAACTGGGAGGGTCCATTGCAGTTGCCTACAAATGTTGGATGAGCCTTGAAGCAGATAAGGCTTACCGTGCAATAGACTTAAAGCATTGTTTAATTCTTAGTTTGTGTTGGCTATTATTTCTGAAGTATTAAAAATCCCAGCTTCTGAAGATGTTTGGTGTGGTAATGTATCTTACCCGCTTTCCCTGCAAAATTGTGTTGATCTCCAGGAAGCAGCTGAATGCCCTCCAGCCCGGCGGCTTTCCCAGTATCACTCCCCTCCAGCTTGAATGATAACCAGTTGTACTGTCAAACAGGAAAAACCAGGCTCAAGTGAGGCTCAGACATAACCTTGAGACAGGCTGGTTGTATCAACCAGGACCCAGGACTGAATGCTTCCTGGGTGGCAGTTTGCACAAACCCTGAGGAAAATGCTACCCTGGCTCCTGTATGGCCCTCCCACAGCTGTCTGGAAAGAAGTGGGTACTGTGTGTATATGTTCTTCAATATTATAGGGGGATTTTGTGTTTCTACTGAACTGTGTAGTTCACTCAGTTAATTGACACCTGTATCACTCAGAAGTACTGTCACAAAATCAAGAAATACTGTACAAAAGCAAATAGATTGTGATGTGCCATGGTCACTAGCTGTGTCTTGCACTTTCCAACAGTTATCAAGATTTGCCCCTGTAATGGAGGACTTTGCAGTAACTTAGTAGTTTCTTGTAAGGTTCACAGGCTTAGCTAGGTGTAGGGTAGCTGCCATTCCTCAGTCTCTCCCTCCTTTATCTTTCATCTCAGTAAGTCCTACACTGCAGGCTTGCACCCGGGTTACTTTTTAGCAAATAAGCATCCAACATTGTCTTGGGGGAAGCATGTCTATGGGACGCAAAACTCCCTTGTAAGCAAAAATTCCAGGAGAAATTAGGAAAGAAGTTCAACTCAAGCTCCCCTAAACTTTGATGCCTTCATTGCTCCTCTTTGGGATTCAAGAAAATGGAGATCCCTAATGTGTGCCCTGCCAGCACTTACACACAAATGCAGTGAGATCCTGTACTTAAGCGATCAAAGCAGGCAGCCTGCGCTCTGGTTCTCCAGCCGCTCTCAGCAGGAAGCCTCAGCCGTTGTAATATTGCTCTACTTTTATATGTGGCACGCTGGCTTCCTGTGACACTAACAGGTTCCAGCTGTTTCCAGGTGTGCAGCTGAACAGTAAGGCTCATGTCTCAGCTTGAGACTACTTAACCTACAAGCTTTCAAGCTAGGAATATAGCCAGTATACACATACTAAAAAGGCATTGCACATAAACTTGCATCTTCATGCTTCTAGCAAAACTTCAGATACATTAATAATAATAAGTCTTGCTAGACTTGGAAAAACAAGAGCAATACTTTCCTAGCTGACTGTCCTTTTAATGCTGGCATACTTGTAGTCAGCAGCAGTGGGAGTCCTTCACAATACATATTCCTCAGCCATGATGGCTTTAGTTAGGATGTGTAGCTGTGTTAATATTCTTTCAGGCCATAAGCACAAGAAATGTGTGTTTTGTTTAACTCGGAAATAACTCCAGTATTTTAGACTGCTTGCAAAGTCAGACAGATGTGGTGTAGCAGTTACACCCACTAAGGTTTCCAGGTGTCTTTGCAAACAAGTGTTCTACAGTCTTCCTGAAGGAAAGCCTGGGCTTTAGAGCCCAAAGCAAGGCAATGTGCAACATATGCAGCTTGTTGGACTAACAAATGGCAGCCTCTACCTGCTTCTACTTGGAGGGCTGCCTTTTGTAAGATAGGATCAGACAGCCGTGTGATCCATAAGCCTGCTGTGCTCGATGTGCAGAGCAACTGTTTGTCTGGAGGATGACGCCAGCTTTTGAAGAGCAGTGCAAAAGCTTCTGACCTGCCTGTTGCCTTGGTGCCCTCCTGTCTCTGTGTTTTCAGTCACAGAAGTACTCTGCCTACACAGCTCATGCATCTTGAGTTTGCTTATCTGGACTTGCTTCCATTCTCTGTAACTGGGGGACACCTCTAAATACATTGGGGTTGCATTGTGATGGTGCAGCTGTATAGGAGTGTCCCTTCCCTTGTGCCCTCCCCAGGACAGCGCAAGCTCTCCCTGTCCCTGACTGGGCTTGGGAGGCATTTTTCCAGCTGCCTGTGGTGAGTGTGCAGCAGGCACAATGCTGTGCGATTACTCCATTTCTGGTGGTTTGCTCTTCAGTCTCCTCTTTCCACCCACAGACAGTCCTGTGCACTTTGTCCTGTTGGGAGTGCCCTGTCTCTCCAGGGTAATAGGTCGGCTGCAGGCTTTTTTCTTTTCCCACACTGTAGACTTCAGCCAGTCCTCCAGAAGTGCAGGAGAAAGAAGACTTTATGTCTACATCTCCTTCTCCTCATCTTGCAGGGTGATCGCTGATCTGTGCAGCAGTTTTCCTCCATCCTCCCTCAAAAGAAGGTCCCTTTACATTGCTGCAGGGTCTGTAGGGTCTAACCTGCATTTCTAGATTTCCAGCATGACTCTGTGCCTCTCCCCACCCAAAAACCTACCCTAAACTGTGCTTTGCTGCAGAACATCAAGACAAGCCAGTTCCACAGGTTGCTACCGCTCTTGCGTGGGAATTGAGCAAAGAGCACTAACCTGTGTGTTTTGTGAGGGGAGGAAGCACTCCTTTTATCTCATCTTTTTCCTTCTCTTTTTCTTTTTCCCTCTGTTCATTCCCACCTTGACACCCAGTCACTTGGCCCTTCTCGGCTGCATCCCATCTCCATTGCCCATTCCTTGAGGCACCCCAGTCTTTGTGCAGCACCCACCTCTGCTCAGGTCTGATGTCACTGGGCAATGCCATGGCACCGGCCAGCTCCAGTTTTATTGCACCGCAGAAATTACAAACTGGGAAAAAATTTAAAGCTGGTGATTCAGAAATACTTCTGAAAACTGTGTTTCTTAAGGGGGGCAGTGGAAAAAAAACCCTCCATGATGAGAGCAGGCACACGTAACGCCTACAAAGATGTTAGAATTTTTCCTGCACAGTCGGTCAGCTTTGATCTTCTGCCTACGACCTGGATACTTGGGTAGATGCAGTCTGTATGAACCTCTCCCTTCTCGCTCGATCTTTCCTTGCTCAGCTGTCATCCGCCGCGCTGGTGTCTGCCGCTCTCTAGCGGTACCGAGCCTCCCGGGGAGCCCTGCGTTACACCCGCTTTCAGCAGAACTGCTGAATGTGGACACATCTGCAGGCACTGGAAAGGGCTCAGGGAAAGTTTCCGTGTGCGTTTGTCTGGACATCCACTCCTCTCCAGGCATCTGCCACCGGACCCTGCCCATAATGAGTTACTGGGCAACCTGTCTCACCTGGTACAACCATTCTCATTGTCTTTCCTCAAACCAGATTAAACATCTTCCTGTAAGAAGGGCAAAAAATATATTCTGGCTATCAGTACATGTGCTGCACAAACCTTTTAGCTACAGCAGCTGTGCCTTAAGATCAGTGCAATGGAATAAAACAGCAAATCTGGATCTGAAACTAAAGGAGAAGGCTTATTTTCTGACTGTGGTGTCACTGCAAAGTGAGAACCTGGCTGGTGCTTTATTATTTTTTTTACAGGGCTTACTTCTGCCGTGGCAAGTCTGAGTCTTGTGTCTACATGATGTGGGCATTTAAGCTGCCACAATTCCTCAGTCCCATACTGAGGCAGAAGGAAAGTCCCTCATTTTGTTATGCTAAGGTGATATGTTATGTGGACTTGCTATGTTGGGGAAACATCTTTCCAAGCGCCTCCCTTGTACACCACCTCCACCTTCCACACACACAAAACTGCCAGGTGAAATACCCACTTCTGTCTGCCACAGAGACTATCGATATTCAGTCAAATATCCTCAGCAAATAATGTAGAAAAGAAAATCCCTTGTCCAGGAGAGGAAAAACCCTTTCTATCCTTAATGTCCTTTTGCTCTGGCTCACTGTTTCCAGTTGCTGCAGCTTGGATGCTTGTTCTGCTGTGCTGCAGTCCCTATTGGCAATGGGGAAGGCTTTGGGGAGACCTAGTTGTCCAGGGTGAGCACAAGAAAGGGGTTTTGTTCTGTCTGGTAGCCCGTTCATCAAACAGGAGGTTGGATTGTGGCGGCTGAAGTTCAGACTCTTAAATCCCCAAGCCATCTTAGTGGCTCCTAGCTGTCTCTCAGTGGATGTATATATACATCAAGGAGAAAGGGCATGATGCTGAGATCTGAGTTACTATTTCTTGATTTATTTTGCCATTTAAAAGTAAAGTCACAACTTCAGAGGTGAAAAAGGAGAATAAGCAGCAATTCATGGGAATAAAGTGTATAAAGACAACCAAGCAGTCCTCAGAGGAAGGGAATAAAACTTGATTCAAATCAACCTGCTAGCAAATAGCAATCCTAAGTACAAAACTAAAATACAGATCTGAACCACAATGCCAAGCTCGATTTGAATGCCAATCCCATTTGTCTGATGCCAGAACAACATGTAACAGATGACCTCATTTATTGGAAAATGCACTTTAATACAGGACCATAATCAGATAAATTCGGGGAGGGTCAGCTTGGGTCATGTCACAGTCCTCCTTATCTGTGCCATTTCTCTAATGTGAAGCACAAACGTTATAGCCCTTTGGCAATTTTGCTTCTTATACTGTTGTTTGAACAAGGAAAAAGAGACCCTAAAAAAAAAAAAAAAAAAAAAAAAGATTTCTGTGTTTGTCAAAGTAGTTGACAGGTGAAAGAATCCAGGTTTTCTACAGGGTATTGTTTGTAGTTTTCTTCCAAACCATGTGTGCAATTCCAGTGGGGACCAACAAACTAAGGAGAAGAAAAGGATGTTTTCTGACAAATCCAGGTGCAGGGGAAGGTAGGAGTTTATCTTAAGTATGATCCTTAGAGTGTACTTGGCAGGAAAGAAAAAGATAAAATATTTATTGAAACAGACAAAAACAAGTTTCCCTCATATATCAATTAGTGTCAGACTTTTACTGATGTTCCCTCAATTAGGAAGCTGGCAAGATTTAATTTTTTTTTTTCTTCAAGAAAGGGGTCTGCTCCAGTTGGGATCCTCTCTGCAAATCTGGTGCCAGTGTCTCCATGATGCCCCAGGAAGTGTCAGGGTGTGCGCTCTCCATCGCCAGCTGTGGCTCTGCACCCTCTGGCCCTGGGCGTTCCCACCCTGCACCCAGCTCAGCCCATCATGCCTTCCATAATTTTTTTTTTTTTTTGTCCAATCCAGCCTGCAGCAGGTGGTTTGCTGGTGTACTGGCTTGGTGCTTGCTTTGAACAAAAAACGAACAGGTTCAAGGGACTGAATAGCAAGGTCACTTGTTTAATAAAGGTATTTCAAGATGTCTTTTTTTCTCTTCTGGGACCTGGAAAACAACCTGAGCCAGTATCCACATAGTCAGAAGAGCTATTTCAAGCTGTGTCATGTTCAGTGCTTGCCTTTGCCTTCAGACCTTTATAAGTGTGTCTTTTGACTGGTTTGTACAGATAGTTTTATGAGATTGGAGACACACAACATGTCTAAATGCCTTGTTAAGCCTTCCAATAGGCAGCAGGGCTATAACTGTGTAAAGGATGTAACAAAACTAAAGGGTTTCATCTGTAGTGCTCAGCAGACACTGCACTTCTTTCTGCTTTCCATCACTGAACCTCTAGATAAGCTTTTAACTCCCTATTGACCTTATTAGCATCTTTGTTTTGCAACGCCATGCGCGTTCAGCCGTAAATGCACACTTTCTCAGAAAACAGGTATGATCATGTCAGCGCCAGCCGTGCGCATGTTTCAGTCTGCAAAGGGCTGGCGTGGCTGCTGGGAAGGATGCGATTCCACAGGGCACGTCTTACACTCTGGCTGCAGTCCAGTGCAGCCGGGTGCCCCTTTGGTTTCAAAGGTCTGACCAGTTTCTCTGGCTCCTTCCAATATTTTGACTTCTCAACGTAGCTGCCTGCTTTCTTTTTCTTAGGGGTCGGAATTAGGATATATTCCTGCTAGGTGTTGGGTTTAAGTCAAGTATAGTGATTATATACCCCAAAATGCGAAGATGTTGTGTTTCCATGCAGGTTTTAAAAATCACTCTTGTATCATTTCTGTGCTGTTATGATGATCACTGACCCTTCATAGCCCTAGGTTTTCCAGTACTGTGCAAGGCACCATCTTCTTGTACACATGCACACCTGTGCTGACCCAAAGTAACACCTCAGTTCACAATGGATTGTGTCTTGCAGAACTTTAAGGCAAAGCCATGTGACAAGACATTGGGTTCTCCTTTATTTGCATGCATTTCTAAGATGGGAATGAACCTCAAAAAACCCAGAATATGCCTTATGTAATGCTCTTCATTGAGCAGCCTGTAAAGCTGCTCTGCTGTAGTGGCAAAATTAGTGGTGTGGGTCTATTACCACAACCTGTGTGATTTTCCTCTACGCAGCCAGGGTGTGTGTGGTCTTGCTGCCAGGTATTTCACAACTGGTGGCTTTGCCTTTCCCCAGAAGCTAATCCAGTCCTTTGTACATCATGGGCTTTTCATACTCTGAATAGTCAAGCCTCTTCCTTCCTGTTGTAAAAATGTAGTCGTGTTCAAATGTGGGATTAACATGGCAATTGTAAAGAGGGGCAGCTGAATTGTCCTACAGGGTTGTGGCAAATAGCTGTATTGCTTCTTGTAGTACCTGTGCCATTATTTAGCTTACTAATGTCCCCCCCATATCTTCCACCACATCCACAGAACAGGGAAAACATGTGCTCCCCCTCTCCATGGGTGCCCCTCTTTACCTTTGTGCTGGTGCAGCATGCTCCTGAGTGAAGAAATAGTCTGGGGCTCACTATGATGAGGTAATTTAGGCTGAACCGATCTTAGGGTGCATTTACATTAGTGTTTGTTGGGATCACTAGGGTTGGGTGGGTGGGTTTTTTTGGATCAGACATCCCCAGCATCCCTGCTTACATGCTGTGCTCCATCCTACAGCATGGACCTCAAAGGCGTGAACTCGGTTCCCTCTGGAGAAAATAAACGGGACAACAAAGCACACCAGACGTGGGCCAGCCTCCAGTGGGTATTTGGTCTACAGGACTGGACTAGGCTGAGTCAGGAGTTAAAATGAAAAAGCCCCTGATGTGTGTGCACAGAGCCTGGATGCCCAGTCTTCAGACTGGTCAATGCTTTGCAGATGTTGTGCTGATCCAGGCTACTTGCTGATGTAGATGGGACTGTAATGGTCCTTTTGGACCTTAAGGGAATAAATCACTGTGCTGAGAGGAGCATGGAAGGAGGACAAGAGCAGTGCTGAATCCTTTCTGGAGCACTGGGAAATGAACTGCAGGAGAAAAAGTTAACTGGAATACCTCTCTTCTGCAGGCTGAGATGAAGTGGGGACCTTTCCTCCCTAGATCAGCTTCCTTGGTGTGTACCCCTGGAAAAGCAGTCTGGTTAAGCAGAAGCTGCTTTTCCCCTGTTTTCCATTTGTGCATGGCTAGCAGGGTGGGAAGCTTCAGGTTTGGGATGGAAAACCTTTCTTGCACAACAAAACCTTGAGCCAGGAGATGCTCTAGTCTGTGCTTGCAAGAGGCAGTCACCCGAGCTGCAAGAAGGTGGGGTATGAAAGGGAGGCAAGATGCACAAATAGCTTCAGGGTTGTTCTGGATCCAGCCCAAGGCTGCACCCTGTGACAGATGTGACTTTTTAGGACTTATTAGTTTTCAGGCTGTTTTTTGTAATCAACTACCGAGATAAAAGCTGAGGAAAGATCAAAGCAGATTTCATGGTTTCTACGGGTTTATGCTTCTTGGTTTCACTTTTCAGTATCTCCCTAAGCCTTTCTTCTCTCCCTCTGTGCTGCCCTTTCATCTGCCTCCCCATTTCCACCTGGCAGGTGAGAACATGCTGACCTTCCAGCCTTGAGCATGACCTGTGAGCTCGGCCAGCCTTTCCTTCATCCCTCCCAAACCTGAAGTGATGTTGGATTATTTTAGCTGCAAGACAACTCCTTTCAGTATCAATTCTCTTAGCTGTGAGATTTATGTCCTTTGCAGAAGTTGGGCTTGAGTTTCTCCTTCTCTGTTGAGAGCATCTCCGGGTAGCTGCGTTGGCTCAGCAGCATGCACAAGGCTCTGATGTCCAAAGTGCTGACTCAGAGTTGCTGGGTCCAAGAGAAACGGTTGAGAAGGGGCTTTCCAGGGGGCGGGAGGGCTGCTCATCTCTCCAGAAGACATTTGTACTGCAGCAATGTGGTTCCTTCTTGGTGGAGATCTGGATTTCCCCTCTTTACCATGTGCACTTCTACTTGCTGTTAGAGAACAGTCGTTCTTGGCTTGCCTTTTCTTTTAAATATAACTACTCCTGTGGTGGCTTGTGGGCGAAATGCAGGGAAAGCATCTTCCCCAAGGAGAAGAGGTGGGGAGACACCTGGCAAAAAGAGGATAAGGAAAGGCCTCTAAACAGTAAGTGGACGTCAATGAAAATAACTGCTCTGGGTGTAAGCCCAAGTTTGGGCCTGTTCTTGATATGTTAGGGTATGAAGTGTCTTGTGGCAGAAGCGATATACTCGAGTGTGGTGTACTGCACTGGGGTTGGGACCCCAGCCAGAAACATCATCCCCCAGTAGCTGGATGTCATGTGCTGCCACCCACCTTGGAGGGGACAGTGGATGGGGCTGGCACTTGGTGGTCCCTCCCACAGCTATGTCTGGATGTGACTGAGATGTCCTGGGAGGTGGGACGCCCCCGCTCACCATGCATAATCCCATCCCCACAGCCATTTCCCACGTGTCTCATCCTTCTCTTTCTCCATAAACTTTTAATAGCTGGGTAATCTCTCACTCCTCGCAGACGCCCATGACCCTTGACAGCAGCCCCTCAGCAGTGATTAACGTTGGCAGGGTGGCAAGCATTCATGTGTGCCTGTCTGCAGCTAGGACCATCGCTCCCACTCTTGCCCCATCATATGGCTCTTCCAAAAGTAGCACATTCTGGTGCTTCAGACTGCGCTTACAGGTACTTTGCCTTGCTGCCAGCAGGCCTAGGACTTGGAGTGACATCAGAAGATGTGGCAGGCAGAAATGCTGAGTGCATGGACCAGCGAGGCTCTCAAAGGTAGCTGGGCACATCCTTCTCCCTTGACCACGTCACTTAAACAGTACTAGCTCTTTAGAGTAGATCTTGGTGTAGGCAGCTGTGCATTGCAAGGACTAGTGCTCTGGTGGCTTCTGTTTATCTCTTCAGAGCAGGACTGTGGCTCATCTTGTGGTCCATTTAGCTGCTCATCCTGCCTTGCCGGCTTCCCATCCTCTAGGTAGCTCATCCCTGGCTGTGGTCTCTGTGTGCAATTCCCACTTGGAGAAGTGGGTCCTGTAGGCAATGGGGATTTGCAAACCCTTCAACTAGCTTCTGTCACCTTTGGGTTACTTAATCAGAGTGGACCTCATCAGGTGACACTCTTCTTTGAGGTGGGGAGCTGGACCTCATGTGTGGTTGGTGAACTTCGCAAGTACGGTGGATAAACTTTATGTTACTTGGTCAGATGGGAAATGTCAAGCTACCCACTTTGAATGGGTGGAAAACAGTGGAAACAAATGTTATACATGCTGTGGCAATCAAACCCAGATAGTCTGGAAAGAGTTGACATTTGTTGGGAAAAGAGTCGCTAACATAGGCATGAAGCAGAAATGTGGCACTAGACATCAGGGATGTTGGTTGTTGTGGTTGAACTCTGTGTCAAGCTAGAAAGCAAGATGCGCTGCTTTTTTAAAGATGCACTACTGTCTTCTGACTTAACCAGTAGAAAATGGGTCAAGGCTATGTCTAACTCTACCAGAAATAATAGCTATGGGTTATTCTGCAAGCCAAATAATACGGACACAGCTTAATTACTGACTCAACTAAAATGGGAGCCACTAATATTCGGAAAAATAAAAAATAAAAAAATACCACTTTAACCAAGTCTGCCAGCTTCTAGCTGCATTTATTGAGATGTCAAACTCTGACAAGAAGAGGAGGAGACCTCGCCATAACGCTCCTTGGGAGGTTGGTGGTAGGACTGCTATTAAGTGTTTGCCTAAATAAGTTACCCAAATAGGATGTAATTCAGCTCAAACAATTAAAATGTGCCTTCAGGAGGCTACTCCCTCAGGTATGGAGGGGAAATGTGCTTGTGTACCAGTATTTTTGTTGTATTTCTGGCCTTTGTGGCATTTTTGGCACCTTTTTCCTCCTTGTCATGCACAGAAAGGTCCAAGTGTGAAAGCTTGTGTGACTCCTTCCATATCTTGGCAGGCCCCTGGGTCTGATTCCTTTTTCCAATCGCCCAGCTAGAGGTGCTACTGCTGACATAGATGCAGGAGACAGCTAAAACCTTGAGCTGCCAGTTATGTGCTTGATATTCGAACTCCCACCGGCACCATGGTTTTGGCTGGATCATTGGTGCTACGGGACAAGCAGGCAATATAATCCTGCCACTCTGATTTAGCTTCTTCTCTTTAGCACCCATTGCGTAAGTGTCCTGAAGCACTGGAGCTTCCTCACCAGCATTGCAGTGTCCTCTTTCTATTCCAGGGAAAGGTGCTGGGGGTTGTGAGGGCCGCCTTCGAGTTTGCTGGAAACTTCCCATCTTGTGACGCGCAGGCTAGATCTATCTGGGGGAGTTACCAGGACCATATTTTGGTCTAGCCATTGTAATTAGACCTGTACCACTTCTTCGCTAGCACAACACTGAAGTGCTAAAAGCAAGAGACCTTCCTCCCAGCCAGCAGAGATGTGGAGGACATCAGGTTGAAGTTGCACCAACTACGCAACAAGTGCAGCGAGGCTGTATCCACAGGCCCATCTCGCTTATAATGCGCTGGCTCGCAATTTATTGGCTCCCTCCTTGTCACAGCCCAACTTCGTTTCAACTCATCATTGACTTGCTACCGTGCCCGGAGGGGTCAAGCTGTCACCATCGCACGAAGCCCCTATGCAAATCGCTAACGGTGCTCGCTTGGCAGCACCTGCAGTGTCTAGACCGGTTCCTGCGCCCACATGCAAATGCGCAGAGGGAGCAGGGGCCCACAGCCAAGCCACGGACACCACTTTCTGGTAAAGCCCTTGGCTTTCATTCCCGCTTCAGGTCTTCTGTGCCAGGCGGCACAGCACTTTCTGCTTTTCTGGTGTGCCTTTGAGGAATAACGCTGCTTCTCTGCTTCACATCAGGTTCATTTTGGATTAACTCAGATTTGAAACAAATCGAGACCTTCAGGCGAAGAAGTACAGAGGTGCCGGGGTATTTTCTCCAGCGTGCTTTTCTAGCAGCAAGTGCAAATTAGCACAGCAGTCCGGGGATTTTCTCCTGTGCTTACTTGGTGCTGTTTGAATCTCTGAGGTGGATGGGATGTCCCAGAAACTGTCCCTACTCTGGGGTTGGGTGGCACGCTCTGACATGCTGCTGAACGTGTACTATTGCTTTCCCTTTGGCAGAAAGCACCCGGTTGCTGCTCCGCAGAGGTCCTATGGCTCAGGGTTTTCCGGGGAGGCAGGACTGTCGAATTCACATTTCTTAAAAGTTTCCCTTAATTTCTCTGACCCTGACTGAGCTTTTGTTCTTGCTCTAAGCCTTTCTCCTTCCTTCTTACCTGTTCTCTTTCAAAGCTCCCTCTTACTGTATTCCCTTTTGTTAGCCCTTAAGCAGACCAAATACTTGAGCCCTACTTTTAAAGGTGCCCATAGCAGATTTTTCACCTGCTTGCAGATATGCAGAGCAGAGGTGTAATCACACCACTCTGGTATCTCCAAAAATGAGCCAAAATTGAGATCTTGTGCCCATGCCACGTCACCAGCAAGTCTGTGCACCTTCATTCAAAGACAGTAAGTGACGGTGAGCTCTCGAGGTGGTTTGAACAACCTAATTTTGGACTGATTTCGTTAAGCTTTGGCTAATTCTGGCTCTGTCACGTTGAAATTTTGCTTCTATACCTGGTGTCTGCCACAGTAAGCACTGTCTGTTTTGCATCTGAGTACAAATAAAACTCTGAGTTGCGTCTGAGCTGGTAGCCACCAACACAGGGCCTTGGAGACCCATGTGTCCTGGGGCGTCGTTCCCTTACCCTGTCAGCGTTAGCTTTTTCAGATTTGGACTAGTAATTTTTTGGAAGAAAGGAAGGCCAGTTGTATAAACAGAATGATTCTTCTTAAAATGCAACCAGGAGAAGGGACATCAGGGGAAAAAAGGGCTAAAGAAGTTCTTTTCATATGTGAATAAATGAACATAGGCTGGTTGGGAATGTGTTTTTGAGGTGTAGCAGGCAGAAGGGGATGGAGAACATCCCAGCTGGGCTGGAAGGAACCCTGGCCTGGAAACTGGGCACCATGTGAAGCGGCCAAGACACACTTTTGTACTATAAGAGAGAAGCCAAGGCTGTGCTCAGGTCCTGGGTGCCTCCACCTAGGTTTTCATGCAGTGCTGAACTACCTGGTGCTGAAATAAGTGTGGGTGCAGGTCTCCCTCAGGTTTCAGCAGGAGGCATCTTTATCTTTGAAGCAGATGATGGACCACAAACCACAGTGGTGACAATTCACTGCAGCTGGGGGTTTTTTGGGGGTAATTAAAAAAAAAAAAAAACAAAACACAACAGTGAAGAAAGGAGGGGTGTGCCGAAAGTTTGCTTTCTCTCAAAACAAACCTAGTGGTTTCAACATGGCCAAGAGGATTACTTGCTGCAGACGTCTCCGACGCAGCCTCTTGTGAATCCTTATGCCCTTGCTTGTGGAGAACACCAGTCCTCACTGAAGGGCAGGAGAGCTGGCATCTCCACAGCATTTACATCAGGATTGGGTTTGTACCCATCCTGATCAAACATAGAAAAGGTTTTTTGGGGTTTTTTCCTCCTGCTTCACTTAGCTCAGGTAATTTTCTGCTCATTTTTGAAGCTGCCTTGTTGTTACAGACCAAGTTTTCACTCGATCCCTGGCTCATGTGTTTGAAGACACTGTGACAGGTTTTCCATCCTTATCTTTTGGAGAGGGCTCAGGCATCTAAAAGCTCCAGTTTCCCTCTGCCAAAAAGCATGAGCTGTCTTCTTTCCACATGCGGCTCACCTATCTCCTCTTTAATTTCCCATCACCATTCTATGTCTTCAAGGAAATCTTTGACCTCGCTGAACTAGCTTGAGACTTTCTAAGGCCTGATACCACTAAATTACATGGTTTTAAGCAGTTTAATGGCTGCAGAAGCACAGCAAAGCCACGCAGCAGAGCACTTCTTTCCTGCCACAGTTGTGGCCTCTGGGAGGTATTTGCATCACATTTTTGTAGACCTCTGATTTAGGTACCATGGGAAGGATGTCTGGAAGTGTTCAGGGCCAGGTTGGACGGGGCTTTGAGCAACCTGGTCTAGTGGAAGGTGTCCCTGCCCATGGCAGGGGGTTGAAACTAGATGATCTTTAAGGTGCCTTCCAACCCAAACCATTCTAGAACTCTATGAGGAAAATCTAATAAAAATAACAGAAATAAAACTCAAATCAAAATTTTGCCTGCAAAGGTACAGCTGCTGCAGAAAATACAGAAGCTGTTAGGATATTTCTCACATCTTTCAGTTGATGCTGGCCTGAATAAGTCCACAGATCAATGCATGAGGGCCAATCTTCTGAATTACTGGCATCCAGGAAGTGGTTAGTTTAAATATAGTTGCAGTTCTCCCTTTTCAGAATTACCACTCAGCATGCACAAATATTAGCTGTCCGCAATGACTGCAAGCTTTTCCTTCCTGAGAAAACACCACAATGTTTATCAATATACACATTAGTCATACATCAAAACCACCATGATTACTATCAAGATGATTAAAAAACCCTGGGATTACAGTATCTCTGTCAAGTTCTCCTTTCTTGCCATGTCCACATTTATTTTGCCTTTCCTACCCGAAGCAGAAACTTGTATCAGCTTGAGGACAGCTAGGCAAACTCAAATCTTCTGGGGCAATGCGGTGGGGATTCACCAGACTACCCCAGTGTCCTGGGGGAAACCCAAATGCATTGCTTCAGAGATGGAGCCAGAGCTGGGCTTCACTATGAAAATCTGTGTCTAGGTATGAATCAAGAAGGCATGTCTGAAAGGGAACTGCTAGTTATGCTCTGTTCATCTTTTTGTAGCCATGTAGGCAATGACTGCCATGCCACCTCACTGTCTGAAATGGCAGCGCTGAGCCCGCATTTTGGGCTGTCTTTACAGAAGCATCCATGGGCCAGGCCAGGGATACTGTTGGGCAGCACTGCCTGACCAAAGGATGCCATGACAGCTGTTGCTTCCCCACAGCCCCAGGGTCAGCATGTTATTTTGTCCCGGCAATGTTGACTTCTCCTACTTGGAGGGGAGCTGCTGCCAAGGCCACCTCTGCAGAGGGTACAACTTCCTTGGTACTCACAATGAAGAGTAGGCCCTCCTATCCATCCCCTAAGGGGTGTGTGGGTTTCATCCTGGGTACAAAGTGAGTTAATGGGCACCACGACTGTCACGGAAGAAGCGTTGTGAGGACTGGCATAAAGCAACATGTCAGCACAAAGCAGCACATCCCTAGAGGAGACAACCTCAGTAAAAGCACCTGGGATTTTACGTAGGTCTAGGGGCAAACATCTGCCCCAGGCTAAAACTGAGGTGCTGTGGCCAAACTGATCACCCAGGACCCCTCTAAAGCCACCTATCTAAATCCATCCAGCCAAAACATGCTTCTGCATCTCCCACTTCCCTCCAGAGTAGACAGGAGATTGACACCTGCCCTGTAGCCACAAATCTGGGGGGCAATCTTGCTTATGAGTTATCTTGGTCTGTCCATTGCATGTCTCCCAGGGGTAGCTTCTTCCTGTACTAGTTCCTTAAGCACTGCCAGAACTGGTGTTGGTTTCCCTTGGTGTTGTGGAAGAGCCACACTTGGAGCACTGGCCGCAAGCCCCGACTCTGTCCTCTCTGCCATGCAGCTCTGGGGAAAGTTGGTTTCACTTCTCTTGGTTTTCCCCAGCTATAAAAGCAGGATCATTTTGAAGTCATCTACTTCAGAAACACTTTGAAACTTTTTTTGGTGCCTCCATAGCACTTTGAGTAGGTGACCAGTCATCTCTCCCAGTAAATCGCTGCCTTCCCCACCATTTTGCAGACTTTTATTTGAAGAGATCTCTGCCATGACCCAGCAAAACCACTTAAACCAATGCTATGTTGGACTCCTAATAACTCTCTGCAAAGAAATTGAAAACTCTGAAAGTATTGAACAAAAACCAGTTTTAAAGCCATCTCCTTTTCCATAGCCATAGCAGCAAGGCTCTCATTCCCTCCATTGGACTTTAAGAATAGCTCATGGAGGTTGTCTCTGGCCTCTCTGCAACCCTGATGTACAGGAAGTTAAACTCCACACTTGTCCGTTTTTGACCTTGATCTCTTTACAAAACTTTTTTTACAAAAAACTCACTTTTTTTACAAATCTCGGTGTCTTTACAGAACTTTTGGACCTATCTCAGAAAAAAACCAAAGTTTTTAAGAGAAAGATAAGTAGCTTAAAGTTTGAGTGTAATACTTTTTTTCTTTTAGTTTACCATTTTGTCACTATATAAAATGCTGATGTGATTTGAAATCTCCAAATTACATTATCACACAACTGCATAATTTTTCTTCTGTCCTCTTCCTTCCTCCTCGCCTTGCTTTCATGTCTACGAGTCCCCTTCCCCTTTTGCTTCCTGGCTGGTGACTTTACCTTATTCAGGGCAGCCCTGTCCCACTAAAACCTGAGAGCATGGGGTGCTACTGTGGCCATCACTTTGCAGTGGTGGCCCTTGAATATCCTGTGTGAGAGCTGAAGGTGTTGGTATTACAGGACTGACCCCTTGAGTGCCAAAATACATTGCTTTAGTCCTTCAATGGCTCATTCTGAGACAAACCCAAAAGATGCTGTGAAATGTGTGAAGAAGGAAGCACCAGCTGATGGTCCCCCAAAATGGGCAGACATATTCACAGAATCACAGAATGGTTTGGGTTGGAAGGCACCTTAAAGATCATCTAGTTCCAATCCCCCTGCCATGGGCAGGGACACCTTCCACTAGACCAGGTTCCTCAAAGCCCCGTCCAACCTGGCCTGGAACACTTCCAGGGAGGGGGCAGCCACAGCTTCTCTGGGCAACCTGTGCCAGTGTCTCACCACTCTCACAGTGAAGAATTTCTTCCTCATATCTCATCTAAATCTACCCTCTTACAGTTTAAAACTGTTACCCCCGATAAAGAGTCCCTCCCCAGCTGTCCTGTTTAAGTACTGTCCCCTTTAAGTACTGGAAGGCCACTATAAGGTCTCCCTGGAGCCTTCTCTTCTCCAGGCTGAACAACCCCAACTCTCTCAGCCTGTCCTCATAAGGGAGGTGCTTCAGCCCTCTGATCATTTTTGTGACCTCCTCTGAACCTGCTTGAGTAGGTCCATGTCCTTCTTATGTTGGGGGCCCCAGAGCTGGACACAGGACTGCAGGTGGGGTCTCACAAGAGTGGAGTAGTGGGGAAGAATCATCTTCCTCGACCTTCTGTGTAAGGCCTGGAGGATTCTGCGGTGCCAGAATAAAGCCTTAAAACCTTGTGGACACGTGCCTCTACAGCACTGGAAAGATGTGCATGGTCTGACCTCCCTTTCTATTATGCTCCTACAGTTTCTCACTGCCACATACACACTGACGTTGGTGTCAATAGTTTGCCTACTACCATTTGATTATACCTGCCATGAATGATGGGGAACTGGCTCACTGACTGCATAGCACACTGCACCTCTGAGCTGATAATGTAATAAAAGCTGCTTTTCCTGAAACGGTAAGCAGGCAGGACACCTCTAACTAAGCCTAGACTATTTCAGGTCTTAAGTGATGTAATGGGCTACTAAATGGGGCCAAACTGGAAGATTCCTGAAGCTACCCCTGGTGCCAGCCTGTGGCTCCTTGCACATCCCAGTGGGGATTTGATCCCTATGTCATTGAAGCGCACTCTGGACCTAACATAGACAGATGTTCACAAGGGAAACAGTGGGGCTGCAGCCCTCCTTCTTCCAGTCCCAACACTGCAAGGGAAGAGCTCAGGTCTCACCCTCACAAATCCCTGAGTCCATCCCACCCCCCCGTTGTTTTTTCTGCTGCCGTTCTCTGGCATCCATCTGTATTTCACTCCCAGGCCACTGGTATCAAGAAAGTCGGTGCTGATAAATGTGCATATCAGCACTTAGTCATGAATGTGCAGAGATGTAGAAATAGTTTGCTTTTTGCTGGTGTTACTGTACCAGTCATCTCTTACATTTCCTGGGTGTTTTACTCATACAGCAAAGTGCTAGATTTGAAGGGTCTGAGTGGAAATGTACAGCAGAGATCTTTATTATTTTTCCATGGTACAGCGCTAGGCATTTTTGCTGATGTAAGAAAGAGAAAAAATAGCGTGGGGGAATTATAGCCCTGAGAAAGAAATATGTAAATATCTGAGTGCATTAAAAAAACCCCCTGTGTACCCGGGGTTTGCGCTTTGATTTTATTGTGGGCTCTTTTTGTGGTTGAGGGGTAAATGCTAAAGGGAGGGAAGGGTGATGATTGCATAGACCCAACTAAACAGAAACAGGGTGTGGGGAAGAATATGTGGGGAATCCAGATATGCATTTGGTCCCAGTGGCTGTTTTTAATCAATAACATTGTAAATTCAGCTTCTGACCTGGCTGTGGAGAGCATCCGAGAAATTGCGTCACCTCTCTTCACGGTCCGCTGGTCAGATGTGACTGCTGAAGTTTGAATCTTGCTGCTTGTGTCAGAGCGTGACCCTCCCGAATAAATAGTGGTGTTTCTTCACCCAGTTCCTCAGACCATCTCTGGGGCTTAGCCTGCTGCGAGGATGCGAGCGCCAGCTGGGGTGGGGACAGGAGCCCCTGTGCTCCCATGGCTGCTGCTGCTGATGGTGATGGCCCACTCAGTCCATGCAGGTGAGCTTCTGGTGTCTTTGCAGAGATACCCACAGCTGTCAGCTCCCAGCCTGCCGTGGTCCTGGCCATGGGTGGGTATCACCTGCATCCTGCACCCAAAGGGACCAAAGGAGACAGGGATGACTTCTGGCTTTTTAGCCCAGGGTTTTTCTCATAGCCAAGGAAAGAGCATGGTCGTCCTCCTTTGCTAGGACCCGGTTCAGCTTTCCGGAGCCATGTGAGATCAGGGGGCCAAGGTAGAGGCGCAGATAATACTTTCTTACTGTGGTCCCCAAAGTGTTGCAAATGAAACTGTGGAAAGGGACAATTTCTTTGGTGCTCTAAGAGATTTGGAGTTGCTGCATCTCTAAATAATGTTGTTTGTCTCTGTAAGTTGCTACCTTCTCTCTTTCTCAGCCATTCTGGAGGTAAACGGAAACCTGAACTGTAGGTGCGTAAAGACAGCTTCAGACTACATCAGTCCAAAGAGATATGAAAGCATTGAGATCAGACCTGTGGGAAGCACCTGCAGACGTACAGAGATCATGTAAGTGCTGAGGGTGGCTCATGGGGCAGAAAGCCGCTTTCTCCTACAGTTTCCACGGAGCAGCGGGGCCAGTGCTGCGCTTTTTCTTCTGCAACCACCCAGCTTCTCCACTCCCTTTCTGAAAACTAAAGCTTTTCAAAAATGCCAGCAAGCTCACTCCTGCTTCGGGGCTGAGGAGCATCAGGTGGAGGAAACGCACCCGAGCCGATCTGAAGAGGTCCCTGGGACCTAAATGAGCCTTTCCAGCAAGGGAAAGCATGATTTCTTTGTGCTGGTGCTTAGCGGGGAGCATGCTGGTGGGGGGCATTTGCAGTATGGAGGAAGTGCACCTTCAGACACCAAGGCAAGATGAGCCATAATCAATTTTTCCACTACTATGCAACACTCTAGAGAGCAAACAGCATCTTAGGTCAAGCCCTTATCTTGTTAGTCCTGTCCTGACTGAAGTGGTGCGTTAAGCAGGAGCGTAAGATTTCTTTAACTGCTTGGTGCTGATGCATTTGTGAATCCACAGAGAAAATTATCTTTGAACAGTCATGTCTGGGCTTCAAGCATGGTCTCTGCTCCATATGGAAACATGTTGCATCTTGCTTTTTCCTGACGATCCTGTGGTTCCCTGTGTGGCTAGCAGCTTTCTGCAGTCTGCTGGCACCGTAAATGAAAGCTGAGTCTTGCAGATCAGCTTTGGCTGCTTGAATCCCTGCCTTTGGAGGGGAGGGTAATGCTCATAAACTCTCCTTGCATTTCAGAATTAAATTAAAACCCTCAGGGAAGGTGTGCGTGAATCCTGAGGCCCCTTGGGTAAAGAAACTGCTGAAGCGTATTGCTAGCACGTAAGTTGCTTTGATGAAAAACCCTTTGGCTCAGCTGGCGCTGGATAGCATCCCATCACATCTGTGACCCTGGGGAGCACTTGTGGGACCGAGGGCTCTCAGGGATCTGGCCAGAGGCCAAGGGACCCACTCCCAAGGCGATGAGGGGTGAGACTTCACTGTGCAAAGCAGCATTTGATCATTCAGCATGCTGATGCTGCCATCCGTGGGTTGTGCTCTCCACAGCTTGTGCATGGTGCTGCACCTCTGAAAGCATTTTGGAAAAAAAAAAAACCAAAACAAAACCCTAAAAATATGGGGGACGGGCAGAATGACAGGAGAAGGGTTTGCTCGTTGTGAGTACAACAGTGTGTTGATGTTCGGCTGGGAAAGCCACTCTCCTTGATCATGCCCACGTTTGTGGTACGGTGTAGGGGCAGCCGGGAGATGTCCTCGTGACTGATGCCTGCCCTGGGGAAATGGCAGTGACTTCCTTCAGTTAGGGCAGGAGCTTCCTCCCCCAGGACCCGCTTTTCTCTGCGTTCACACATTTCTCCTCCTTCTGCTTTTCACAGGAAGAAAAAATAAGTTTCCTGCTAAGGAAGTTGACGCTCAGAGCCCCAAGATGAGCTGGCAGATGATGCACAGGCATGCAAACCTGGCCGCTCCTCACTTTGTCCTTGCTTCCCCCCCTTCCCAAAAGTTCTGAGGGTGGCTGTCTGTTGACCCCAGCCCCATGGCAGGTTCATGGGGGTGTTTCCCCACTGCATTCAGTCCCTGAATTAGTGGGAATATGAACGCTTCATTTATTTACTTGCCCATAGACTGTGAAGCCTTTCTCTGTCAGAGACTGCTCCTGTCTCTGTTGGAACGACTTTGATTCTTTCTGTGTGAAGCACTCAGCAACAGAGTGTGTGTCTGGGGTTTTTATTACACAGCGTGGCATGTCCTGTCCTGAGAGCTAAAGACAAATAAAATTCTGGGTTTTTTTCTTCTATTGTATTTTCCTTGGATCTCCTATCTTCAAAGAAACTCAGCAGAGCTGTGGTAAACCCCACCATCACAGCCTTCCTGGAGGTGAATTTACTGTCATGTGCATCCGGTGTTCTTGTCTTGATGCTCTTTCACAGATACTCTGCAGGCATTAAAATGTGTATTTGAATATACACGAGGTGAGGTATTTCTACTAAAGGTGGAGGAACGAGGGCAGGACCCAGGCGTGTGTCAAGCATGATGCCTTTTATGCCAAGGACTGAGACAAGGGTGGGGAAAGGTTTGTCCGAGGTAGTGACAGTAGTTGGGATGGATGTCCCAGCAAGGCTTCAGCAGCCCCGGCAGAGCTGGTGGGAAGCAAAGCTCCTTCCCAGCATACCCTCTTGTCTCCCTCGGTGCTGGTCTGAGGGCACAATATTGCTGCCAAGTAGCTGGGTGATACAGCCAATGCGCCCCACATCCAAACACCGGTGTCCATGATGGGGCTGGGGTTTGCAGGGAGCTCTAAGGCTTTTGAAAACAGTAAAGGCCAATAAAGAAATATAGAGGATGGGTGCAAGGTCACTTGGCAGAGTTTTGGTATAATTTGCCATGGGGGGAAAGAGCAAAATCAAATGTCACCAAAGCTCAGACTGAGATGCACCTTGCAGGGGGGAAATGTGGTTGTAGGAGAAATGAGTAATATCTGATCATGCAGAAGAGAAAAGCACCCCAGAAAACCTTCAGGCTTGTGGGCTGTGTGGGCTAAGAACAAGCGCTGGGGGAAACAACCGATATCTTTACAACACCCGGCTTTGTAGGAAGGGGAAAACAGAGATGGTTTCAGGAAGCCTGACCCCCCGCCAAGCCCCGAGCCACTTTTTATCAGCAGTGTTGCAACCTCAGCGAGCACCGTCAGCAGGGAACGGAGACGGGCAAAAACCACCCCAACCCCCGGGGCCTCCCGCCTGCACTGCCTCACTTCTCCTATTTTCCAGTTCAAATACGGGGATGCTGTGGGGGCCGGGGATGGGGCTGGCATGGCTGCACGGGTGGTTCTGCTGCTTGGGGTGCTGCTGGCGACCTACCACCCCAGGGATGCAGGTGAGGTTCCCTGTTCCCCCCATGCACGGGGCTACAGAATGCTGGAGGGAGGGGTGAGGTTTCTGGAGGTGGCATCCTGCTGCTGTATCCGAGGCTTAAATGCCACCAAGGCTCTTTTGCAAGCGGGTGTGGTGATCCTAGTGGGATGTGGGAAAAGATGCATTGCCTAGAAAGGGTTTGGGGGATGGTGGCGGGTTTTCGGGCGATGCATGAGCTGCAGCCATGTGCCCCTCCAGCTCTCCTGGAAGCCAATGGCAACCTGAGCTGCCGCTGTGCCAAGACTACGAGAGCCTTCATCCCCCCGCGGAAATACAGCAGCATCGAGGTCCGGCCAGTGGGGAGCAGTTGCCGGCGCCTCGAGGTGGTGTAAGTGGCTCCCAGGGTTGTATGAGTCCTTTGCTCCTCCCCATCCTCCTTGAATTACTTCAGTTTTGTGCTCTTTTTCTTTATGAGAAGCATAGGGGAGGAGGGAGAAGCAACAGTGCTGAAACCCCGCGTGTTTTCTAGGATTAAGCTAAAAAGCCTGGAGAGGGTCTGCGTGGATCCGGACACCCCTTGGGTGAAGAAACTCCTGCAGGACCTCCCTAACCTGTAAGCCCTGCTCTACTGAGAGAAAGGGCTCCTGGCAGGACCAGGGGCATCTGATGGGGAACAGTCTTCACACGTTTCTCCCCTGTTCTGCTTTTGGCAGGAGGAAGAAAGAGGCTTCTCACTGAGGAAGCTGCTGCTGGCAAGACGGCCAGATGCACTGAGCCCAAAACTGGAGCCCCCCCATCCCACTGTCACCTTGCCCCGGTGTGGAAGGGAGCATGCTGCTGTGTGATGCCCTGAGCCCCCTTTTCCTTTGCATTTTATGCATTTAAGCCCTTGAGTCCCCACTTTCCCACCCTCCCATCCCATGGCCATGCGCTGGGTGTCCCCTTCAGGCATAACTGAACAGGTCCAATAAAGGCAGCAGCCCTCAGCCACCATCATTTGCATTGCTTCCTGCGGCATGCCAGAGGCTTGGGGGTGCTCAGGGGAGCACATCCCCGTGGGGTGGAGAGTAGAGTGGGGGTCACCGGCATTTCTTCACAAGAAACATGGGGCAAGCAGGAGGTTTTAGGAGGCAGCCACAGTGGTTTCTGCCCTTTTTGGCGGGGAGGTGGCGTGGGCCACGTGCGACGGGGGGAAGCGGCAGTAGGGAAGTTGAACCATGGGGCAGCTCCTTTCTCCCCCCAAGCGTTTCCCAGCCTACGAAATCCCCAGTGGGGCTGGCTATAAAGCAGCCCCCATGACAACTCAGGGCAGGCAGTGAGGATGCAGCTGCTGCCGGCAGCACTGGCCCTGGCCCTGCTCCTGAGCAACTTGGTGCCGGGGGGTGGTGAGTGACCTTGGGGTGTCCATCCATCTCCCCTCCAAATCCCTAGGCAGAGGCATTGGGTGCCCCAAATGGGACTGAGCATGGGCTCCTCTAATCTTTCAAATTTGTCTCTTGCCTATCTTTGAGCTTGAGTTGATCTTTTAAACCTGGTGGCTAAGCTGGAGGGGGATGCCTGGGACCTGGGGGGGGATTTGCCTGGTGTGTTTAAGCTACTTCTTTCCAAGCCCCCGGTGAAACTCAAGCACTTGGTGGGTGGGAGACAGGTTTGATTCATAAAAGGTTGGTTATGTGTTTAAACCCTGAAGCTAAGCCTCCTTCGTATACTTGAAAAGAAAGCTTTGAGATTGTGGCAGGAGGGATTAGCCTTGTGTGTGACTTGCTGCTCTCGCTGCTTGCTGCTGCAAACCCCATTAACACAAGCACATCCCTGCAAACAGCACCGTGGGCAGCAGGGAGGGGACAGGATGGTGGTACAAGGATGGCAGGGTGGGGGGTGTCCCCGTCTGCCTCTCCCATGGGAGACCGAGACCTGGGTGTGGCTGCTCTCGGGCACAGGTCTGTCGCTGGAGAGCCTGCTGACCAACATGAGGTGCAAGTGCATCAAATCGACCGCCCAGGTCATCAACTTGGGGCTGATCCTTGCCATCGATGTTACACCACCAGGTATTCACTGCAGGAGGAAGGAGATCATGTAAGTAGAAAGTCTGCACACCAATTCCTGTAAATTGTTTGTTCATCTACCAGTGCAAAAATATACGGGTGCTTGCACCCTCTCCAAAGCCCCCCAAATCTGGTGGTGACTCTTGCAAGGCACAGGCTGTTGCACGGGATGCCGCTGCCCATTTTAACGGGGGTTACCCCGGCATGGCTCATGGAGCTGAGGCCGAGGCCCAAAAAATCCCATCTATCTCCCGGCAAGAGTTGCAGGGGTGTGCTCATAACCATGCCGGGAAGCGAGGGGGGTTTTCTCTGCAGCTGGCAGTGCAGTTAGAAAAACTTTGGGGAAGAGGTGTGCGTGCGGCTGAGGGGGTCTCGTTGCCTTGCAGCCTCACCCTGAAGAAAAACAAGAAGGTGTGCGTGGCCCCTGAGGCACCCTGGATCCAGCTGCTCATCCACAAGCTGATGCAGAGGTACGCAACACCCAGCAACCAAAAACCAAGCAGCGTAACAAACGCGCTGGCAGGACGATCCCCTTCTCCTGACAGCTTTATTTTCATTTCTTTCCTCCCCCAAAATCCACAGGAATGCCACCAAAAAAGAAGCGGTGGCGCGGCCACGGCGGGAAGCAGAGCGGTGGGCTGGGGGAGCGGAGCAGTGGTGCCAACCCGCCGCCCCATCTCTCCCTCTGTCTGGATACAAGAATAAATAACCAGCCACGGTTATTTATTCCTCTGCAGGGACAGCAGCGATATAACCCCTCCATGCTGAGATAGGCTGGGTTTTGTGGCACAATGCCAGCGCTTGCTCTGCTCCCAGGGTTTTGGGAGGGGGAAGGAGCCTTCCCCGCTCCTCCTACAAAAAGGCTTTCCCCTCGGGCGCCCAGCGTTGTCTTCCATTTTGGGTGCCTGTGCTGCTCCTGCACATGATGGTAGTCTGTCCTGGGCGCCATCAATAAAAGGATGAATGTGTTTCCCCCACTCAGCTGTGGCAGCTCTTTCTGCATGGATTTGTGTAAAAAATGGGATTTTGGGGGTGGGGGAATTAGACTGGACCATGGCACCATGAAGCCCTCAGCCTCTTTGCCACAGGACACTTCCTAATGCGCCACCTTCCCTCTGTCCCAAGTTTTTGTGCCTTTTTCTGACAGCTCCTGGGAGGAGTGGGTTGTGCTATGGGACACTGGCAGGAGTTGGATGGAGTCTGACCTCTGCAGCCCCACTGTGCTGGCTCCCAGTTGTGTAAGCCACAGGAGAAATGGGAGATACTGGGACATTTCCCAGGGACTGGCTGACACTGTCTCCGTGGACCCCCATTTTCCTGGGATGGATGCACACATCCCACAGGGACCCCAGCATGGCACAGGGATGTCCCTTGGCCACATGGACTGAGGCAATGCAGGTATGACTTGCAACCCTGCACAAAATTATCACTGTTTAAAACTTAATCTGTCTTGACCATGCTGGTAGTAGGTGTCTGAGGTCTGGGCACCTCCCCAAAAGGGTAGGAACCAGATTTGCGTCACCTACTTCACCACCCTGATGCCAAAAGCACGTTCCAGGGCAGTGGCAAGCTGTGAAACACCCGGCCAGTCCCCATGTCCCCGTCCTTCCCACCCTGTGCTTCTCAGGAACCACAGCAGGGGACAAGAGTGGTTGCCAAAGGGCTGTTTATTGCCTACAGAAGGAAATAAAAGTACACAGGTGGGAAGAAACAGCAGATATTTAGCCCTATCCATCACATGTGAGCAGTACCCCACCTCCACAGTGTGGGGGGGTGTGTTCAGATTTAAAAAAAAATTTAAAAAGTTTTAAAAGGGAAGAAAAAAATAACAGTTCAGGGTTTTGAGGACCTCCCTTTCCTGAGCTGCCCTAAGGTTAAAGAAAAGCAGGGCTGCTTAGTTCAGCCATCATCGTCATTCTGTCCAGGCTCGGTCTGCGCAGGGGAGCCTGGGTCCTCGCTGTCCCCACTCAATGGGAATTCACTTTCTTGGTAAGTTTTTCATTGCAAAGTATAATAATGGGGGGAACTGCACCGTGGAGTGGCACTTTCTCCAAAACATGAGTTCATTCAGAGGGAGAGAAAAAAAGGATCCTTTTGTAAAAACAAAGGAGAGAAGCTTTCTTGCTATTTATTCTCGCAGAAAACATGGAATAAGCAAGTTACTCTGTTTTTTTGCTCAGGTCTCAGCTGAAGGCTGCAGTGTTGGTATTGCCTAGGATTGGTGTCAAACTTTGTAAAGCTTTTTGCCTGTGAGACCCACCCCATCCCTGTGTTAGGGCTGGGGGGGGAAGGCAGCCTCCCAGGGTCTCCCCAGGTGCTGCAGAGCTGCCCCAGGGCAGGTGAGGCAAAACCAAGGCCGGGGGCCAGCAGCAGCTCGGGCCTCTGCAAGCAGCAACCTCCCCATCCGAGAGTCCAGCGTGCTCTCGATTTAAAGCGAAGCTACCATTTCCATAAAATAAGATGTAAACCCCCCTAAAATTTTAGTGTAAGCATGCCCGGGAGTGACACTTGCAGCTTCCCCTGCTCTCCACATGCACTTCCATCTTTTGAGGGACAGGACCTTGTGGTTGCAAAGACAACACACAAGAAAGAAATCCAATTAAAAAAAACCCCGACCTCCCAAAATAACCACTGTGAAACGGGGCAGGAGGGGAAGCCTGGGCTCCCATCACCGCTGCTCCAGTTCAGCCTGTGAGTTTATGAATTAAGGGCATATTTAGCTAACATGGTGCACACAAACACTTTAATTGCTCGGAAAGCAAACACACGATGCGGTAATTAAAAATGGAAAACAAAGCCAAAGTCATGTAACATGTCACTTGTAAAGAAAGCCACCATGAATTGGGTTTTTTTGTTGGTTTTTTTTTTCTTTTCTTTTCTTTGGAACAAAGACAAATACAGACAAATGCAAGCTCGGTAAATGCCTGAATTGTAGGAACTGTTTAACAAAGAGGACAAGACCAAGTACCAGGATCACTCTAACCTTCACCACTCAAACGGTGAGCCATTTTGCAGGCCAAACACACCATACGACTGGGGATGGGGGGGGGAAAAAAAGAGTCATATCACTTGGCATGCTTTGCCATCAGTGCTGTTTAAAACACCCTAAAGTACCAGAGCACCCGAGCATTTCTCTATCTTCACACTTATTTTCAGATATACTCCAAGAAACTACTCCTGAAGTCTGTCATCCTTAAACATAGTCAAACGATCAAACGTTATCGTCTCTTAATACCTTTCATAGAGTCAAATAACTTTTCTTAGGATGAAGGTGTTCTTTAAAGGTGTTAATGTTGTCCGTTTTCTGATCATGCCATGTGCCTGCCTCATCCACTGTTTTTTGTCCCTGCTCTCATTTCCTGGAGGAAAAGCATATCCGTGGTCGGTGTCAGTGCAAAGAGTGGTCACAGGAGAAGATAGTGTATCATTTACAGTTGTGCCTGAATAGAGCCTTATAATCAATCTCCTTTTAAAATTGTTTTTAATCTTAAAGTGAGTTCTTGGCTGATGCTTGGCATAGAGACTTAAGACACGAACGGTTTCCACCAGGTTCTCCTGGGGTTTGTGTCGCCTTTGAACACTGAAGGGGTAGAAAGGGAGGGTACATGACTGTACTTCTGTAATCTTACAAAAAACAGATGAGCTGCATATTACAAGATGGTTTTCCTCAGTATGAGAGACACTCAGCTAATAGTAGCGTCTATCAGAAAAAACTGAACCTTTCTGCATTTAGGGCTCATTTCTTTTTCGGTCTCTAACAAATCAGGTCCTCTGCCCCCCTGGGTAAAATCTCTCCAAGACCAAGCACTTCATCTCCTTCTGGAAAATGCAAAATCAGGTACGCAAGATTTTTCAATGCGTGTGCTTGGTGTCAAAACCATACCAGTTCTGAAGCTGAAATGAACTTCAGCGAGTCTTCTACGCTGCTTCGTTTCCTAACAGGCAGTTTTGGTTGTGAAGATCAACCCAGAAGAACATCAGACCTCAGTGGTGACCAAGCAGGACAATGACCTGCTGCTCTTTTTTATGTTGACAGCCCAATTTTAGCTGAACCATCTCCTGCTGCTGCCTAGTGTACCAGCGTGCCAGATAAGGATGTGCTTAGATCAGTCATCTCCCCATACAGCAGGGAGAGGCATCCCTCCTTAGGTTTAAATTGGGCCTTAGATCTTCATTACCATTACAAGAAAAGTATCTATGCAGCAGCTAGGAACAGAGGAATTGTAATTATGTACAAAGCTGAGGTCGCTGGGTAGAGGACAACTGCTATTTGTGATTAAACTGCCTTTTAAACCAGTATGAGGGTGCGTATCACATTTGTATGATGTTTCTAATGAAGGCTATTGATTTGGCTTGGATGGGACTAAAAGACCTCTCACTCCCCCCTGCTATGCCAAGTTTCATGCCAAAGGAAGGTTTTGATGCTAGAAGCTGCAAACGCATCATGGAAATGAAACAACTGCTGCTGTGTTGCTGAGTTTAAACCTGGTCTTCAGATAGTAAGGACCGGCAGCCACTTCTAGCGCCTGCTCCCTTCCAAGAAGGCATGAATACTGCACTCCTGGTCTAGGAATTCTTAAAGTGTTTCCCCAAACTGTATTCTAACAGAGAAACTCTGAATTTCAACAAGCCTTTTCAGCTTCTCCCTCGCCACCTGACTAAAACCAACCCCAGAGAAAAAAGTGATATGAACCTTTGAGGTCTCAAATTCTCTCATGCAATTTGGACCCGATGTCTTACAAGCTGGGTGAGGAAAGCCAGTCTCCAAAAGCCCAGAATTCAGGATTAAGTGGGAGCTGCAGATGCTCAGCACCTTTGTAAAGTGGGCCTCAGGAGCATGAACATGGATTTAGGAGTCTCTGCAGTAAAGCCAGCAAGGTGGGAGACCATTAGCCATCCGCAGTGTTACCCAAATGCTGAAGATCATGGTATGGTTTTGAAAGCTGTGTTTGTTAGGTCAGGGGCAAGTGCTTCTGAAGAGCTTCAAAGATTTTGGATTTCTAGTCTATAAAACACAGAACAGCGAGGACCTGGGACTAACAAGACCTTTTTTGAATGCTTCTGCAGACTAAACAGGAGTGGCTTCCAACAGACAAGAGAAAACTTACTGATAAAATTAAGTATTTTCTCAACGAATGTTAGAAAGGGATGACAAAAGCTTTTAACGAGGCAAATGGGAAGGAAAGCTGGTCTCAGACCCCATTGTGCCATACCTGACTTCAGCGTGTGGTACACAAATGTTCACGCTCCTTACAATCGAAATAAGGAAACAAAAATATTCAGCTACATTGTACAAAATTCTCTCTTTTTTTTATATATATATACACACACACAAAACCCCATATCTAACAGATTTACCATATTGAATTTTAAAAAGTTGCTTGTAGAAGGGTGTTGGATTTTTTTTCTCTGCTTGCTTTAGGCAGTGCTGTTGCTTAGAAGTTGACACCAGGCACCATATTTCTGAAAGCAAACCAAGACAGCGAGGAGCAGTAAAGGGCTTAGAGCTTTTTTCCAGGTGTCAGCTGCGAGGGCACTGCGATGTGCTGGGAACCGAGGCTCAGTGATGGAGAGAACTGGTGGTTTCCCATCCACCTCTGCTTCGAGTTAGGGATATTTTGCTTCGTATTACTCCCTCTCCCCTAGAAAACGCTCTACCATCAGCTTCCATCTGGGTCAAAAGAAAATTAGCGTTGCCATCTGGATGATGCATATGTTTATCGAAAGGGATCTCATCCCGCGCACGAGGCTGGCGGCTGCCTGCTCCCCGCTCCCTCTCTTCCAAGAGCAGAAAATCGCTACGGAGAGCAGCGTTTCTGCTCGGCTGGGAAAAAAGCGCAATCCCCTTACTGCTCCTGCTGGGAAGGAAAAAAAACCAGAAGGAAAACAGGGAGGGAGCCAGACACATGAAAGGCAAGTAAACGTGTCCCCAGTTATGTGCATTGACAGAAACATAAACAAGATGCTTTTTTTTTTTAAAATCCAGAGGTTTTGTGCAACATCTGTTAAAATAACTTTTTAAAAAAATCACACAGCGTAATGGACGTTCGGAAGTGCATTTCGCAGCAGAGAAAATCCAATTAAACACCTTCCTGCAACAGAACACTTCAAACGATTAGAAACCAAAGGAAAGTTAAACTTAAGCAGTTTACAATGTTTGTCAGGGTTTTGTTTTTCACACCCATCCTCTCCCACCCCGATATTACAAAACATTGTTGTTGGTTTTTATTTTTATTAATAAACGGGCTCCTCTGCAGTTCATATACAATCATAGGTGAATTTTAAATTCCATTTTATACAAACATCTCAAAAAATATTGGGAGTGAAGTATGGTAGGAAATACTGCTCACGTTGCTAGTTAACATGCGTGTAGGAAAAGGAGGAGAAGGGTTTGTTAGTGCACACCTCCAGAGCAGAGCACCCCCCCCTCCAAAAAAGATACAGTAGCTGATTACAGAAAGGTAATGTCCACAAAATTAAGTTTTTCATGCTATTCTACTTTCCAGTACTATACTCTCAAATCGCTTCCGCAATTTATCTGCAATGGCTAGGTGGCGAATGCTGAGGTATATTAAAAAAGAGATACCTGCACCTAGAGGAAAATCCGTCTTTAGAAAGGGTTTCTTTTTGGTGCTGCACAAAGCAATTGCTGTACAGGAATTTCACCCAGCTACAAGCACTTCCAATTTATAGTCGACAATAGATGACGCCTCCATTTTTTAGGCACTTCTTTTAAAAGGGAGTTGTCGTTTCGTTGAATCGATTTTTACGTTCTGTCCCACACCACCCCCACCCCGGCCCCCAACAACAGTCAGGGAATAGTTTCTACTCTAGGTCCAATTGAATTTTTTTCCCCTATGGATAATTTCCTATGTATAAAACGACAAAGGAAATGTTTAATTGAAGAGTGGAGGAACAGCCTGACTTAGCAGTTTCGCAAGACAGAAGATGGCTCCTTAGTATTTAAAACTAATTTCACAATTTAAATTTGACTTAATTTTAAGTATACGAATGAGACATAAATATAGGCTATCAATCTGTTTAAAAATTTCATTCACATAATGGAAAATTTTTTCATTTATTAAAAATATCACATTTTGAGACTAGAAACAGTAAAGTGCATGAAAAGTTTAAAATATAAATTCAAGAAAATCTTATAGCAGCAAAAAAGCAGAATAAAGAAAAACTTAAAAACACAGACACAACCTTTTCCTATCACTGTGCCATTTTTTTTTTAAAAACATTAAGCAGCCAACCAATTTTTCAGAAAATTGCATTATGTTTAATGCCTCTTGAGGCACAAGGTTTTGAACTGGCCACCTAGAGCATAAAAAGGAAAAAAAAAAGGATTTCCAACACATCCGAAGAGCATTAACAGTTGGGAATGAACCAGCAGCTTTTTAATTCAACCCTGACCGACAACAGAAAAGATTATTAAAAAAGTGTGATGGCTATTTGGCAACTAGGGTCAGGAAAAATAATCCAAGGAATGACTATGGCTACTGCTTGCTCCCTCAAAGAAAAAAGCATGCTGACAGCTACTCCACGCGCCCTTTGGAGACAGAAGTAAGGTCATTTCCAGCAGCTTTTTCCTGTACCCTATGCTTAAGCAGTTAATCCCAAGTTTCCCATCTTTGCAACCGAACTTCAAAAAAGGATTTGCAACTTCTTTATTCACCCGGAACCCAAACGCTTGCAATGGCTCTCTTCAAGTGCAATTTCTTACCATTTCTAAGTCTTGCTCCCAAACTGTGCTGCTGAACAGCGTATCACCCTGGCTTGCCGAAGCAAAGAGGCAGCTCTGTTTCACAGAGGTCCTTTGGATCCCTGTGAATCTCACTCAGAAAGGGCTCAGTTCTTCAGAGCTCCGAAAAAAAAAAGCCACCATGGCGTCTGTCAAGCAAGTGATCTACACACGGCATTAAATGCTCACCTGCAAAGTCTCATGAGACGCAGTTTCGCTGGAAATTTTGTTGTAAATGAGATTATGTCAGGAGAATTTAGACCTCATATTTTATCACAGATATTAAGCCATCTTTGGTTTTCTAATATTAGTTAGATGAAGGGCAGGGCCACACTGCTAATCATTTATAGTCAGGTATTAAGTGCTTCGCTAATGTGCAAAATTTATTTCCGATGCAGAGTTTAGTCTCCATTTTGGGTTCAAACAAACAGTATTTCTAATATTCTTCCTACAAAACAAGCATTTCTATTTTTGTTTTTCTTTCTCTTAAAAGGTTGGCTCATTTCACCACGTTCTGGAAAAAAGCATTATCTCAAAATATGTTAACAAGCAAGTTTTTAATCTCATTTGTCCATTTATAAGTGCAGCTTCCTACTGAAAAGAAAAAGCTTGCCAGTTTAAAAAAAAAAAATTAAATTAAAAACTTGGAAAGGGAATAATACTTTGGTTCCAGCCCTAGTGCCAAATGATACCAATATGCACCAAAATGTGCAAAATCTCATATCAAACATATAAGGAAAGGAGCTTGAAGAAGCAGCTTAAGGTTGGCCATACTTCACTCCTATATACTTTGATTTACAACTGTACAGGTCCATAACAACAGGTCCTTGCCCTCAAAGGGGCAGAGCTCCACTACCTCCTGTTAGGCAAGTGCACACCGTTGACAAGAGGCAGGAGCGGAGGATGGAGTTCTAGTTGTGTTAACAGTGAGAAGTGGTCTGAAGGGATGTGAGGGTGTGGACACCCAGTGATGTTGTTGTCAACCAGCCACTGAGGGTCCAAAGGCCCCAGGACACCAAGCACGTTCATATGAGTGTTGGAATAGAAAATGTAGTCAATCACACCCTAGGGAGAAAGAGAAACACGACAGTGAGAACAGACCTCGCTTCTGGCAACCTGAACTCGACTGGCTTCTGGCGGCAATTCACGGGAAGAGGCACAGCGCTGAAATTAGGGTAAGAAACGCGCGCAGCGTTCTGCGTTCAAAGCGCTGCATCCGTTCTCATTATGTCACTGGCCAGAGCCAGGTCGGAAGCTTAAAAATGCCAGCAAATCAAGGATTTGTGTGCGGTAGGAAAAGTGTCCAGCAAGTGTAGGAACCAGTGATGAAGCACTTACAGGAACAGAGGGAAAGACAGCCAATGGTCAGAAAATTAAGACAGCATCCTGGGGAGACCAGGTCAATGTCTGCCATTTCAGAAAAATCGCTGCTTACTTTGAAATCAAAAGTGTAATTGGTGTAAGGCATCAAGTTGTTTTCGTAGGCGCTCTTGAGTTGGAAGCCATGCGTAATTCTTCCTTCAGAAGCCCCATTTTTTCCATTGCCACTGAAGTTCATGAGACACTCGTTATAACGCAACTCCTTGAAGTCCTTGTGGTTGTCAGCTACTATGCCATTGCTTAAGTATTCCACTACACCTGTTTGCAAAGGAAAGGATTCAGGGAGTTGCTTTAAAATACAACATTCAGGGAATGTTGGCCTTGGAGTTAAAAACCAAAACATCAACAGGACACACCATGAGATTAGAGAAGAGCTTTCCATCTAAGGGCAAATCTACACAGCAGCTGTCTTGTCCATGTCTGAGCTGTACACACCTTTCTGACACGTGGCCAGGGAACTGAGGCTCTCCAGTGGTTTCAACACCATTTTTTGAGGATTACAGTAAACCCATAGTATATGTACTGTAGTACGCATGTGACGGGGTGCTAAAGAGGCAGCTTTCGTACATATACCTGGTATTACAGTGTCGAACATCATAATTACTAAGCAAACACATCTCCTTAGCAAGTTTTCATGTTCCATCACGAACTCACATCTTTCCTACTTATTATTGCTGATCAAGGCATGGGTATTTACTCAATGACTTATTTAAGATCTGTTTGTGCTTTTACATCTCTGTAGGCACAACCAACTTTCCTGGAGCGTACAGGATCACGAAAAGCAGTCTACTCAACCGGAGGCCTTGCATTCTCCTCAGCCAGATTTCGCAAGACAGCCGTTACTAAGAAAGCTTTCATCTGTACCTACCCAGTGAAGTGCAAACTGTCCCATTGCCCTCAGAGGATTCAAAAAGAGGATTCAAACATTTTAAAAAGGTAAGTTGAAAATTAAGCCAAAACCAGTCTTACCTGAATCAGGCAATGAGTTGAGATCCGCACACAGCACCAGAGGGATAGAGTTAGGATCTGCTGTTGGGCTACCGGGCCTGCTTGAGGCTTTCTCAAGGATATTTTTCAGTTCCGAGACAAACATCATAGTCTGAATGAGTTTCACATCTGAGTATTCGGGGTCCCAGTGCATGTGGGCATTGGCCACAATAAGCAGCTGTTTGTCCACATGAAGCGATTTCATACCTGGATAAACAAATGCATTTGTATCAGCAAAAGGCTGACTGTGTGAACACGGCAGATTCACGCCTGTTAACATTCAGAGTCTAGCTACTAAGGACTCCAAGTCAGACACACCAGCAGATGGATGCACTTTTGTTGTTGGAAAAAAGGCATTACCTGAACCACTACTCCTTTCTAAATCAGCAATATTTACATAATATTACATGAGTAAATCTCTCCAATATCGGAAAGAAATAGCCAGCATAATCTGATACCACTACAACTGTTTTCCTTCTCTACTGCTCAGGTGGTCATCATTTGACCGTGCACCACTATTCAGTATTTAAGGCACAAGGGAGTTTCCTGACTCTTAGCTGCCATGGTACAGCAAATTGTTCCCTTGGGAAAAACCAAACCTGCTGAAATGAATGCAGTATGAACCTGGCTGCTGCAAAATGCTGTAGCTGCCTTTAGTATTTATCTGAAAAACAGTACTCTGAAAGATGGGGCATAAAGTCACAGGGAGCTCCTTCTACTTCTGCAGTTTAGACATTCTGCTCCTTTGAAGGGTACACTGACAACAAGCAATTGAAAAACCAGACACGCAGACAGAGCATGGTGGCAATTTTAAGTACGTTGAAGTTGTCTACTGCATCTGATCAAACTTAATGAAAATGTGACAGTCAGTCAATCAAGTGGCATGAAAAGATACCTGATAATCTCATTCTTCCACATCAGTACATTAGCACTGCCATATAATCACTGGGGGAGGATGGAAGGATTCAATCAAGGGGAAAAAAAAGAAGTTGAACATAGAAGTTGAACATTACCGTCAACCATTGGTAAGAGCATATGCATGTAAACATACTGACCTTGGAAAAGCTTAATTTTTCAAGTAGAATTTAACAGAGTTAAGTAAGCAGGGACAAAGTCTTGAAAGAAGAAAGCTAAATGTTGGGCATCTGGCTGCAAGTACAACCAGACCAGTAAATCATGTCATCTGTGTCCTGTCTCAGCCACCACTGGGCTATCATTTCTCAAATTAGCACAGTGAACAGCATTTGCTCATCTGCGAGCATTTGGTTACCACCACCAATGGCAATAATATTCTAGAGAGCCGTATTATCTAGGAATAACTCATGCCTTTACGTGGAACTGAATAATCAATGAGAGAACCATGGTTATACTCACTTGCTCCAAATAATTCTTTGTGCACCTCTAACACCACAGCAACTCCGATGTTGTCCTTCGTCATCACTCTGTTTAACATAGCTTCTGAACCTTCAGAGTTAGCCATTGCTACCTGGTTGAACTCCACTGTATGCTTCTGCACCAGCGTAAATCTGATTAAACAAAGAGAATAGCATTTGAACATGTGATGTACAGCTACGTGAAAAGACATAGTTTCTATCTCCACTCCAGCCTACCATGTCCAAGGACAGAGCCTGAAGGACAGGGTGAGGCATGTTTCTTTTGTCCTCTTGTTTTATAAAAGTAAAAACAGTTCTAAGAAATTCTCCCCCAGTTAGGATAGAGCTCTCAGTCTGGCAAGTGAGATACTCTCAGGGGAGACGAGACATGTGGGGTTGAGGAAATGTTTACTTGTTTCAGCATAGCACTCTGAGAGGACTATTCAGAGCAATACTCGGAGGTTATCACACCTCCTCAGGAGTGTTCTAGGCAAAAAATTAAGATGAGATGGTAATTAAAGGCTTGCCTTTTACTTTGGGCATATGCATTATTAAAAAACAGCTTCTTTCAAACCACTAGCTACCACCATTAGTTTTGTGAAATTGGTTTTTCATTCCTTTCCAGTCTTAGGATGCCCAAAAACGTCTTGCTTAAGGACAAACTGAAGGCTACCTATTGAAAGGTGTTTTTTTGTTTTGTGCTCTAAAAAAATGTAAAAGAAGTATTATTAGTCTCCTATTTTCACCTGTGAGAGTCACAGCATAATAATCAGTTCTCTATATACCCTTGTTAGTTTCAAGGTTTGAAAAACATCAGTTTCTTGTTTTCCCAGACTTCCTCTATTTAAAACCAGTCGAGTTGTTTTTATACATGATATGAAAGGCATATTTTTGTTTCTGGAAGCAGTGAAAACTCTGAAAGGGAGCTAAGGCTTTGCGAAACTTCCATTCTAATTACTGAAAACTGTTCTGAGGGATACTCGGAGTGGTACAACCCATAAGCAGTTTACACAGATGAGAAGTGTGAAAGCCAGCACCTCTCTCCCTTCCCAATAGTTTGGTGCTTCTAGTGTAGCAGAACTGTTTGGATCAAGTATTCAAAATGTAATGTTTTGATTCATAGAAGCAGAGAATATTTTGTGATCCTCTGGTAGCAATACATCTTTTAATACCTGAAGATTAAGCCAGGAGTTTATAGCTCTTTAATCTTAGAGGGGTAAAACTTCTGTCAAGCAAGGCAAAAGTTTGTAGAGAAGGTAAGGTATTCATTAGATCTGCCAAAAAATGCACACATGAAACACCTGTTTTTACTCATACTGGCTCTCCTGCAACTTCCATGTTTCTGAAAAGACACCTTTCTTCATAGTCTGAAAGGAATGGACAGACTCTGTTGCAAATAGAGCAGCAAAAGGGAAGAGAGGATCTTTCTTTTGTTTTATAGCACAGTACTTTGGTTACCACGCACCCTGAGAGAGGAAAGCTTTCAGGCCTAAATCAAGGTGTTTTTAATGTATTTTTAGAAAGTTGCTTCTGCCCCTTACTTTTCAGTTTTGAAGAATATTGCACAGCCATCCACATGCTTTTTCTCCTGCTCAGACATGATTTTGGCACGTGACTTTGGAGAAAAGAATCCATCATATCCTCGTTCTTTCAAGGCTGGCAGAAAAAGGGTGAAGTATTGCTCTGTTTCCACTTCCTGGAATTGAACACAAATACCTTAGGCTAACAAAGTCAAGTAAACCCTTCTTATCGCTGTATGGCAACTTGGGCCTGCCTTGGCTTGCAGTCAGCAGCTCTCACCAAAGTGAAAAGCTTCTCTTTGAACAGATCTTGTCACTTCCGAGATTAATGGCCTGTTGGAAACAGATTTGCATTCCTGGATATCCTGGAATCCCCCCAAAAGGGAAAGTGACAGGTGTATTTTGAACAGCAATAGATTACACCTGATATTTTTGACATCTGAATGTGGATAACATCCTAGGTTAAAACTGAGAGGCCAACAGATACCCAGCAGCAATTAATATTTAATCTGAAGAGCTCTTTTGCACAAGGGTCTCTTGCTGTTCTGTAACAGTACTTTTTCATTGTAGTAACATTTGGTCTCCAATGGGATTTCAGAGGTTGATCTCTTGAGGTTTTCAGACCAAGGTAACTACTCTCTTCTTGTGGGGGATTTTTGCTTACCAGAACTTGCTTAAAAAACGAAAGATCAATTTAAAGGCAGAAGGGTTCAACTGTTCTAAACATCAGCAATAAACTTCTAATAACACAGAAGGATACACGTACCAATGACACTTGACATTTAACTTTGACCATGAGAGGCCCCTTGTTTGCCAGTGAGAGTATTTTCGAGACTTTAACCTCTGTACCAAGCAGGAATGCACTAGGAACAGTGGCATTTGGGGATACAGCATTCTACATTCTCCCCTCCTGCAGTAAACACCACACACCCAGAAGGAGAATATTTAGGATGCTTATCTGAGGGGAGAAAGACCCAGATCTTCCAACACAAATTACCTACTAATTTAGCTAATTTTATCTCAATTACTTTGTCTGATTTCATAAAACACAAGTCAATGCGTAAACAAGGAGCTGTGCACACACCTCGTATGAGTAAGCCCCATAATTTCTTAGAAAGCAGGCAAATATGGTGTTCTCAAGAGAGCATTTCATTCTAAAGGTGGAAGTTAATGTTTTCCGTTTCTGATGAAAAATACAGTTATTTTCCAATTACCTGAAGACTAATGATATCTGCATCACAGTTGACAATTTCTTCCATGATTCCCTTTTTTCTATACTCCCAATTGAGTGCCCAAGACGGGCAGTACCCATAGAGCTGCCGGGTGGCATATTTATCACACAACACATTGTAACACATAACTGTGAATGAAGCTGAAAGGAAAGAAAGGGAAAGGTTACCAACCTCTGAGGATTACAAATGCTGAACTTATTCAAGCCAAAATACTGAATCTTACATGGTCTATTCTGGAGGGCCTACTGAACACAAGTTAGTGGGCTTATTCCACTGAGCGTTTCATGAGCAGGAGTAAAAAAGGCCCTGCTGAGCCAGCAGTTACCACGTAAGGCTAAACTCTTCCTGAAAAAAAATCAGCATTACTATCAAAATGAGAGGGTGTCATGTGCATAACGAAGCAATGCAATCTCATTTTGCAGTCAATTGTTTATTTCTTTTGGGGATGGGGGAGATCTAGGGGTTGGCAACAATTAGGAACAGTCTCTCTTTGGTAAGGAGAGGGAAAGGAGCAGCCATTTCAGTGCTGGAGTCAAAACCCAGTACTTATTGCATGGGGTGCCTCAATAAAGCAACTTCAGGCTTAAGTGACCTGTACAGTTCTAAAGCAAAAGCAAAACCAAGCTGCTGAAGAAGCTATTACTATGTCATGATACCACAGCATCAGACAGAAATGCTGCTTTAGAATGCTACAGTTTCAGGCAGTCTGATTCCAAAACATTCATACAGTTCTCCTAGCACCTGTACAACATTTCTAAATTACATCAAGTTGTATCTGTGTCTATCAAGTCTAAGGACAAGAAAGAGGTCTGAGTGAGGGCAGGGAAGAGAAGAAGAAATTAAGTCATAAATTAGCAAGCACCTAATACATTATTTGGTCCCATTAAAAAGAAAAAAAAAAGAGAGAGAAGTCAGCCTGCAGCTCATCAGATCATTCAACTTGAAACACTATTCTTTCACACACAAACTTCTTAGCTCCCTTAGAGTTTACACCAAGACAAAAAGATAGGTAAATGCAGCATCCTAGCACCATGCCACTGGAAAAGACTGCTGATATTTGCAGGGAAAGAAGTGAGGTTTTACTGTGAGGCTACCCCACAGCTGTATTTTTTTATACTCATAGTCAAAGAAGATTTCCGCCATTCGGTTGTTTCAATTTTATAAAAAACGATTGGCTTGTTACAGTTTTTACCATGAAATATTTCACAGCTCACCCGCCTAACGCTGTGCTTTCTAATGACTTCTGAATTCTGTTTCTTCTCTGGAAGTTTGATTTAAAAAATAAAACTAAAGTCAGTAAAACTTCACTGAGATACTGATTTATGGGGGAATTTGAAACAGAAATGCAGAACTTAATGTTGTGGTGGATTACAGGACTTTGGGCATTTTCCATTTCTTCCTATTTCTGGTTTGTTGTTTTTTAATATAAAAAAAGTGACAGATGATCTTAACTGCAACATTAGCCTGCCTAACACATGACTGAGTTAAGTTTTGAAGACCTGACATCTTCACACTTCTAAAAGAAAATGTGCGGAGGACTGGCACATTATTCTTGCTGGTTATTAAACTGATCTTCTGCAATAACAATATTAGCATTTTTCTTCTTTACACAGGCTCACGGATGCTTTTTGAGGACCATATTCAGGATGTGCAGGGGAAGAAGAGCCAGTGGATTTGGACAGCCTGAAGAAATGCTGCCTCTTGCACTTTACCAAAAGCAACAATAGAGGGCATTAAACTTCAGTACCAGGCACTCCACGTGTTCACTTGCAGATAGGGACTTCTCAAAGTCTCACTTTAGTCAGCCTGTGTGTGGACACAGCATTTGTGTACAGTTATTTTACAGTTACTATTTCTGAGAAACAATTTTTTTTTAAAAAAGCTCTTTTGCTCGGGCATCAGTGAAATCAGGGAATCAGTTATGAAAAAGCCTGAAAGAAATGACCGGCACCCCATCCAAATTACAAAAATGGTATTTGTAGCACAACCATGTGTTAATAGTTTTAGTACAAATGAACACAAATTGCTATTTTCAATCTGATCCATGTAAAGTGGAAGACTTCTCTGAAAATAAAGTCAAAGAAAAGTGCATCATTGTGTGAACATAGGGAAAAGAACCACAGATTTACCTGAGGGCAGAATTTGGTCTCGTTCTTTTAAAGTAATCCATGGCCTTGGAGGCAGCTGCTCTGGATGAACTAAAAAAAATTTTGAACAGTGATTAATTCAGGGTTTATATTGGTAAGTTACCATTTCTAAGTCAAAATAATGACTGAACAATGTTCTATACTGTGCTTTGCAACTCCAACTCCCCAAGTCTTTTTACACTCCAGGGGAGGCAAAAATCATTTAAATGGCTAGCTACAGCAAGAGGAAATTTGTCAGTCGTAAGATTCACAATTATTTTTGTCTCTTGCTTTCAAATCTGGAAGCACCAACAAAATACTGCTGAACCCTGTATATACTGCTGAAGAAGGAGGGTTAAATCCTGTAGTGGTTCAGACATTCTATACTCCCCTTCTCCAAGAACCTCAACCTATAGCCATCATTCCTGAAATGTTTTAACTTAGTAGACATCAAGTGGCAAAACAGGGAGCTCAGTTACAGAACCACGAAGCAGTATTTAAGTCACGTACTGGATATTCTTAATCACTTTGGTATTTCTAGATCTAAATTTGACATTCTGCTTGCATTTGGATTATAATTTCTAGTGGAAAGTATCAAAATGGCTTCAGCAAGGAAGACTTTGCACTTTATTGTTAATTGAAGGGTTTCAAACAGAACAGTGGAAACAACTGGCTGTAACATAGTAACCTGGGAAAAGCTTAAACAATACGCATCAACCTTTTCCACTGTGTACGAGTGTGTGTTTGCGTGTATGACTGGAACCACTTGACAAAAACGCAAAAGCAGTTACAAAATACTCTCCCTTCGCTGGTTCAGATTCTTGTTTTAGCAGCAAATACTGTCAGAAATGCATGCTTTTAAACCACTTCTGTCAATCAGATTTGTAGGGCTGTCACCTGCTAGATTGTCAAGCATGTAGTTCAGTAGCTTTCGAGTTCCATCTGGATCCTGGTAGAGGCTGAGAATATCTTGTGATAAAGGATTGCCTGCCAACAGCATAAAACAACAACTGGGTGATTAGCTCCCTGACTTTCTTGAGGCCTTCCAACCAAAGAAAATCTCCCATAATGAGAACAGAAAAATTGACCCATAAGATATTTAGGTTGCTTAACTTGGAACTGTAGAATACCACGGTATCAGATACTATAGAAATAGCTAGTACACATAGACTTTCTTCCTTTGACTGACTTCAATCAATAATACGGTAGGTTAAAGGGTTTATTTATCTATCTACAGATTTGAAATAGGCTCACAAGGAAGTTTAATAGCATAAAAAAGAAAAGCATTGTTTTCCAAACTGTCTGAACATTTTTGCTACAAGCTTAGTATCTCACATAAACTGCAAGAAAATGTTGCAGTAATACACAAAGCTTCTGAGCCCAGTCCCCTCCGTAATTCAAGAGTACTCCTAGGAATATTTAACTGTAAAGAACTCACCTTTCAAACCTAGGGTTTGTAGCTGGAAGAGCCGTCCAAGTTCATAAGGCAAAACCCGTAACAGATTGTTATTTAAAAGCAATTCCCTGCGGCAAATGCAAAAACACTTTTGATGAATATTACTTCAGAAGAAAACTCTTAAAGCACTCTATGCCACTCATCTTCAAAGATGACACTTTTCACCCTGAATTTTTTGTATTATGGAAAGATATGCCAACCTTCCCATTTCAAAGCATGACCAAAATACTTTCATTAGGAAAAAAAAAGCCACAAAACCCCAAACCATAAAATTAAATCAGGGAGAATTTAAACAGCAGGCAATCACCAAGTCTCGAAGAATGTTTCAGAGCAGAAGACTACATATCTTAAAGACATGTATCTGTAGAGATCAGAAACGAAGGGTAATGAACCCAAAAGTAATCATTAGAACTGAAGTTTTGCACCAATCTTGAATTTTTCAGAATTATTTTAAATACAAGAATGGAAAGCAAAATAAAATTCTCAGTCCCAATGCCAGAATATAGATTTTTGAAAAGTTAACCAGAATAATTTCTCTCACCTGAGAGATACCATGTTTCCTAGTTCTGCTGGTAAACTTCTGAGTTTGTTGGATGACAGATCCAGGTAAACCAGATTATGAAGCTTGGCAATATCAGGTGGAATGCGAGTAAGATTATTGTCATTGAGGTGCAGAGCAGTCAAGTGCGTCAATGACCAAAGTGACGTACTTAAGCTCCGCACTCTACCTAAAAAAGAAAAGCAAAGAACCGTCTCTTCAGTCTTGCACTCTCAAACCACCAGATACAGATTATGGAAGATGTCAGAATATGGGATTTCCAGTGTGGAAACCCTACCACTTCACTGGAATGCTCAGTGACACTCACAGAAGATCTTTTCTATGAGCAGACTTTAAATAATTATCTAATCCTTCCAGTTAAAAGGATAGAGACAGGGGTACAGTTCTAGGGAAGCTGATGTGCTACCCCAAAACTCGCATCCAATCTGATCAAGCACTGGCTGGATGGACGGTCCCAGAGAGTGGTGGTCAATGGAGCTAAATCCAGCTGGCTGCCAGTCACAAGTGGTGTTCCTCAGGGCTCGGTGTTGGGACCATTTCTGTTCAACATCTTTATTGATGATCTTGATAAGGACATAGAGTGTATCATCAGTAAGTTTGCAGATGACACCAAGTTAAGCAGGAGTGTCGATCTGCATGAGAATAAGGAGGCACTACAGAGAGACTTGGATAGATTGGATCCAACGTTAACGGGATGGGCTTCAACAAGGACAAGTGCCAGGTCCTGCACTTGAGCCACAACAACCTCATGCATCGCTACAGGCTTGGGGAGGTGTGGCTGGAGAGCTGTCTGGAAGAAAAGGATCTGGGGGTTCTAACTGACAAGCAGCTGAACATGAGCCAGCAGTGTGCCCGCGTGGCCAAGAAAGCCAATGGCATCCTGGCTTGTATTAGAAATAGTGTGACCAGCAGAAGTAGGGAGGTGATAGTCCCCCTGTACTCTGCATTGGTGAGGCCACACCTTCAGGATTGTGTCCAGTTTTGGGCACCTCAGTACGAGAGAGATATCGAGGTGCTGGAGTGAGTGCAGAGGAGGGCAACGAAGCTGGTGAAGGGCCTGGAGAACAAATCCTATGAGGAGCGATTGAAGGAGCTGGGACTGTTTAGCTTGAGGAAGAGAAGGCTGAGGGGAGACCTCATCACTCTCTACAACTACCTGAAAGGACATTGTGGAGAGGTTGGTGCTGGTCTCTTCTCACAGGTAATTAGTGATAGAACAAGAGGGAATGGCTTTAAACTGCAACAGGGGAGGTTCAGACTGGATGTTAGGAAAACATTTTTCACAGAAAGAGTGGTCAGACAGTGGAATAGGCTGCCCAGGGAGGTGGTGGAGTCACCATCCCTGGATGTGTTTAAGGGTCGTTTAGATGAGATGTTGGGGGATATGGTGTAGGGGAGACCTTTGTAGAGTAGGGCTGATGGTTGGACTCGACGATCCCAAGAGTCTTTTCCAACCTGAATGATTCTGTGATTCTGTGAGTTGGGGCTTAATATGAGCCACCCAACCTCAAAGACAATCTGGTAAGGCAGTTAATCCTCCTCCCCCAACTCATAAAAACTGTTTTTCACAACAGGATCCCCTATCTGAAAGCATCTGGTGTGATTCTGAAGCATCAACAACTCTGCTGAAGCAAAATTCAAAACCAAATCAACTCACCCGAGATCTCTAATTCAGCCCAGTGTGACTTCTTCCCGTTGGCTACCTCTTCTGCTGACATGATGGTGTAAATTCTGCGAGGATCTGGAGGATCATATTTTTCCTTTGGCATCCCTGTTAGTCTGAAAGACCATCACAACTATTACCATCTGCCACTTGACAACATTTCTTCATTTCTAGCCAGCCAGGAGATTACCTTTCCCCGTGACACTCGGCAAAAACGCATGCCCTGGAGTTTATGTACAATAAATATTATGCTGACATCAGCTCAACTGCTCCCAGTGCATGGAGTTAAGCAGGTGCTCAGACCTTTGCAGAATAGGGGACTGTAATGGAAAGGTGCATTTCTTCCTACAAAGTTTGGTTTTCTGCAGTCATCTGCAGTGTTACCTTGTACTGCCCTGATGCAGACTTTCTGGATTTCCTAGTTTATCCCCCAGACCAAAGCGTAACCTACGTCATCGCTGAGTTATTTGCTGTGTGCAGAACCTGCAGACAAGATGACAGCGTTTCGCTATTCACGGTGAAAGCACATGGATTGCTCCCTCCTGTAGTTTTCACAGGGAACCAACAACTAAAGGGAAGGCTGCTTTTACAGCAATTCAACACACAAAGTCTCACTTTTACACTGCACTTATACAAGACTTGAAATTGCAGTGCGAAGGGGAATTAGCTCAATTTTTCCATTAACTATCTAGTTTTTCTGTTCTGTGCTTTTTCATGCCCAGTATCAGTCAAGACCTTTTAACTCCTAATGGCCTAGGAGACATAAAACGAGCTCAGGTAAAATTCTCATTAGCTGTTCTTGTGCATACAGGGCTTCAGCCCAGTCCAAAACTTTAACATCAGATGCACTCATGTCTTAAGGGTGAGCTTGCGCACACACAAATTCAACCGATCTCGTTTTCCAGATTCTTGTCAGAAGAGAGCTCAGATGTCCCGTTCAAAAAACATACACTTTCCAGACAACATGGGGAGTTTTCCTCCACACCTCCCCAGACTATTGTGCCAAGAGAGGGGAGAGGGGTTGTTTGGTTTAAAAACGTAAGGTTAGCTGAATTTGCTGTTCAGTGGTCTTTTCCTCCCCGGACACACAAAATACACAAACCTTGATTTTATACAAATCCAAAGCAGCTGGTCTACAGGATGCACTTTTTCCCTCATATATACATCTTTACTACAGCTGGCTGCAATAGCTGTGAAGATCTTAAAATAACTATAACTTGTTTGGTTTGCTGAACTGATGAGACAGAAAACTATGAAGAATTTGAGGAAACTAGTTCAGGTTTTTTTTCAGCTACCCCAACTAAACAAAGATCACATGTGCCCTTTATGAGCTTAAAGTACTGCAGTTTTTCCCAACTGATGCAGATAGCCAAAACAGCATTCTGGCATTGCACAGCAGCAGGAGTTGTCACGGCTGTCCGCTACAAAGGGTCTCAGTTACGAGTCTGGTGCTTTCTTCTCTAACGAATGCCCAAGGAAATTCCATTCACACTGAGTTAAGGCTCCCTGTTGCAAGTGCAAGGCAGATGCGAGCCCCATATCTAATTATAGCCAACTTCTATTTACAGGTGAAGTCATATGGCAAGGAAGGCTACAGGGTAAGAGGATTCTGCACTCACGCTGCTCAGCTGCAGCAATTCAGTTTGGGGCAATGAGTGAAACAGATTACCTAAGGACACGGAATTAGACCTGAAATCCTTCGATCCTCGTTTCAGAACTCCAACCTCGGGAACGGTACTTCCCAACACAGCCAGAGTTACAGGCTATGTTTCAGGAGTGCTAAATCTCCAGTGCTTGGGTTTTGCTGGATTTATCTTCACTGTTAAATAAGTGCATGTGCAGAAGTAGGGAGCAGCCCTGGCCCCAAGAACAGATTCCTCACAGCTCCTGCTGAGAGCCACAAGAGCCCTATTTCACCTTTCTTCCCGGGCATCCTTGCCCTTAGATGCGTATGAAACTAATCCACATTCCAGCAAGTCTCGACACAGTTCTTCCTGGATTTTGCTAGACCCCTGGAACCAACCAGAAACATCCAGCAGAGCTGTGAATCACTGCCGAGATGGGGGGCCAAGACCCAAGCTTTAGGAAAGCCTGCAGCCCCTGGCAGCTGCAGAGAGCACAGTCCCAGTCCCAGTGCCTGGAAGGAGACACATTGCAACGCTACCGCACTTTGCATTAAAGCCTAATTTCCTCAAGCAGCATACTACTCTATAAATTTTATGTGCTATACACCCAAATAAAGACCACAGTCCTAGCATTTCAGACACGGCATAAACACAGTGAGTCTGTCTGTGCCAAAAAGCAGCAAGCTAGTTTTGCAGCAAGTAAAGCTGTCACGCCACCGTCACAGGATTACCTGAGATGATCCTTTAATAGAAAATGAGATTTCACTACCTGGCAATATTTACTTCATCTGCAAGGCATACTACTGATTAGAAGGGGGAAACCTAAAAGCTGGGTGGTGAAAATTAAGCAGAATACCAACAAAGGATTGTTTATGGCTGAGTGGAGTTTTTTTGATCTTTAAGTCTTAATCATCAAACATCTGAACTGACCCAGTATGGGTCTTCATTTTACTTTTTAATCTGTCGTATCTTAAAACAATCGTTACTTCTACCGTATCTGGATAGGACATCACAAACTTTGCTGTCCAATACTCAGCCACCAGCATTTGGGTAAGTGCTCTCTGAAACACGCTGTGCTTACAAGATGTCTGCATTCTAGTTTTTTACAGCATAATATTATAGTAATACCAGTCTCAGGCAGATTTAAATTTCAGCTTCTGCATACTGCAACTCCTCCCTGCCCTGCATACTGCTGGCAAAAGCTTTGGCCACAGTTGCTTCCTATGGGCTTCTCAAGGTGCATTTCCAGTTAAAAAAGCAAGTGGGAAATTATTTGTATTTCAGCTCACTGTTTCATCACAAGCCAGGCACAGATGACTAACAGCTCAGGAAGGCTCAGTCCAGCCAGGGGTCCTTGCTGTCACACGCACGTTGACTCAAAGTCTTGAAGCGACAGCAGTCTCCTCCAGCTGCTGAGCAGCCTTGCTGGAAACCAGACCGGGACTTGCCGTTCTCACTGCCAGACCCCAGCGGCTTCGCTCCTTGCAACGGGGAAGAAATCGGACAAATATCCCAGGGCCTGGTGATAAAGTCTTTAAAACTGTGGTGGTTAGACCATCTGAGTCACCCCATAGTCACCCATACCTACCCACAGGCCAAGAGATGACCACTGACCGGGTGACACCATCAAAAAGCTTCAGGATTACAGTTTCCTCCTTGGCAGGGAACCCAATTAAATTATGTTGAAATATTGCTCGTTATGAGAAGTGCTCTGCCAATTTAAAGCAATTTGCAGCAGTCAGATGCCCTCCAATGAAATGAGCCCTGATCTGCGAGTCAAACGACACGCGCATTTTTCAGATATTAGTCACTTTAATATTATTTTGAAATAGTAGTGAGTCAAACAAGCATCAGTGTAATTTCCACAGTTACAGAAAAGGGAAAACAAACCTAAATCAAATACCCTTTTTTTTTTCTTCTGCGTAACAGCAACATTGAGCAAGACTTAAAAGCCACCACATGTATTTTTTTGAAGCAAAAATTAATCTGCCTGAGTTCTCAACTCGTATCGCTCCCATCTGCCCCTCAAGCTTGTCCTGGAACTAAACTAGTATCCAAAAATCCCAACCAATTTTTGATTGGTCTTCAGGGAGGTACACCGATTTCTCCGAATCAGTTAACCCCAAAATTGGATGCACATTAGCACTGTTGAAAGGAAAAAAACAGGAAGACCCAGTCAGGGACATGGGAACTGAAGTAGAACTGATTTAGGTCAGCTTGAGCTGTTGCAGAGTTGCACCCTGCAGGTTCAAGCAAGGCCTTTGCTAAAATTCAGCTAACACAGGTATGACATGAAGAGAATATGTGCGCTCAGTTTCTTTGCTTTTCAAGTGTGACCAAAAAAAACTCTTGCTAGCTTTTCCTCTAAAGAGTTCCCTTGGAAAACTTTTGAGGCCACTAAAACTTGCTCTCCACTACAAATCTAACCAAGTAAATCTAAATAGAATGACCCTGATATTGTGTAAATTAAAGAAGACCTGAATATGAGAACACCAGTGCAGTAGTATGAAAATGTTTAAGCTCTGAACAAACTTCAAAATCTCGGGGTTCCTAACAGTGTCGTGCTTATGTGCTCTTTGGCTACAAGTCCATCTTCAAAAACCTTGCAATGACTGGGTTACTCAACTGAAACCCTACGTATGGTCCCAGGTGAACTTAAGCAGCTCTGGCACAACTGTATATAAAAAGGGCTACAGGGAGGTTATTTGGTTTGGCAGTGTTGCAAGTAGTAGGGTTGTGGCTGCCTTTTTTGCACTCTTGTTTTTATATGCTGTTGTATCTGCTGGCTGTTGTGTAAGAGACATGCTGGCTACAATTAAAGCCAAAAAAGAGGAATAATGTAGCGGTACTAAAAGTGTGGAGAGTGTCAAAGAAGAAAGTTTTGAGCTATCAGGCTGTGCCACAGGCTTTTACTCTGAAGACTCATTTTTTGGGCAACAAACAACAGGAGCTTCTGCACACTTGGAGTTTCAGACAACCAGGTAATAACAGAAAAGAGTGCTGCTCTTCTATACTTATCTAAGACCTTCTCAAGTTAAACACGTGTGGGGAATGTGACATAGGGAGGATATAGTTAGTTATATGAAATACAAACTGTTTTTTCTTAGGGAGAAGCTGAAGGCAGACCTACAGATTGCATCAATGTAACAAGAGAAAAAAGGATACTATGCTAGGGATTAAGAAATTTCTTAACTCATAGTGGGGTTTTTTTTTGTATGGGTGGGGGAAATCAACTGCAGCTGCAAACACAGAAAATCTCTTCCATTACACAGCACATCTAAACACACCAAAGTAACTATCTCAGGGTCGCTATGAGAGACAAACTGCATCACTATCATTTTTATTAAAGTCAGATCTATTCTTCTGAAGGCAAATATCCCCCATCGAGCAGAAGGATTAATGTATGTTCAGTGGAAAGAGAAAGCCTGCTCAAAGCTGTCCTGATTATTTGGCATCTATGTTACAGGAGGACTTTGAAGCCAGATAGGCCAAAGTCCCTTAGAGCTCTGTGCTGCTGCAAAATAATGACCAGTCCCTTCCTTAGAGAGGTTAGAAGATGCACTTCTTAAATTACTGGGACTGTAATGTGTTGTTCTGTTTAAGTTCTTTCATACCTCAATGCATAAATGGTCTGTTTCTAACAAGAAAGCAAATCGAAAAGAGCTGCAACTTCATCTCGCTTCAGCCCTATGTTCATGGATGTGTTGGCACAACTCAAAATCCTCGCCTCCAGCAGAGTGACATTCTTTGTGATTTTTTTTTTTAGTCTCTTTATATAGATGAGTCAAACTGCCAAAGCATTTTGAAAACTATCCAGCAGACAGCCCTGAATCATTTCTCCTTCCTCTGCGCTGTAACAGCTTACTGTCCATCCACTTCCATATGGTGATTCCTCCCTGGAATTAAAAAAACCTGCTGGCTGATGAGGCCAGAGCGTGAGCTTGTGCATGTATACACACAGGCACGTGTTATTTAATATTGGAAAGTTGGACCACAAGCTGGGAAACAGAGCCATTTTTATCTATGTATTTTGTAAACAGAACTAAATGGTTGCAAAGGGAGGAGAGGAGGGCTACTAATCTGTAATAAGCATGCTCTGTTTTTATATGAATGTATGACAAAAGTCTCCCCATTTCAGCCTCCCAAAGGAGAAGGGCAAGTACAGCCAATACCCACAAATACAAAAACTGACTTAGAGTACTTTGTGGGGGATGAAGATCAAGCAAATAAAGTGATTGTTTAAGGGTATATTAAGGGGATTTAAAACAAAACCGCTAATACTGGGATATATATGTATGTGTTAGCTTAAGGTAAACTACTTAGTGTATCAGTATATATAGTATCTAGTGTATATATACTAGCAAGAAAATATGCATGGGGAATTTTGATAGTCTTTTGCTTGGATCTTAGTTTTCTTCATTGTGTTTTCCTGCAGGAACATGTTCAACCACCTCTGCATATGCTGTCTCTACCAAGAGTTCAATGAGCACTGTGAGTCTGCCAACAAAGGTACTGCTCCTTTTCAGTTTCTTATTCTAAGTAACCTGATTGGGAATAGAGATGATCAGTGAAACAAATAAAAATGCCTCACCACGGTTCTTTATTAAAAAGAGAAAATAAGCATTTTTTTGCTGTTGTTTCCCAATACTGAGATTTCAAACAATCTTTCAGGAAAGTATAATCGAAGTACATAGATAGAGACTACTTGGACACAAGTAAGTATCCTACCAACAGGAGGATAGTTAAACAGTGAGTGGAAATAAATTGCAAGACAAAAGATGAAATTTGAAGTGAATATTAAATCTAAGGAACAACAACTAAAATTTCAAGCTTAGCACCATGGAGCTAGCAAAAAACAATGAAGTCCACAACTAAAACTGAAAAAATATTTTGTTATATAAATCAGTAAAAAGATGTCATTTTTTTCGTATCATCCATCCAAGGAAGTTGTTTCTTTCAAGGAAGTGTTTCTCATGAGAAGGCACACTGACTGCTGTGCAGAGGGCTCCTCTACATGAACTCAGTAGGACTATTGATCTCTACTCACTAGCAATTCCTTCTTTAGCAGAAAGAGTCCAAAACCACATAGTTAAGGGAACTGTGGAAATCTAGAGCATTAAAGGTCATTTACTTCTATCTCCTTTCAAGTCTGTAGCAACAGTAACTCTGCCTCTGTACTAACCTGTAGACAGGGACTCAGCCCAGTTTGCTTTTTTAAAAATAATCTGGACTCCAAGTGGGAAAGCAACAGGACCTTACTTCTGTAATGCTGTTAAAAAATTACATTGGCTTCTACTCTTCTCATCTGCTAATGCATTTAAAAATACAGCAAGGTAATATGGGGTTTTCTTCAACCACACCAGTCATGCATCTAAAACCAAGCTTGCTTTAGTAAGATACCTTTGTTACTCTTAGGTTCAGTACTTAAATTCCTTAACTTGAAGCTTTTAAGGAGTCTTCACACATTGAAAGCTGAATGTTTTAATAAAACTGCCACCTCTTCTACATGATCGAGATAAATATTAGATGTAGAAAATATTTCAACAAAATAAGCTTCAGAATTAATTTTCATAGTCCTTCCTTGTACCTATCATAAGGCAGATCTTGCAGCTGATAGCAGGCAAAATAAGCAGAAGTGGAAAGACCCAAGTAGTGGGATCTTTGTACTGATGCTGAGAGGTGAAAAGCTGTTCCTCTAAGCTGTAACTGGTCAGGAGACATGTTTGTGCTGAGAAGCTGAAAGGGAACAGACTCTTACTGTGGTGCTGCCCCTCACTAGCAGTTTTGTCTTTGCCATAGTCAAGGGAAACTCACAGCCATTCACCAGGTTTGGAGCAAGGTTGCACAGGCAGGAGGCATCTTCATGGTGTAACTTCAGGGTCAGAAAGAGAGCACTACTGCTTGATAAACTTGATTGACAATTTGGAAAGCATTGCAGTCCTTACCAGAGTAGTGGCAACCCTGTGAGAACCTGCACACAGGATTTTGGATTTGCACTCACCCACTCCAACTAGTGAACCCAGAAGAGTGGTGAAAAGGACATGTCAACAAGAAGCACAGCAACAATATGATGGAATTTGTCCAAACCTTGCTCTAGTTTTCATTCCATGTGGTACTTAGACTAGGCTCAGCAAGAGGAGGCTATTTGTTTCACATGTTCAGTTTCACAGAAAATCCTCTCTTTGCTCATTAGTGAGCTCTTCATCGTGGGAGAGGTGCAGCAGTTCACAGGGATCTGCTAGAGGCTGTTGTACAAAGGGACTGTTTTCAGGGATTGAAAACACAGTCGCTGTTACCTTAATTACACAGCTTTCTTCCTTTCCAGTAAGGAAACTGGCACACTGGTTAGGGAACCAGCTCAGCTCATGCAGAGCTGCTTATGTGCTGTGGAGCCCCTGTAAGGCAAGCAAAACAAGACG